>NC_092064.1:4500000-5110000 GCF_039877785.1 Chaetodon trifascialis | reverse complement strand
GAGGTCAAAACTTTACAAAAAGTGACAGCTGACAGTGAATTGACCGAGTGCGGCTTTAATATTGTCTTGCATGTAAATTTGGTCTTTGGTCTTGAAGCTGTTTTAATTATGGGTTGGGGCAGAACCACAACAAGTTTAACATCACATTATGGCCTTTATTTGTTTGACATGCTAATGCATTCCCAAAGGCAACCTGACGAAGGTAAATCCAAAATTCCCTTTCCTAATTCTGTTTTGTTTTATCCAACTCCCGAGAAAAACATCTGGCTCTTTAGCTGCAAAATGCTCCACTGTGTTCACCAGCTATTCCCTAACTTTGTCCGTCTGTTGTTACTGTCTTACCAGAGCTTTTTCATTGTGCTGTGAGAGTGAACCAAAAACACAAGTTGTGGGCCATAAAACTAAAACAATGAGCTCAAAGACACTATAAAAAACTTGGTAGTGCTGTGGGGAACTGCAAAATCAGATGGTAACTGAACTAAACTTTTACACATAGTCATTCAACCCACTGTTCATATAAAAATTTTGAATAGTGCAGCATTAAAGCAAGACTATCTAACTTTGGCTTAGCAATAGTCACCGTACCCTCAATTGATAACTACAGGGCAATGGTGAATGCTAAAACACAGCAAAAGATTTCATAAGATGAAATTCCAGCAGATACGGCTGCATCGTCTTCTGCATGCCTTCATACGCCACTGAGAGCATTTTAAAAGCAGAACGTTTTGTCTGCCTGTGTTCTTGGCTTGCTAAGATTTTTTTGATTTGGTCATTTTTCTTGATGTTTGTGCTTCTATCATAAGTGGCATGTTGTTAAATGGTTGTTGACATACCATAGGGAGTCTACACAGGATGTTATATTTTGAGAATTGAACAGCTCCTCTACACTATCCCTGTGTCTGACTTCCTGCCTGGCTCGATCTGCTCTCTGTTGGCTAAACAGCTATCATTAGCCACCATAAGCTACTGGTCATATCAGACCAACTAAGGCAGCAGGGGCAATACCCCTGAATATATTGAAATGAGCAAGGATATGTTCGATTGCTAATGAATCTAACTTTTCAGATGTAAGACCGACATGGCATTAGTTCTTTAGAAGCAATGTAGCCTTGTTTTTATAACATAAACCACTTGTTTTTCCGATTAAAAAAAAGCAGTCTTACCAGCGGCTGCATCACTTCCTGGGTTGACATGCACAATCCATGGAGGCAGGTCCCGTTGCTGCTACAAGGGGTGCCATCAGCCCAGGGCAAGCTGCCGTTCTTAGTGGAACACTGCGTTGTCCCATCCTCTTGACACCACAGTTGGCTACAAATATCACTGTCTGAGGTGTTGGGACAGTGGGCAAACTCCTCTCCAAAAATCTGCTGGCACTGCTGGTCCAAGCTGTACTTGGTGCCTGGCAGCTCTCTTGGTAACGGCATGGTACTCTCTGGGACATCCAGCAGGCAGTCCCCTGTGGTTACAGTACAAAGCAGCACTGTATGAGGCTGATTACATTACGGTTTATGGAGATTATGGATTTTGTGGTAGTGTGGCAATTATAAATGTGTTGCTGTTTGCGTGTGGCATGACAACAGTGGAAAAATATTCAGGTCAAGTTGTGTCCTGACTATAAAAATAAATAATTTAGATGTAACTAATGCAGTGCAGTTTTATAGGCCACCTCATGCTCTGAATCTGGACATTTGACAACTACTCTAAATCTGACTTTATTCATTGTTCTTCTAATAGTTCTTTATTACATTCAAAAAGCTTTTTGTTCGGAGTTGTCAGTGACGTCCCCAGTTCGGAATGAACATTCTCAGCCACATGAGTTCTTGTTGGAGGCATTTTCCAACTGATAAAGAACATATTTTGCTGACACCAGCTGTTGCTTTTGGCTGAGGGGGTGAAGAACAGGAAGAAGTCCATTGTATGACTCAGTGGAAAAGAAGGTTCACTGATAGGTCTAGCAAGGATACAAACAATACAAGATGCACAACACGAAATGGGGAGAGGGAGCAACGGAGGGAGGCGAGGCAAAGAGAAAGACAAAGGGTGAAGAGAAAAGGATGAGGAAATCTAGGGCAAGATAAACTATCCCCACAACCCATAATTTAAGGGGAGTGACATGTTTAGGCAGAGAAGCCATAATTAGAGTATGAGAGGAATAACAGTATGTTTTATTCATCTCTGAATCAGCCCTAATAACAGAGCCACAACGTTGTGGCAGATGTCCACATCGGCAGAAGGTCCCCACAGGGCTGCTCAATTTCGGATTTACTTCTGTGTAATCTTTAACATGCTGGGGCGACAACCTGAAATATTCCCTACCATGTCCGTTGTCAAAGAACTCTGTGATGTAGAGAGCACTGCAGGGAGACCAGGGTGCAGTCTTGTTGAGGCTGACAAACAGTGGGGCCATAAGGTAATGTCCTCCCAGATCACCAAACAGCCTCTCGCAGGTCTTGGAGTCATCATGAGGCATACTCAGCACATGACCTGCAGTGGGAAAGAATGCAATGATAATGATGTGATTTACAGGTGCACAAAATTGTTGTTATGACTGACTGAAAAAGGCTTTTAAGCTCCACATAATTTGCCTGTTACACAATATTTCAAAAGTTTTTCCATAAATCCTGCCCACTCATATGACAATAAACGTAAGCTAACCAAGCTCATGTGCAGCTGTGAAGGCAGCTTGCAGCCCGTTGTCCTCGATGACTGAGCAGCTTCTCTTGGGATCGCACATCGTCCCGACGTCGGCCACACCCAGTGTGTCACAGCTCTTCTGTCCACAGATATCCTGCAACACAGACAAACACAGACAACACTGAAGTGTCAAGATCATGATGATGATGATGTCAGATTCGAAAAGCTGATACCAACGCTCAAATTTTCAAAAAAGATGTTCAGAATCTTAAATGTGACCATTTCATTTGCATGCAAGAAATTTCCTGAAATTGTAAGTAATTGTTATATGCCAGTGGGGTGTGGCATGTGGCATTCAAATGGCAGAAACATACTAACAGTCTAAGTGACATATGTACAAGTTCTACTAATAACAAGACACAGACAGCAGAGCATCATAATGGCAGTGGCATACAGTACGTCATTAAGAATGGGTATGTCCTGGTTGAGGGTGGTATCTGCCGGTGGAATATGACTGAGCTCATTTTTAAGTGCCACAGGACAGCAGAACCACAGCAGCATGCCAAAACTCAACAGTGATATACCAGTCAGAATCGATGTATACCCGTAGAACAAAAGCTGCGTGCCATGAGCCACATTTTGATTTGTTGCTGCTGCCAAACACCTTCAGAGTCATTTAACACTACAACTCTCCGCTGAAACCAAGAAAATGCACACTTGTATTGCATCCAGTTTAACTATTTTATTAAAATCAGTTCAGACTGAGGTCTTGGCATGGACAATCAGTGTAGTATTGAGAAATGCCTCAATGAACCTGTAATCACTCAATTTGTAACCACAACACAATAGACAACACACTTTTTAACAGCCTATGTTTAATATGTTGCCAGTATTGGCTTGATGCATTGTTATTAAATAGACAATAGACAATTTCCCTTGAAAAGCAGTGTCCATTTAACAGCAGACAGAGTGGACTATGAAAGAGTTAAAGACATTATTCTGTCAAATGGTAAATATAGTGTATGGGCAGCCGTGAGTGACTGTTATATTAATCATGTAGGATGGTGAACCTTCACCATCTATTTGTGTCCAGTTGTTGTTTTTATGCCATATTTGAAGGAACAAATCAAAAACATGTTGCTCAGTGTTTCCATCATAAAACAAAGCAAATAAACATCCTCCGCATGCAGCTGTTGAGAGCTGTGATGTGGGAAAATGAACAGTGTGGTGTATCAGAAATCTTTCCCTGCTTGAAAGACACTTGGCTGTGTAGGACGGACATGGACGTGTCCATGGCCTCGCCTCAGCCTCAAAAAAACCACAAGGCAGAACCCTCTGTGATTCAAAACACATCTGGACTTGGAGCTGCCGTTCGAACACAGCTCAGTGTGTGTTTGTACACCTTGTTCTACAGTAGCATCCATCACTCTTGTATGCAGACGCACAGACACAAAGCAAGGTGTATTAGTCAAAGCAGTAGTGACAGCAGTGCATTTGCAGATAGGGCAGACAGGTGGGCAAGCACACACAAACAGCATAACACCACAAAAATGCATGTGAAAAAACAACATGCACCAGACTGCAAATTTTGAGTTTCGCTGTCACAGTAGCCAGTCGTAGCAGCCCTCTCTTCTGACTGTGTGATACATGGCATAGCGTACATTTTCGACCCCAACCCAGCCACACACTCAAGCCCTCGCCATTTACAGAGCCTTAATCGTGTCAAGGCTGATTTGTGGCAGCACTAAATTTAGCTCATCCACGAGGAACCTTCCGTTCTCTACATTTCAAAGCATATCTCCACAGAAGTGGAAAAAAACAAACTGGGTTTGCATGAATGATGGTTTCTCTGATTGAAAGCCGCTTCAACAAATCCAATACAATACTGCAAAAGCACATGTTCTACACATCATTCCCCTGATCTAGGGTCAGATTTCCATCACAACATCATTCAGAAGGTGGATAAATACCAACCCTATCAAATCAAGCTGCAACCAGGGTGTTTAACTATAAAAATTTAATAATAGAGAAGTTACTGGCCTAATGTATTGTCTGATAACACCCTGTCAACATGCACATACCAGAATGGAGAAGGCGGCCAAATACAGCAGGACAAGCCAATCACAACCCAAACCCTGGGGACTTGTGAACTTATTTCCTGTCAAATCATCTATAAAGCATAGTTTATTTGCTGTTTGTTGACATTTCCCCTGCTTGGAAAAGATTGCAATTGTTCCATCCCCAAATTCCCTTTTCAGCATCCTTAATTTACCCCAAGGGCTAGAAAGGTTTTCCTTAGCTTCACCTTGTTTCATCTTTTCTTTAATCTCACATGTGCTCCTGGGTTGTTCAAAAGAGCAAAATATGACATTAACTGTGCCAAAACAAGGGGCTCTTTTTCAGCTGGGACCCCTTTAAACACAATTGGCCCTAAAATGCATCTTTGTTGCTGGAACACGTTTTTGCATCAAGGAGTTGTTGTGTGGTTGAGTCTGCTGCCTCTTAAGCCACATTAAGCACCACAGCTGGACTGAATTCCACCAGGGTTTAATTCCTGACTCACCATTGCTGTGTTATTGTCTTCTGAATAGACAACAAAATATACCAGTCCACTGTCTATTGCACGAATAAACTGTGAAGCACTCACAACATTGTTCCTGTTGGTCCATGCACTAAACAGTCCATGTAGTCCACTGTAAGTCTTGAACCATGATACCAGTGTTAAGATATTTTGTGCCAATAATGAGTAGTTTTAAAGCTGAGTTAATTTTGTTGGCCACTTGGAGGCAGAACTCAACAAGCTGAAAAATCACACGTTGATATTTTGTTGGTCTCATAAAGTTGTCACGGTTAATGTGTTCTAGAAATTAAATTGACGGTTTACTAAATTGTTAAATCCTCCACTGTGTTAACCAGTCAGTGGCTAACTTTGTCTGCTTGCCATTTGATGCTGGTGCAGACATTTTTATTTATGTTACAGAAATTATGTCATTTCAGGTCAGTAAACCAAAACAATGGGCTGAAGGTGTTATACCATCGCTATGGGTCATACCTTTTATATTATGCTAACCCCCCCCCCCCCCCCCCCAAAAAAAACCCCATCATACTATGACTGTTTTATATATGAAATTTGGTGTTCCCCAAAGATCACTTCTTAGGCCACTACTGTTTAAAATTTGTAGAACATTCTAGCAAATTTTTTATGAATCCACTTGAGTTTCCCTCAGTGGATGAAGTTTGCTCAGATGTCATCATATGACCTAAGTATGGAACTGTCTGATTGTATATGGGAGGTTGGTAACCCCTGTCTCAGCAGTCCATTCCCAAAAAAATGGCTGTATAGATTGTAATTGGGTTATTACGACCCATACTGATATTTATTGTTAGGCTGCAACCTCTTGTGGCCATAGTAACTATGATGGTAGCAAAAGAGGAAGACAGGGGGCTTATTACAAAACCAAAAAAGTCTGCATATGTAGGTAGGTGGGTGGATGGATGAGCCAAACAAACACAAGACTTTCACTCAGGGAACTGCTGTTTGTGACGCGTGTGAAACCGAAAGTGAGCATTGATTCATGCTCAAAATCTAGCAAATGTCTCAGATCAAAGATAGAAAATATTATTTGTAGATGATGGTATGTTTTATTCCAGACACTTCAACAGCCATTTTGCAGCTTTGAAAAGAAGCTAACCTGGGTATGTTCTTGGCACTCACCTCTCTAGTGAAGAGCATAGCAGTATCATAGTGCTCTGGATGTCTCTGGCTTGGTGGGTTGAAGAGCTGCTGCCAGGAGCAGAAATTCCGCAGAGCCACGCCTCCATTGCTCGAGACCTCCGGGCCAACCTCCTCATCCTCGACCACTAACATCTTCACCAACACGATATTTACTGAGTTCTTTATGCTGGGGTGCTTGTAAATCTGAGCGGCCATTGACATCAGGGTCAAAATATAGTGCTGTGGAGGAGGAAAGGAAAGCATTGATGTTTACAAACTTAAACTTCCATGAACATGAACTTCCTTGGACAGAGCAAAGACACAGTGGAGGATGGATATCAAAGTAAAATGCGTGAAGGTCACGTGGTGCAGACATCCATTTTAGCATGAAATCATGCTTGTGTTCCTGTCTGTACAGACTGGAGCTCAATCAATATTGTACTTTTTTGTCCAATAGTGACATATGAGTTGCGTATTAAATATCCCTTAAAATTCATTATCAAAGAAATGTGACCAGGATATGTACTGAGCTGGAAATTCTACGGCGTAAGAGTAAACTTATCACTACTCTCTGCTGGACAAACTATGTAATAGCAACACACTTAACAACAATGGTTCTAAATTAGTTGAAACCTATCTGCAATTTCTTGTTACTTGTTGGCCAAAATAACATCTACTATGAGCTAGAATCAGCTGATCTGCTTCATCTATCAGCTCCGTCATGCACCACCTCTTATCACCAATGCAAATGCAAAGAGCAATTTTTTTCACGACTTTAATTAGCTGAGTTGCACACAGACCTATTCAAAATCATGAAAAAAAAAACAAACCCCAACGTTATGTGTGTGAAGCCTTATTATCACTTTGACACATACTGTCACTATGTGACAGCAAAAAAATGATCATCAATTGAAATAAAGGTAAGATGAATATAAAGTTTACTCTACTACATGTTACTATTCTACTACACACAGATAAAACTGACTCCAAAAATAACTTGATGTACATTGCTATTCATGCTGACAAGTTTCTGCCTCCTAAATGAACTCAAACTGTGACAGCTTTGGCCCTTAAAAGCATTGAATGTTACACAATGATATTTGGGCTGCTGTATATTCATATCTGTGATGTTATCAGCAGTATTTGTGTCTTGCTGGAGAGGACAAGAACAGTAGGCTGGAGTCTCCTCCAAAAGTCTCGCCCAATAAACTGTCTGCTGCCTTTAAAGGGGATGAGAGGAGCAGATGTGATTGGTCACTGTGGAAGTCTGACACCGCCTGTATTTCTCCCTCTAATGATGTACAGTATTGGTCCAGGATTACGTATGAGCTTTCAAAAAAATATGTTGGATACACTCACATGCCTTGTATTTGCACATTTGCGCTATGCTTGCAACCAGTGTCAGGAAAATACTACTATTTTGCTCCTTGCCATCTTCCTCTTCTAAGTGAAGAATTCAGTAAAATTCCCATTTGCATTTATTAATTCTTAAGCACTGTCTGCATGTATTTTTTGTTCACTGTCCATGACTATGTCTCAGGAGCTAGGAATGGGCCGAGTTTTCCACCGTGCTGTCATGGTGTTGTGTTTTAGTGGAGAGCTGGTAAATCACTATGAATGCGGGGGATTGTACCATGATGTGTATTGTAAAGTCTTTCATCAGCTTTGCTGAAATCACTTTTTCTAGGGTGGGATGGTATTCCCACATAAAAATGTTTTCCATATATGCTGTAAACACACCCACAGAACCACATGTTGATTTTTGCCTGGGACTCCAAATAACTAACAACGCCCTTGCTCATCGGACACCAGGGTCATATTGATGAAATTTGAAATAAGTAAGCGGTTTTCTAATGAAAAACCAACAAAAACCCAGTTCATCAGTCTAACCTGACCCTGGTGGCCTTTTTACTTATTTACTTAACATCCTTACTGTGGGATAAGACAGAGGGTTTGGCAGATGATGAGCGTGTTAAGTACAAACAGACAAGAGTTTAGCTGGTCCAGAGTGTGGCAGGATTGTGGATTGCCCTACTATTGTTTAAAAAGTCTTTTAGTTTATCTCCACTTTGAATACTGGGTGACAATTTGAGGAGTTTTGTCATGTTATATCACCATCCATCAAATATTGTGCAAATGCAATATTGGGTGTTTTACATGATGTATGTTAGGAAATGGCCAGTTGTTCAGATGGCTACAGAATGTATATTGTAAGCCTTGTGAATCTTCCCTGGATGATGCTGAGGTTCTGCTGCCAAATCGTGACAAAGTCCTGAGGAATGTGTTTCAGCATTGCTTGCGTTTCTGTTGCCTGACCTCTTTCTCAGCCTGTGGAAAACAGGGAGCTCACCGATTTCCTCCCAAAGCACCCTCACTGCCAAAACATGTTTTATGAAGCAGCACAGGAAAACAAATCCCTGCCAGTATATGTCTAGGTTATGAATCCTTGCAAAGAGGATGGGGAATTAAAGGAAAATATGACGAAATAAAGGGGGAAAAGATGACGTCTTCGGCAGTTTGGTTATCTAATGTGTTTATCTATCTTAAACTATGGGTCGTTTAGGTTCCCATAAACAAAGTGTGCAGAAAGAATGAGTTCATCGTGCCTGACCTTTATTTCATCTCCATAGAAGTGGGTCATGGTTGAGTCTGCTACCACCAGGGTCTCTATGAACCGTGGTGCGGAAACAAAGCGTCTCCGGCGAGGTTCCCTCTGTGCGTCACTGTCGCCGTGCGTAAAACTTTCCCCATTGTGCTTCTCCGCTCGGCTCTCCACCGCCGCGTGATCAAACAGGAGGGGAACACTGCGGCTTTTGGTGAATGTCCTCCTCTGGATGACATGCAGCTGCTCTGCAGAGTCTGGCCCCAGGCCGCCACGAAGTTTGGGCTCAATTAGATACTCTTTTCCCTCCGTAATGAAGGAGCCAAAGATACCAGAGCACAAACTGACAGATACAATCGAGTTTTGGTCGTTATCTACGCTCCCCGAGTAAAAGCAGCTCCTAAGCTGTCCTTCACTCTCATCAGTCTGGTTCATAAAATGATGAAGATCCGCGACAGGTTGGCCACTTGAAGTGCCGCGTAAAGCGCCAACATCTCTGGCTTTGATGCGCTGTATGGTGAAGGAAGGAGAGATAAAGCTGGTATCTGGAATGAGATTTAGAATTAAGTCTTTGCCAAAGGCACTGAGGAAAAATCTCGGCTGCTCCTCGCTTCTTTTCCAAAAACGACCGCTGATTCTTCCATTTATCCGAACAGGTACAACATCCTCTGATTCAAATGGACTGGAAAGTGCCGCGTCCATTACGCACAGGAGTACAAAGATCAAACACATAGTGGAACGCATCTTCTGCAATGAAAATTGCACTCAAGAATGGTTAAAAAGCAGCGAGTTTATAAAAACTGATGTCCTTTATCTCTGGTAAGTGACGAGTCCAGTCGAAGGGGTATCTTCTCAAATCAGAGGTCTTTTCAAATTAAAAGTGATTTTCCAGTGCTGTAAAGCCAGTCTTGGTCAAAGTATGTCTGGTATTTAATTTAAGTCTGTCTGAGTTGTCGTTTCTTATTCCCTAACCAAGCTAAGTCTTGTTGTACCACTCACCAGCACCGCTGCAGTCTGGACACATCGGGGGTATTTATACTTTCTGCTCTTCCCTGGACACGAGGGGGTTTATTTTTGATATCCTCCGTTGCTGGAAATTCTCCTCCCACTCGCACTTCATGAGATACTCGTGGATAAAACGGATCCAATGAGAATAAGCCGACACTCCCCCCTTCTGAAATAGCTTGACAACCGTGCTCCTATTATTAACCCAGCGTGGTATATGGCAGCGGCAGGACATCTATACTACGCATAGTTGGAAGTCCGCTACTCGAGTTATTTCAGAGCCGCCTGTGAGTGGCAGGCCCCCACAGAGTCCGGAGCCCCCACAAAGCCGATCTGTTTTATCCCTGCACAAAAGAACACCGCTGGAAAGAGAGAAGCACTGCGTGTGCTGGGAGCTGACCGCAACCTTGTACACCGAGAAATGTTTCATCTCATCAGTAGAGCTATAGAAAGAATATTAGCAATTAATCATGTGTTTTTGCACCAGAGATGTTCTTTTTGAATACTCAGATGAAGCAAACAGTTTTTATATGGACAAAACATCTTTTTTGTGTTAAGTGTTCTTTTCTCAAAGAACAGTTTGAATGATTCGAAGTGTACTTAATGAAGCCATAGTTCAATGAAAAGGAGAAGTGACACAAATAAATCTGTATTATTTCATTCAAGATGTTAAAAGAAAGAAAACTATAACATCCGAATTTAAGATGCCATTTAGTTCTGCAGATTTCAAATTTTCTTTGTATTCCTGACAGTTGCTTTCCAGCACTAAGGCTGCATAGAATCATTTTATTCCTGATCATAAGAGGGCTTTTCTGAAAAGCTTGTGCTGTATTACAAGACTAAATGCTTGTTGTGCCAGGCACCATGTAAATCACTTTATTAACACTGCTTGCCAGGAGAATGTCAGCAAAGAAAGAAAGAAAGAAAGAAAGAAAGAAAGAAAGAAAGAAAGAAAGAAAGAAAGAAAGAAAGAAAGAAAGAAAGAAAGGAGGTGCAGTTTAACACTTTTAGCAGTAGATGGCGCTGCAGTACAGTAAAGTTGTTGAGGTACTTCGACGCATTGAGGCTCCAAAAGCTCCTTCGGGTGAAAACAGGTGTCGCTCTTTACCCGCAATTCATACGTGTGTCTTCACACATTTCTAAAGCTTGAGGATACGCAGAACAGAGTGTGTTGAACCCTGAACACCTCCTCTGATGAATTTCGGTGTTTTATATTTAATGTTTTATATCTAATGTTTTGGGGGGTTTTTTTGTTTTGTTTTTTTTGTTTTTTTTTTCCTATGAGCATTTTATGGAAGGAGATAAAAAAAAAAGAAATACACAACAAAGGACATGATATTGGATTTGGGGAGATATGTTCCAACATCAGGTTTACAGTTTGAATGTTACATTGCATGTTGCATTGGCTGTAAATGAATGTCAAAAACCTCCAAATTAAACCAGTCTTTATGTGTCGTCCTTTATTCCTTTTGTGTTTATTCCCTGTCTGTCCGCTACGCAGTGAGCCTGGCCGGTGGGAGGGGGATGATGCTCCCGCTCCTGTCACACACACTGTACAGCAACAATAATATTTGGAGAGTTACAAGTGGCTGCGGTCTGCAGCACAAACTGAGACGCATGACCAATGAGCTCTCCGTTGCGCACGTAACCAGACTTCACTTGAAAGTGATCATCAGTGTTTATGCGTGACTTTAAAGCTCAACAGCTCAGAGAAGTTGGTGACCAGAGTGGAAACGGTGCAAGATGGGAATGAAGCTGGAAAGCGGCGCGGGCGCTTAGGTTTCTGAGGACGCACAAACGGCGCTTCGTGCCATTGCGCACAACTTCTACACTGCCTGCAAACGCACTGCAGCCGAATTACATTGTGGACTTTCTTGAACAAGAGCAGATATGGCTATATTCATTAGTTCTTTGATTATTTTCACAAAATTCGTACTTTATTCTAAAGTAACTTATTGCATGGAAGTAGATTTCTGCGTACCTGTTCGTGTGGATAACCAAAAGCATGAAAAGTATGTGCACCGGCGTGCGGAGCAAATGAATGAAAGACAGATTGTTTTTAAACTGAGTGCATTCAAACAGGAATTTTACCTCCACCTCACACCGGATTCTAGTTTCCTTGCACCGGGCAGCTTGCCGCCTAAGAGCGGCTCATCAGCATCCAACGGCTCTGCAAGCGCTGATCTCAGGGAATGCTTCTACTCCGGTGATGTCAACGCAGACCCGGACTCTTTCGCTGCACTCAGCCTGTGTAAAGGTCTCCACGGGGGGTTCTCGTTCAACGGCATGGAGTATTTCATCAGCCAAACCAGGACTGAAGACGCAGCAGCCGCGTCCGAATATGGAAACTCTTTCGAGAGGACACATGTCATCCGCCGGCGGAGAAACGATGAGCACTCAGGTGCCAACTTCACCAGCAGGTGTGGAGTTACACCAGACACCAGCTTCAACATTTCCCTGGAGAAATACAAGCACATGAGCCAA
This sequence comes from Chaetodon trifascialis, assembly GCF_039877785.1. Lineage (NCBI taxonomy): Eukaryota > Metazoa > Chordata > Actinopteri > Chaetodontiformes > Chaetodontidae > Chaetodon > Chaetodon trifascialis. The sequence continues at coordinate 5,097,560 of NC_092064.1, read as the reverse complement.
ATCGAGACCGATGGCTTAACCGAGACTGTGTTGAAAACCTTGGGGAGGTCCAAGAGGTTTGCCTCCATCCCCAGGTTTGTGGAGGTGCTGGTGGTGGCAGATGAATCTATGGCTAAATTTCACGGGGATGACCTGAAGCATTACCTTTTGACCCTGATGTCAGTAGCAGCCAGGCTTTACAAGCACCCGAGCATTCTCAACTCCATAAACATTGTGGTAGTAGGCTTCATGGCGATAAATGAAGCTGACAAGGGACCAAAGGTTTCCAGTAATGCAGCCCTGACTCTGCGCAACTTCTGCTCCTGGCAGAAGAAGTTGAATAAGCACAGCGACAAGCACCCAGAGTACTGGGACACTGCCATACTGTTCACCAAACAGGTAAGCAGGGAGAGAGTGAGCTGCATCAAATCCAGATGTCATTGATCATGCAAAACAACTTGTGCATGGGTGATTCATGAGGCAATCGGCCCCAGGACACAAACATATGAAAGACGCCCCCCCCCCCCCCCCCCAAATTTTGCGTGTGTTTGTAGTCATTTGATTGACTTGCCAATAAGAAATATGAACTGACTGTCACTTCATACAGAGGTTCATGCTCTGTATGCTGGCTCAGTAATCTTGTATGAACTTGTATGTTGGTGCAGCCTGTCAGCTACACAGCTCTGCAAGTCCCCTTCATTTAGTTAAATGAGTCACTGGAAAAGAACATTTGAGCCAGTTCTTTCCATGAAAGACTTCACCTCTGTCTGCTTGTACAGAATAAGAACTGGGTCAGAGCTGCCTACATAAGGCGTGTTAACAATGATCAGACACTTTATAAGACTTAAATTAGAATCCAAATTTCCTTCTTCATTCATTCAAACGGATGTAAAATGACTATTTAAGCATTCAGCTTGATCACAGCTGTCAGATAATCCCATATGGCCACCAGAGTTGTGACCACTGACGAGTAAATCTTTCTCCATAGTCACTAACTTCTCTGTGTCTCTCCCTCTGTGATGTCTGGTCGTTGGTGCCTGCTTTCCATTATGTCCAGTTTGGCTCTGACTGGCCATCTGATACACGGCCTCTCCTCCACTGCATAGCAACATACAAAAACACTTTAAGGTCAAAACAGATCTCCTTATTTACACTGAGGGCAATTATATGTTGGATGGTCTGGGTCTGGTGTTGTTGTCCTTATAGGGCACAAAGAGTGCAGCTGCTGCGATGGGAAAAATCTTGTAATAGGTTATGGAGAGCAAGTGGTGTGGTATACACATGGCTGGCAGAGGGTGCTTCTGGCACTGCTGTGCCTCACTGTAAGACTGGGTGAATAAGTTCATCAGCCACTATGCGTTCATATTTACATTGAACACTACGAAAGCACAGCAAAGTCATTTGGACCTAATATAATAACTTAGTTCATCACCAGAAATATTGAAACAGAAAGAAAAAAAGTTTTTGACACAGAGAAACCTCTCCAGTAAGCCTTGGGACAGAACAAGACAACTGTCTTCTTGATATCCAATGAGTCACAACCATTTCCAATAATTACGAATTGATCCAATGGGAAAAGACTTCTCTTGTAATGTTAGATAGCAAGACACACCGTCTACAGCCAAGCTAGCTAATGCCTGTTTGTCAACATGTTCAAAATGACAGTGTTAAAATGCTTGCTGATATGAAGAAGGAATGATGTATACCATGATCTCCACCATATTTTAGCATGTTAGCATGCTAACCTTGGGTAATTAGCAATAAATGCGAACCACAGTTGAGGCTGATGGGGAGGATGTTTTGCAAATATTTAGTCATAAACCAAAGCATTGGGCTTCTAGAAATTTTGACCTGATGATGGTGCTGGACAAGAGATTAAGACATCAAAGCTATTACAAATGTATGATGTTTAGAAAATCATTGCCAAATTTTATGGCAATCCATCCAAGAGTTGTTGACACATTCACAAAAAAAAACAAGCAAGAGGAAGGGAATCAACAAAGTCAGTAGGATTTATCCTCTGGAGACCATGAATATCTGTATTAAGTTTAAGGGCAATCTATCTGATCATGACACAAAAGGTACAACATAGAGTAGAGAAAAGAGAAGAGAGCAAGAGAGTCAGAGGTAAACATGCAAGGAAAGAGTGTAGTGGAGTTGACATGGTTTTACTTTACCCTGGGCTGTGTGCCACAGGTGGGACTCTTCTCCCAAACTCTCTCCTTACCTCTATAACTAAACACCAAGAGGAAACCTGTGGTAGGCCATCTCGTCTGACCCTCTGCTTCAATATATTTTAAGAACAGAGCAGCTATAAGTTAACTGCTTCTACGTGCTTTTCATGGTCTATTTATTCTGTAGTTTGTGGCACAGCCATACAAAACATGTTAGGAGCATGGCTTGAGTCCAGTCTTCTTGTAAGAATAAAGGGAAAGGCACTTAACACTTACTATGTCTTTGTGTCACCAGGATCTTTGTGGGGCCACAACCTGCGATACACTGGGGATGGCTGATGTTGGGACCATGTGCGACCCGAAGAGGAGCTGCTCTGTTATTGAAGATGATGGCTTGCCTTCAGCTTTTACTACTGCCCACGAACTTGGTAAGAAAGTTGACTTGTTAGTTGTAAAATGTGAGGAACATGCTCACAAGCGGGGACTGAATGCCAACATTATGCATTTTAGATTTATGCTAATGCACATTTGGCCTCAGAGTGCGATATGCTCAGGGCAACAGCTGCATATAGCCTTAGCTTGAAATGTCAAAGGAATTCTGCAGTCAGGTCTGACAGACATATACACACATAATCAGTGTAGAAACTGGCCTGGCCGGAGGGCTTTGCAACTTTCATGGTGATCTATATGGCTCTGGTTTTCTGTTCTGGTCCCAGAGCACTGCTGTGTTTCAGTCCTACCAGCTATTTAACTGCATTCACTTGATGTTCTGTTTGCAAATCAGACCCTCATTAGATGGGTCCAATCAAAACCAGCTGGTCTCTGGGAGGATGGAGAGATCAGTGCACATTCAAGATTACAGCTCCACAATTTATCTTTGGCAGTAAACACTGGCAGGTGCAAATGGCAAGTGAGAGATCACTAATTGAAAATGTGTAGTTCAGGCAATCAACTATTTCACATGATAACATTATACTGACAAATGTACTCTGATTTTGTGTATGAAGATTCTCATTCATCCAGGTCATGAAGCTTTAATTTACCTGTGGTCAGAGAAGTGTCCAGTGTAGTTGAGACAAGTAGGGTGAATCTACAGTGACACATTTTGTCTGTAGTCCTCTGGTATCTGTGATTTAGACTGATCTTATGGATGCAGTTTCATCCCCTTACTGGGTTCCCTACTGCAGCTTTAAATTGCCTGTTTTAATGTGTCAAAGGTGAAAATGGAAAAGGAGGTGAGGTCCAAAACTGCTAATCATTCGTTGAGTGGTAAATGCATAAACTGTAGTTTGACACACTGGTTGAGTCTAATCCGATTAATAATATAAGTGACAGTTATTTTTCACATCTTTAATAATCAGTGGTTGAGAAGGCTTCAACATAAACAAGACTCATGTCTGAGATCAGATGCACATGTAACTCCTGAGGCCCCAAGAGAGGCATTGGTTTACACTGTGCTCCTAAGTTAAGTAATTAAGTCTCATAACTGAATACTCTGAAACGCAGGTTATGTTTTTTTTTCTTTTGGAAAGTATTACATGTTGGTCTTTAGGGAATGAACTGATTTCCTTGGGAACTAAATTCCCCCGTTGGTCCTGGTTTAGAACGTGGATGTATGCCACGCTGAATATTCCCATGCATAACTGCATTCCTGTCTGCTATGACATCAGCTTCAAATCAGCCCTTGTTGAGTTTGTTTTGCCTTATAAGCACTATACATGTGCTTTTGATGTCTGGCAAAAAGTTTATCTTTGTGATAATATTTTCATATTTCACTGTCATCACTAGAGAAACTTCACTGTGTTTCCAACTGCTTAGCATGTTTTGAATCATGGAACTGTTAAAAATACAAATTTTTGACTCTAATATGACCATCTGTCTCTCTTCCCTACACCTCCCTCCCCCCTCAGGCCACGTCTTCAACATGCCCCACGACAATGTGAAAGCATGTGAGGAGGTATTTGGGAAACTAAAGGACAACCACATGATGTCTCCCACACTGATTCAGATTGACAGGAGCAGGCCCTGGTCTGTGTGCAGCGCAGCCATCATTACTGAGTTCCTGGACAGAGGTCATGGTTAGTAAACACTTCCTGTATATGTCTCTGGACTCACAAATTCTGTCCAGGCTTGGTTCTCTCAGATGGTTGTAATCTGCTTGTGCCAACAAAAAACAGACCTCGGCTCTTTGTTATAATTACATTTTTGATTTTAATTTCAGCTTCAACTTGGATGTGACCACATGTTGGCATGCATTGGCTGTAAACACAAAGAAGTATAGATTCTTAAACGATATCAAGGCAAGAGTGATTATTAAGTATTCTTGAGTGTCTGTTTTCACAATTTGTGCATAAGCCTCACAATCCTTGGAATGGAAACGTCAAAGCAGTCATTTCTAAAGTCAGCACTCTTCAACACTTCAAACACACTTCACATTAAACAACAGTGAAAGTCAATAACAAGAGGATAAAACCTCATTGCATATTATGATGTGTAAGTTGACAAGGAAATCAAACAATTGTAAAGACTGGTGTATAATGTGAAATGCGTCACTTATAGTGACTTAAAGTGATGCATTTCAGCCTCAGAGAATAAACACTTGAGTCAGCAGTTCCCTTCAGCTCTATGGAGCGTTTTAGTGCCTTTTAGCTCTGATAAAAAGGGCTGATAAATCCATTGTACCCTACCTGCCCGGCACCAAATTGCAAACAGACAAAGTTGGTGATAAGTTGGGGAACATATTGGAGCATTTAGTAACTAAAGAGAAAGATTTTCCCCTTGGGAGTTGATGATGACCAAAACAGACAGTGAATGGGACTTCATTCAACAGGTGTCCAGAAACATGATTTCAGAGTACGGCTAATGTTGCTCTGTGTGTGTTGGATGTGTAAACAGTTAATTGTTAGTTAACATATTAGCCACATCAAGGCCCAAGGCCACAATGTGTCAAGCATGTCATTTTTATCTCTCTGTGGTTTTGGTTAATGGATATCTGTGCAACAGTCGCCATGTCATGGCAGACATAGACAAAAAGCCCTAATGCATAACCCCAATGACAAGCTCATGATGAAATGATCAGTTTCAAAGCATATTAAAACTGCGGCTAAATTACTTTACGTGGGTTCCATATTCTGGATTCTGAGCTAGAGATCCTGTTTCAACAATAAACTCAGACTGCTGCAGTCAGTCACCACAATGAATGTTGCTATTATACATTTCTGCAAACCATAGACATATTGAAACTGTATGCCGCTTTACCTTCAAACTTTTCCGGCTAGGTTTAGGCGCAAAAACCACTTGGTTCAGGTTCAGAGAAGATCATGTTATGGCTTAGAATATCCAGTTTTGAAGCTACAAACACGGCTTGACCAGCGGTGTGATGCTTGGCATTCATCTCGCCTAGCTGTCACACTGCCACAGTCCCCTCCTCCTCCTGATCTCAGCTCAGACCTCACACCAACCAGTAGTCTGAACTATGTCACTTTGACACCTTTTGTGGAAATATTGATGTGATACATATGAAATGTATGCATTTAACATATCCGTGGTTTGCAGAAATATACAATACCCAAATTTATTTTGCAGACTGGGTTTGTGCTAAACTCCGGGAAGTACTTGACAATGACAAACTAACTGGGTGGCTTATTATCTGCTGGTCAGGGGTCAAAAAATGGCACTGTTGATGTAATTCGAGTATGCAGCATCAAAGATAGATGCGCTTATAAAAAAAAAAGTTATCTAAAACTGTAACTGTCTCCATTTGAAATCCAATCACTATCATCAATATGCTGCAATACACTGACAAGAAATGCACAGAAAAACTGACTGTATCTTACCTGAATCTGTGGAAGGACGTTTCCATGTGATACACACACACACACACACACACACACACACACACACACACACACACACACACACACACACACACATATATATACACACTCTGTATACATATGATTCAAATGCTGATGATATACAGCATCTACTTCCAGTATCCACATTCAATATAACATTCATAAGTGTAGTAATATATCTTTCAGCCTTTTCTTCTCTGTAGATTCTTTATGCCAAGTCTTTTCTGCCTGTGTGTAAACTCCCAGAAGTGAGTGTAAGTGGATTCTGTGTAAAAGACAAAATTAAACACACCAATTTATTACCTCCCCTAGACCAGCCCACTTAACTGTGGCAAGCAAATGAGTATTTACTAAGTTTAACACTCCTAACACCACTTTCTTTTCTTCATGAGCCATTTGCTTAATCTAAACATTATCTGGTGCCTGCACTGTCTCATATAGAGCTACGTCTGCTTTTGTACAGACTGAAGTGAAAGTGCTCGAACAAACAGTAGCAGTAGTTTTAAGCTCATGCATTATTTTTATGCCCCAATAATATCTGTCTTTGATTGTTTTGTGCAACAACAAGAATTTTTAACATTGCTTTAATGCTATAACCCTTATTTTATACTCATACAGCTTTCTTCAATCTTCAGTCGTTATTTTACATGAAATTTGTTGAGTACCCTTGTATTCGTAACAGTTTTAAAGACCAAAATTGATTCTGTGGGACATGAGATTTGAGAGATAAATACAGTATATGTGTTCTCCACACTTGAAAATAACAAAGTTCATGTTACCCTTTTAGATTGATGGTTATGATTAATATTCTCTTCATATCTATGGGCCATTGAATCACAATTTCTATGAATCGTGACTTTAATTAACAAGGAGTGCATGCAAATATAGGAAACATTTAGTTAGCTATAAGAAAGCACTATTTACACTACACTACAGAGATTTAATTCATTTGAAATCTTTCAATTGTTTTTAATGTTGCATTAATTGATTTTTTTGGCAACACTGCAAAGCAACAAGCCGTAAACAAAACACTGACATATTACAAACCTTATTAAGTTGATTGGGTGAATATGTTGGCAAGCAGCTGCCTGTTTACACATCCTGCAGACACAGAGCAAGATGAACTTTCATTTAGAGTTGTGTTTGCCCATTCGACAAACAGTATTCACTTTTTCTTTAGCTAGTGTATGTTTTGGTCTCCACCAACTCCTGAGAGAAGTATCTGGCTCTTAAACCACTCACCAGGTAGTCGCTCATGATGTCTGTCTGCTGTTTGGTGCTTGACAGGTTATGTAAAGTGGGTTTATTAGCTTTTGCACAGGACACAAGACTGATGAGAGTGCTGTGACTGAGTGAAAACTGAAAAGTTGATGGCCGTGAAAGCAAACAATGAGAGGAAAGATGCCAGAACACTCCATAGAGATGTGGAAAAATGCAGAGCTGGTGACAAATGTCTGTGGGTTCATCAAGCAACACTATATTACGAGTAGCCTACCCGATTGCAAATACAAAAATATGAACTAGTGAAGCTTCACGTTTTCTGTGTTTAAAAAAACGTTCATCAGCAGCACCCAAAGGCCACAGAAAACTCTGTTCTTGGTGGCTTCAAATAAACACTGCTCCACAAATTCATCTCGATTTTAATATCCATATGAATGACTACAGCTGTGCCCTGATTGTTTGCGGTATTGTTGGTTTATTTCTGTAGGAGACTGTCTGCTGGACCAGCCTCAAAGGCAGCTGTCTCTCTCAGACAACCTGCCTGGTTCCAGCTACAGTCTACACCGCCAGTGTGAGCTCGCCTTTGGCCCTGGCTCCAAGCCCTGCCCATACATGCAGCCCTGCTCCAAGCTGTGGTGCACCGGTAAGGCCCGTGGTCAGCTGGTCTGCCAAACTCGCCACTTCCCTTGGGCGGACGGTACCAGCTGTGGCAACAGCAAAGTCTGCTACCGAGGAGTCTGCGCTGAAAAGAACAGCACCATACACATTAAGGTGAGAGGAAGAAGGTGTTCTCCGATCTGTTTTTGGCAATTTTTATTCCAGATTGATGTACCATTCTGCCTGTTTTTGTTTTTGGTCCCAGGTGGATGGACGGTGGGGGAAATGGGGTGCATTTGGAGACTGTTCCCGAAGTTGTGGTGGAGGAGTTCAGCTTGCCAAGAGAGAGTGTGACAACCCTGTGCCTGAGAATGGAGGCAAATACTGCTACGGCCTTCGCATCAAATATCGCTCATGTAACCTCAACCCTTGTCCAGAAACAGGTACACTATGTTTGAGTATGTTTACACAAGATGACACATGTTAAGCGCTGTAGCTGACCATTCCCTAAACCTTTCCCCCAAGACTGTTTTTATCTGCCCTGATCGTTAGCAGATCTAACCTCAACCAAAGTCATCCAAGATAGTTTTACAATCGCCACACACGAGTTAGTCCTCACCCTAAAAGTCCTTTCTCTCGTAATGTTACAGCATTTACAACCAGCTTATGGAAATAATGTGAGCTCAATTAACTTGCTAGCTACAGCCTATAAAATCTGTTAGCAGTTGTCATTTCATCTGGGAAAATTGATGTTTGCTGGCTAGAAATAGACCTTCTGGTCGAATCAAGAGTGTTAGAGTAGTTGTTTATCTATTCTGAGGCTGTTTTCCCGTCTCTAGGAAAGAGTTTCCGTGAGGAGCAGTGTGAGGCGTTCAATGGCTTGAACCTCAACACCAACAGACTGGGTTCCTCTGTGGTTTGGGTTCCCAAATATTCGGGTATTTCTCCCAAGGACAAGTGCAAGCTCATCTGCCGTGCCAACGGGACCGGATACTTCTATGTCCTCGCTCCAAAGGTATTGCTGATTTTATGATCACTTAACCATTTTCATAGCAAGTGCACAATCTGATTGTGTTTACTTTAATGAACAATTTATCTTTTTAATCACTGAAAAAATGGAATTAGTTCAACAAAACAAATTATATTTATTAGACAACCCTGTAGATGTGCTGTGTTGATAAAATAGAAACTCCAATGAGTGCTGAAAAGCTCTAGGCAAATGATATATTTACAGATTCACATTACCAGAAAAACATAATTACCTAACCATCTGGAGACTGAATTGAGGCTGACAATTGCTAGCTCTTGTGCAAATGTGGTTGCAGTCTGTAGATGGTTCATATGAGCAATGCTGTCAGCTTTCATTATGCTGATATGAATAAAAAACAAAGGTCAGCCAGATTTAGATCTGTCGAAGACAATGACATTGGAGAATTCGCTTCATATTCTGAGTTAAATAGGTTTCAACTGTTGTACTTGCTAATGCAATCTGAATGTCTGGTCACTGAACATCTCATCATAAGTCAAAACGTCATAGGAGGTGTAGCTGTAACATTTAGGTAGAAATATTGAGCAGCTCTCTATTCACAAAGGTAGGCTTTGGGGGTTGGAATTTGACTGCCCAGGATGATTTGATTTGATTCTTATCCACAATGCAAGAAATAACGACCAGTTCCATCAACAGCCAAGCAGTGTGATGAGTTAGTGGCAGTAGAGAGAGTGGCTGTGACTGCAGGATAGCTATAGTGGTAAGAAAGTGAAACAGGCAGGGAAAGTATCACCTCACAGCTGTGGCTTGTCAGCAACTATTTATGCAACCACCAAGGAGGCAAGTGTGCAGCAGCAATGCACAAGGACACTGTAGATTGGTGCTATTTTTAATTTCTGTTTACATAGCTTTGGTTCATTATGTTGAATGAAGAATGATGTAAATATGGTAGAGCATTTAAGTGGCAACAGTTTCTAGATCTAGAGTGTCTAGGTCTTCCATTTTCAGTTGTTTGGTTGTATTATCCATCCAAAGACCGGCATGATATGATGTCTCAAACCCTGCAGGTTGTCGATGGGACGCCCTGCTCTCCTGACACCTCAGCTGTATGTGTTCAAGGAAAGTGCATCAAGGCAGGCTGCGATGGCAAGCTGGACTCCAACAGGAAGTACGACAAGTGCGGTGTGTGTGGTGGGGACAACCAAGGCTGCAAGAAGGTTTCAGGAATGTTCACCAAACCTATGTGAGTAGTATGTCAGCACATACTGTACCACTCTTTTACATCCAAAGTACTGGCACAGGTCAAGGCCAACTTTAGGTAAAGGTGAGCAGAAGGTTTGCAGTGGAGATGTCTTTGCTAGATGTATGTTACTAAAATTAGCTTTTTCAATCTGCTTTGTGTTCTCTTGACTCTCAATAATTTCTATTGGCATCAGAAACTTGACAGACAAAACACAAGAAGCCCATGCTGACCAATCACAGTTCTCCCAATGTGGTATCTCTCTAGCCTCTGAGCCTATGCAGTGTATGCACATAGCCAGCATGGTGCTATAGGAGAAGCTTTAGGAATAGCCTAGAGGCAGGCCTCAATGTGCAACTATTTGGGTAACATAACTATACAGTTATTCCCAATATAGTGTATTCATGGATATGCATTGTCTTGTGAAGTCATTCAAGACAAAATTGAGAAATGGGTTGAGAAAATGTTGAGAAGACTTTATCTAGCTCTGGAAACTGGATGACATTACGATCCAAGTCATACTTAGCTTAGCTTAGCTTAGCTTAGCTTAGCTTAGCTAAAAACTGGAAACAAAGGGAAGTTAAACTAGCAAAATTAAGCCTAGGGATTCTAGCTACTCCAAATGTTTTTATTCCAAGATGTATCTTCTGTATTTAGCACTTGTATGAATATAAATCATCAGGTTATGTTACTGGATGGTGTATTGTTTACTTTTGACTCTCTACAACAGTATAAGGACTCTACAAGGTAGTGCAGATGTAAAGTGATATGCTGTGATCTTTGGAATACTTTACATTGATGATGTCTAAAAATGGTTGTCCTGATAAGTTTTGGAAGAACACTGGACTATCCAACATCATTAATAATCAACATTTCCACACTTTCTTTTTAGTCATGGCTACAACTTTGTGGTGACACTGCCTGTTGGAGCTTCCAACATTGACATTCGTCAGCGTGGCTACCAAGGAATGGTCAGTGATGAAAACTACCTAGCGGTGAAGAATCGGCACGGCAAGTACCTGCTGAATGGCAACTACGTGGTGTCAGCTGTGGAGCGCGACCTGCTGGTGAAGGGCAGTTTACTGCGCTACAGCGGCACTTCCACATCTGTGGAGATTCTTCAGGCCACTAGACCCCTGCAGGAGCCGCTGACTGTGGAGGTGCTGTCTGTAGGGAAGATGACTCCTCCGAGGGTACGCTACTCCTTCTACATTGCAAAGGAGAGCAAGGAGGAGAGGACTCTGCGGAAAGAGGAGAGAAGTCACACAGCACAGAATAGTGTCTTGGCGGACAGTAATCGAGTAGAAGCTAAGAAGCAGATGATGGGTAAGAGGCCAGTCAGTCATTGGGTAACAGGAAGTTGGGATTCGTGCACAGTGACTTGTGGAAATGGTCTGCAGAAGAGGCTGGTGCAGTGCCAGAGCATGGAGGGACGTCCTGCAGTGGACTGTGACAATGATGACAGGCCTGTAGCAGTGAGAGCATGTGGGGATCCATGTCCCATGTGGGATGTAGGGACCTGGTCTCACTGCTCCAAGTCCTGTGGAAGGGGCTTTAAACGGCGGCCAGTGCGCTGCATGACCGAGAATGGCCTGAATCTACCCAGAGAGCACTGCTCTGGAAGGAGGAAGCCCCAGGAACTGGACCTCTGCAACTTGAAGCCATGTTAGAGCTGAACGGACACAGTGCAAGAACTTATTTTTGAAGAAAGTCAAAGTGACAATTTGACATGTACCTTAGCCCAAATCAACATGATAATGATTCCACGGCTGTATTGGGTGGAAATAGTCTCAAATGCAGCCTGACTCTGTCTGAAGGGGCATCTGCTACACCGAAGAAAGCCAGTGGAGACAGAGAGGGTCTCCCTCCATAGTTTAAAAAGACAGACATCTGTTTAGATAAGAGACAAGGAGGAAAGCTGTCTTCTTGTAAACTGTCAAACCATCTGCGGCAGGTTTGACTTGTGGTTCTACCTCGACCAGGAAAAATAACACAATGCCTGAACATATACAGAGGGTAACTGAGGGGAAAGATGCAGACAGTGATCACACACATCTGCACACATAGTTTCCTCTGTATACTTACATGTATGAGCTTGCTAAAGCAGCGAGAAATGAAAGTCCAAGAACAAACACATAAAGCACTGTGAGGGATGACCTCAATGCTCACACTGTGCAGTTATCAGCAGCAGATATCTCACCTGTGAATTTACATTTTTCTCCTTTCACTGAAGATCTAAACAAAATGTGAAACACAGTACTGTATCATTTATGTAGGTCCATGCAGTTTCAACATTTTGTTTTGTTTTGTTTTGTTTTTTCAATTAATTTCATTTTAGTCAGTGTTATTGGCTGTTGTCTGATGTAAAAAAAAAAAAAGAAAAAAATCAAAGCCAGCAGCCAATCACACTGCCAGAGTCAGATCATCTAAACAAATAGCTTTACAAGCTTTATTCCTACCAAAAAAAGCAGCTGTCAATATATCCTACACACTTGATACAGTCTTTATGAATTCAACCAATATTAATGAATTCCTCAATTTTACTCGTGACCAAAAATCTAAAATTACTTATAGTAGCATATTCTATATATTGAATGTAGGTATGTTTGTATGGTGCAATCATACTGCATATGTGTCCGTTGGGTTTAATTCAAACCGACCAAATGCTCAGCTGTTTGTTCAATGTTGCCAAAGAGTTTGAGCCCTCAAAAAAGCCTTAGTATTGTGAGAGACACCTCTCTGCTTGAACCAGACAGAAGCATGGCTTGCTTAAAGTAACCTTGCTGTACATTTCTGTCATCAACTTTAAAGTCCAGCTGAAAATAAACTGCATCATCATGTCTGCTGCAGCATATATATCTGCTCTGTATATTACTTGTCCTATGTTCTCCTTTGAGAACAAATCAGAAACGAAAAGGGAGAAATGTATATTTTACACTGGTTTCACGTAGGGGCCCCATAGATTTGTATTTAATGGAATACTGTTAGGTGCAGTATATGTTTATATAGATGGGGATGACTGAGATGAAAAGGTGCATTTTGGATAAAACTTTTTCTACAGTTAAATAATAATAATAAAAAAACTATTAAGGATACATTTGATGACATAAGTTGACATTACTTTTGACTTAGAAAAAGGAATGACTTCAATGTGAGTTCAGTTGGACTTAGACTTCCTGACAAACACTCACCTGCCGGAGGCTGAAAAGGTGGCAGTAAAACTTCGAAACAATTAGTCGATCAGTCAATCAAGAGAAAATTAATCTACAGTCAATACTGATAATCATCAAATGGCTTAAGTAAGTCGTGTCCATGTATAAATAGAGAGCGAATGTAATCTTTTTAGGTTTTGGACTGTTTGTCTGACGGAACTAGCAATCTGAAACTTTTTCATTACTTTCAGACATTTTATGGATAAACAATGAAGTTTATAGTTTTCTCAGAGGTGAAGAACAGACTGACTTACGATCAGAATTACTGGAATTGATTAATAATAATAATAATAATAATAATAATAATAATAATAACATTTCTTAGCAGCAAACATATATAGTAGTAGTAAAAAATATAAAAAGGCATACATTCTCAGTGAAAGAAATAAAACATGCCTGTTTACAGAAATTAGCCATACAAAAGGCCATCCCACAATAAAAAAAAAAATGTGAAAAGTGTATTAGTTATGAAGAAAAGCCATATTCAGTACAGGCCTTTGAAAATATTTCAAAGCAAAGATGGTTTCAACTGATCTGATACTCAGAGTTTTTAACCTGGCCTCAGGTGTTAGACACGAGTTTACATTGTATACTCCCTCTCCAGGCCTTGTCTGTGCAGTGATGAGAAGTCCTTCAGAATTAATCCTAAAAGTTATATATGTACAAATTGGAGCTGTTCCAAAGATCATCTCTTTTGAATGGCTGAATGAATAGACTGTCAGGCCACGCTGTTCTTTCTCAAAGCTCCACGAATACAAGTTTTGTGCTCAAAAGATGCTTTTTATTATTTGCATTTTAATTAGTTTTGAGTATCAGTATATTCTGCAAAAAATAAGTTGATGTGTACTATGTTGCTCGGAGTGAAATTCTTGTTGGCATTTCCTCAACCCTCACAGGCTTCTGTCTTTCTGCTGCATGGCTGCTTCATCACCTCCATCCCTTAATGGCAAGACATAAAGCATTTCTTGTTGTTTTTTGTTTTTTTGTATGGTTTGATTTTATTGCTCTGGTATTACACATATTCTCTTCAGTAAACTGCTGAGTAAAGCCTGCCATACACACAAACAAACAAAAAAAAGGCTTATCATCTCCATGAAGCACATCCTTGGTGAAATTAAAGGGACAGTTCACCCTAAGAGACAGTCAATCACCAGACACCTCTTGGTCTACTTTACATCAAACACATTTTGTTGTTTTGAAGGGATTGCTGTCATTGGATAACGGTTCCTGCATTTGGAAATATGTGTAGTTAAATAGGAAATGGATCAGAGGCTTAAAGATATTTAGTAAAAGTCTAGTTTCAGTGTGGCACCCTAAGATTTGAAGTGCAAGGTTGTTTCTCTGGACTTGCCATTTCACATCTTTACAATGAAACAGAAATCCACTGAAAGAGAAGAATTTCACATATTCAGAGATTAAGACTTTTGAGACTTTCAATTTCAACATTCATCACAGAATAATACCTAACATCTGTATTTGAAGGTGGAATTGTCATTTACAGAACTGATGGGATGATGCCAACAAGTCCTTCAACAGAAAATTCATTTGGTCTTCATTTCCACTTTGTGTTGGTTCACAGGGACCAATTATACCATCTAAAAGATGGTGTTGTACAGGTAGTTTTTTTTTTCCACAGATAATGTTATTTTTATTGTCTTTTTGTATTGTATACTATGTATACATTCATCTAGCTGTATAAAATAAAGTATCTATATATATATATATATATATATACAGAGTCATGATTGATGATCTGTCTGAGGCTTCAGGTTGTCAGGTACAATTCTACACCATTGTCATTCCCAGGTCGTCAAAGACGCCCCTCAGCATTTCATACATGAGACACTGTATGAGACGTTAGGCTTTCAGCTTTCCAGTGTAAACCCATCTAGGGCAATATTGGACAATCAGAGCAAGGTGATGTTATATAAATAGTGAAAAAGTCCAGTTGGGGTGGATAGATGGGTAGAACACAGGACTTTTACACAGGAGACCAAGATCTTTGTCCCATGTGAAACCAGAAGTCAACCCTGACTTAACTTACATACACAAGTTAACTTCAGTAACAACACATACATAACGTAGTCTACTTAGCTTACGTCACATGCATAAACATACATATTTAAAACCATTATCTTTTCCTAAACCTTAAATAGTTTTGGTGCTGAGACCTAACCAAACTGTGAACATTAAAAATTGATTTAAAAAAATTATAATCAGAATCAGTGGTCTTGTGAAAGCTGCTTGTTGGCTTGTTGCATCCAAACTCAGCCAAAGAGTGTTAACCTTATCCAAGAGCATTTGTCCTTGCAGCTCATCCAGTCTAGCATGTTTTGAGCTGGACATTCCTCACCCCTGCGCTAAAGAGTCCTTTGTGCATCTGTATGAGACACGGAGGGGCGTGACAAAATGTAGGTATTTGGTGACCTAAGAATGAGAGCGGATTGCTTATTCAGATATTTTACATGAAGACAATAAGGAAATATTACTTCCCAAATGTAAGTCTATCTCAAATCATTCGCAGACTGGATGGACATCCATTGTCTCTCAAACAGCTCCCTTTGCTCCAGCAGTATCTGTTACAGCAGATATCTGCTGTGCCATGCAGTCTTCCATCACATGAGATGAGACAGTCTTGATACCTCAGCTCTTCTCAAACTGAAGCATGATCACAGATGAAAACACATTCATTCATCCACTTTGGTATTCTGCTGATTCAAGCTCCATTGTACCGGCTGTACTGTAATAACACACCCAGCTTGGCCAGCGCCTGCCCAGTAAGCCTGATCCTTTGTTGGACAGACGTCTCTCAGACTTGGCCACCCTCACCCCAAGAATTTGACCCATATAAGGTTTTAAAGGTCCATACTACATGTAATATCAACATTTCTGGATAGATGTGGATGATTAATATAAAATATATTTATGTTGACTTTTTAAAGGGGAACTCCACACTTGATTCAAGTTAAAAACATGAAGCTCCCATGGGGCCTGGACACTGTGTTAACAGATAAGAACTGTGGGATATGTTACTGGATGCTACAAAAGTGCAATTTGTATAACATCATGAATTTAAATAGTCCCTGTAATTTATGGCCTTTCAATTTAAGAGATGTTATACTGTACACTACAATCTGTACTTAGATGATTTTATCAGTAGAAAATTTCACTGTGCAGTAAATGTTACTCCTGATGGGAACAGTGATGCTGGCCTTGGACAGATGAACTGCTGTCAGGTCAGGTGTAAGTTTTGTATTAGAGATTAAAAGTACATTAAGGAGGTTACTGTCAGTCATTATGGACTCAGTCTGCTCTTGTTCAGTGTTATCAGACAAGATGTTTGCTTACATATGTATGTAGAGTCAAATAAACTGAGCACCCTCTTAGACTGGTTCCTCATTTGGGGAAATCTGGATTTTGCTAAACTCCTGTAGAACTCTAAAAGTGAGAGCTGCTGGTGGAGTCACAGAGTAGCATCACATTAAACTTCAATAAGTTCCAAATGCACATCCTCCTGTACTCCTTCCACATCAATAGAGAGGGGCTTTGACAACACGTTTATGCCCTTCTCAATGGCAGTGAAATCTTAAAAGTGCTGGCTAAATTCCCAGATCAGTGATCGCATCCCCATTTTCACAGAAATGCTGACATTTGGGAAATGGAGATAATTTCCTACGAAGCTGGGAAGTCGGCAGCAATTCTGTCACTAATTTGCGTCTCAAAAGTCGAAGCTTTACAACAAATTATTTCATGGGTGTGAACGAGCTTTTGCTCAACATGTTCAGATGGCAAGAGGCATCAGCTAAAAAAGCAAGGTCTGCCAACCACTAAGGGTTGTTCTGTTCAACAAGGCAGTGACCTTTTTTTTCTTTTAAAAGTGGTGTTTATCAGATGAGATTAATAGTTTTCACCACAGGTAGTCATCACATCACCCAGCTGCATGGTTCTGGCTCACAGTGCTTCTTGTGACTGATATTCCTCACATAGTGAGAGTAATAACTCGTGTTGAGAATAACAACTGCATTTTGCCACTTCCTTTTCCTTGACCGCCTCTATCTCTGCCACACAGAGGGGCTGGCAGTGGCACTGCATTTTTTAGTGCAGCACACACTGACCACATCACATACTGTTGCGTCATTTGACGTACTTCAACAGCTGCCTGTAGCACACACCACATGAAACATACGTACAGAAGTGGTCAAGGTGCGGAAGGCAGATGTGAGCAAAGAAAGGTAAACAAGTCTGCATGTCTGACAGATGTCCGGAGCATTTGGTCGAGTCTCAGTGGATCTTTTCAAGGCTTTACATTTTGCTGTTTATAATTTTGATGCCATCTATTTTCATTCCAACAGGCAATGACTGGGAATATTTTATACTTGACTATTGCCAACAATCTCATGAAAAGACCAAACTAACATTGAATTGATCCAATAACAAGTATAATCTGTGGAGCCAAAGCCTGGATAAGTCAGAAAGTACTGTGAGACAGTAGCACCAGCCTTATCCTTTGATCAGGATGTTCTCTCTGACTTAGGATTGCTAGTTCTGTAAATATTTGTCGGCATGTGGGGTTGTAGATGATTGAAATGGACATGAAGGACTGTGAGACTGAGGCCTGGACTCATTGTTTTCTTGGTAAAGAGGGTCTTCGTGGCACCCAGGTGTCCAGCCCTTTAAATTGTTCAACTAAAGCAAATATCCACATGCTCTGAATTCCATTCTCACCTGAAAAGCCTAAACCTAAACCACCGAGCCAGTAAACCAGATGTGCTTTGTTTTTTGCTTTTATAGATGTTATCTGATGCTGGAAGTTTAGTCTGTCAGTCAGTGCAGCCTGTGAGGGCAGTTTGCTAAAAACACAAACACATTTTCCAATTCATTCAAAGGCCTTGCTTTAAAGCTGCGCAAGGCCAGATATTTATCTGTTTCTTTTAGTGTCCCATTGGTGTCTTCTGGTATAAAGCAGTGCAGACAGGCCGGGAAATATGAGCATGGCTCTGTGCAATTTGATGAAGTCACATCTTATAACTCTTGGTTGTCCAGTAAAAGAAACGGCCTCATGCGACGAGTGAAATGATTTATTGGAGCATCTCTGTAGGATGTTGGTGAGATGAAATTACATTATGGTATGCTGGGTGGACTGGTTGACCCATCTGGGAGGGGATGGATGGAGATCAGTGAGCCCAAGCTGGAAAGGACTTGGATGGGTGTGGAGTCTCTCTTAAAAACTCCTCATATCTAATTGACCAAATGCTTTGCTGGTCGGCGTCATCCTAAACAACCAACGTGACTGTTCAAAAAACAATTCATATGAGCAGTTTTTGAAGGTGGTTGAAGATTAGTCAAAAGATGAACTACCTTGTTATGGTCAGGGAAATTTTGCTGTCATCGTCAAACTTTTAGCACTGGATGGGCTGTGAACCATGATCTCCTGTGCCATGGTTATGTGCTTTGCTGACCCAGCATCCATCCCATGCTATTTTGCAGTGCTAAAGCAACATCACACTACTTCCACCTTTGCTACTTCCAGAAAACAGTAATTACTCCCACAACCAGAAAATAGTGTTTGTCATAAAAACATAAACATATATTATTTTAATAGTGAACAAACAACCAAAGCTATAATTTTCCTGTTGAGTACAGTCTCTCTTTCCAGTGAGTTCCTAGAAAAGAAAGAAAAGAGGAGCACAAGGTGGATGGAGAAATCAGAAGACAAGACACATAAGATGGAGTCATGGAGTATGCTTATATTCATTTGACAGTGAGTGTTCAAGTTCCATTAGAGTTGTGGTCTTAATTATTTACATTATGAAGCCAACTTTATTCATTGAGCGTCAGTACAAACAACTATCTCTTGCTGCCTCTTGTGGCTCTCTGTGTAAAATTAGTTGTTTCGGGTTTAGATGTTTAAAGCAGTGTGTTTTGACTAGTTACATGATAATACATATTAACATTTTATCACCTTTAAAAGTTATTATGGCTTCCCTTTTAGCAAATAATCACATATTGATGCAGACCAACATTAACATTTATTTAGAATCATATTACTTGTCCAATGAATTTAAGCTCAACATTCATTTTGAACTCTGTTTTGCTCTCCACCAACGCAAAATATCTGGCGCTTTAGTTGTTAAATGCTCCAATATGTTCACCAGCTGGTTGCTAACTGTGCTTGTGTGTTGTTTGATGCAGGACAGGTAGCGTACACTGGATTTATCTGAGCTTTTCCACTGAAAATAGGAGTTGGATGATAATTTTCTGGTAGGCAATACAAAAATGTTGATTATTGCAGCTTTGACATGTGTGGAAAATTGAAGTTTGTTGCCCTCAGGCTGGAGTTCAGCACAACATGTTAATAATCCCAGGAAGTTACTAAATTGTAATCTATTTATACATTGCAATTACTGATTGAAATAGCCCGTTTAACTTGAATATTCAAGCTATATTTCCCAATTTCATTGCATCAAAGATACAAAAATCTGGTTTGGCCAGAATGATCAGCCTATTCCAAGAAACTGCTTGTAATTTATCCTGTCACAATGACATAGTTGCAAATGCTGCAATCTCCATTAGACTTTAAAGATCAATCCAAGAGTTTTCACACAAAAGCATGTGTTTATAATGAAGGGTGTGGCTGATGGAATGGGCCATGATTCACACAGTGACCAAGCTGACTGAATTACTCTTAACAATAAAAACAATTAGAGTCTGTGACTTTTTGTGTGATCTGGGCTACTTAGGCATGAGGAATCACTTCTTGTATTACATGACATGAATAAAAATGTTTGATTTGAATGTGTGTGGAAATTAGATCAACCCACTGGACACTGGCATTACTACACTGTTCCATTGGCCTACACAGCTGCTCCACCCATTACATCTCCTCACACCATCTTTAAAAAAAGTAAAGAAGCCTAGACCTGCACTGTTTTCCTGTGTCACATTCAGAATTTCAATCTTGTTTAATGGACCTGGACTTTGCCTGTTGCATCCTGAATGGATCAGGGCTCTATTGAGTGTAAGCTTTGGTCCACTGTATTTAGAAAATCGCCCTTTTGGAGTTCATCTTAAAGAGTTTTACCTCACAGTGGGCTGTTGCTGAAGAGAGGTGTGAAGAGACCTCTTGTCCGGAAATCACATTATCTGCTTTATACAACAACACAGCAGTTGACACCGGCCTCTGCCAGGAGCTGAGTGGATTTTGATTTACTTTTCCCCCCTCTTCTCCAACCAGAGGCCTGGCCACCTATTCAGACTCTGTTCACAGGACTAATGAGCATGAAGGGTTAATGTTTCCCATTCCATGGGAACCACTGAGGCTTTAAGTTGGCCTTTCTTTACATTGACTGAACCGCAAAGTCAAAATGACCAGCGTTGCAGAATTAAATGCATGTGGAGGGCTGTAAACAACTCACTGTGAAGTTCATTTGCTAAGCTAAGGCGCCAGGAAAGACATCAAGATCACCACTTATCTAATAGAGGCTCTTTGTGGGGGATATACACTGAATTCAAGATATAACTGAAATTCACTACCATTCCCTAAATTATGCACTAAGATACAGTAGGACATGAAAGAATCTCTGCCAATTTGCTTGCAATTTAGATTGGGTACTTTTACCCAAACTAAATGCATCAACCATAAAATTGTTATCGTATTCATCTCTTTGTGCTGTGTATACTGCACCGTGTCACTTCTGAAGTAAGGCAATAGTTGAAGAGATATTTTAACCTCTGGAGAGAAACAGAAGAGAAAACTTGCTAATATTTTTAGACTGATTTTTTTCTGTAATTATTTGTTTGCAGTCTCAACCTTTTTTTCAGGAAAATCCAAAACACACTGTGTGTTCATAGAATGAGCAAATGAAGATAGGAGTTTAGATAACAGTTTATTTTTACTTCAGTTCATCAACAATGAGGGTTACATGTATATACTGTATGTATATTTGTACTTCATTATTAAGTGTCAGCTTCTGAGTTAATCCCAAAATATGATCTCATCTTTTCTAACTACTTTCCTGATCTCCCAGGCTTGTTGTTAGACCTGATGTTGCCTTGAGCCTTGATGCTTTCCAACTTAAAAAGTGCCAGAGATACATTTTTCTCCATCTTCTTCACTCTGTCAAGTCTTTTAAATTCAGATGTTCAAAGCTCTCTTTGGATTCCTAAGTTGATCTTGACAACAGCCTTTCCATGAACACCATTTTAGGCCCGGCAGTCACTGCTGAGGTCTTTGAGAGGATCCCTAGAGTGACAAATGATTCTGTGCTTTTTCAGAAGACCTATAACTCCTGTTAGCAGCTCCCCTTGCCTTGGAACCATTCTGTTACAAGCAGTGGGAGACAGATTTTTCCATGCTGGGAATGGGAATTGTTTAACGCTTGGTGCTTTTAGGGGGCCAGTCCTTTCACTATATTGTGGTATTCTGACAAATGGAGGTATGGTGGGTGAACTATATCTGCTAAGTCTCATGTTCAGTTCCAGCTACATATGTCCTATAGATGTGTTTAGTAAAGTAAATAATGTCAATCTAAATGCTACATAAGTTTAGCTGTGGAATTAACAGTACATTAGGAATAAAACAAAGGGTAACAAAGAGACTGAAGGGCCCACAGTGAAAGGAGATAAAAGTGATAATTATGCTCAAAAATGGAAATAAGCAGCATTTGAAAAAACATTTGGTAATGAACAGTACCAGGAAGAAAATGCATCTGTATCATCTTTTTCGGAAAGTGGGATGCAAATAGAAGTTGAAACCCAGGTGCAATGCAAAACTTCTGGTTAGATACACCATTTGTTTAGTGTACAAATCTGATCGCATCCTGTGTAAGAGAGATAGAAATGCACATTCAGCTCATGCTGATATGCTGAATGTGTTGATATCGTCACAATAAAAATGCTAACATGCTAATGTATATAATTTTCACCATCTTAGTTTAGCGTGCTAGCATTTGCTAATTAGCACTAAACACAAAGTACAGCTGAGGCCAAGGGAATGTCCTAAAGAGATGATTGACAAAGGTCCCCCGTCATATTTGAACCATGGTTGGTGCCTTAACCTGTAGGCCACAAGAGTCCCAACTGGAGTCATTTTTACAATGTGTTACAATTTTTACAATGTAATGTATACATACTTCTCTGGACTCCACTCCCAACCAGACTTGGATCAACCAATTATCTTGTTTGACGTGCTAGTCCACACGACACATTGTTGAGATTTGGGAGGTATGTACACAGTCTCCTCTGCAACCTACAATTACCCAGAACAGCCTTTGATGTGTAGGTTCACAGAGTAGGTTATGTGTATCTTTGCTGAGGCAAATGTAAATCGGGTCACAGGTCTCACAGCTAATGGTGACTATAGGTGTCAGTCATTTTGTGGTAGCACAACTAGGTGTTTCAGGAGATTAAATGAGTTTGGTATTGCACCTGAGGTGATGCTTGAATATTTGCTGTGATTTATCTCTTTTCTTTTTGAGAACCTCACATGATACAGCAAGGCTTGCAGCTGGGCTTCAAAGTAAACACAAACCACTTAAGCTCATTTCACTGGTGCTTTATCATGTCATCATATCTAAATCTTGGCTCAGGTCAGACTGGAGTCTTTCCTCAGGAGGAAGTAGAGGCTGTGGTCTAAATCAATAAATCTAAAGGATCAGGGCTGTGAATGTGGGGTTAACAGTGAAGATTTCATCCGCAAGAATTTATTGGTGGAGTCTGTGTCCCTGTACCAATCTTGTTTTAAAGTGAAGGATTGATGGTCTTCAACTGGGAATGAGGTACCGCAATATACAGTCAGACCACAGCCACATGTGCGATGTCAGCAGTGTGTGGATTTGATTATTGAACGTCTTAGTACAGGATGCAGTCAAGAGTACATCAGAATGCTACAAAATCTTCACACTTGATGATCTTGTAAGGCTTTGAACACAGTTTACCCTGAGATTAAGAACATGTGCCAGAAGACATGAAGTACTGAAACAACCTGATGTCTGCAATTCTGCCTTTCATTAAGAATGTTTGCAGTAGAATGTTACACATTCAGATTCTGTCAATTTTTCATATCTTTGTTCAGTTGTTCAGTGAGCCATTGTACTTCACACTTTTGCTTGCCTGACTGCCTGTTTGACTGACAGTTTCATTCATCATTGAGATGGCACTGACTTGGAATGAAGTTGGTTCAATGTAAAAAAAAAAAGTAGTAATCTACTTTTGCCGTGTTGCTGTAGCTTAGTTTGCCACATTTCTTTTGTGGTAGCTTCAGTGTAGTGAAGTTTGATTTATTGTAGATTAACTATTCATTCCAAGTAGCTTGCCCAACACTGACTAAATCCATTTTGTTTTGCAGGACTGTCCAGTGTCAGTGTTTTTGTCTGACGACAGATCATGGTGGTGGGTTGGTGGCATGACCTAGAGAGACTGATCAAGGTTAATGAAAATGTTAATATAGACAAATAGAAAGACATCCTTGATAAAACCTTCTTCTGATTGCACAGAACGATTTATCTGTCATCATAATAACACAGCAACAGCAAGACACCTAAAGGAAAATCTTTAGTGCCTCAGCCAAAACTTACACAATAATTCCGCTAAAATCACAAACTCCCTCACAAAACCTGAAGATCACAGTTAACTGACACTAAGGTGGTAGAAGCATAATCAAGGGG
This sequence comes from Chaetodon trifascialis, assembly GCF_039877785.1. NCBI lineage: Eukaryota > Metazoa > Chordata > Actinopteri > Chaetodontiformes > Chaetodontidae > Chaetodon > Chaetodon trifascialis. The sequence goes on along the minus strand of NC_092064.1, from coordinate 5,073,628 downwards.
ATTAAAAGTCCTGTTTAGCCTGAAACACCTATCCAAAGCATATGCAAAGTTAATTGAAAGCTGTTATTGAACCATTTAGTACATGCATTGTTTTGGTCTCTTTTGAAAGGTAACAATCTGAAGTTTTATGCCTAGAAGTCAGAATCACTGCAAGTGCTACTGTTTATTGTTATAGGTTTTATTTCCACCTGGATAGTTTTTTGCGAGTAAACACCTGTGGATGACGATATCTGGGCCTTATTAGCTGGAAAACACAATGGGACCACAGCGTGAAGCCTTACCCAAGTCCAAATTCAATGAAAACTGATGCCACAGAAAATATTTGACATATTTACTATATTTATCGAGACGAATACTTATATTTACATTTCAGAAATCTATATTTAGACCATCTGTGATTTATTTTGGGTATCTATATATTATATTTAGGCTGTATATTTATCATTTAAAACCCTGGGTAATATCTCTATTTGCACAGAATTCTTTGATTTGACTGTAAATACACCCCCAAAGGAGCATATCCTCACCTTCGGAATTTCATTAGCTATATCTCACACCCGTCATCTGTACATTTGGTTACAACTGGCTGGACATTTACATGAAAGATGGAAATGTGGCCCTTCTTTATTGGCTATTGTTGGCTGTGGTGGTGACATGGAAGACCTTAATTGGTCAAGTGTCAGTGGAAATGTCTGAGTGCAACACATTGCCTGGGCGTACATGCTTATTAAAGTTACAATGGAGAAAACAGCTAATTTGAAATGATAAAATATCATTCTGTGAATTTGTACGAAATATTTTACTGGATTGGATTATGTGGACTTTTACAAGTGAAACCAGACTCTTTTTGTCCAAGTGTTATGATTGACTTCATCTATGTTAGTAGCCCCAATTTTGTTTGTTTGTTGGTGGCATTGATTGTACCTGCCCTTTTGATAGTGTCTTGAAACGGTTTGCATCAATCGAATCATAATAATAATTGTAGCCTTCCAACAATGTGTGGCATGAGTAGAAACCTAAAAGTAGCACTTGTTTACAACAGTGGGTGTAGTTCTTAACTCGCCAATGACCTGTGAGGGTAACGTTAGAGTTGTAAATACTGCCCCGGTGATTCCAAAAGCACAGAATGAAGGATCTGACAGATTATGTCAATGAAGTGTCAGTGGTGGAAGAAGTACTCAGAGCTTGTACTTCAGTAAAAGAAGCAATACCACAGAGAAGAAATACTATACAAGTAAAAGTCCTGTATTCATAAAAGTTTTGAAGTAAAAGCACACACATATTTGCATCAAAATATAAAAAAAATATATATATTGTCAGTATATATTGTCAGTATCTCTTAGTGTACCTCCTGCCCACTCTGATCTACCTTCATGACAATCTAAAAAGACAGGGGTCTCTGTATCCTTTCCCTCTGTCTTATTCCTCCTCTTTGCTCCCCACAAAAAAGAGAAAAAAAGCGTAATGAGGACTAAATTGGGGTTTTTCCAGCGCCTACATAGATTTAAGTTGCCATGGAGACTTTGCAAAATAAGGGTCGGGCTTAGTTAACTGCTCTCCTAATGTTTCAGCAATCATCTTGGCTGTAATGAAAAGCAGCATGCTAAAAAAAAAAAAAAAAAAGCTCTTTACAGTGTGGTTTTATAGTTTTCATGCCTGCAACTACAGTTTTACAAATGTGTTTAGACTCTTAAAATGTTGTGAATACCACGTGTATACTACAAGGATAAATTCTCTCTATACATGTTACATTTTCCGAAATAGAACGGTACTGCTGCACATATTGCAACAAACTTGTACATTCAGAGATGCTACACTGAATCACAGTTGGTCAGAAGAGGTCAAGTTGCTGAAAAAGTGAGGGTGCATCTTTAGGATGCAGTCTGCCACCCTGCTGAAGACACCAACAATAAGCGATTCACTTGCCCCACCGAGACTTTGAACATTTTAAACGCTTGTTTGCTTTCACACAACAAAAACACCTTTTGTTATCTGAATGGAACCAATGGCTGGCAGGAATCCACTGAAGATGGCAGTAGGCTTTGAACCCACCGAGTGGCCTCTGCTCTACTTTGGCTTGCAGCCATAGCATGTTCAAACTGTGAACTGGACTTAGTTGAACAAGAGCAAGGAGGGAAAAGTTGGTTCAGAGGAAAGTAGGAAAAATAGCAAAAGTTAGGGAGAGAAAAGGAAGAGGCAGAACGAGAGCTATTCCTCATCTGTAATAATGCTTACTGTTATTATACTATAAAGGCGTGGAGTGAGACAGCATGGTTTTCATCACAACACACTGTGTTTGTCTAAGTTTACACTAGAGCCCATGCTGATGAGCCTCTCTGAAGGGAGGCAGTGTTTCAGAGGACGATCTCACAGCGAGTCAGTCAGGCAAAGGAGAAGCAATCAGCAAGAAATCTAACCCCACCCCCCACCCCCACCCCCCAACACACACACACACTCAAAAAAAAACTGACAGAAATAAAGTAATGAAATGTATTCCCTTCCCTTCTTCTGAACATGCTTCAATAACATCTGGCAGCTTAACTGACTAATCATTAAGTCCTACCCCACTTACTTGCCTTTGCCATGTTTGTCCAGGTTACAGTGACAATGGTGTCAAGAAATTCTTCCTTTCAGACAGAGATACAGAAAACCTAAAACACCTCATTTCTAGCAGGCAACCATCACTTTTGCTGGCTTAAATGCCAAATGCTTAAACTGCCACTAGCAGCTTCTATCAGCTGTAGCTAAGAAGCTAATTAAGCTAAGTTTGCAACTGATGTGAGCTGTTGACAACATCAACTCCTGTTGATTTTTTAAATGTTTCCAGCTGACTTGTTTTCAAACAAAAGTCTTGTAAAACTTATAAACTTGATGGCTACATACATAATGAGACTGAGGCTATAGCTGTTGCAGGCAAATAACTCACTTCACTAATTGAATATCCACATATAAGGAATATAATGATGGAAATAAAGAACCAGCATTGTTCTTGTATGACAGTGTAGCATTAGTTAGTCCTGCTGTTAGTAGTAGCCTCATCCATGATAATGATAAATGTAAAGCTCAGACTGAGATGTCACTCTAACATACTCATGTACTTGTTCATTTTCACTTTTAACATTAAAGGCTTTTAAGGTGAGGATTAACTTTTGTGTTTTGTAAACAACACAATCTCTGGTAACACTGGTTGGGGTTGCTGGTGTATTTCCCCAAATCCCATAAAGCTGTTAACATTACCCTAAATTGTGGGAAAATATTATTAATTGTAGTTAGTTAATGATGTACCCTGTAGCTTAAATAATGAGCTTTATTTGTTTTTTGTGAGTTTTTTTTACACTTAGTTACTATACTGTAGGTAATAAACTAGTTAGCCAGGCATGCTAGTGAATTCTTCAGGAAAATGTTTCGGAAAAGCTAGAAAAAAAAGACTCCACCATCCACAATTTATTAGTCTTAACCCTATGCATGAAATCCAAAGATTGACCAGTTACCGTTGCTATGATTGCAAAATAACCTGTGCTGAGGTCTCTTACCAGCCTGTTCCATCCCATCCGTCCACTCCCATCAGAATCACTCTCAGTCTTTTGAGTCTGAACTTTGCTTATCTCCATTTCAAACAATCATCTACAGGCCATTGATTAAGGAATTCTTTTGAATTAAAGTGACTATCTTTTTTTCTGCTTTACCAAAATCTGACATCTTTTTTGTATGAATGACTGGTTTCTCAGCAGAGCACCTCTATCTAAATCACAGGGTTGAGCTATCTTACATTTATACATATTTACATATTTCATTTTCTTTTCATATGCAGGATGCATGCACAGTCATGCTCATACCATAAGAGTGTGTGTGTGTGTGTGTGTGTGTGTGTGTGTGTGTGTGTGTGTGTGTGTGTGTGTGTGTGTGTGTGTGTGTGTGTGTGTGTGTCATTGCATTTTAACAACACGGTGGAGTGAGGAAAACATGCGGTCAAGCCTGTATACACACCAGCAGTAAAAAGCTCTTTATATGATGGGTGTTCTCATGCTATCCTCAGAGTCTGTTTTCAATGTGACAGCACTGGATCAAAGACCACCATATTAAAACATATGAAACACTAGACTCTGATGCTGGTGACATGATCTTTTGGTTTGACAAGGTATCAGGTGTCATGTTGGAAAGAGAGGGAGAACAGAGAATGATGTAACCAGCTCAGCGGAGGACTTTCACACAGACCATTAATCACTGACGTCTTCAAAGTGGTCTCATGCCACACACTGGACTGCTTAGTTCAACTGGGATGGGAATTGAGTAGGATCCAAAGTAAAACCATATTCGGTAACTTTGCCTGGGGCAGGTTCAACTAAATTGTTGCTCAAGCTTTAGATAAAATCAAACATGAATCAGTCTGTTTGCAGTAACTATTTTTAAGCAAATATTAATTAATGTTACATTACATTCATTTGAACATTCATGGCATTTCAGTGCTGCTTTATATTTATGATATTTTTTAGGAAAAAAATCATCTCTTAAAGAGTCCATATTAGAGAACTCATTCGCTGAAAATGTTTTAATTCATGGAAAGGAAGGCAGGATTCACTTGGAGGCACTTTTGTCAATTGGTGAGAAATGAACAAAGACCCTGTCCACAAGTGGATAGCTTATGTAATTGACCACCAAGGTGCAATGTGATCACACAAACCACTTGCTGAGATGATCTGGGACACATGTGACCACATATCTTTTCTAGTGTAAATGCTAATGTGCCCTGATGCATCATGGGCAAAGACATAACAGGAACATATCTCATCAATGCAGGACATGGTGGTTGTTTATGTGACTGCGTGCCAAAGCTTGAAAAAAATGGTTGGAGTACGAGTTCCTTTTTTATCTTGTCCTACACTCATTTGCAAGTTGTAAACGACTTTGAAACATTTCAATTTTCTTAGCACAATTTTGGTGACATGTAATAACTGTGCTTGAGGCCCTTTGACCTCCTAGGGGAAGTGATGCAGGCAGTAATAAATCTGAACATGAGTGGTCAGCTGGACACCTTGGAGATGCATGATAGATACAAGTGGCTGTCTACTTGTGATCACCCAAGATGCATGTTAATCCCATGTGTAGAAGTGGTTAAGTGGTGGGTGTTGGGTCAGGAAGTTTAGTCCTGCCATCTGTGGATAATTGTAAAGGAGAAAATTGTTATTGTAGTTTCTGGAATACCTTTTTTGCGTATCCTTCACTTGCAAAATTATGGATACAAACAAAAAGTTTGTGTCTGACCAAGTACTGCTTGGCATAAAGTTACATAACAGGCTTGAAAACATAGTAGGTTGCTTATTTTACACGCACGTAATGGTTGCTAATACAGGATGGTTAATATTAAGGTTGTTTCTATACATTCAGTGGATGGAGTGGTTGGTGACAGATTAGTTTGTTGCAGTGGCTGTGGGTGTTCTGCTACTCAAAATTTTGTCTACGTGTGTCATCATGGCTTATTTGCTAGCTACTAGTAACCCTACATTCAGGTAACCTGACTTTATTTGGAGTTGGAGGTTTGTGCCTTGTGTCTCTGTGCTGATATCTCCATCCACGTAAACCACAATGTTATCTATGTCCAACCCTCTAAGTTTTATATTCCTACACATAAATTCAAAAGATGTTACCTGTTGTGGTGACTGCGCAGTTCTTATGTGGTACCTTTGATGAATTAGGGATGAGTAAAGGAAAGTGATGAAATGATTAATATAATTATATGATAATTTTTCCTAATGAGTAATTATGATGGCAGTTGCATTTTACATTACCAACATTTATGGCAGCATCACGGTGGACTCTGTTGTATTATATTGTACAATCGTGACGGTTTGATAACTGTGAAAACTGAAACATTCTATATGTTACCTGAACTATGCATATGACAAGATCTTCAGACATTTGTGAGACATTCTGTATGAAATGTGCTAACACTTTAGGAACATGAAGACCTTGTAATCTGTGAACTGTGTGTGGCCCCAGGCGCTGGAACCAATAACTGGGTTTTCCTTTTATGTTGGGTTTCCTTGTTTAAAAGTCCTCTGCTCTTGGGAATCTACACAGTATTTTCTTCTCCACTACACATTGAACTCTGCCAGACTACATGAAGAATGTGAGCATGTGTTCATGTGAGGAAGAAAGAGAGAATGTGAACAAGCATCTGGATCCACTCCAGTATTATCAACAAATTAGTGATCAAAGCTAAATAATCAAGCAGTGACTCCTATGTCATGCAGGAACATGTTATTTGATTGGATTCTCTATGCACACACGGTATATGACACGTTAGAGAAAAGCTTAGGCACACTGAGGCAAAGCTCAACACTAAATATATCTTATGGAGATTTGACATATTGCAGCTTCATTCAGTAGTAGTTTACTCCAGGAGTCAGGGATTTGTGGTTAGGGATTGTGGAAAGCCACAAAGAACCCTTGAAGCTGCACTGAACAGAGAGGACAAGTGGTTCTGGCTCTAAGACAGAGGGAACAGTTGGGGGTCCAAATCATGGAAACCAATTCTGTTGCCACAACGGGACTGAAATTTCATAGGATGGCATAGCTGCAGCCGCAGGAACACATGATTCTCTTACATGATTCAGTTAACAGTTTGTAGTTAGGTTTGTGAACCTGAACTCTATGGGCTGCTTCAAACCTAAAGTTTGTACAAAGTTGCTACAATTCTGTTTCTGACACATTAGAAATAAGAAGACAGACATCCATTTATCAGTCCTTATGCTGTCCTATGAACACAAACCTGTGGTGGATTTAAGGAGTTGCAGTATTTGGAGATGGGATGCCAGAATGTACTCTTGGGCCTTCTGAAGATGATAACCTCAGAATGGTCTTCATCTTCTTCTTTGCCTTGTTTTCTACTTTCTTGTTCATTTTAATGCCTGGTACAACTAAAGGGACATTTGTTTGGACAAATATAATGATAACAACAAAAATAGCTCATAAGAGTTTAATTTAGAGCTGATATCTAGCCATTTTCCATGGTTTTCTTGACAATAACCAAAATCACTTAAGTTCTTACATCAATAGCTATGGCATTGTACTGCCAAAAACAGAGCTTTAAGGCATTCCATGTTTTCTTTCCTGTCTGTTAGTCACATGATACACACAGGAGTTAGTACTTGATTGCATAACCATTGCTTTTGATGACTGCAGCCATGCGTCTTGGCATGCTCTCCACCAGCTTCTGACATTGTTCTGCTGTCACAGCAGCCCATTCCTGTTGCAAAAATTCAAACAAATTTGCTTTGTTTTTGGACTTGTGTTTCTCCATTTTGAGTTTGATGATGTTCCACAGGTTTTCAATTGGATTTAGATCTGGTGATTGAGCAGGCCAAGGCATGGTTCGAATGTTCTGGTTCTCCACCCAGGCTTTGACTGACTTTGCCGTGTGGCAAGTGACATTGTCTTGTTGGAAAATCCAGTCATTCGAGGCAGGAAAGAATTTATCAGTTGATGGAAGAGTAGCCCTGTACGTGACCTGGTTCATTCGCCCTTCACACAATTGCATTTGCCCTGTTCCCATACTACCTGGTCATACTTCCCATACCCATACTCAAACAACCCCAGATCATCACCGATCCACTCCCATGTTTTACTGTGCGGGCAAGACAGTTGTAGGCTTCTCCAGGCTTCCTCCTAACCAGTAAGCTGGCTGGAGTGGGCATCAACTCAAAATTGGATTCATCACTGAAGAGAACCTTAGCCAATCATCAACAGTCCAATCCTTGTGATCCCTAGCAAAGAGTGACTGGGCCTTCCTCTGCCTTTCGTTGATGAAGGGCTTCTTCTGTGCCCTGTGTGACTTCAGACCAGCTTCAAGAAGTCGGTTTCGAACTGTCCTTGCTGAACAAGTCACATTTCTCGACAGTGGCCACTCATTTTTAAGGTCCCTGGAGGTCTGACGACGATTCCTGACACAGGAACGGATGAGTGCACGGTCCTCTCGTGGGGTAGAAAGATGTTTCCTCGACCAGCTAGCAATTTGGTAGTACCATGTCGGCTTGCTTTTTCTTGGTGTAATGAATGGCTGTCTTGGAGATCTTCAGTTTTTTGGCTACCTGTCTCTCATTCATGCCAATTTCCAGCAGTGCCAAGATGGCTACCTATGTGGCTTCACATAATTCTTTTGTTTTAGGTATTATGTGAGAGCTGACAACTTCTGAGTTGTGCTACAGCTTGAATGTAAGCAGGAATCCACTCTAGGCCTTTGCATGTGCAGTGCTGCTTATGACAAGCGGCCTCTTATATACCCTGGGAATACAATTAAGCTTAAGCATGTCAAATAGGACATCAAGTATTATGGAATCAGCTGCATTTTTTGTCATGTTCATTGTATTCTTCAGGTGATATACCTTTAGTAGTATCAGACTTTAAAATGAACAAGATATTGAAGAAAACAAGGGTGGTCTAATAATTTTTTCCATGACTGTATATGTTTTTCGTCACAGTAAATTTGTCTGCCAATAAGTAATTTTGAGGTGCCTGTAATACAAAAGTTGTGCCTTCATTGTTGTTTATATTTTTAGTTCATTTAGTTTGGCAATATCTGTGTTCATGGCCTGATTGGTCCAGTTAACTTGGAATTAGGAGTGCTGAAGTGACAGAGATCAAGTTAATAACTAAATCCTGAGCAGTCCTCCTGCTACTTTCTCTGTGAGGCTGTACTGAAATGCGTTACATTCTCACAATGACAATGTTAACATGCTAGTCAAAGTATTGATAAATTGAAATTTTGATCTGATGATGGCACTATGAAAAGTCAGAGGGTCACCAAAGTTGTTCAGTCTTCATCCTAAAGGGGAACGTGAACATCTGTGCCAACGTTCATGGCAATCCATCTAGTAGGTGTCAATGCATTTCGCTCCAGGCAACAAAAGTCTACTTGCTGGTGGCATTAGATGAAAAGTCAGAAGATTACTAAAGTCATTAGGATTCATCCCTCTGGTCACCTTGGCGATCTGTACAACATTTCATTGCAATCCATCCAGGAATTGTTGATTTATTTCAGCCTGTACCAAAGTGGTGGACCAACCAACTGGCATGGAGCCATGGGTAAAAGAAAGAGTGCTGGCATCCCATTTAATCCTCATTGTTTTATAAGGATTAGGCAAAGGTGTGCATCTGTGTGCAGAGTCTGAGTACAGAGCCATCAACACCAAGCTCTTAACTGTGCTGGAACTGACTGAATAAGTACAAACCACATCTTCTGCTTTGAGGAGAAAAGTGACAGAAAAGCAAAAAGTGCCTTGCAGGTCATTCAGGCATTTAAAGTCACATGTTCCAGCTTCCAATTACCCATGTCTACAACCTCTCTAACACAGCAGACGGTCCATGCAAACATGTAGCACTCATTCAGTCTGCATATAACAACGAGCTCTGCATCCTGGCTGCTACACTGCTGCCTGCTGTCAGAAATGAACTCCCTCCACCTCCCCAGTCTCCTCCTGTATTAGCACTTAGTTGTACTTGAATTTTGAATGTTTTTTATTATGTTTTCACGTTCATTAAATCTTGTTTATCTCAGGTTGCGCCAGTGGGATTTGTGAGCTCAGATTTATGTATCACATGAGCAGAGCCACACTGCCAAATGTCAGTGTCATGACTGAACTCCAGTCAAACAAGTCAGCCTTTTTTTGTAGCTGACGTCAAGACCAGGACAAGTCCAAAAAGATGAACTCAGACAACTCAAATTTGTAAACCAGTGTGTTACACCATGTTCTTTCTGCAAATGTTAACAGTGACCACTAACAGTTGAAAGCTTTACATAGGACTCTTCTTTCCTCTTCTCTTTTATCATGTTTGGATGATCTCAGCACATATTCTTTAGGACCTGCAGTAAAACCTCTTCTTAAAGATGTTTCACACTGGCTGAAGATGTAGACTGGGCAGCACTGGGTCGGATGAAGTCATGGCTGTCAACATGAGACTTCTCACTCCCTCCAGCCCTTCATCCAAACCTCAGCATAATTTATCACAACACAACCATCTGTTCTCTGAACTGTATTTGCACTAACTGACAATGAAAGGAGGTCATGAGCCTCCAACTTTCACTTTTTTCACTGACTCTGTCAGGTTGTCAAGAAGTCTGCTGTCCAATATTAATGTTTAACTTTAAATGCAACATCCACACAGAGGCCTGGCATACAGCATTACCCAATGCTTTTGTATTGAACATGGAGGTAGTCAGTGGTCTGTGTGTGTGTGTGTGTGTGTGTGTGTGTGTGTGTGTGTGTGTGTGTGTGTGGCACGTAAATGCATTTCTGTCTTTGTGTGTATGGGAAATCTCAGGTTACCCCCTTATCATTCTATGACTTTCTGCAATACATCACTGTCAGGGGAAATGTAGCCTTGTTCCAAATAGTTTAGTCTGACAGGACCCACTTGAACATGATAGCATTTTTTGTGTACTGCGCTGAACAGATATTCATGCTAAAAGCTGCACTGTTGAAATAAATGGAGGAAATGTTATCAGTCTGTATGCTAAGGCTGGATATTCATTGTTTGGCTTGAAGTCAGAAATCCTACACGTTTTAGATACTATTGCTCAATGAATCATGTAGTTCTACATAGATAACACTATCCATATGAACAGACATACACTAATGAAGTGTGCAGCTGTAGCCAAGAATGACTGATACGTTTTAGATGAGCAGCTGCTGCACATTGCCATAACTAAAACAACGTTGCATGTATGTTGTACAAAATTTCGTTCAATCTAAATGAGTATTTACTATTTCACAAACTGCTGACATTTGGTATGACACGAGGCTTTCTCAGCTGGCTCACCCTGTCATTTCCCAGTGAACATGATTCTCTCCAAGGACCCAACTCAAGACTTATTGTCCTGACAATGGATCTTTGTCTTTAAATATTTTAGTAATAGCAATCCCTGTTGCAGTCCATCTTCTGGGGCCTCATCATTACATTGTGGGAGTCAATACACAACCCTTAAGCTCTCCAATCATGAATGTAAAATTCAACAGAGGTTATGCAGGGTAAGAATCAATCGATATCTTAAATTCACACTACATATGACAGCCAAAGCCACTAATGTGTTATGGAAATACATTTCTTCTTTGTAATGGTTGAGCAATCCAGAACATTGTTCACTAATGTAGATGTAATTGAATCCTTGCAGTGATTCTTTGGGGACATTGTCATTCGGTTATGGGAATCAATGCTCATCCTTCACCATTAAGCTGTCCTGCGCAATCCTGAATCGTTATTGAAAAGCATTTAGGAATGTTCCTAGTGGAAACTAAAAGAGCATACACGATATCTGAGAAATTCATATCCTTAGATTTCCCTAAAGCAATCTTGTCTCCTATAAACTGCATTCATATGCTCCTAACTTGCAACAGCAAATGTGTGTTGACAGAAAGTAATGCCGCCCAAATTCTGTTTTTCATCAGAATAATGGCTAAACATTTTTAATAAATGTATGTGCCAAGTTACTAAATGTTCATAAAATAAACATATCCAGAAAAGCATTATGCATTATTAGCATGTTTGTTGCTATGTTTTGGAGCTCACAGCATTTGGTTAATGTTAAGGAAAGGTCATGGCTTATAGAATCTACAAACATGCTGGCACCTCTGTGAGGCCGTATGGAAGCGTACTGGTGCTTTGAGGTAAATGCTTACATCAGCATGTTAACATGCACGCAACAATGCTAATATACTGGTGCTAAGCAGGTGTAATGTTTACCATGATCACCATGACAAACACAAAGATGAAAAGTGAAAGGATCACCAAAGTCATTATGATTCGGCATTAGGGGAACATGAATGTCTGTAACAATTTCATGGCAATTCATCCAGCAGGTGTCGAGATATTTCATTTGCCAACTTGTTGATGGAGCTACAGGATTAAGTGAGGGGATCACCAAAGTCATCAAGATGCATCCTTTTGGGACCAAGAAAATAAGTAAGACATTTCCATTCCATAGGTTGTTTGCATATGACATCATGTCGCTCTTTTGTTGTGGCGTGAACTGCGGTTGCTCAGATTGATCAAACCATGAAACCAGGAGGAGCATTTATCGAGTACCAAATGTTGTTCATAAGGGTGAAAAATGCAAAAAATTGACTGAAAAAAGCCAGAAAAAATGTTGGGAGGAGCCAACTCGGATAATAGTCGAAATCGTTGAAATATGTTTACTGTATGAATATTTAGTCACTTGCAAGACATATTGCTGTTGCAAGGTTAATCCACAGGACAATAAAAGCTACGCACCATAGCAAAAACAAGCCACAGCCACTCCGAAGCACCTTGGTACCAAGATCATGGACCCAACTGCTAACAAGAAAGTTGTATGCCTCTATACTTTTGTATGCTTTTATTTGTTTTCTAGTGAAGAACGACGTTCAAATTTGCAGGTAGTTGGTAATATCTGCTGCCTCAGTAGCAGTCAAATCTTTCAGTTTAGTTGAAAGATCGCTCCTCTTCATAATGTAAGGGTCACATCCAACACATGTTCAAATTTTCTGTTTTTACCTTTCTCCCATAATTTAATCTAAACAACTTTCCTCCATCTCGTCCATTGCAGTTTTCATTTCCTGCCCTCTATCTGGATTTAATTGCAACCAATCTACCTATATATACTTGCCAAGACATCTCATTAAAAGAGTGGACATACTTCGCACATACAGTTGGTGTGCACAAAAGCACTACTACTGTGTTTACAGTCGATCCATATGTGGTACAAATCACTTCACATTTAATCTTAACACAAAAGGACTGATAATAAATGTTAACATGTGTTGATTCATTTCTCTCTTTTTTTTGTCATGCAGTGTGTATAAAGTATCTGTGATACTCCCTACATTTTGGGAGGGGCACTCTAATGAGTTACAGGTGATGTTTGGTTTTCAAATTCACATCCAATCTCTTGTCCTTCTCACCAAATATTACATGTCTGACTACATGTTTTGTGTGTACAATAATGTGAAGAAAGAACATCTGAAGGATATTTTCCTGGATGGAGAAGCACTGAGGTCATGCCAAAAGACAAAACCTTGCGAATGGAAACTCATACTCTTTGACTGATCTCATCTGTTTTTAAAAACAGATGATTGTATATGAATGAAAAATCTAAATAAACTGGAGCTGCCAGTTTGATTCCAGCCAGCATTCTTTGTTCCATGTCATATCTTCTTTTTCTCCCTTGCTTCCTGTACACATCTTCATCTGTCACTATCAAATACAGGCAAAAATGCCCATAAAATATTTAAATAAACTTTAAATTTGGTCTGTTACAATATTATGGCAGACTACAACTCTGCATTGAACCCATACAAATCAATTCTTTTCACTTTTTCACTGTTATGGGCAACACTAAAGGAATAATTCAAGCAATAGTTCATTATTTTGGAACATGAATTAAAATACCACAAGAAACTTGATACCATTCTCATGGTGGCTGGTTAGCTGAGCATAAAGACTGAAAATGTGGACACCCATAGCTTAGTTCTGTCCAAAGTTAGTCAAGAAGTAGTCACAAACATGAGTCCCCCGAAAACCACAAATTCTTATTTACACTTTTCTGTTTGCGTATGGGTTATGCAAACCATATCAACAATGCAATCAGTGAGCTCTAGAGGTGCTGATAACTTTGGAGAGTGCAGGGCTAGCTGTTTGCCCCTGTTTCTAGTGTTTATGCAGGTAAGTTGCCCAGTTTGAATCTTATTATTCAATCACTCACTTTTTTCTTAATTCTGTGAGGGCGACCCTCATTTACATTGATTCCGAGATTACACTAGAGAAAAAAAAAATCAACACAATCAGTCAAAGAGTTACAGTAGCAATGAGACTTGCATTAAAAAAGACTACTTTGTCCTTTATCAGAATGTAGAGTATTTAATTCACAGATCCTGACTCAATGCAATTAAATTTTATTTGTATAGTGCCAAATCACAACAAAAGTTGTCTCAGGACACTTTCCATATAGAGCTGGTACAGGCCGAGCTCTTTTATATACAGAGAACCAACAATTCCCTCATGAACAAGCACTTGGCGACAGCAGCGAGGAAAAACTTCCTTTTAACAGGCAGAAACCTCAGGCACTGGGTGGGCGGCCATCTGCCTCGACCAGCTGGGTGAGAGAGAGAGCAAGAGAGAGAGAGTGAGACAGAGAGAGAGAGAGAGAGAGAGAGAGAGAGAGAGAGAGAGATAGACAGAAACAGTAACACAGTGACAATGACGGTGGGTGTAATAACAGTAGTAGTAGTTGCAGTGGATGTCATGCAGGGCCATAACAGGAGACGCAGCTGCAATCCACAATCCAGATTCAGCCACTATCCACGGGAACCTGCAAGACGACAAAGCACAGAGACTCCGGGGAAGGAGCTAAGTTAGTATCACGCCTTGGTAGGACATGAAAGCGTGCAGATGGAGAGGGACAGAAGGACAGAGGAGCTCAGTGTATCTTTGGAGGTCCCCCGACAGTCTAATCCTACAGCAGCATAACTAGGGGCTGGTCCAGGACCAGCCTGATCCAGCCCTAACTATAAGCTTTATCAAAAAGGAAAGTTTTAAGCCTACTCTTAAATGTAGAGACAGTGTCTGCCTCCTGGACAAAGACTGGAAGATGGTTCCACAGGAGAGGAGCTTGATAGCTAAATGCTCTGACTCTTGTTCTGCTTTTTGAGACTTTAGGAACCATAAGCAGGCCTGCATTTTGGGAACGCAGTGTTCGAGTGGGGTAATGAGGTACTATGAGTTCTTTAAGATAAGAAGGTGCCTGGCCATTTATGGCTTTTTTAAGTAAGGAGGAGAATTTTAAATTCTATTCTAAACTTTACAGGGAGCCAGTACAGAGTGGCTAGTATTGGAGAAATATGATCTCTCTTTCTGGTTTTTGTCAGAACACATGCTGCAGCGTTCTGGAGCAACTGGAAAATATTCAGCAACAAATTTGGGCAGCCTGATAGTAAGGAATTGCAATAATTCAGCCTGGAAGTTACGAATGCATGGACTAGTTTTTCTGCATCATTTTGAGACAAAATATGCTGGATTTTTGCAATGTTAAGTAGGTGAAAAAAGGCAGTCCTTGAAATTTGTTTTACATGGGAGTGAAAGGACATGTATTGGTCAAAGATGACTCCCAGATCCTTTACAGTGGTGCTGGAGGCCAGCGCAATGCCATCCATAACTGCTATGTCATCAGAAAGTGAGTTTCTAAGATGTTTAGGGCCTACTACTATAACTTCAGTTTTGTCTGAGTTTAGCATCAGTCCTGAAGACATGCTTGTTGTCTAGTTAACTGACTGGTTTCTTCCGGCTTCATTGATAAGTATAGCTGGGTATCATCTGCATAGCAATGAAAATTTATTGAGTGCTTCCTGATAATCTTACCTAAAGGAAGCATATATAAGGTGAATAGAATTGGTCCAAGCACAGAACCCTGCGGAACTCCATAGCTGACTTAAGCGTGCACAGAGGAGTCGTCATTAACGTGTACAAAGAGAGCGATCTGAAAAGTAGGATTTAAACCAGCTTAACACAGTTCCCTTCATGCCAGTGAAGTGTTCCAGTGTCTGCAATAGGATGTCATGGTCAATGGTGTCAAATGCAGCACTAAGATCCAATAAGACTAATACAGAGACAAATCCTTTATCAGATGCAATTAGAAGGTCATTTGTAATTTTAACCAGTGCTGTCTCTGTGCTATGATGCACTCTAAATCCTGACTAGAAATCCTCAAATAAACTATTTTTGTGTAGAAAGTCGCACAGCTGATTAGCGAGTGCTTTCTCAAGAGTTTTTGAGAGAAAGGGAAGGTTGGATATCGGTCTATAGTTGGCTAAAACCCCTGGATCAAGAGTAGGCTTTTTCAGTAGAGGTTTTATTGCAGCTACTTTAAAGGACTGTGGTAGCCTGTTGATAAAGACAGATTGATCATGTCTAATACGGAAGAGTCAATTAGAGGTAATACTTCTTTAAGCAACTTAGTCGTGAAGGGGTCTAAAATACAGGTTGATGATTTTGATGATGAAATTATTGAAATTAGTTGGTGATGGTCAACAGGTGTAAAACAGTCTAAAACTGCAACAGGATGAACAACAGTTTCTACGGTTTCTGTATTTGAAAACAAAACAGTAACTGTTGACAGCAGGAGCTGATGAATTCTGTCTCTTCTGTCTCTCTACATTAAAGTCACTTACAATAATTACTTCATCTGCTTTAAGGACTAAACCTGATAGAAACTCAGAGAACTCAGCTATAAATTTGGAGTAAGGACCAGGAGAGCGGTATACTATGACAAATAAAAGTGGCTGCACTGTTTTCCGTTTTTCATGAGAAAGACTGAGAACAAGGCTTTCAAATGAGTTATAGTCGAGTTTAGGTTTAGGGTTGATTAAAATTCTTGAGTCAAAAATGGCTGCAACTCCACCTCCTCTGCCGCTGCCTCGAGGAATGTGGGTATTAATATGGCTCGGAGGAGTAGCTTCATTTAGGCTCACATACTCTTCAGAACACAGACAGGTTTCAGTCAGACAAAATAAATCAATATTATGGTCTGATATTAACTCATTTACTAAAACAGCTTTAGAGGACAGAGATCTGATGAGCAGGTTGAGGTTTTTTGATGGAGAGAATCTTGTGAGAGTGCGGTACAGCCACAGCCATGGCCTGCCCCAACACGTGCAACACTGAAGGTATTACAGGTGACGCTCAGGGAATCATCAAGTGAAACAAGCTGTACACTGAAAGAAGTTGTGAAAAAATAAAAAGTGTACCTATACTGTACTTGTTTCATAAAACACACACTCGTCACGTGACTTACGATGCTTCGGGTCGCTGCATCACAAGTTGGACTGCTGCTGCAGCTTGCTGGTGTTTATTTATACAAAGATCATTATCATTATAACTATTATTGGCCCATGCATAATGACAAACATATTACTCAAGATAGAAATTAAGGAATTAAGGCTTGCAAAAAAAAGGTTATTAACTACTCACGCATCATTATGTAATCATAGTGAAGTTTTTTTTTCAAACTGTAGATTATATCGTCATGCAATGTAGTGAAAAGCTCGAAACAAAATGTCACCCAAAGTCACACTTTCATTTTCCTTT
This sequence comes from Chaetodon trifascialis, assembly GCF_039877785.1. Taxonomy (NCBI): domain Eukaryota; kingdom Metazoa; phylum Chordata; class Actinopteri; order Chaetodontiformes; family Chaetodontidae; genus Chaetodon; species Chaetodon trifascialis. Next base: position 5,056,519 of record NC_092064.1, on the reverse strand, counting down.
TTTGCCAGCTCTGAACATCATACTAACCAGACCAAAAAGGCTGTGTGTATGTTGTGCAAGATGTGAAAGATGTTTACTAGTACGCACATTCTCACCACCCATGGATTTTTATACGTTCAGAAACCTTTGTGGGAAGTGGTGTAAGTCCACTTTATGCATGTATACACGGTTTATACATTTGGCACTTCTCCAGAAACAGGAGAGTTGTATCAATCTTCTCATCTCAGCCTCAGAAAAGAAAGTCAACAAGCATATTTCTCATTTCCTTTAATGCACGGAAACTTCATATAACAAATAATGAATACGTTTTAATTAAGAAGATGTAATTGCATGCGCTTAAATCTGTTTTGAAGCCGATGTGGTCATGTAAGAACATCACACACACACACACACACACACACACACACACACACACACACACACACATGAATGTCTGTAACTTCTGTTTTCAGTTGTCATGAATAGTACCAGAAACAGTCGAGGACCTATGTGTCAGAATAACTGTATATCAGATCTTTGGGTGTCAGGGTCAGGATAGCAAATTGGCTTGTCATTATAATTTACACTGTCACCTTCACTCTCCTTATTTTCTTCTACTGTGCTGTCTGTTGTTTCCTCTCTGTTATTACACAGCACAGTTGGATTTGGTTTCTCACACTTTAGTCATCTGCCTCTCAGTTACGAGAAAGCTTGAGTCTCTGGAACAAGCCATGAGAATTGAACTTCCTCTGGTCTTTCTGAAGAAAAGGGAGAGGACACTGTCTGGAAAAAGCTTTCACACCTATATATAGTCAGTAGGCTTCATTCATAATTGTCCATTGTTTGTCATGCTGACACCCCTGAAAATACCTTTGCCATAAATGTCAGTTTTATGAAATACAGTATTGAAAAGCATTATAAATCATGTTTAAAATTGTGCTCCTTCTGCCAAAATTACAGAAGAAAAAGTGAAAATGAGAATAGCATGAAGTGTTTCATAGGGCTTTCATCCAAAGTAACTCACAGAGCTACAAGTACATTTCTCTTTGAATGTGTTGCCTGGACAAATGAAACACCCTTTGTCATGTGAAAATAGGTGATCTAGCACTTAAACTATCTGAGAATCAAAAAAGAGAGGGGATATTAGAAGAGAAAAGAAGTAGGAGCAAGCATTAGGAGTTCAGTTACATATTGATACCAGGTGAATAGTTTAGTCGGCACAGGTTTGATGTCTGTGGAAAGATCGAGGTGAGATGAGGATTAAAATAAACCACCTCTCACCTACCTCTCCACCCAGGATAAAAACCAGACCTGACCCATTATTTGTGCTGTATGAAGTAAAGCCACAGAAACGTCTGTGCAAATGCCATGCTAAACATCTGGTGCGGCCCACTTTCATGAAATCATCCAACAGTCATCCATATAAGCGTAACTCAATAAAGAGAGCATGCTCCATTAAGACAATGCAGGCAGCCAAATGTAGCCTTGCTCAGCAGCAAAGGCATGAGTTCTTTTCATTATCATGGATAGGCTTCATGACACAGTTTGATGTATCATCCTTTGTTAAAGGTCCAGATTTTTAAAGTCTGGCACAATGGTATCTCAAATTGGCAAATGATATATTGAATCGACGACACGATGAGCAGCAGTTAGCTCATCATTAGCTGTGTCCCAATTCCATACCACACACTTAATTTAAGCAGTTTCTAGCATGTAGTTTATACACACACACACACACACACACACACACACACACACACACACACACACACACACACACACACACACAAACACAAACAACATATCTATATGCATATTTCTCAAATTGTTGAACATATAGTGGCAAAGTGACAAAAGTAATGCCAGCTATGTCAGATTTCGAGTAGATTATTTTGTGTGGATATGGCATTAGCAATTAGCTTTTTACACAATTCTCCATTTAGATTACTTTCGTCACTTTTTTTTGTTCAATTGACTTTTTTTTCCAAACTCTGAAAATAATAATTAAATTCAGTTTTCTACACAGAAATGAATGAAATGCTGATTTTTTTTTAAAAACACGCTGGAGGGATTATGTCTCTCGGCTAACCTGGGAACGCTTCGGGATCCCTCAGCAGAAGCTGGTGGAAGTGGATGCGAAGAGGGCTCTCTGGGCTTCCTTGCTGAGGCTGCTGCCCCCCGCAACCCAGACCCAGATAAGCGGAAGACGACAATGATGACGACACACAAATTGTATCATTTAGAAATGTTGAGAATGAATGGCTACTGATTTTAAAGGTTCCTTCAATGGATTGTGGAGAATGAACGCAAGAATGCACATATAATGAAATTTACTGGAAGTCCAAATGTCCAGGACTCTGCAGTATCAATGTGATTATACAAGAGAAAGGTCCATAAAACATCTGTGTCAGCTGATCTGATTGGTCCTACTCTGTGGACTTATACAGATCAGGTGTGTGTTAAGAGCACCTATTCATTTTCAAACAGTCAATACTGTAATGGCTAATCTCTAACTGGTTACTGGCAATCTATTACCGTGAATAGATTAGCAGTCCCACTAAAGAAACAATACAGACACACATCACCAATCATTACTGGCTCCAGATCATTCCAGTGTTAAGGTGGCCGATCCATTTACATTCCCAGACAGGAATACCACTTTAACAATACTGGTGGCTGAGTTGGACATCCATCAGACAGCCGTCATTGACAGCTTCCAGCCTCTAATCCATCAGCTTCATTGACTGTAATGTGGAAATACCTCCACGAAGGCCACTTGGGGGTAGTTTGTCAGATTCCTCTTGGGTTGTCCTGACATTAGCAATGATTCAAGTTCTCCTGGAAGAAGTCCCGAAAATGCATCTTTAAAACCCTAATAGTAAAGGCAGACTAAACGCAGATCACATAAATGCTTTTATTCTAATGTGGAAGAGATATTCTCTTTCTTTAATGGATGGTCAATGGAGTTTGGTGTTTGGTTATATCACAGCCTGGCATATTTCCATAAACTGTGTGTGGCTACTGTGACTCTATTGGTTCTGCCAACTTTTGTCCGGCATAATTTCAATTGTAGAGATTTGGTGAAAGAAGAACTCATGCAAAACAACATATATTGAACATAATCATTATCTTCTTTCTTGTAAGAAAGGTGCCATACAAATAAAATTTATTATCATTATTATTAATAATTTTAGCTGCCTACATCAGCCATGATGGCTGATTGCATAAGGATCTACTTCCATGTCAACTTGCTGGCTTGCCTAATCACAAAAAACTGTTGCTGCAGAGAATGGGACTAGTTCATGCCACTCTTGGAAAATCTAAATGTGCTCATGGTTGACACTAATCCAAGCTGTGTAACTAAGTTATGATAAATAAATTTCTGGCTTTGATAATCATTATCATTCTGGAGATTTTGTTTCAACTGGCAAAGATGCCAAGAAAAGCTTTACAATATGTAAGGAACTGCAATATATGGAAACAACAGACACCAGCATCTGCTTATAGATTTCCTTTATCTTGTATCATGATGGCAGCTAAGAGAAAAAGTTGACAAGTAGACCTGTGTGTGGATGCCTCTGCAATGCAATGACTCAGTGATGTGTTTGAAATGATTGGTGCAAAAATCCCATTTATTTGGAAAGCTGTAGGATTCTTGCACAACTTGCTCAGATATACTTAATGTTGAAGTCCTTGTTTCCCCAAGTCTCTACAATGTAGGTCCTATATGACCCATAGAGTCATAATGGACACATTTATGGGAAATAAGCCAAGTTGAAACATACAATAAAACAATGTCAGGAAAAGTGAACTGTCTCTGACAGAACATTATAATATCCCAGAGTAATTCATACTGCCACTGTCCTGTTGAAAAGTTATGGGTGGTACAATGCAGAAGTTTGGCCTTTGTCACTTTATTGCCATGGTCATCCAAATATTAGCCAAACACAGTTTATATTAGACAAGAAAAAGAAGAAAAAGCCATTTTGATCTCCCTCTTACAGCTGCCCTCTTGTAGTAGTTGCAAGATAGAAACCAGGGGTGTGAAAATGCTATGAGGAGCTGAGATTAAGAAGCGTGGGCGTGACAGGGGTGTTTGACTGCCTCATCATTTCCAGCTCCATTTATCATTCTCAGATTCCAGATGGAAACGTGTTTGCTGCGGGGAGGAGAGGAGAGGAGGCCAAGCCCAGACAGTCTCTGATGGATCACCTGCATACTTCACAAGATTTCTAATTAAATCTACTCCAACAGAAGAACTACAGGTGCCTTGCTTTCCTCTACCTTTTCTTACCCTTACACGTTGAAGTCTGGATCAGTGACAGGTCTGGAGAGCTTCAACGTCTGGAGACTGCTCTGATGACAACTTCAGTGTAAAATCACGAGACCAGATGGAGAAATATGCTTTTCTTATGAAACTATCTCCTGGCAAACTTCAGCCTTTGGAAAAACTTGCAATCCGTCTGCTATGAACACAAGTACTTGGATTCAGAACATCATTTCACACTGACATAGCTTTAATTCACTTTAAAGACCCTATGGTCAGGATCAGTTTCCTCATGAGCTATTCCTAAATTTGGAAGCCTGTCTGAATGCAATTTCAGTCGCAAATTTCCTGCGATTTATATTGACCTTTCTTTAAATTTAACTGCTATACACCCACTAAGTTGGCACTGATAATGAGTTCCACACTATTCACCTTCGAAAAAAGGTGTAGCATTTCTTAACCAGCGATGAGCTTGTTGTGTTTTATTCTTCACTCTACAAATGGCCATTTTCCTCTTTGTCATGCCTTTCCTGTGGAATCAAACCATACATCAGTGTAGAATTAGTCATTCAGTCCTTGAAAAACGCCAAATTAACCTTCCTACTTGTATCCTTTGCCAGAAAATTATGAGCAAGACTAAACAAGTCAAATCATTTTTAAGGATATACAGTACAAATGCACAGAATGTCCTAATCACTGACTTTAAAGCTGCCACCAATATCCTGGTGCTTGAAGGCCAAGGTATACTTGAAACAAACCATGTCATACAGAGTCTGAAGGCAAAGGTGTGTTTCGAATGGCCGCACACCAGGGAGGAGAAGAAAGACAAGGACTACTGTGAGGAATAGAACAAATGAGGATATGGAGTACAGTTGCTGTGTGAAGAATGAAAAGAAGAGATGTTCAAACCTAGCATGCTTTTTCACCTCTGCACACCTGGCGAATTCCTGCTAAAGAAGGCGTGCCTGTTGAATTGTGGGTCTTGCTTGGTTACAAAAATTGTCTCCCATTCCTACATCAGAAGGTGTTGGGGAATAGGGTTTTAGACTGTTGGACTTTCTGAGTAGCATTCCATCTGAAGCGTACTGATGCCAATAAGGAGTCAACTATGCTCTGTCTCAACAGTTACACTGTTGAGTGTGTCATAACCAGCTGAATCACTATCTGGTGTGTGAACTGTAATAAATCTGACCCTGCAGTTAAATGGTAAATGGACTGTATTTGTATAGTGCTTTTCTAGTCTGAAGACCACTCAAAGTGCTTTTAAAACTGAAGTCTGCCTTCACCCGCGCACTCATTCATACAGTAGCTAAGCTACCTGCTCATTATGAGCGTTTTCCATTCACACACCGATGGCACAGCATTGGGGGTGGTTTTGGGGTTCAGTATCTTCCCCAAGGATACTTCGGCATGCGTACTGCCAAGGCCAGGGATCGAACCATTGACCTTCTGTGAGGTGGACGACTGCTCTACCTCCTGAGCCACAGCCGCCCAGCGAGGAGGATCACTGTGGTCTCTCTCTTCTCCACCCAGGCTATCTACTGTGAGAGCTAAATGAAAGGCCTCCAGCTTCATAAAGGACCCTGTCTCACAGACTGCTGACCCCTGACTTCCGGCAAGGGAAACTTCAGCACAAAATCCAAAAACCACCAGATCAGGCAACAGTTTCTTCCCCCACACTGTTAGACTGTGGCCCTACCCTAGCTATCTAAATCAACCAGGCTGGTTCAGCTCAATAAAAGGGTGCAGTTTCATTTACAGACCTAACTTTCTTTTTAATTGTAAGGTAGCGAGACATGAGAATCTAAAAACAAACAATTTTACTTACTTCTCTGTACTCCAGTGCGCACCTGTTCTTACAGTGTAAGTAGAATTTAAAGAGTTGGAAAAAATAATTGAGTTAAGAGAACTATTGCACAGTATGCAATAGAATACAGACCTATTGAACATGTCACAATGTTCTTGTGTTTTGTGTTTTTTGTGTTTGTATATACCCTGCCGCCTCCCAGCACACACTCTCACACATAGACACACACACACACGTTCTCTCTCTCTCTCTCTCTCTCTCTCTCTCTCTCTCTCTCTCTCTCTCTCTCTCTCTCTCTCTCAGACACACACACACACACACACACACACACACACACACACACACACACACACCACAATTAACATGAACACAAATGCACATATATAAACCCAGTCACCTTCAGACATTTTTATTGCTATTTATGTGTATGCATACATATGTATTAGGGTATCTTTTTTACACAGCTATATCCATGTTATCTGAACATGTTTTGTTCAGATTAGATGCACAGATTGTTTCTGTTTCATATTCTTGCCCTGATGATTTTATGTTTTGTCTGATGTCTTGTCAGCTTTATACTTTGACCTGAAGAAAAGTTATTTCATCTTAACTATAATTGTTTCAGTTGACAAATCTGACTTTGAACTTGTCTGTTAGGGCTGAGAGACCCTTGTTAGCTCCAGATAACACAGTGGAGACATCTTTATCCATTAGATACTATATAGATTGTATATAAGCTCAAAAACCTCTCAAAAATGTTTGTCTTCCATAAGTTTGAAGTGGTTATTTTCCCCCTATAGGATCAGTAAAGATCTCTGACATACTGTCTAACCAGGGCAGTGGAAAAAAAAAAAAAACTAACCTATCATTAAACCTTGTTCTTACTATTCTTTGAATGAGTAATCCGACCCAGTGGCAGCTCTCCATGTTGGTGTCAAATCTTGAACATGTAAGTCTGTGAAGTACTTTGACAAACATGCTAGTGAAGTGCTGTTTAACATGACTTTTAATAAGCCCAGTCGCAGAGCTTCTTTTCTCTGTAATAATGACACAGAGGTGTTATTACTGACGATACAATCTCTGAGTCTAACATTAAAACACATGTGGCAGAGGAAACACACCTGCATGTTTCAAACGTGACTGCAATCCTCTGGTATGTGTATTGTGTTGTGTTGATAGTGTATGTAACTATGGCATCAACACAACCATTTATTTACAGGGGTGATCATGATAATATTGTCAACAGCTGGCTTGGATGTTTGTCTCCTTGACACTCTCCACCTCTGATGTTATAAATATGATGAAGCATATTGATTACATATGCTGTGTTCTCTATTGATCCCAATAGAGAAATTCATTCGCTGCATTTAACCTATCTTAAGTATTAGGAGCAGTGGGCAACCACTAAGCGGCGCCTGGGGACCAACTCCAGTTCCAAGCAGAATTATCCTAACATACATGTTTTTAATGGACCCAGAGGAAACCCACGTGAACATGGGGAGAACATGCAAACTCCATACAGCCCTTGCAGAGTCCTATTGGCAGACACTTGACAAACAGAGATGGAGGGAAGAATAACAAAACAGCTGGTTGGCACTGTGGTACAAAGTACAGCCTTGGCAGTTGTACAGCAGCTCTGTTTTCAGGCATGTTCACTGACTCGGGTTACTCTGAGTAATGTCAGTGACCTTGTTCATGTGACAGCCTGTGTGATGTCAGTCACACTCAGGATGGCAAACAGCAATAACAGCGAAGCAAAGGGGAAAGATGCTGAACTGGAAAGGATGCCACGACTGAACATCCCTGCTGTAAATGTTACACTTAACACAAATGATTCTAGACTAACACTACAGGTGTTTTAAAAAATATTTTATTTTATTTATTTATTTTTTTGGATGAAACTACATATTTTTGCTTTGCAGAAAAATATTAACCCAAGGTCCACTCGGTAGCTTTTTAAAAATACAAATACAAATACAAATTACAAATAAAACAGAATTGAATTGAATTTTGGTTTCCCAACACACTGTGAAATGAAGCTTCAAAAGGGCAAAAAAAAAAAAGGGGGGGGGGGGGAATCCTGCGCCATAGGTGAAGGACTTGAGGGGGCTAACTAAGTAACATTATTTTCTGGCGCCTGAATTTTGTGTTAGCTATGAAGACCTTTTTATTTTTGGACTTTTCGTGGGATTTGTTGACCAAAAGAAACATACAGAAAAAAGTTTAGTATGTTTGTATTTGTCTGAAGAGTTTTCTTCTCCTTCTCTTTTCCACTGTGCAGTGTAGTAAGCATGTATAATGGGAAAACAAGAAAGTGTGGCTGTCTGGCTGTTCTCCATGTGTTCCTTACCTGTTTCAGGAAACACTGGAAAAAGGCTTATACTGATGCGTATATGTTTATGACTCTTCCTCCTTTTTGATTTTACTGCTGGATCGTCATCTACCTCTGTGTCTGTTCCTCCTTACCTTACCCAATCCTTTCTCTTTCTCCATCCACACTCCTCTGTCATCATCCTCTCCTCCCTCAAGCCCAGGTTCTGTCGGTTATTTTCGAGTTTATAGTGGTTGAGTCACCCATAAGACATGAGGCAGTCAGAGCCCAGATGGTGCAAATCTTGTGGCTGTCAGGAACAAAATAACAACTTATTGTTGCAAATCAAACAATGACACTAATTTCATGACTAAAGATGTTTCCATAGTGAAACTTTTCCTTTTACTGACATTTATGGTGTCCACCCAATTCTTCACGCTTGCCTTTAATTAATTTCCCAGATTTGGTTTTCTAGCCGGACTCTCACACACTTTGTGCTTTGTACATGTGGCATAGGAACTACTCAAAAATAAACTGTTGCTGCTTTAACAAATAGATTTTTAGCAACTTGTGTCTACAATGTGTGACAGACTATATATTTTCTCTGAGGAACCTGGACAAAACACTGCCAACAACATAATCATTTGATTTGTTTAGTGGGTCTAAATGAGTTTGGGCCAGTTGTGATGAATGAGTCTATATTATTTACCATTTGGATCGTTTCCCTCAAAGGAAAGATTCAGCTGCAGTACATACCAATGAATCAGCCCCTCTTCTCTGACAATTGAATGACAAGAACTTGAGGGAAGTCAAATCCTGCTTTAGTTGATTGTTGAACAGAAAAAAAATGTGAGTTAAGAAAAGCCAATCTGTTTAAACGTGTTTTAAGATGACATTAAAAGGCAGAGAGAGTGTTAGCTGATCTGATGCTCAGTGGAAGTGTCGCACGGCGGAAGTATAAGTTATCTTTTGTGTAATTATTTTGTTGTATTGTGCATGATTTTATATTTTTCTGCATGTTTTTATATTTTGTCCGCATGATTTTATATTTTGCTTGCATGATTTTATATTTTGCTTGCATGATTTTATTGTTACTAGTTGTAGTGATGATCTTAATTATGTTCTATTGCATGGTTTTAGGTTGAAGGGATTTTGAGTTTGTGTTACTTCCGGTCGGGGCTTTGTCATTATATTTGATAATTTGCACCTGTGAAGTGCTTGACCGCTGTATAGGCTGACCAATAGAACTGGAGAACGTAGCAGTGAGCAACCAACTGGGAACGAGGAGGAGGGACTTCACGGGGCACACACGAAAACAAAGGCGCGACATGGGGAGCAAGTGGAGGAGGGGGAGACCACGCGGTGAGGATACACGGGTGGCGAGCGTGAACAGGAGGACAACAATACCGACACAGCAGGCAATGGGGAGACCAACAGAGGTGGTAGCAACAGATGTGCTCCGTACTTCAGGACGGATGGCAATAAAAAGAAAGGCAGTGTATTAACCGAAAAGTCACTCCTTCCTCCTTGGTTTAACAAAGTGCTCACCACTTGATTTTAAGAACCAGTGCAAAGTTTACAATAAATTCTCAATTTTCAGTCTCATTACCTACATTACAGAAGGCTGCTTCATAGTCAACACAACAAAGATGCCATCACTTTTAGTTTTTAACCTGGACTGTAGAACAACAGGAAAATCCAAAACTGTTCCCTGATGGGGCTATTCAGACAGGTAAAGTTCTTAGATACACCTTGTGGTGCCCCTGGACACATCATCAGTGATGTAACCTAGGATCAACAATCAGACCCCCTCCCACAGGCCACCCAGCCGGGGTTGATCAGGCCCCAGCTTGTGTCCAGGTAGCACTACCCTACCTGCCGCACCTCTCCCCCCTTGATCCACAGCCACCTCGACGCCACTTCTGCTGCGTCTGTGGCCAACTTGATGGCCCTTCGCTGGGTAGCCCCTGTGATGCCCAGCATCTTGGAGGCCCTGCAGAGGGATTGGCCCACGGCATCCCACTTCAATGGGTTGGCATCTCACCCGCCAACTGTTGCTCCAGCATTCCTCCACTTGCTCAGCATGCTTTGCCCTCTTTCTCTCATGGGCCTCCTCCATTCTGTCCTCCCAAGGCACCATGAGCTCCAAGAGAATAATCTGCTTGGATGCTGCTGAAGTCAGGACAATGTCTGGCCTTAGTGTTGTCTTGGTGACCCCTTCTGAGAACTTCAACTGCTTCACCAGATCAAGTTTCAGGTCCCAATCACGTGCCATTGCCAACAGGCCAGGGGAGGTGTTTTGGGTAGCCACTGCAGCTGAGGATGTGCTCCAAGGATCCTCTCTTCTGGCAGAGGGGGCAAGCTGGTGTCTCCATCTTCCCCCAGGTGAAGAGGTTAGATGGGCTCGGCAGCACGTCGTAGACTGCCTAGATCAAGAACTTTATTCTTCTTAGTTTACTTGTCAGTAAACTAAGAAGAATAAAGTTGGGTGGCTTAGTTGGCTTAGCTCATATTTAGAATATCGACAACAGTGTGTTCGCTTACAGAATGTGAAAACATCTCTTCTGTACAGTAAGACTGGTCTGCCACAGGGATCAGCTTTAGGTCCTATTCTTTTTTGCGTATACATAAATGATTTGCCTACTATATGTACAGACACTGAATGCCAGATGTATGCTGATGATACAGTGTTTTATGTTTCAGCAAAGAACCCCTATCAAGCTTCAGAGATCTTAAGCAGACAGATGGTACTGTTTCAGAATGGCTACAAAGGAACCGCTTAACACTTAATTACAAAAAAACAGTATCAATGTGTGTTTCAATAAGGAAGAAAGTCCCTGAGAAATTTCACATCACTATTGATGCGAAAGAAATTGAGGTGGTAAATGAGTTTAAATATTTAGGTATAACTTTAGATCCTCAACTGAAGTTTGACGTACATATAAAGAAGCTATCTAAAACTGTAAAAACCAGTCTTAACTGCTTTAAAATTATCAGGTCATGTCTCTCCTTTAAGGCAGCTCATTTATATCTGCATGCTATGGTTCTTTTGCATTTGTCCTATTGCATCACTGACTGGGGCCGGGCCACAGCCTCAGCTACTAGACCTCTATTCTCACTTTATAAACAAGCTTTGAAAATTTTAGACCAGAAGACACAAAAATAGCACCACTGCAAAATCATTGAGAAATATAATTTGTTGACTTTTTCCAATTTTATAAAATTCTCCTTCCTGAAAGTTGTTTTTAAGTGCTTTAATGGATGGGCCCCACAAGTGATGTCTCAGATCTTTAAAAAAAAAAACAGACAGCTGTAGGACAATGACAAGGAGCATAACAAAGCAAAACTGTAAAATCTGAAGGTGCAGGACAATATTTGGGCAATCATCCCTCTCAGTGCAAGGTACGCACTTATGGAATTCCTTACCATCAGAAATTAAACTAAAGAAGTTTAGTGTGAAAGTTAAACATTGGCTTAAGCAGCAGCAGAAATGCGACATTAATTCTCACAATTATCAGTATAGTACTTTACTAATGTTTAATGTTAAATTTAATTTGTGTTTTAACCTGCAATTTACTGCGACTGTGTTTATTTATTCATGGTACTTATTCACTGTATCCACTGTGTTACTCGCTGTATTTGTATTATTGCATTTGTATTGTATTCTGTATACTTTATTCTGTTCTAAAGCCTGACCATGGACGAAGACTGCAAATTAGCTGAAGCTAGACGTCTTATGTACACCACATTTTCCCATTTCCTGTGGCAATGTTGTATGTATCATCCCTGTTAAATAAATATTAATTAAATAAATAAATAAATCCTGTGGGGTTCAGCCTTCCACAGCTCAGTCCATGTGACCTTGCGCTCCACAGCTTGCTCCCATCTTGTCCATCTCCCTGCTGCCACATTCCCACCATCTGGCTGGCCCACTTCTCTGCTCCTGCTCGCACTTCCTCAAGGATCAGCAGCCTCCTCTCTTTCCCCTGTGCCTTGTCATAGCGAGGTGTTCTACCACTACCTAGCCCAGCTCTCCCCTGTGCCACTGTGCCCACTAGCGCCCTTTGCCGTAGCCTTGCCTCTGCCATGCCCACAGCTTCTGCGGCTCTCCACTTCCATCCTGTCCTGACCTCGATCCCAGCCTGGGCGACCTTTGGGTCACTGGACTCCTGGTATTGAAGCAGCCCTGGATCGAGTCATCATGAACTCCTCACTCAGGCTGCTGATAGGGAGCTTCAGCTTATTGATCTGCCCGTACAGAGCAATGCTGTGTCAGGCTTCACGGCAGTCCTAGCCACCTGTGGAGGAACCTGCTGACCCTCATCTTGAAGCCTTCCACTGCTGAAATAGGGACCTCGTAGACCAAAAGGGGCCAGAGGATCTGAGGGAGAATACCATGCTGGTAATTTGCCAGGGAGCCCAGACATGTCCACTGCAGCTAGCCATGTCTCCAGCTCTCAGTTGGTTGCTTGTATGGACTCTGCGTCCCTCAGGCTGCAATTGAACACCTTTCCCAAGTTTTTCACAGGTTCCTCAGTGAGTGATCGTATCTTGGTCATGCCAAGTGAGAAGCAGAACTTGCCAGTCACCTTTCCCCTTCTTCAGGATGAGAGACCTTGACGTGGCCTGTTTGAAGTTCTTCCGGGTCCAAAAAATCACCTTTTCTAGACCATTCAGGATCCACCTGCAACCTGGGACAGATGTAGTTGTCACCGTTAGGTCGTCCATGAAGGCTTGGATGGGTGGCTGCCGGACGCCGGACTTGGTGAGGGGCCCCCTGCACTGACCTTCCACAGACTTCACCAGCATGTTCATGGCGAGTGCAAAGAAGATGACCGAGATCGTACATCCGGTGATAATTCCTTTTCCAAGCCTGTGCCAGTCGGAGGTTGTTGCTCTGGAGGAGACCCTCAGGCTGAAGTTGGCATAGTAGTCCAAGATGAGGTCTCTGAACTTCTTCAAAATGTGATGTCGGTTCAGTGCCTCTTCGACCAACTTGTGGGGTATGGATCCGTAGGCATTCATAAGGTCCAGCCACAGCACAGCCTTGCCCTCCCTGGCTTCCCTGATGAGCTGGGTGACCACACCCATGTGTTCTAAACATCCAGAGACCGTGGTCATCATCTTGAGGCTTCTATCAGTTTCCCCTTTGACAGCTGCTTCCAGGATGGTATCGGAATCTTCATCAAACTGGAGCCACTCGTTCTCCTTGCTAGCTTGGGGCCACTTCACCCGACGATGTTCTGATGTTCTCATGTTCTGTGTGCATCTGGTGCTTGCGTCACCTGGAGGCTCCAGGCACTGTGGGGTGATTCTGGGCCAGGCTCCTCCTGCGTCTCACCAGGTGTAATTCCTGCGCGCTGTGACCTTCTGCACACACTTCATCTTGGCCTGGTGGATCCACAGGCCATGTTGGTTCTTGCATATATTGCCACATACACATTCCATTGTCGTTGTCGAGATTCCTTTGCCATGTGTTGTAATCCTTGGATCCGTCCGGTGGGATTCTCTTCCGCACCCCCTCTCGGGAATCCCTGGGGGTATTACTCCTGTAGGTCGATCTGTAGCTTGTTGTGGGATGCTACTCCAGTGGCGTCTTTCCGAGCTTGTCCACTGTCTCTCCAGCTGTCACAAATCTGTACTTGGTCGTCAACCAGCCTGTTCCTGGTAGTCACTGGTGGCTTCAGTAAACTAGACATTACAATAATGAAGGCGGGGGGGTTTAAATGCATGTATAAGTGACATTTTAGTATTTTTAATGATATTTCTCAGTTGGTAAACCCATGACTGTGCTAAATTCTTTACATGTTCCTCCAAACTCAAGCACAGTCAAAATTTCACCCACATTTTTACAGCTGAATTTATGATTTATGTCAGAAGTGAGGTCACCAAGTGGCTGTACTTGTTTGAAAAAGTGGAAAAGACCACTGTTGTTTGTTGTATGTTTAAAAAATGGTATGGAACATATGGAAGTAGCTGTGCAGTAAAGACAGCTTGCTGAGATCTGCAGGTTTGAATGAGAGAAATTTGTTTCATCCATGTAACTCTATAAAGAGATGAAGTGATGGAGGATGATACGGTATTTCTCAACGGTAGCATATACAGAGTGAACAAAACTGGCCCCAGAACTGATCCTCGTGGTATACCATGTTTGATCTACAGATGAAAACCAGCCTAGAGCATTTCCAGCAAAACCATCCTGTCTTGTCTGTTAACAAGGATGATGTGGTCCATTGTATTGAATGCTGCACTAATGTCAGCAGTAGGTTATACAGAACATTTGCCTGGGTCAGCAGTTATCAGTAAATCATTTGTAACTCAAGTACCTCCAGACATCGGCCTAGCAGTACTTTCACTAGCTGAAAACAACTTTTACTAAACAGTAAGACTGTTAGATTCATAAAAGGCTTTCAAGATTTTTAATACATGTAATCTAAATCTTGTTCTTGTCCAAGGTCTCTTTTAGTCCTGGAGAAATAATTGTACCATGCACATGTAGTCTGCTCTGACCTGCTTTAACTACACTCCGCCTCCAGGAACAGAGTTGTCACCTGATCCACCTGGAGCAACATTTAACAGAGTGAGTGAGAAATGGCCATTCACACTGTGTTAAATTAAGTCAATCAATTATATTGCTCCTTGTAAATCTCTAACAATTAGTGTCTGAGTGTAACTTCCTTGAAATGGAGCCCAGACTAGAACGAGCTCTTTGTGCCTGGACTATATCCAACGAGGCACAATGTGTGTGTGTGTGTGTGTGTGTGTGTGTGTGTGTGTGTGTGTGTGTGTGTGTGTGTGTGTGTGTGTGGAATGCCTCAACATACTATGTTCATGTTGTTCGTGGCAGTTCTTTGCAATCATGTGCTCGTGCTGGCATCGATGACAGCACCTGGTAGAGATTACCTATTGTAGAGGCGAGCATTGATGTACAATCAGCGCAGGGCTCACGCCTGGCCCGCCATGCTGGGCTAGTAAACAGCAGGAGGGAGCTTAGCGGTTGGATTTTACAACTAACACCTGCACTTATGGGCCAGAGGTAGACTGCTCTACATCCACACCATTAACCTTAAGAATGAGAGCTTACTTGTGGCACTGCTATGACTGAGTACTGCATTCTTTATACATCTTGTCAGAGCAGTTCATGATCTTGTTGACGATCATTTCTACCTTGAGAGATGATGTAATATAAAAGTCAGCCCTTGCACATGCTTCAATGTGCTGGAGTAAAGTGTGTTTACACATTTACTTTCATTTGGGTGTCCAGAGTTAAGTCAACTTGTTTATTTGTGTGTTTTAGCTATATGTCTGTGCCTCATTCCTGAGTGAATCAATGTAAGAATTTTTTAGAGGACAAAATTAGATTTTGCTGAGAAATCATATTATGCAAAGAAAAAAGCAAACAAAATCTGTTTTGTCCTGAATAAATGCATAATGTGTTTGTAGTTGTCCACATAGGTGCAGAGTAATGTCCTCCCTCAGTTTTACTCATTTGCTTCCTCTCACTGTCCCTGCTCTTTGCTCATGTTCCTTTAAAAAATAGCTTTAACTGTGTCTGTAGATTTCAATAAATCTAAATCTAAGCCAACTTCCCAAGTTAGTTACTGAATATATGGCAGAAAATAGATAGCTACCTGCAAAGATAGCTAGCCTACAGGCTAAGAAAGCACAGTCCACCTTACTAAATTTAATAAAGGTTTATAAAACTCGGTATGTAGTCAATACTATATAAAGTACTTGTGTGTGGCTGTGGTGTGTCTGCATACTTTCCCCACTGTGTTTCCCTAAGTCACTTTCCCAGTTACCTATAATGCTTCTAGCGATTTGACTGATAACAAACCAGCCAGTCAGAAATTACCTACTCCCAATTTCTGATTGGCTGGAAACCTCTGTGAGAAGGAAAGGTGTATGCAGGCAAACCTGAGAGCACAGTGCAGAGATGTTGAGAGAGTAAGAGAATCATTTAAATTGTTACTTCTAAGTATTTAAGAAGCCAGTGGGAATAAAGGTTCTTTGTATTTCTGTATTTTAGATAAATGCTCCAGTAGCTCCACTGTCCTTAGTGGGTGGGGAGAGAACAGTGAAAAAAGTAAAGCTTCAGGCAAAATAATTATTAAACTTCACAGAACTGACAATTAGACAGGGGGGTGAATTGATTCCACTGACAGGCCTAAACATTCCTCTTTTAGTCAACTGCCAGGACTTCATCTCACTGAGCCAAGGAACAAAATAGCTTTGAGAAGAAGCCAAAATACTGGAAGGTTTCAGTTTCTAGCTGTCCATCAAAAGTAAGACAGCTGACTGATTAAATGCTCATAATGGCTGCAAACAGTAAAAGCCATGTCTAAAACTACTCAGACATGTAGAGGCCCATTATGTCAATGAAACAGCCCCAGGAAAATCTTCACAACATGTGTTTTGTATTACATTTCTGTCTGTGAAAAGCAAAAAGCAAAATCTTGAGGGGGGAAAAAAAAACAAAAAACATACTTTCAGAGAACGTGACTATTATTTTGTAGGTCAAACCTTTATTCAAGGTTCAAAAATCATCATTTGCAATGATGTCAAGATACAGATGAGCATGCAGTTTGCAATTTCTTTGGCCTGGTGCTGGTAGGCTCAGTAATCAAATTACTGTCCAATTCCTTAAGGTGTTCAAGCATTAGCATGCTTGAAGCATTAGATAACCAATCAAGATTAAAGTCAGCCAGGATCATCATTTCTGAGTGTACATATTGAGAGGGCAGGTCCTCCTGCAAGACTTGGTTAAAGGAGGCCTACAGATCCCTCCCACCACAATAGAATTGTTGGATCCACCTTCATTTTTCATGGCAATAAATTCAAAGCATTTCTGATGTTCAAATGAATTAATCCCAAACCTTTTCTGGACTCAGAAGTGTGATGGTTGTCTGGGCAGTGTGAGGAGCATTCTGAGTTAGGTGGGGAGGAGACAGTGGGCTGAAAGGGAAATGTTTTTAGGTTTGGTGTCATAGCAGACGGATGCGATTTATTTTTGAAGTAACCTTGATGGAAATGGAAATGTTGTTTAATACAGGAGACTTCTTTGAAACCAGGATTGTGCTGTGTACAGTAATTAGTCAACCTCAGGTCACATGACTTCTCGCACGAGAATGAATGGATTTCAGTGTCAGATCCTCACCTTTTTTGTTAAAATGTCAACTATCACCAGCAAATAAATTATGTTTATTCCAAAATACATTAATATTGTCCACAAACAGGATACCATGGGTAGCAGTATCCTTTTAGCCAAACATACTTCTGCCAGATTCAGCTAAAAGTTAGATGGCTGAAACAAAGTGAGGGCAGAGGCCTGGAGACAGTGCATTGTCTTCTTCTGTACAGCACAGTGCTGTGACATGGCAGTGGGATATTCTTCAAGCAGGTCAGAGAGTTTATGTGACTTACCTGAGCCCCAGGCTAACTCAAAGTGGTTGCTTTCAACTCAGTGACGTGCTGAACAATAGATGAGCCAACAATGAGACAGGATGAGGGGGTACCAGAGGATTCTCTGGACTCAAGCCCCTCTTGACAACCACGTGCTCCATGGTTCTTTCTGAAGACCCCTTACCCCTGCTGCCCGATGGACAGTCAGTGAAATTAGCTGCCAACAAAATGTGTGCCAGGCAATTTAATTACCCAGGTCTGCTCTACCAGCAGCCGGCCCTGGGCCAAATGTCACCAGCAACTCTGTGTACCTCTCTCCCTCTCAGATGTGGTGAAGAATGGAGATTCTCTCCTGGAGCTGAGAGACCTCTTTACTGCACTAGATGATGAGGTAAGTGAGAGACATGCTTAAAAAAATGATGAGTTTATCCAATGGACTGAAAATAGGCCAACTAGGCTAGCAAGCAGCTGTCACAGTCAATATCAACAAGTCAAAAATCAAATCGGAAGTCAAAAAATAGTTTGAGTCCGTAAGATTGGACAAAAGTAGTTAAGACTGATTTAATACCAAGGTTTCTTAGAAACAAAATTGACCATGAAGTTAAAACTACTTAAAAACAGGCAGCTGTTCTCAGTTTGGCTCAGGTGAGGCATTGCACTTGTGTAAAGTATGCAGGAGACGTTGACGATGGCGGGCAAGGCATCCAATTCCAGCGTCAGTCCTTATAGACAGAAGTTCCTGAATCTCATTCTCTCCAGTTATCAAGCCTTCTTGTTCACCCACAGATGCTTGTATTCTCCTAGTTTCATGCCAGTCACATGATAGACACGTCACCTGCACGACCAACTCCTCGCTGTGAATTCACCTCAAAATGACCTCATGACATCACATATGAGCTAAAGTGGATGTTACATAAACTTTGTACTCGGGCCTTTGCATGGTAAAGTCCATTTAATGTCTGGTCCAACTAAATTATCCATTTGCATTCTCACGTACAGCTCCTCCGTAATGCATAGATAAGCTCAGGATGTGTGAAAGGGACTAACATTAGTGACTAACTTGATGAGATCAGACAATGATCGATAAGAAAATTGAAAGAAAACTCCAAAGCGTGCAGATTGAAGAACAAACTAGAAAAGCAGTGAAAGCTGAATATAATAAGACATTTGAAAATAGCACATTGTTTCTAGTCGCCAGCACAGCCACATTTGAGCAAGACATGGCTTTGGTTGAGGAAGCAGTCATGGGTTGGCCCCAGACAGCCCTGCTCCCAAGCAGGAGAACAATAGCACGGGTCAGTGAGGTTATCCCCTTCTGTGATCCCTGCTCACCTCCGCACAGCTTGAGCAGGCTATGCAATACTGCGCCCATGGAAAAATGCTATTTGTCTGGATCCAGGAACAGAGATACAGCTTGTGAAATAGGTTACCACTCCAGTGCACATGAGAACAGCTGGATCTTGAATCGACATTTTTCTTTTCTCTTATTTGTACAGTGATATAACTTTGATCAATATCTGCTTTCATCTCTGACTCAGACGTAATTACTAATGCATAACTTTCAGATGCAAAATCCTTAACTATTATATGAAAAGCACAAAGAGCTTTTACAGTACATGAATTCACTGATTATATAACAGGCACAACCTTTCAGTTGCATGCACTGGTAAATCAGTTTTTATTGGAATCAATGAATACCTCATTGATTGGTTAATAGATACAAGGTGCAAACAGTTGTCTTAGTGACAACAACAGAATAGCACTAGAAGATGGCAGTTTTTATGTTTGCACATTCGAGCATGGAGAGTAACTCTAGAGACATAATATCTGCAGCCACTTTGTCAGCAAACAGTTGTTATGATTCGTTACTAGGGTTTTTTTTTTTTAATAAATTGATAACACAACTCTGACATTGTAGTTTTTCCTGTATAAAGTAAGATAGATTCAGAGTAAAGTAAAGATAACATAGGCAAAAAATGAAAAGGAAGCAGCTATCATCTGGTAGCCCTGAAAGGACAATACAGTACAAAAGTAAAATGTGAAAACTGCTCAGATAAATCTATCTGTCCACACCATCCTGATGGATATGCTGTGTGTAAGTGAACCCTACAATCTCTACAGGTAAAAAAAAAAAAACACAATTCAAAACCTTAAGTGAGAAGGGGAGGAAAGACAGTCAGTTACTGACACATACAGAGGATTCTTTGTCAAAGAGGAAGAGGAACAGATAAATTTGAGGTATTTGGCAGCAACAAACGCCCTGTACGTGAGGGCTTTGGCAATAGTAAATGTATTTGTTACCTGAGGAGGAGGGTACTGTCAAAACCACAGCACAATACTTCACTTTGTCACTTTGAAATCCTGCAACTATCCTCTCCCTAAATGATAGGTGAGGGTGAGGAATGATGTCCTGGAGGGACATGTGGGAGATGCACTGTGGGTAAGGCAGGTATAATCTTTCTGCACCTTCCACTAGTGCGTATTTTGTGGAGGTGAAATTGATATGAGGTCAGTGCACTGAGGAGCAGAACTGTGGAAAACAGTGACGTCAGTGGATCACGTTAACGCCTTCCTCAGAGCCAAGAGATGAGCTGGTCACCACGAGTCTTCCATGTCATGGATCTGAAAAAAACATTTAGCAAATTCCAAGTGACGTCCCATTGCCCTTTCCCCTCGAGTGTCGCAAAAGTGCTCTGAGCTTCTATCAAGATGTCTTCATCAGCACTGGAATGCTATGAAGCAGTACCACTAAGTGCACTAACAACTGTGTGCATGTGTGTGTGTGTGTGTGTGTGGGGGGGGGGGGGTTGCCATTGCGTTACCACCCCTGTAAAGATTCTCATGTGGTGAACAGACTTTGTTTATTTGGAGTTCACACAGCGTGCATGTTGCCAGTGTGCACATCTATTCTTTTACATTTCCTGCCTGATCTTTAAGCAAGAGACATTTCCAAGCCAAACAATGTGCTGGAGAAAGTGAAATGAATGGACATCACATCGCGTACTGTACACAATGTTCGGAGCACAATTCCCATTTGGAAGATACAGCTGCTTTCAGAGTTTTCTATCATTTGGAACTGATTATTTCAGTGTAGTAATTGTCATGTGGAAGATATTATGCGCTTAAGAGTGGAGAGCCGACCCTCACACTTTCGTAAGTCATCTCAATTAAGCTCAATTTTGCTGTGTCAAGTAGAGATATTTTAGTGCTTACCTTTTCATGTTCTTGCAGGAATTTTGTTGTTGTTGTTGTTTCATAGGTTACATGCCATAAAAATGTCAGTTGCAGTTGCTGTGACACACTGGAGAGAATAGATTCATTTAGCTTGGGCAACAAAATGATTTGCACTAAATGGTTGATGGTTCAATCCCTGTCTCCCGTCCATGTGTCGAAGTGTCATTGAGCTGAACGCTGAACCGCAATTGCTGGTCTTTTGGCTGGAATGAGAGCGCACTAAAAAAATCAAATTTACTTATAATCCATTTAAACAAGTCAAGGTTATGAGCTCCTCTGATACTGGTGTTCAGAGGCACCCATGTGTCATAGATAGTAATATGGGAAAAGATGATGAACGGTGAGTGACATAGGTCTGAAACAGTTTTGTGTTAATGGGTTTAGACCTGGTGACTGGTGCAGTTGTTAGTTTGCCTTAGTAGTTCATGGATGTATTAAAAGAGCTAGGCTTGTTTCAAAGTGGTGCCCTATTCCAGTGAAATTTGCTCTGCACACTCATGAGGCCTATAAGCGTCCATCAGTTTCAGGACCTTAAAGCTTGCACATTACAGCCCCTCTCTGCTGAGTTAGCAGCAGCTAACTGACAGTAGCCCCAAGGGCTGTGACTAAAAACTGCATCTGTGATATTACCCAGTGACCAAATTGTTAGCTCTGTGCACTTAATCTGCAGTCATGTTGAGAATGACTCACTCACCAGTATTTGTACTGTCATAAAACATAAGAGAAGGCGTGGAAAGTGCATTGCTTTATCCAGTCCTTATTAAATTTTAGGGAAACAAAATCCAAAATGTTTTAGGATAATCATGGAAAACATGGAATTATGGAAACTTGAACATATAGGACATGACAAATGGGCTAACCCTGTCTTGGAAGATTATGTGATTCAATCAAGTGTTCCAGAACAGCTACCACTGGACCTTGTGGTGAGACTGATGATCTGTCAATGATGTGTCAATGAGAAATCATGGAAAAAGTTCCATAAAATGTATGCATTAAATTATATATATACACACAAGATATGTATATGGATTGCGGTTCCACTGTGTACTGAAGGCTTTTCAGAAGTCATGTCTTCACCCATTTTCTAAGCAGGTTATGTGATGTTTTCTTGACTTTCTTGGTGCACATATCACTGAACTGCATCTCTCTTCCTCTCTCTCACTCTCTCCCTTTTCTTTGCCTGACTGGGTTTCTTTTCAGATAAATACATACATGTAGTTCTGCTCCAACAAAGACCATGTGGGAGACTTGTGAGCTGGGGGCTGTGGATTTGCTGGTTCCATATAGCTGGGATTATTTTCCACAAACCACAGAGGACAGCCAGGCCAATTCTGCAGTTATGTCCCGTCAAATACAATGACATCACTGTTTTGTCAGTTTTTTAATGTGTGTGTGTGTGTGTGTGTGTGTGTGTGTGTGTGTGTGTGTGTGTGTGTGTGTGTGTGTGTGTGTGTGTGTGTGTGTGTGTGTGTGTGTGTGTGTGTGTGGTTGGTTGGTCGGGAATGATCTCCATGGTGCTGTGTGGAGCATGGTCAGCTGTTGGCCTGCTAGGACTCCATGACTGATGGGTAGCAGAGCCATTGGCACAGACTTCCACAGCTGCACTAAATGATGCTGCAGCGCAGCCAAGCCAGGCACTCGACATTCCTCCAAAAGTAGGAGAAATGAGGTAGTATGCTTGTGTAGTAGCATGCAACACTATACAGTATAATATGTGTACGTTCATACATTTACATACGTGTATCAACAAATTCACACGTGTAAACATTCGACTCCCAAACCATCTATGCACATTAGGTTAGATATACCTCTCAGGTTTATATGTGATATCAGATTACTATAAATAACACGTCTGTTACTGATTTAGACAGGATACATTTGGCAGCACATCAATTCAGTTTTATGGGTGTATCCAAAAGGATTAATTTGAGTATATAACAACCCATAAACATATATTACAGAGTAAACATATGCCTTAGAGTAAAGTAGGGTATTTACTTACCTCTTCTGTGAGCAAGGGGAATGATTACCATTCCAAAAAGTCCCTAATATAATATCTTGCCAGCACAATGAGTCAGTGGAACAGCTATTGCATAACTGAGGCATTGAAAGTCAACCACATACTGTATGATGTGGCATGTGTAGCTCAGATTATGATTTCACCACCACCACCAAGTAGGTCTTTGAAAGTGTTTTTTCTGATTTAAATGGCATGTGGCCCAAAGCTGGAGGGGTTACCGACACAGTGAATAACTTGTGACGTGATGTCACAAGAAATTTGTTTGTTAATTGAGATCATGCCTGTGATGGAAAACATTGCGCCTCTGTGATGCTGTTATTTTCACATACTTTGTAACTGATGATTGTAACTGACTGTAAAGCTTGCTTCTCTACTTTACAAGAACGTGTCCTTTGGTGAGTGTTACGTTTACATACCTCTGAACCAGCACCCATACAGACCAAACTGCCCAGTTAAATCAGATATGTGACAATACATGACACCCATGTACCAGGCTGTTGTACTTAGGATGCAGTTCAAACTGTATTTTTACAGACTGCTGAGCCTTTCCTTATTTGGAAGCATTTGCTTCAGAAGGTTTGATCTGTCATCTTTATATAACATTGTTTAACTGGCCCAGCCTCTTTGAGATAAAAGGTTGCAGACAAAATATTGAATATAGCCACAAGCGATTGTCAGGATTCAGTCCTAATCACAACATCACTTGTCATAATAGAAAAGAAAAGACACACTCTGCAGCCATGCTAGTGGTTTAAGGCACAGCAGTGCACTAAGCTTAAATACTAATGTCACCATGCTAACATGGTTTGTTTAGGTTTGCCATTGCTGCCATCTCAGGTGTGCAGTTTAGCCTGTTACATTTGATAAACACAAGGTACACAAGACAGGTAGGTAAACACAGGGCTGGGAATGTCTTTAGTTTTGCAGGTGTTGAGAGAAATCTAAAACTGACATAATGACTTGGTAAAACAGAAGTGTGTTTCAAAATATCAATCAGGAAACACCGCTGCTGCTCTTAATGTGCACAATGTACAGCCCTAAAAATGCATCTTGTGACATTAAGCCAAATGTACTTTGCAGTCATTGTCAAGCTCATCTTTGCCTTGTTTCAACACTGGCCAGATGAACACTACTCAGAGTTCTCTCCAAGCTGAACGTGACACTTCTAACAGTGATAAATGAGAACAGAATTACTTACAGACACTATCGCAGCCTGTGATTCACAGGTCCTACAACTTCACAATAACCCCAGACCTGAATCATGACGAACTGAAGTTCTTGTTTGCTTCATCCACTCCTAACCATTAGCTTGTCATGCAAATGCAACACAGTACTCTCTGTCTCTCTTTCTCTTTTCCCAGTGGGCACTGCATGTCTTTGTTGTAAAACATGACATAGAATTGGACTGTGCACAGTTCTTTGCTGTGGAATAACACGGCATGCATCTGGTGGTGTGCAAAGTCAATAGATCTGAGGCAGAGAACAGAATTAAGTCTAGCTCATGGATAGTTTGTGTTCTCAGAATCACATTGGTCGTTGTTCAGTCTGTTAGAGCAAACAAACAAAAAAGAAAAAGTCATTAAATGAACTGAGGTTTCTTTAGGAGAGTGTCTTGATGACTTATATGTGACTAGATGTCAGTGAGGGGTTGATGACAGTAGTTAGGACGAAAAGCAGATTAGCAGCAGTGGAGTGAAGGAAGGACAAGAAAGCAGGGTCAAGAGGGCAGAACAGGGGTCTGCTGGGTTTTGATGACCCCTAATAAGTCATTCATCTTGTAAAAAATAACACAAGTGATAAGGAGGCAGTTAACTACGGATGTTTTCCATCATCCATCATGTACTGACTCAGCGCTGGAGAAGGCGATTCCTGTCAAGGCCAATATTCTATCACTGAGGATTGGGTTTCACTCCCTGGCTGAGTGTTCATTGTGTGCATTACTGGAACAGCTTGTGGCACGTTTATTTGTATATTATTGTGCGCAGGAACACACTGTTCTAGATGGTGCTCCAGCTGGTGTGCACTACGGTAACAGTGTAATGAAGACTGCTAACAATGTTGAGTGTTATGAGTCAGTGAGTTACAGCAAAACCTATAACCTATAAGCATCACCTAAGCAAAGACTCTCAGAGTCAAACTCTCTGGTTAGTTCATTACAAACAAGAAAACATACTTTCACACAGATGTCTTGTTTCCTTCCATCAGTGATAGACATTAAAATCCACATTATGTTTAAGCTTCACATCGTCAAGGTGATATAAAGGACTAATTTTTGTAAACAAATTATTAACAATAAATGATTTATATTTCCATGTTGACTCGTTAATTAATATTTTGGTTACTTAAATATTATATCTACATATAGTTAATATTGCTAGCACACAAGCAAAAAAAAAAAAAAAGTTAACACATTTAGCAGACACAGAACAGCATTAGCACTGGTCGAGCATTTCCTCTTCTTATAGCTCTATTTTGGTCTCCACTAAATCCTGACAAAATATCTCTCTGCTGAACACTAGCTGCTAACTTTGCCTGTCTTCTGTCTGATGTTGGCCAGGTAGAATGCAGTCCATTGAATGAATGTTTTTGCTGAAGACAGCTGCCTGCTGCAGCTGGAGACAAAGTTAATGAGAGCACTGAACCAAAACAGTAAACTTTCCAAAACACTGAGCTAAAAGACTGGAGAGCTGAGGGGAACTGCAGAGCCAGGTGATAATTCTCTGAGGGTTTGTAAAAATATTGATTAGTGCTGCTTTAAAGTCTAATGATATGGAGTCAATTGAGCAGGAGTCAATTTCAACCAATAGCTTATCACAGATATATTGATGTTGGCATAAAGGTTAGCCAATAAGTAACAAGACAATACAGAAGTCATTTTACAAACCTGGCTAAGATGGCAACTATGGCAACATCGTCAGTCTTTTTCAAATGTAAAATGTCACCATACATATCTTGGTTGCAATTCTATAATCACCAAATATCAGGGATTTATCTAAAAAAAAAAAAAAAATTGTTGTGAGGTTATGAAAAAAAAAATCATATAGCATATTTTTAAACTCACCAATATGAAAGTCTGCCTCAAAAATCCAGCCCTGATATCAAGTTCATATTGATGTCATCCATGTGCAACAAACTCAAACACACTGTAAATGCTGACATATAGAGAAAATGTGCAAACTAATGCAATGATTAATATATCAGATGTTAGACATTGTATTTGTGGTATGTGTGATTTACTGCACTCTCACGACTGATACCAACGAGAAATAAATGTGGCTGTAGTTGAGGCTGCTGCAGGTTGATGTGATACATCCCACAGATGCCGCCATTCTTTTCTGCCTGAGCCGCGTTGGAGCTGCAGCTCCATGTCTGTGTGCTCAAACCTCGTCATGTCAGCTTTTTCTCATCAGAACGCTCCACTTGAGCTGTTTACAGCGCAACAAGTAGTGTGTAAAGACTTGTTGACATGTTGTGAACAATGAGCAACTTAACAGGACAAATACAGGCGAAATGAAGTGTGTGTGTGAGTGTGAGAATGTGTCCAGGCATGCATGTGTGTGACAATGTTTAACCTTGCACAGATAAAGCAGAACTCTTGACTCTCTGAGTGATTCTATTTAGTGTATGCCAAAATATCTCATTTTTTACCTTGGCTCAGCCCCGAACTATTTTCCCTCATGGTCCAAAGCTTTTTTGGCACTTACACACTGAGAACAAAGGGATGTCTCTGCATTGAAGGATTGACAGTCTAACTATGCCCCAGGACAGACAGCAATTAATGATTGATATTCTGCTTTAGCACAAAGGCATGCTCTTTGAGTCACGCTCCTTTTGTCTCCCTCAATAGCATATGTGAGGAATGCAACAAACGGAAGGATGTTTTTTGGAGATGACACATATTTAGGGCTGTGTTTAATTCAGTAAAAGCAACAACCCTGTCTCCTGAAAAGTGCATTTATAGAATACTACTTTGCAACACAAAGCAAATTTAGAAAGAAACATGATGCTGTCCAGATTCTGTTTTTAGCAACATAATAAGGAAACATTTAATTATTTGCAAAGCATTCACTGTCAAATTATGTCAATGTCTTACTTAAAACTCCACTCATTAGTATTTTTCTGTAAGAAAACTAATCAAATCACCGGGTATAATGGAACAGTGCAACTTCACAGTTTGGCTCACTCTCACTGCTCTCAATGACCTTGTTTCCAGGCACAGCAGGAAGCTCTGATAAACCATCTGTGTGCTACCTGCCCGGCACCAAATAACAGACAGACAAAATAAATGAGTAGCTTGTGAACACAGCAGAGCATTTAGCAGAAACAGGACTTCAAATAAATGCTAATGTTGCTCTGCATGTGCTGGGTATGTAAAGAGGCAATAGCTCAGTAACACGTTCTAAACTTTATAATGTGATAATGCTGCATGTCAGTTTTTATCTTGTTTTGCTGACAGGGCTTGTTAACTTTTCCTACATTTAATCAAAACCACCATCTTTTCCTGTAGCATTGATCAGAGAGCTTTTGTAGTCTAAACCTAACCACACACAACACACAGGACTCAGGTATTTACTACTGTCTAAAGGTAACTGCCACCTGTATCATTCGGTGCAATCAGGACCTCAAACCTTTCACAAATGTCTCTAAAGCTGTTTTAATATAGCTTCCATTGTGCCAACATAACATATTGTAAAAACATTAGGCTCACTTGGGTTTCTGTTAAAATTGGCCTCTTCCTGCACTTTGTCAATTGATTACCTGAAACCCATAAAGAGAATGAATTTCCTGTGCCACACGGGAAAATGCATGTGCAAATATTTGAGAATTACCTTACTAACTACTACTACCTTAAATCAAAGGTGAACATTGGAAAAATAATACCTGCACTCTATATCTATTCCCCAGTGCAACATTTCCCCCCTCCTGTGCATTTACGTAATGGTAGTAAAATTGAAAAAGGGGTATTGTTTGGCAAAGAATTACCTTGGGTTGAAACTTAACCAAATACAGCTTAGCAAGAGCAAGATGTGATGTTTGGTTTTTCCTTTTCCCTCTCTTCACTATTGACTCAGTTAATTCCCTGTGCCTGAGATGAAGTTCCATGTGGAATGTGCAAACAGTGGACGGCACAGCCTCCGTAGGGATGACCACACTGTTTCTCTCTGGTGTATCTCAGTACCATGGTAACGCTCTGTGGGGTGGATGACTGCAGCCCTTGCAGAGAACAATGTTCTGCTTGCTGACAGATACTGTCTGGCTGAGGAGGTGGGGGGATTTGGGGGCTGCAGTATGTGCAGGACACCAACTGTTCACACGAATGCATGCAGTCACCTGCCCACTTACTCACAGCTTCCAAGGGTAAACAACCTGCCTGGTGACGTCATACCAGAGGAAAATGTTTTTCTGTGGTTTTAAGGATTTTGCTGATCTCCCTCTCTTTTCCCGGTACTTCATAGTGATCAGAAGCGCACACAGCAGACTGTGAAATAGGTCATTTCATGTAACATTAGCTCCTAGAGCTCACAGAATCAGGCACAGGTGTGAAAGTTTGAAATCATCTCTGTTCTTCACTGATCCTCTTTAACACTCCACTCTCCACGAGAGCTTTCAATGCCCAACTCAGAGGGAAAAACAACACCAGAAATGCTGCCTGGAGTGTCCTCTGCTGACCTCATCATCCACTGTACTGACCCTGGTCTTGGGAAAGAAAAGGTGAAGTGCTAACCAGCCTTGCCATCCTGCAACAGATGCCTACATCTGCCTCAAACACCTGAACTTCTCATCATGGATGGATTATGTGACAATGGGGCCCTGGGCATAGACACGTAAAAGCCTCCCTGCTCTTCCCACATAGGACAAAAACACCCAGATCCAACAAGGTTTGCAGTTGTTTTGTGTCTCTCTCTTTCAGTTACGTTTTGCAGGTGAGATGTCCTTATAGTAGGTGTATTGTTGACATTTTATATCTCAATCAGCCTGTTTAACCCTGGTTATTGATATGAGTCTTGGGTAAGCTGATCATAATGATCATTGCCATTCACACCTGTGTCTATTATGTGTGTCCAAGGTGTCCAGCGGACCACTTGTGTTCGAAATTCTTTACTACCTGCATCACTTTGGCGAGAAGGTCATAGGGCCCAGAGCACAGTTATTACTTGTCAGGTAACTAAGAAAACAAAACAAGAACTAATATACATGTCCAGGCTTTTCCAATTGTTGAAAGTGGCAGGAGAAAGTCATTTTCGACTTAAAAATTTGCACATGGCAAGTCGATAAAGGAACTTGCACTCCATGAACAACCATGAACATCAGTGCTTTTCTCCATTTTATTAAGCTTTGGTGCACTTAAACAACCACCACGCCCTGCATTGATGAGGTATGTGCCTGTTATGTTCTTGTTGGGGACACATCAGGACGTATTAGTGTTTACACTACAAATGATATGTGGTCACATGCATCCCAGACCACCTCGTCAAGTGGTTTGCGTGATTGGATCACAATGCATCTTGGTGGTTGTTTACACTTGTATTTAGCGCCGTCCACTTGATGTTGGATCACCCAAGACGCATGTTAATGCCAGGTGTAAACAGGGTCTTTGCTGTCATTTTTTGTCTCTTTCAGAAACATTCTGAAGGAGAACGAGAGCACTCAGACTCCCAATGACAAAAACACAGCTCCATTATGTCATTTAAGGTCATTTTGTGTCTCTGTCAGTAACACTCTAGAGATGATCCAGAACTCTGGCTCTCAGAGACAACAAAAACAAGTTGGATATGATCATGATATGATCAGTACATGGAATGGAAAAAGTTCTTTTAACTTCCAAAAAGATACCACAAAATTAAATAGATATATTTAATAATTTACTATTTACAGTTCATATACAACCATTGACTTCAATACTGCAAAGTGTGAGACATTTTAGTCTTGTCATTGCAAGGACAACAGTACTAAGAAATTAACTTCACACATGTTAATTGTGTCCATGAAGTTGTGTTTATGATACAGAGTAGTTTCAAAGTGCACCATCATGGTCATGTCAGTAGCAGAATCCATACAGGGTTACATGAGTTCACATGAGGCAAACTGAATATATTAAAATGCTCCAACAACACACAGCTGGTCCCACTAGTTGCCTACAGGGTGAACCGCTCTGTAGATGATGAGGCAACATGGGCCTCAACATGTTTAGTCTGCTGCCTGGCCTGCACTGAGCAGTCCTGTTAGGTTTCATCCTGCACATACTGTGTCCTGTCTGTGTTGTCATGTCATGTGTCAAGACCAGTTAAGTAAGAGTGCGTTGCACCAGCTATGAGCAAGTTCAAACGTAGCCTAATTTGAACAGAATTTCTAACTTAGGATAGAGTTAACGCACTAACACCATATGCACTAGGTGAAATATTTGCAATGTAAGCATAAGTCACAATTTAAATCTTCATTTCTTCAGACTGCATGCAGCAAAGCCAACTTAACCAAGCAATGCTTATTGTTTGTGAATGTGATGTTGGCCATGTATAGCATCCTTGCTAGTTTACACATACCCACTTTAAAACTTATTAAATCTTAGTAAATCACAAAAAATACAAATATGATGTTTCTTTGTTTAGTGCTGACATTCTCTTGCTATTGAACTTCCAATGAAATGAATAAACATAAAAAAAAAACAAAAAAACAATATCTTTGTGCACAAAAGACCAAACTAAAGGACAACAGAGTACTGTTTGTACATAGCTACTTGTGGTCTGGCTAAAACTTCATTGTCATTTTATAATTCCTCATTGCTGTTTACACAACACTGCCTGAAAAATTAAAGTGGGGAGGTGAGGGTTCGTATGGATATCTGGAAAAAACAAGTCTCTCACTTTAGGTCTTGGAATGAATTAAACGACGATGTGCAGTACATTCATCTTTATCCTGGAGCTGATCGATGCAGTTTTAACAGCTGTTGTGAATTAAACACACCAAGGATTTCTAGTTTGGACTCTTCCAGCATCACACTGAAGCGTTACAGAGGTGACAAAACAGAAGAATAGCATTTGGCTGCACACTCACCGTGCCCTCAGATAGTCTGTTTACATTTGTAAAAAATGATGAAAATATATTACCGCATGTGGATGGTGAAGATGAAATGAGCTCATGTTTTCTCTTTGAAAAGTTAAAAACAAAGAGCAAGCTTTTTTCTCAAGATGACTTCATTCATCTGGTATGTTGTTGTTTTTAATAAGGTAGACAACTTCAGAATCCACCTTGACTCAAGAGATGACGAAATCCTCTCGTCACCCGATACCCTATGAAACACTGTGTAAATGTTTTGCATCGATGTTAACTGGAGGGTTAACATGTCCCTGGAGGAGACGATATGATGCTAATACTGTTATATTATCAGGGACTCCATATATATGAGACTGACAGAAAGTACAAGAAGGCATTAGAACACAACGTGCTCTTCATTCTGCATGTGTGTAATGTAATACTGGTCATTACTCATCCACCCAGAAGGTTGTCAAAATTGAAAATCACCTAAAATCCCTGTGCCTAAGACACATACTTAGAGTGCTTTTCACTATGGTTGTACATACATGCATTATCAGTTTCATAATTCAAGTTATCTGCTGGCCAAACGTGGTCCAACCACAAATTAGTGAACAAACATTCCTCAGAGAATGAGCTTTTCTCTAGCTGGAAAAAAATCACCAACCAAAGAGGTAAAAGGAACTATACCTCAACACCTTGTCCAGCTCTGGACACATAATAACTAACTGAAATGTTTCTTTAGCTGCACCATTATATTGCTTTTAGGGTGGTGATGTCAGCGTGTAAGAGATCCCCATTTAACCAGAGCTGTAACACACTGGCCACTCTCACAATTCACCATAGTGAAAGAAATTTTTGTCCCAGAGTTTTTTTTTTTTTTTAAGACAAACAGGTGGGAGACAAATGAAACGAATAAGACTAAGAGGCTAAAGCCATGCTAGCAGCTCTGTGAGGCTGTATGCAGCTGTGAGCTAAATGCTAACATCAGCACATTAAAATATGCACAATGTTAACATGTATGACAATGTTAACATGCTGATCCTAATGCTCACCATCTTAGTTTAGCCTGTCAGCATGCTAATATTTGCTGATTAGCACTAAATACAACAACTGAGGCTGATGGGAATGACTTACTTTTGCAGGTATGTGGTTTTAAGTTTTGGGCAAATTGAAAGGCTAACTTGGCGCAAAATGATGGCACAAAATGAAAAGTGAGAGGATCATCAAGGTCGTAAGGGTTTATCCTCTGAGAACCATACATTTCTGCACAAAATGTCATAGCAGTCCATAAAGATTCATTCATTCTGCTGCTAGCATGGCTACAAAGCAACATCTGCACTGGGTTGTACCAGCTATGTGTCAGGTCGGATGTAGTCGACCTTGAATGCAATTTCTAACTTCGGAGAGCTGTGACCATTTTATGCACCAGCTGAAATATTTCCAACTAAGGCGTGAGTTACAACTTCAGTCTTACACCTAGTCCTCAGTAGGTGTAAAGTCCGGTGTAAATTAGCAGTTGGCGTGGAGCATCATGTTGAAAGGTGGGATAACTTGGAGGATGAGGAGGAGCAAATTATACCGACTGTTTTGTGTTGGCAACGTGTTCTCCATGAGCCTCACAGAGTCAGCAGCATGGCTGTAGACTCTGTCAGTAGTTTTGGGCTGTTGTGATTCTTGTCAATTTCCACACACACACACACACACACACACACACACACACACACACACACACACACACACACACAAAAATTACCTTCGCTTTCAACAGTTCTAAATGTTTGTAAGTCATCAGCAGTAACATAATCCATCAACTCTGCAACTGTAAATGATAGTTTTGTTGTAAAAGTTTGTTAACAAATGAATTTGGGTCCCAATGCTCTGCAGCTCTTTTCCAGATGGTAAGTTGTCAAAGTTGTCAACTACTGAATTAAAGAGCTGAGTAAAAAGGCAAAGCTAGTTACTGTGAAGGAAAAAAAAGCACTGATAAAACATTGGACGTTGGAGCGCTGATCAATTTCTGATAAGGTAATCTTTATAAGGGGTTTATATGTTGCGACTAAGATCTATATTAATGGGTAATAAATAATTTATTAAAGGATTAATGGAGCAGGTTCTTGTCAGTGTTTGTAGTGGCAGAACCATTTAAACTAAAGATGTCGCTATTATAATGATAATGAGTTCAAGTTGACACATCAAATGTTAAAGGCTCTGCCATCTGCCATAACTCTGCTGTGAACATGTCGAGTTCAGAAGAAAAGAACATGCACAGCAGAGCACCTTACAATCAATCACATGATGTCATGCAGAAGGAGAGGTAGAGGTGTCTAAATTAAGTCAGCTGTCTAAATACAAGGTAATGGTGTGGTCCATATCTCATCAACATGGCACTGAATAAGACACGTGAACCTTTTACACCACCCTCTATTAAAAACACATCACAAATCAGAGACATGCATGCAATGGTGCGTACACACACACATACTGTACTCAGCATGTGGGTGTAATTCAAGAGAGTTTCTTCAAAAACACTACACACAAAAGGACACCTAATTAACAAAATATTCACTCTGGGAATGAGCCATAGTGTGAAGTATTTACTTTACAATCAGCTCTGCTAAATTCCATTCGCACACCCTGATCAAATAAACAACCTATATTTCATTGCCAATCACTGGAGGGAGAACGTTGTTTGGAAATATTGAGGCATTGTCCCAGGAAACATTTTGCAGTGCAAAGCTTCCACCCACAAAAACTAGGATTACCCTGAAGTAATGAATGAATGATGTTACTGATGTTGCTGATGTTGGCCTGTTCAAACCAAAAACATACAGCGAGTCAATAAAGTTCATCTCCCGCATGATGGACGTGATGCAGTATATCTGAAAAACATTCAGCTAACCACACTTCTGAATGTATTCTTTGATGGAAGGGCGTTCATGATTGCAGTTGTCAAATGAAATACCATTTTGGGTAGGCTCACCTTTAAAGTCCAGACGCTCTAGACTGTTTTGGGGAATAAACTGTCAATAACAGTACAGTAACCGTCGTGTCTGCCCACCCCAGCTCTTCTGAGAATCTCTTTTCTCGTGGCCACAAATCTCTGGGGCCCGTGGGACTAGAGCAGGTTGTTATTGGACCCTGTCCATGCCTCTATCCCCGTCCAGCTGTGAAAACCTGCAGCAGCCTCACATCTGGCAGCATCGGCCAGCCTCCACTGCACTGCAACGTCACCCAGTCTGAGGTCACCGCTGCTGTCACCGAGAGTCACCCGCCACCCAGCTGTCAATCTCAGTCCAGGTGCAGAGAGGAAGAAAACTGTGAGTAAAACTGTGCGTGTGCATGATGGGTGGATATGGGTGTATGCAGTTATGTAGCAGTACTGTAAATATGACTTTTGTTGAATTATGAACTCCAATGGATGTTCATGAAAAAGTGAATCATCAGCAGTATTAACAGAAATGAATCATCGTTTCAGGATGTTTATTTAAATGTGAATTCAACAATGTTTTTATGTGAACACTGAATCAAATGACTGTGTGTAATGTTCCAAGATTTTCTTGTAATACTGAAATCCCTGAGAATCACCTCTACAGCTCTATGGAGCTTTTAAGCCCCTTTTGTCACATTGTTTTGGCTTTGGCACAATTTCGTATTTCCATGAATCAAATTTCAATCTGTGGATCATATATAGTTGTATCTCTAACTCTTGAATTTTTTCTATACAGAACCTTTTCAGTCACGTCTTTCAGTTGTCCGTCTTTGACGTTTGACAGAAAGGATACGCCTCTATTTTAATCAGTACAGCTGTTTACACAGGCCGGATAACAGCTCACTGTTTACTTAATATGTACGCATGTTAAGGTGTCTCGTAAGAGTCCAAGGGCTGTTTGTTAGTTCCACACATGTTGTGCTGCCCCAAGTGTCTAAAACAATCAGTGTTAATGTTAATCAAACTCTCAATAAGACAAAAAACAACCAAATTTGCTGAATCCTTTGTACTGACTGAAATGTTGTACTTGTATCTGAAGTGCATTCATAACAAATTAATGGCTTTCCATAGACGTTACATCATTAACTGGACAACTTATATGAGACAAGTGATGGAAAAAAAAAAGCAGCGATATTTTGACAGCTAAAAACACCATGATGTATGAGGTCCAGTCCAGTTTTTGATTATGAACCTGAAAAAAATGAAAAAAGCACAACATATCTTGTTGAAAATATCAACAGCATAATATTTACTCCACATACTGTAAATATGACACCAATTCTAAAAGGAGATTTGGCCAATTTCCTTTAAAGGATGAACTGGATTCACTGTCCAATTACAAACATCTGATTTTTTGTGTGTGTGCGAGCATTTGCCATGTGTGTACCATGTGTACAAGTGGGGTGTGGGGGCAAGTGTGTGTGTGTTTGTGTGGATGTGTGTGTGTGTGTGTGTGTGTGTGTGTGTGTGTGTGTGTGTGTGTGTGTGTGTGTGTGTGTGTGTGTGTGTGTGTGTGTGTGTGTGTGTGTGTCAGTGCAATAGAGAAATGAGTGAGAGATGGAGAGAGACAGAAAGAAAATCTCCCCTTGAGGCCAGACCCACCACATTAGTTAGTAACCACACAGCATGTTGGCCAACACTAACAGCTGAAACGCCTCACTGAGTTTAATGCTCAGTTAGACACCATCATCCAACCACCACACCCAAAGCCAAAGCAGCCCAAAATCCCCTTTCTCTACCTCTCTCCCTCTTGCTCTCATTCTCGGTGTGCACGTTCCAGGTAACGCTACACTAACAAGGCACACATGGAGCCAGTGTGCTTGTTTTTGCCGTGTTGTCATTTAGTGCTAACAGCATCACCCACATTTATCCTGAGAAGTCGGAGCTCTCCCTCTCTCCAAATATAGATGCAATAGTCACACCATGTTTGCATGCTTTTCTTTGGTGAAGTCAATTACATCATAATGTTGTTTCCAATATGCTGGAGCGCAGGAGCTGAGCTGGAGCAGATGTTCTGCATTAGCATCTCTGCTAGCTAGCGCTCCCAGAGGGTGGAAACACACTGCTGTTGAAGGTCCTCGTGGTTTTATGCACTCCAAGACGCACAAGAAAATCTGTATTGACCTGAGAGTACATTAAAAGCTTTTCCTGTGTATCACACACTGTATATGGCCATGCTTTTGTGCATTGCATTACGTAACTATATGATACATTTGATATCTAATCGGATGGTAACTACAATGTGATCATTGTGTGGTAAAGTGAGCACACTATAGCTTCAGGCTCATTTTAAGAAATACCGACCTCACATATAGAGATGCGCTTATATAATGCTTATATTCATATACATGGCATGAGTCTGGATATAGCTCGCCTTATGGGCCAAATACTGATAACAGAACCTCCTCTCCCGCCCTTGGACATTTCATTGTCATTGTGAGAAATTTCTCAGCACTTTGGCTAATGTATTGACCAGAATCGATGGTGACAATCAAGTCAAACAGAAGAGGAATGTTAATCTCATGAGAGAAATACTACAATGACCAATCAGATAATCGGATTAATAGGGGGCAGGAAAGTGCTGCCCCGCATTAGCCCCTCGGTCTGAGCATGAACAAATGCACAACTGTTTGGAGACGTTATCATCAAAATCATATGCCTCCTCCATTCCTCCCCTGGCTTGTTGTCATGTGGCTTGAGCCCAAGCAAAGCATTAAACAAAGCTTCAGTAAGGACCAAAGCAGAAATCTTTCAAGCAGCCTTGAAAAGCATCTCTTTGAATATTTTTCAGAAACACAGATAGGCAGTAAGAATATGCACTTGAGCTATGTCATGCAAGTGCTGAAACCGGGCCACAGCACGTTTGATACGCTAACGTCTTCCAAATGTGCTGTGACACAATGAAAGATGACATCATGAATGCATAAACCATTTTGTGTTGGAGCCCTCTCCGGTGGAAAGTCCCTCTGTTTCTGGTAAGATGTGAAAGCAATGATCACAACACTGCGTAACACTCACCCCTGACCTTAGCTACCTCCAGAGGGGCTGACCAATCACGCAGGCATGTTCCCACCAACCTCTGGATCTAGTGTGTGTGTGCCTGTGTGTTTTTGACTGTCTGCTCTTGTGCATGCTTGTGTTTTTACATGCATTTGGGTGTGTGGACATACGTGTGTGTGTGTGTGTGTGTGTGTGTGTGTGTGTGTGTGTGTGTGTGTGTGTGTGTGTGTGTGTGTGTGTGTGTGTGTGTGTGTGTGTGTGTGTGTATTCCCACTGAGCGGTCCCAGTCTGCAACAGGTGCAGCTGATTAACTAATCCCCCTCTCTCTTAGAGGAATTTTGCAAGAGGAAAAACTCCACTCCGCTCCTCTCCCAGTGGGAACATTTGCTTTTCGTCCATTTGGCTCCGGTCCAGATAGGATAGAGAGATCTCAGCTGCTCTCTGGATAGACACTCCTCATCCATCAGTTTCCAGGTCTCCAGGCTCAAAGCTGGAGTCCGTAATTGGTTTAAGTGTGGCCGTTACAGAGTGACAGTTGGCTTAAAAGCTGTGATAAAATAAAGAACCAGACACAAAACACTGAAGCTCAACTATAACTAATGCATGTGTGAAATCTGTTCAAAGGCTTGCCCAGTGCCATTGATATGAATTTAACTTGATCTATACATAATAAGGACATTGCGTTTTATTCATTGTAAAGCTAATGACGGTGCATTGTCTGATGAGGACACACCTACCATAAAGTCTTAGTGTGTGCTCACACATTTACACCAACAAAAATAGCAAACAAATTTGACAAAGGTTGGGAGAAAGGGACAGTCTGATCTCAGGTGTGTTGCTGGCTAACATTGATTGCATTGCAGCAAAACTTGAGTTATGTTCAACTTTTTCTGGATGACCCTGCATTATTTGCAGCCAAGTGGTATCAATGCATGGTTTATCACTTTTAATACTAATGTTAAACATTAGTATACATTCTAAGCCACCAAAAAAAAAGCTTATTCTCCAAGCCAATATGCAACGAATTATCTTCATGCAGGACGATTCTGCAGGTCATGATTTATGTCCAGTGCCAGGGTTCAATGTCAGTGCAGGTGGTAGTGTCTCCTTTATTGCTGTGGAATAGACTTAAGCTAATAACAACAATTAAGTAGGGTCAGATAAAAAATCCATGCTGTGAGAAGGAGTTATCAAAATGCTAAAATTAATTTTAAAACTTTTTTTTTATAAAATTTTCTAAAACATTAAGCATCTACTGTTGATAAACAAATACTGAGCTGTTAAGGAATAGTTTGTTGTTTGTATATAGACATATGTTTTCTTTGCAAGAGTTAGATGAGAAGGTCTCTGATCTACCACTCTGATGTCTGTATGGTAAATATGAAGGTGGACAGCTAAACAGGGAAAAACCGCCAATAAACCATGAAGAAGAACAACAACAAGAAGAAACACAGCTAGCTGCCTTGGCCATGTAAGAGAAAGAAATGGACAGATGTTTCCAGGAATCTTTTGTTTCAGCTTCTTCTTCTTCTCTTGGAGTGGAAACGGCTGATCAGTCATGTGAGTTAAATGTTCGCCCTTTGGAAAAGGTGTTTCTGTCTCTTGTG
Organism: Chaetodon trifascialis; assembly: GCF_039877785.1. NCBI lineage: Eukaryota > Metazoa > Chordata > Actinopteri > Chaetodontiformes > Chaetodontidae > Chaetodon > Chaetodon trifascialis. Next base: position 5,017,869 of record NC_092064.1, on the reverse strand, counting down.
AATTCTTTTTTTAAAAATGGGAAAAGTCACCTCAGACGAGTGTAAAAACTGTGAAATCAACCTTTTCTGATGCAATACTTCAAAACACACATAAAAATATGTTGATGGAAACACAGATATTGTGGTTTTGGGGGGATTATGTTTCAGGTCTGCTGCAGTGACTTCCTGAGGTCTTGTTGTCAGCACTCAGCCAACAGTCCGAAGAATGAAAACATTTTGTATTTCCCAAAACGTCAAACCGTTCTTTTAATTATATTCTTAATTCTTTTGGATATACAAGATTTTCTAGCTAAATCCTTTATGTCTCTCATCTGCGAGAAAAGCAGCCCTATAACTCCTGAAATTCATTATGTGCTCCAAAATACAGTCTGAAATGAAAAGCCATTCATGGAATGCCTGAATCTGTATGATCTGGAAGAGTGCCGAATGTTCTTATTTATCGCTGTAATCTCTGGAGTTTGTCAGGGGAGGAATGACAGCATTTGGCAAAATAATGTTCAGGGTCATTACATAAGGTCAGCTGATTAGGAGGAAATGAGAGGAAACTGTTTTGGACACAGTGCCATGTAACTTCCATTCTCTTGTATTTGACACAAGCCACAAATCACAGAGCAGTGTTGGCACAGCAGAGAGCAACAAGGCCTCAACTCACAATGGAATCATGAATGTGAAAATACCCGCAAGATATCACACTCTGTGAGATTCTTTTAAGAATAACAAAAGGTAAGATGATATGGAGGGAAATTAATGACTTTGCTGATAGTTGTGGGTCTGGGAATGACCAGACAAGCTTACAAATGGCTGTTAAATTAAGCCACGGCCTTGTCATTCATCACAGGGGATGTGAGGAGGAGTGTTTATGTGGATAGCTTTCCTACCCAAGCTCCTCTTCTTCTCTTGCCATAATAACACCTCTCCTTGTTCCCTCCTCCCACTGCTTCCTCCTCCTACTTCTTCCTTGCTTGTTCAACTACAACTGGTGGTCAAATTATTACCTGAAACCAGCTGTGCCGTAAAAGCACTCCCTTTGTCAATGCTACCATAAACATCTTTCTGTGACCACAAAAATATGATTTCCCCATTAGCCTTAGCAGGGTGAACGAGGAGCAGATGAAGTGGTCCTGTTGGCAAGATATCCAGTGTTGATATGTGTAATATGACTGTAAACTGATCAGGTACTGCAACTTTCCCACAGAAAAGCTAATCAGGTTTCATGGGCTCATGTACCAAAATGGCAATTCAGATCAACATCAGTTTGACTCAATCATTATCAGCTGTTGCTTCTTGTAGGTGCAACATAAAGGGCAGCATATCATGTTTATATCATTGTCATTCTGATTGTAAATCCTTGATATGCGTGATGTAAACATGATAGCACAACCAAATGGGATGTTTTTTACCAGCTGACATATATGGCGTTCAAGTCATAGTGAAAGTATTTTGCATGTTTTTTCCACATATCACAAATGGTCCTACAGCGTCTTGCGTGGTCATGCAAGTGCTGTGTTTCTTTGGATTAGATAGTAATTTTTCAATGCAAGATGAATGATCTTATGTTGCAGGTTACAGTTTTGCATGTTTATGCAGCCTCACACCTGGGATACACCGTGTTACTCAAGTTGAATACCAGCTGGTTCTGTTGCATTTTGGATGAGTTGCACAGATTACATGGCACATGCAGGCACATTAGCCAGGAGCGAGTTGCGAGAGTCTACAGTAGGCACAAGAAGAGAAAAGAGGCTGAACCAGAATTTGTGGAACCTACATCCATTACTCATGCAGAAGGACATATCCTCCTGATGTTTCTGGAGCATGACTCTGAAGGAGCATGTTATCGCAGCCATGTTGACAGCAAAGACAGCTGGTCATCCAGTGTCACACACAGGTTCTTTGCAGTCTGAGCCAAGGACACCATATGGTTCTCACTGTTAATGGAGAGGTCATGGACCATCAGGAGAAGCCTTTCCTGGAAGGAAGAGCAGCTCTGTCGCTAGCTACCGGGCCTTAAGAAGTTACGCTTGAAGTAGGATGTGAACAGGGAGAGTGCAATGTCTGAGACTCCCTGTTCGTGGAAGCTGGAGAGGAGGATCTGGTTCTTCACTGTGTAAGACACTGCCGGAAGTGATGATGGTGAACAGGGAGGCTACTCTCGTAAAGTGGAGTTCTTCTATAATGGCAAGGAAGTCAGCTGCAGTTGAGTGCCTGCCTTTAATCCAAACTGGTGTGGATTCTACAAAAAGATGCACCATGATAAAACAAGCTAATTTAGGATATTTACCTGGTTGAGACTACACACTCGGCATAGAAGAGCTTGTTTGGGACTGGGAACGGGATTGTTGAGAGCACTGAAACTATACCTTTAATGAACCTATAATTGATAACAAAAGAGTTGAATTAGACTAAAAGGCTCAGAAGATCTCCTCCTTGAACTGCCACCTTATCGTGGTGGAGGAGTTTGAGTACCCGAATGATCCTAGAGGCTATGTTGTCCGGGGCTTAATGCCCCTGGTAGGGTCTCCCAAGGCAAACAGGTTCTAGGTGACGGGTCAGACTAAGAGCAGTTCAAGAAGCCCCTTATGAAAGAAATTAAAGCAAGGAAGCGTACGTCGCCCGGATTGGCGTCACCGGGGCCCCGCCCTGGAGCCAGGCCTGGGGTTGGGGCTCGCAGGCGAGCGCCTGGTGGCCGGGTCTTTGCCCACGGGACCCGGCCGGGCACAGCCCGAAGGAGCGACGTGGGCCCGCCTTCCCGTAGGCCCACCACCCGCAGGAAGGATCAGAAGGGGCCGGTGCTATGTGGAATGGGTAGCAGTCGTGGGCGGGGGCCCCGACGACCCAAATCCTGGACAACGACTCTGGCTATGGGGACATGGAATGTCACCTCACTGTGGGGGAAAGAGCCTGAGCTAGTGCGGGAGGTTGAGCGGTACCGGCTAGAGATAGTCGGGCTCACCTCCACGCACAGTCTGGGCTCGGGAACCCAACTCCTTGAGAGAGGCTGGACTCTCTTCTACTCTGGAGTTGCCCGCGGTGAGAGGCGGCGAGCTGGTGTGGGCTTGCTTATAGCCCCCCAGCTCAGCCGCCATGTGTTGGAGTTCTCCCCGCTGAGCGAGAGGGTCGCTTCCCTGCGCCTTCGGGTTGGGGATAGGTCTCTCACTATTGTTTCGGCCTACGGGCCGAACAGTAGCGTAGAGTACCCGGCCTTCTTGGAGTCCCTGGGAGGGGTACTGGAAAGTGCTCCAACCGGGGACTCCATTGTTCTGCTGGGAGACTTCAATGCTCACGTGGGCAGCGACAGTGACACCTGGAGGGGAGTGATTGGGAGGAACGGCCTCCCCGATCTGAACCCGAGTGGTGTTCTGTTATTGGATTTCTGTGCTAGTCACAGTTTGTCCATAACGAACACCATGTTCGAGCATAAGGGTGTCCATCAGTGCACGTGGCACCAGGACACCCTAGGCCGGAGGTCAATGATCGACTTTGTAGTCGTATCATCTGACCTTCGGCGGTATGTCTTGGACACTCGGGTAAAGAGAGGGGCTGAGCTGTCAACTGATCACCACCTGGTGGTGAGTTGGATTCGCTGGCAGGGGAAGAAGCGGGACAGACTTGGCAGACCCAAACGTACCGTGAGGGTCTGTTGGGAACGTCTGGCGGAACCCGCTGTCAGGGAAGTTTTCAACTCCCACCTCCGGGAGAGCTTCAACCAGATCCCGAGGGAGGTTGGAGACATTGAGTCCGAATGGACCATGTTCTCCACTTCCATTGTTGATGCAGCCGTCCATAGCTGTGGCCGTAAAGTCGGCGGTGCCTGTCGTGGCGGCAACCCCCGAACCCGGTGGTGGACACCGGAAGTAAGGGATGCCGTCAAGCTGAAGAAGGAGTCCTATCGGGCCTGGTTGGCTCATAGGACTCCTGAGGCAGCTGATGGGTACCGGCAGACCAAGCGTGCGGCAGCTCGGGCGGTTGTAGAAGCAAAAACTCGGGTCTGGGAGGAGTTCGGGGAGGCCATGGAGGAGGACTACCGGTTGGCCTCGAGGAAATTCTGGCAAACCGTTCGGCGCCTCAGGAGGGGGAAGCAGCTTTCTGTCAACACTGTTTACAGTGGAGGTGGGGAGCTGTTGACCTCGACTGGGGATATTGTCGGGCGGTGGAAGGAATACTTCGAGGATCTCCTCAATCCCTCTGTCATGTCTTCCGTAGAGGAAGCAGAGACTGGGGACTTGGAGGTCGATTCATTCATCACCGGGGCTGAAGTCACTGAGGCAGTTCGCAAGCTCCTCGGTGGCAAAGCGCCGGGGGTGGATGAGATCCGCCCTGAGTACCTCAAGTCTCTGGATGTTGTAGGACTGTCTTGGTTGACACGCCTCTGCAGCATCGCGTGGCAGACGGGGACAGTGCCTCTGGACTGGCAGACTGGGGTGGTGGTCCCTCTTTTTAAAAAGGGGGACCGGAGGGTGTGTTCCAACTATCGGGGGATCACACTCCTCAGCCTCCCTGGTAAAGTCTATTCCAGGGTACTGGAGAGGAGAATCCGGCCGATAGTCGAACCCCGGATTCAAGAGGAACAATGCGGTTTTCGTCCTGGCCGTGGAACACTGGACCAGCTCTATACCCTCCACAGGGTGCTTGAGGGTTCATGGGAGTTTGCCCAAACAGTCCACATGTGCTTCGTGGACTTGGAGAAGGCATTCGACCGTGTCCCTCGCGTCATTCTGTGGGAGGTGCTCCAGGAGTATGGGGTTGGAGGCCCTCTGTTGAGGGCTGTACAGTCCCTGTACAACCGGAGCAGGAGCTTGGTCCGCATTGCCGGCAGTAAGTCGGACCTGTTCCCAGTGCATGTTGGACTCCGGCAGGGCTGCCCTATGTCACCGGTTCTGTTCATCATTTTTATGGACAGGATTTCTAGGCGCAGCCAGGGGCCGGAGGGGGTTCGGTTCGGGGGCCGGCAGATTTCGTCTCTGCTTTTCGCGGATGATGTTGTCTTGTTGGCTTCCTCGAGCCAGGACCTTCAGCATGCGCTGGGGCGGTTCGCAGCCGAGTGTGAAGCAGCTGGGATGAGAGTTAGCACCTCCAAGTCCGAGGCCATGGTTCTCGACCGGAAAAAGGTGGCTTGCTCCCTTCAGGTTGGAGGAGAGTTCCTGCCTCAAGTGGAGGAGTTTAAGTATCTTGGGATCCTGTTCACGAGTGAGGGAAGGATGGAACGTGAGATTGACAGGCGGATCAGTGCAGCGGCTGCAGTAATGCGGTCGCTGTATCGGTCTGTCGTGGTAAAGAAGGAGCTGAGCCGAAAGGCGAAGCTCTCGATTTACCGGTCAATCTACGTTCCTACCCTCACCTATGGTCATGAACTTTGGGTCATGACCGAAAGAACGAGGTCCCGGATACAAGCGGCTGAAATGAGTTTCCTCCGCAGGGTGGCGGAGCGCTCCCTTAGAGATAGGGTGAGGAGCTCTGTCACCCGGGAGGAGCTCAGAGTAGAGTCGCTGCTCCTCCGCATCGAGAGGAGTCAGCTGAGGTGGCTCGGGCATCTCTATCGGATGCCCCCTGGACGCCTCCCTAGGGAGGTGTTCCAGGCATGTCCCACCGGGAGGAGGCCCCGGGGAAGACCCAGGACACGCTGGGGTGACTACGTCACTCGGCTGGCCTGGGAACGCCTCGGGATCCCCCCGGAAGAGTTGGAGGAAGTGTCCGGGGAGAGGGAAGTCTGGGCGTCCCTGCTCAGACTGCTCCCCCCGCAACCCGGCCCCGGATAAGCGGAAGATAATGGATGGATGGATGGCTCAGAAGATCTGCAGAGTCAGGAGAAGTTTCCATGCAAGTTTACATAGTTGTTCAAATATAAGACAAAAGCAAATGGACTTGAAGTGTGACCTGGAAGACACCACTCATTTATTCAAAAAGGACTTATTGTTTGAGCTTGTTTGAGTCATGAGAGTCTTGTGGAACGTTGTAAATCAATGTGAAACTACTAATCTACATTGGTGCTCAGTAGGCAGCAGACAGTCACAGTCCTCTGGATTTTCATCCGAACACATGTGTGCAGTAAATCCTTCATTTCCTCCAAAGGGTATTTCTTGTCAGTGAGGGGCACTATGAGTCCAGAAGAGTCTTGTGATTTTAGCACTGAGTGATTGTTTGGTCTCACCAGTATTCTCACCTTTCAGCAGGACTGGCAAACCCTCTCAGATGAATAATGAAATGTCCTCAAGTCTAAAACAGCAAGTCCACATGCTGTGGTTTTAATGACTGCAAGATATCACGTGACATAATGACCAACAACCCAAAGACACCAGTGGCTTTGTTAAAGCCAGTCTTTGTCAACATGAGGACCATTTTTCCCACAGTCTTTGTCTCTTCCTGTTGCAAAGGGAATATTGTCTCTTCCTGCTGCTAGCTTAAGGCTCATCTGCATCTGTTTTGTGCCACTAAACAAGCAGCATTATGTGACTATTTTGCCCAAATTATTGTCATCATTTTGCTTTTAAATTTGCAGTCTGTGTATTGCTCACTGCTAGCAACTTTAATTTTAGCAACAGGGTAGGGCAGGAAAACCCATTTAGAGTTTTCATTATCTTTCATCTGCTTTAGCTCTTGAATGACAGTGTCCTTGGCTTTGCTAGATGGACACATGTTGTAAATATTAAGATAACTATGATTACTTTTAAAGCAGGAAAAATGCAAATCGTATGTATCTGATAGAGGAGAGGTTGTTTTTCACCACTGAACGTTGCCTGTCAATTCCAGGCATGAATTTTGTGCGGTGAAACATCTTTCAGAGCAGAAAACTGTTGTTTCAGTGGCCAACAATCAAGAGTTAGCAGGTCTATAGGCCTTCATTGTGACTTATCAAACACAGGTAATGCAGATATAAACCATGACTCATTCTTTGCTGTCACTGAACACAGCTGTTGGTTTGTTTCATATGTGCTTTTGCTACTATCATTTCATCATAATGGTTTGAGACTTCAAGCAGGGGTTCAAACACTACCCGTTAGTAACTGTAATTGTCCTTTGTTGTTATCATTAATATTCACAATTCACATGAATTTCATTGATAACTTTACAAAGTTTGCTAACTTAACTAACAACTAACAACTTTAACAACTTTTCAATTTAGTTTGTACTGAGACTCATGACCCTGAAAGGGGCCTTTCTGCATGTCCTCCCCGTGTTCACCTGGGATATCTTCCATAAAAAAAAAAAACACTAAAAACATGCAAGAAGATCACCACCTGACCAATGGTGACAACAAGAAACTGGGTCCCCGGGCGCCGCTGTCGGCTGGCAGCCCACCGCTCCTGGTCTGTCGTGGAGGAAGGACGGACGAAGGATGGGCAAATGACATGTGCGTGTTGTGTGTGTTGTTGTGTTCACTGATGCATGGCATGTTGTGTGGTGATCAATAAAGTATGGATTATTTTATGTTATTTTATAATCCCAGGAGAAAATTCTGAATTTCGATTGACTGTTTTCCTGCATCCTGATCAATTAATGGAGCAAATCCGTTGCCAAAATGTGGAGTCACCAACCCCAGAAAACATTACTTCCTCCAGGTTCTGGGCCCAGCTTTCAGCAACAGATATGAATGTATTTCACTTACTACGAATTTAGCCCATCTCATCCTGTTTGCTATGGGAACAGTAGAGTACATCACTCATGTTTGCCGTTCGGCAGTTTTTCCTTAAGTCCACAGTTCCTGGCAGAGTTATGACTTGTCTCAATTGAATGTTATTAAGCCATAAATCAGCTGTTCTGCATGAAAGCCAGTGGAGAGGCTGGTATTGACCACTAATCTTAGTGATGGTCTTGTTGGTTTCATGGTCATTACACTAGTATATCAGAATGACAGCAGCAATGATTTTTTTTTTTTTTTTACTGAAAGGTCGTAAATGTTGTTCATGTCTTCTTGACCTCTGTGTGTGCCCTCAGGTCCTCCAGCTGATGTTATCTGACCTAATAAAAGAATAAAAGATGGCTTTACAATGAACATTTGTGAATGAGCTAAACCCTAAAACTAGTGACAGTGGTGAGACGATAGGAAGTTGGAAGGAAACAGCAATAAAAAATCACTAGATCTGATCAGTGCTGACATAGAGTTTGACATTTGATGCCAGTACTATATTTTTAATTGAATAAGTTTTGGTTTTTTTGTACAAAATGTATGCATGTAGCCTCTTCATTGATCTCCGCTGATATCAATACCACCACTACAACTATTGTTCAGGTACATACACATCTGCACTGACATCAGATGAAGTGGCATGATGAGAAAATCAGTGTGTCATTTTAGGATATAATAAGAAATAATGCAGACGGACATCAACCCACGACCTCATTAGGTGTGCCAAAGGGGAAGGGAAAATACTCAGTGATGCATTCAGCATCTGAAGGGGTTCGTATATTCACCCACGGAGGCCATAAAACAGAGGCACAAAGCCCAGCCTGTCACTAATGGCAAGTTTGAAGCACACAAGTGTTTGTTACTGAACCAGACTGGTCCACTGCTCATGAACCAAGAGCCAGAACACACCATGTTTGTTAAAGCAATCACCAGTAATTAGTGACAAAATAAAATTTCTTACCAAATGCTTGTTGGGTCGTCCAAGGTTGTTGAAGGCCTCTGTCCTGAAGGTGGAATTGGGGGAGGCTGCATCCGTCACTTTTTGTAACTTGACATGCCTTCAGCTATGCCCTCTTTTTCACTCTTCACACTGCTTCCAACGCAGCAAGGTTGCATTGACTAGAGGCTAGGCTAACCTCTGTAGCTAGCAGGACAGCAACAGAGGCTATTCCTGAGCGCCAAGGTTGTTTTGAAAATAAAGAGTAGTAGTAGAGTCCAGTAGGATATGGACGTAGCACATAGAGAGTAATAGAGCCAGTAAATACAAGAGTGAGGATTAAGAGGAATTAAGAGTTTAAAACACAATCAAAGAGAGAGTAGACAGCGTTTGTCGATCTCACAGAAATCCCATGTGCGTCTGGGAGGCAGCATCACTTCAAATACCACCTACTTGCAAAACTGTAATCCCTGTTTGAATAGTTCCTTATATTGAGAGTACAAAGACAAACAAAAGACGTCAAATTCTGTTTAGTAAGTAAAGACAACAACCTAATTTGTTTGAAACATACTCAGGCCGTGACTCACATCGGAAAAGTTTGCAGGAAAAGTTCAGCACTTCAGTTTAAAGGTTGTGTTGTTCTCTGCAGGATCATCACAGAAGTGACTGCCATTTACTCCCGCAGGGTGAGATAAGATTTCACTCCATCATCTCTTGTTTAGAAAGAAGCAGATGGGCCACTTTCTGGGAGAACAAACCCTCTCATGTTTTGCATAAATCTCTTCCACAGAGATTACACTGATGACTGGATAGAGAATTCACAAACTCCTATTGAAGATTTGTAGATGGATGAAAACAACTGCTTCCATTCAAGTCCCACAGACAGATAGATAGATAGATAGATAGATAGATAGATAGATAGATAGATAGATAGATAGATAGATAGATAGATAGATAGATAGATAGATAGATAGATAGATAGATAGATAGATAGATAGATAGATAGATAAGAGAATGGGTCTTTCATTATCTAATCTGCACATTTCAAATTAGGAGTTAAGCATGTACCTTCCATGCCCTCCTTGATTGATTAGATCTCAGAGTCCAGCTGAGGCCTGAAGGATGTTTAATGTGGGCAGTCTGAAATGAGAGTCCTTCTGGTAATAGCGGAAAAGGAGAAAAAGAAAGGAGATGGGCACAGAGAGGGGATCTATTAACATGCAAAAGAACAGGCAGAAGGACACGCCTCTTAACAAACTAATCTTGAATTCAAATCATGGGTCACTGCAAATGTGTTCTACTTCTGCTGATCACCTTGCTCACCTCAGGAACTGCTGACGGAGATCTCCATCAATCAAACAATTATTAGCCGATTGTACCCATAATTAGGTTTGTAATAATCAAATTGTTAATGAGCATTAAAACGACATATGCAACAAAAGTGAGCATAGGAGGGCATGCCAGTGAAGGATTAGAGCTAATATCATTTGCAGTCTTGTATGCTAATCATCTTAATAAGCATTAGAGCAAGTTCTTACTGCTGGACAGCCAGATCAACCCAATCTCCTTTTTTTTCTGCATACTATAGGTGACACAGACTAACACCATCAAGTTTTCAAAGACTTTTATGGAGCTAATAATTTCCACTTGTCACTAAAAGCTATCCATGCCGTTGAGCTGAGCTTGCAACATATTCCTCATGTGATCTGCAGAACAAACATATAAGGCTTACCTTATTGTTGATTTCAGTTCTCTTTCTTCATATGAATAAAATTGAAGCTTCTCATTTTCTTTGTATTCATAGTTAGAAAGCAGAGGTTAATCTTTTTTAACACTTAGGGGCAGCAGAAACAAGCTGTGGACACACTGACCTACTGTATTTTCACAGCTGATTTGGCAAACCTTCAAGCAAACATGAAGGAACATTCATTTAGAGTGGTGTTTCTGACCACCTGATGAATATAACAGCAATATTCACTCTGCTTTTAAATGTGTTCTGGTTTCCACTAACTCCTCTAATATATATCTGTATAAAGGCTCTGGTTCTTTATGTGTTAAATGCTCCAAAATGTTCATCAGCTAGATCAGAGGGGAGGAACCTCTGGCCTCCGGGCCATATGTGGCCTGCAAGACTGTCTGATCTGGCCCATGATGCAATTCTTAAATACAAAAAGCAATCACTTTTTCCATCAATAAAAGAAAATAACATGAAATAGTAGATATTCTTCAAAGTGGTCCCTTGACATAACACACACACAGCAGCTGATATCACATCAGTGCATCATGCTGACTGTCACCAAATGTAAGTAGATGCAGAGTGTTGCACTTTCCGCAACAAATGGACAGATTTTGTTGTGGTCAAAGGCAAACCAGTGTGCCTACATAAATTTGTGTGAGGAAAGGCCAATCTCAAGAGTCAATACAGCCCAAAACCTGCTAAAGTGGATGAGCTACAAGGACAAATGCTCTTGGATAAAGCTGAGGTTGGATGCCCAACAAGCAGCTTTCTGACAGACACAGTGTTACACTGGCAGGTTTTTTTGGTGAGCGAGCTCATAGCTAAGAAGCTGAAACCTCGTTCAGAAGGAGAATTTGTGAGGAGTGTCTTGTTGCTGCTGTGGAGCTGCTAAAACTGGACAAACTAAAACTGTTCCAAAGTGTCAGTTTGTCTGAAATAATTCATAGAGATGAAGAAAAACTGACATGGAAACTCAGTGAGTAAGAGTTTGTGATTTCACCTTCATGGTGGACGTTATCAAGTACCCCTCAGAGCTGAACCTCAAGCTCCAGCCAGCTTTCAGCTCTCTGCTCTCAAATGTGAAATCATCAGAAGTGAAATTAAAGCTGTGGAAAGAATGGAATTGGAAAGAGGAAACACTGCATGTTTCTACTCTGCAAGAACAAAAGCTGCTATGACGTCTGAACATGCTGCTGAGTGTGAAAACTCCGTCAGGGCATTGAAGTAAACAAAAGGAACTGAACGTATTTGCTGTGTAATGTGGAACCAGACAACTAGCCAGACAACCTATGACATGAAGTCATTGAGCTGCAAAGCAACAACCTGCTACTGAGAACAGTCCTGTTCAAAACTGACTCTTTGAAAGACTCAGTTCTGCTCAGGACTGACTGACCTGGAAAACTAGCTGCGAGTAGCATCATCAACATCATCACTATATTCTGAAATCAGACACCTCACCAAAGAGCAGCAGGTCCAGCCATCACAGAGGTTACTGTGATATACTGTATATGTTCAATAGTTTAGTATGACCCTTGAAGGATGTTTGAAAAAATCAATGGCCCTTACATCTGCTTAACAAGGTTGGCAAATCATTTAACACATAAACGTTGTCCCTTTCTGTCACTATCTTTGGCTTTGCTTATACAGAATATCCATCCATCCATTTTCTATACCGTGTATCCCTTTCAGGGTTGCGGGGGTGCTGGAGCCTATCCCAGCCATCGACGGGCGAGAGGCAGGGTACACCCTGGACCGGTCGCCAGTCGATCGCAACCATTCACGCTCACACTCACACCTAGGGGCAATTTTAGAGTCACCAATCAACCTAATGAGCATGTTTTTGGTCTGTGAGAGGAAGCCGGAGTGCCCGGAGAGAACCCACGCATGCACGGGAAGAACATGCAAACTTCACACAGAAAGGCCCGACCCGACCAGCGACCTTGTTGCTGTGAGGCACGCGCACTACCTGCTGTGCCACCGTGCTGCCCTATACAGAATATAGTCATCTTTATGTCATACTGTCCATTATCTGCCCTTATCAAATATACTGTAGTTGAGAGAGAACAACATCCTGTAAGTTCCTGAAAGGAGCACTTCATAGTGAGCATATTTGTTTTGAATGAATTTCAGAATGTTTCCGAGTTCTTTTTTATTGATGTTTATTGATGTAATGCAGTCGGCCCCTGGGGCCTGCAGGGACGTTGGGTCAGATCACTTCACTGCCCTGCAGTTAACCTCCCATTCACCTCCACTCTGAACCGTCCTCCACAATTAAGAGAGAGTGTTTTTCACAAATTATTGTGTCCCCAGGTGTTTGTGTGTGTGTGTGGGTGGGTGTGTTATTGAGTGTGTATGCTCCTCTGTCTCTGCAGATATCCCCATGTGATGAGCAGACCGTGTTCATTTGTTCATGCAGCATGCACAGAGCCAAAGTGCATATTTCTTTTGCACTTCTGGAGGCGTATTGATGTGTACGCTGTGTGTGTGTGTGTGTGTGTGTGTGTGTGTGTGTGTGTGTGTGTGTGTGTGTGTGTGTGTGTGTGTGTGTGTGCGTGCGCGCGTGTGTGTGTGTGTGTGTGTGTGTGTGTGTGTGTGTGTGTGTGTGTGTGTGGCTCGCAGATACACCACCCCAGTACTCTGAGTGTGAAGGGCGTGTCGTATCAGTCCCGTGTGTGCGTTTCCATTGCCAGCATTGTTTAGAGGTCTATGGAATGGCAGGGATGTGTCACACTCAGTCCTCTTTTGGCAGGCAACGATGTGCTATTTCCTCTTTGCATCAGAAAATCAGCAACTCGTGCAACAAAAAGAACTCTGTTGACTTCATGTGGAGGCAAACAGAGTCATGCTGCTGAGGACAGCTGCACATTAAGTGTTAAATCTGATACAGGCACAAGAACACAAGGGGAGCAGGAGAGAGGCCCTGAAAGCCTGAAAGCTTCCTCCAGATAGAACATGAGGAGGTGCTCCATTATCATTTCACTGTGAGGCAGATATCTAATCATATTAATGACAGACATGTTGGAGGATTAATGACACTTGTTTTCCTGAACACTCTTCGTTTCATTACTAAATCAGGCAACGTTTATTTGACTAAGATGGGTTTAAAGGAAATGCACTCATTTGCTCTCTTTTGGAGAGGTAGACTGCTTCCACTCTGACGTCTGCGTGTTGATGGAAACATCAAAAATACGCCTCCCAGTTCCTCTCCAGTTCACAAATTTAACACAGTGAACACATACTGTGTCTTGCATGTTTAACCTGAACACAAGCAAATGTTTGAATAACAATTCATGGTTTTAGTGGGAAATGAATTATGAGACCGGTCCAGGGTGTACCCCACCCCGGCCGTTGACAGCTGGGATGGGCTCCAGCCCCCTGCAACCCCGAAAGGGATAGGCGGTATAGAAAATGGATGGATGAATGAATTATGAGAGCTATTTCTTGGTGAGCACCGGCGAGGCACAGTGACTGTGCTGGACTGAGCCATGCTAGCTGTTTCCCCCTGCTTCAACCAGCTGACGCCCAGTGACCCAATCAGAGCCTTCACTCTATGGGGCCGAAGTGTCATGAGGAATAGATTTTTTAATTAAATAAATTCAGAAATAAATGAGACTGATACATTAGAAGCATCTGGTTAGGTTGGGTTATTATTATCTGTATAAAATCTTTTGGCAACCCATCTAATGTCCTGATATTTCGCTCAAAGCACTCAGTTGGTTTCATCCTCTGGGTACCATGATGAAATGTCATTGCAACCCATTCTATCGATTTTTCAACCCGGACCAAAGAGGTGGTCCAACAGACTGAAATCTCCAGCACGACTCATGCTGGCTGATAAAAACATTCCTCATGGTTTAGGTTTTCGGATCGCATGGAAACTGTGCCAAAACAAATGAAATAAGATAACACTTTATTGATACCACACTGGGAAATTAAGTCATTACAGCCAGCAAGTATTACAAAAAGCAAAAACAGAGGCACAAAGGGTGGAGATAAAAAAAAAATGTGTAGAGAAATACGTTGCAGCTGAACATGTTACAGATAAGGTCTCAAACATAATTCAGGTGGCAATATGTTTCTCTTAAAACAATATGATGTCACAAATTAGTACTATAAACATACTCTCTATGAGACAGGGTTGCCTGCTTATGCTAAGCTAGGCTAATAGCCAATTGCCTCCTGATCCTGGTTCTGTACTTAGCACTCAGACATTGGAGGGGTGTCTCATCTAACACTTTGAAAACATTGAAATGTAACTTTAAACAGAAGTTAGTGCTTATATCTTCATAAAGTGAAACTGCCAGATTTCCCTGTTGATACAGATAATTTATTTAGAAATTAAAGGACCCAGATAACTCCTGAACCGTGTTCTTGTCAGGCTGAAGGACCTCTGAAACCTAAGGAGGCGGCCTGTTGAGGGAGTAACAGCCGACATGTTTTTTCTAGAAACACAAGAAATATCTCTTCATGGTTTTGGGTTTAACTAATGATGCACACAGCAGGATGTCATTGTTGCCTCATCTTTTTATTAACCATGACCTCACTGTCTGTAACAAAGTATTAATGACACAGTCCGGCTCAAGCAGCACCATTAAATCCGCCATTTAAAGAAGTTTGGTGTGGTTTGACTAATAGAGGCTGATTTCCCCAGTTTCATAGAGCGCCACACAGCTCGGCAGGGAAACAATAACAAATACGGAGCCAGCCAATTATGCAGGCGGGGGAAATTAATTAGGCAGAGGAGGATTCTGGTTACAAATACAGCTGTGGAAATTGTTGTGACTGCTCAGCGGTTTAGCTGCATTGCGACAACGAGGCGGAGAGCCCGTTACCAGCAAACAACTGGCTGGATTGGGAGTTAACCCTCTCCAGCTGCTGCTGCTCTTCACTGCACTTCTCATTTTCTCATGTTCCTCAATCTGACTAGAGGTCATCATTTATTTACCAGCCACAGTAGCTTCATCGTTTGACTCGTCATAATTACAGTGATGCATTTCCTCAGCAAACATACAAACTTTGACTGCTACTAAAACTAAACTTCCACATTTTGAATATTCTCAGGATTCATCCATCACCACTATGAAGAAAAATCAAGTCCATGTTTATCTCTGAACACTGTTTCTGTTTTATAACGAAGATGCATCTGATCCTGAGCAGACAGCACCCTGAGCTTACCCTCAGCTTCATCAGTCAGACCAGGTGGATCCCTGGTAGTTAAACCTGTAGCACCTCCCTGTGGCCTCCTCGAAAATGGACTCTAACTCATCAGTTTGGTTATGTTGCCACCTAGAGGTGAAGCATTTACACACCACACATTCCCTGAAGTACCTTGAATCATGAAGTGCTGCAGGTGGTTGGATATTTGTGTGAGAAACGTGAAGTAAGAGAAATAAATTTGATTAACGTTGTCCTGATTGCATATGTTTGAAAACAATAATCATAGCCTAAAAACATACACATACAGTTGAATCTGACCATCTACAGAATTGCTGTGATCAGTTTTAACCTCATTTTAATCTATTTTAATTTGTAATGTATTTAGTTTTTACTGTAGACCAATTTCTAATGAACTTTCTTCAGCTTTTGTGAAGCACTTTGAATTGCTGATGTTAAAAGGCTCAATAGAATGAAAGTTGCCTTGCCTATGAGCCACTAGAGGGCACTGTAGCGCAGCACAGTGACACTGGCAGTATGGTTTTACTGAACTTCTGACAGTTTTGCCCATAAAAAGGTCATATCTGCACACTGTTAAAGCAGGTGACATGACTGCAATCACCTGCACTTTGTACCTCAAGCAACCTCAGAACAAGTAATTATTTGGAGACACGTTTCAGGAGCAAACAAGCAATGCAAACTGCCCTCACAGCATCAGTCTTACGCACGCTAAAAGTTTCTGCTAAAATCTGTTTCTCACTATAGTAGAGAAAAGTAGTAAAATCCTCAAAGCTTCACTGCAACAAGTACATGGAGTTCTTGTTTTTGTCCTCATTTTGGTATAACTGGTCATCTGTGTGTGTGTGTGTGTGTGTGTGTGTGTGTGTGTGTGTGTGTGTGTGTGTGTGTGTGTGTGTGTGTGTGTGTGTGTGTGTGTGTGTGTGTGTGTGTGTGCAGCCAGTCTGAGGAATTTGCATAAACTGATTTCATTACCTTGGACAGATAGATTTTGAAGTGGAGACCACCCTCTGTTGAGCTGTTTTCTATAATGTTTATTTGTTTGAAGAAAACCATAATGAGGCTGTCAAAGGAATAACTCCAAATGTCTCCTACTGGCAGTCCAGATGATTTTCATTTCAGAAAGCAGGTCATCGGGCCTGTCGGAGGACAAAATATCTTTTGGGCTCGTATCTCAGGTTTTGTCCTTTAAAGGGCAGTCATCTCAAACATGTACATATGTCCTCAGAGCCGCAGGCCTGCCTCTGTGTGTGTGTGTGTGTGTGTGTGTGTGTGTGTGTGTGTGTGTGTGTGTGTGTGTGTGTGTGTGTGTGTGCATTTTATTATGTAAGAAAGAAAAGAAAACAAGAGTTAGACAGGGAACGAAGGTGGAGTGGGGACCAAAGCATGTCAAACAGTGCTGGAGAATGTGTGTGGAGGGGGAGTGATGAGAGGACATTGCATAACCTGTCGAGGACGGAGAACATGTGGTTTCCATGTAAATCAGCCCGTGCTGCAGACTGACGCTGATGTGAAAGAAAACTTGGAATTTATTTATTTCCCAAGAAACCTGCTGCCAGTCAAATGCGTGTGTGGGTGCTGCTGTGGGTGCTGTTGGAAACAGCGGATGAGGGAATAAACTTGGCTCGAGGTCCATTCAGCAGCTGTCCTGGACTTTTCCATAAAGACACATGATCTTCATTAGCAGATGGAGCCAATTGGACTGTATTTGTATAATCAATAAATTCCACCCAAGTTGGGACTGCTGTAAATGCATGGTCAATATTAAAGCATGTCTCTGTCACCGTCCTGTTAAAAGTATGTATCTCCATATTTCAATCAGCTGATCAATTAGTGGATCCACAGACAGTTAATCTGCAACGATTCAGTCTTTTTTCAAGCAGAAGTACCAAACGTCCTCTGATCAGAGTTTCTCACATGTGATTATCTGCTCTTAACTCTTATCTGTTTTATATAATTACAAATTGATTATCTTATCAGTTTGGAGATGTGACCGTGGGCTGACTGCTTTACGATCTGACACAGATTAAATATGAATCACCACTTTAAAAAAAAGAATCAGTTATGAAGCTGACCATTAGTTCCTCTCTGGGCCTTTTTCTTGCCTGGGTGAGGTTCTCTGTACCACACCAAGCATCACACCCGGATCAAAGATTTTTGCGGTTATTCTGTAAAATTGCGATTTGATTGAAGTGAAGTAATTGCAGGTATTGCATCCAGAGCAACGACTAAATGGACCTTGAGGTGAGACTGTGCTATTAACTGTTTCCACGGCCAAGAATAAACCTTGAAACTTAATATTTTTTCTGCTGTTGTTATTGTATTTGTCAATTTCAGCAAATTAACATTTGTTCAACTTGCATACAAGTCTTCCATTCTCTTTTTAGATGGCGGAGGTGTTAGTAACATGGATGCTAAACTAGGATGGACCGTCACCATAGCAACCTGTCACTTTCTCTAGTCTATGTCAGCAGCAGTAGGTGAAAGCTCATCTCCACCCCTCCTTGTCCTCCCTTCTGGGTGCAGTTGCTACAGTGACACTGAGAGTGGGTCTGGTCATGCGTGTGGGATGGCGGTAGCCCTGGCGTCCGACCAGACGCTGTCCTGAAGCACAAAGAGCGCTCAGCTGCTGTCAGTGCAGACCATTCAACATCAATGCAGAGCAGCTCTTCCAGTGATCCAGAAATGCTGCAAATCTGTCGTCCTCCTCATGCTCCTCATGTCCCTGTGAATGTCTTCAGACTGCACACGGAGGAGGCAGTCCTGGTGTCACTCAGGCTGTCATCCATGATGACATGAGGCGCCTCCGGAGCCACAATCACATTAAACAGTCTGGGACTCTCAATGAATGTTATTTTCATTGGACATAGCATTTATTCATTTAATTGTCCAATATTGTTTTGGGGAATTACAGTAGTTCTTCATTTAATGGCAGTTATGAATCCCAGAGGTCCCCTGCTACTGAATGCAGGCCTGCCAAACCACCAGTAACATTTCAGTGTGGAGCTTAATGTTGTCCTCCCTAACGATAAAAACGCTGGACGAACTCAGAATATTTAGGATTTCTGCACAGAAAATTTGTTAAATTTGAAGATAATACAGCCTATCAAGTGTTTAAAACGACTTGCATCTACCTTAATAGATATAACAATTGCTCTGCGGGTCACACCCCAGTCACAGACCCCTGATCAGTAAGACACAGCTCTCTGAATAGCCTTCCAGGAATTGAGGTTCCTCCCCCACACAGAGGCTTTTACTGGCACTGTTGCTCTTCTTGGCACTTTGTTCTCTAAACTATGAGCACTCGCTAATACTAGCTCACATATAATTACTGTAACAGATCACACATGGGACAATAAAGTCTTAGATTATTTCAGGTCTTGATCGGTTTGAAAACAGCAGCGTGGGGGAGGGGGTCCACTGCTAAAACAGTTTGATTCATCAGTCTGCAGAAATTCAGGCATCATCAGTTTTAACATTAGAGTAAATGTCTGAATAGTTTTCATTTGTCAAGGATTAAGACTAAGAGCCATGCTAGCAGCTCTGTGAGGCTCCACTTAGGCACAGTTGGATTGCACGATATGGTCAAAAGCTCCAGAACAATCAAGTAAGTGAACCTTGAGTTGTGAGTTTGGTGAAGTGCTCCATTTGTGGCTTTAGATCCCAGTCACCTCACAGGATGGTGAGTGTTGCTGGACAGTGCTCGGGGCAAAATAACTACTATCACTGTGTACATTAAACAAACCTAAATGAATAAAGAAAAAGAAAAACGAAAAAAGAAAACCTCAGCCGAGGCCTGAGGTCTCAGAAAGTGAGAATTTGTCTTGACTGTGACTGTTTCAGAGGCCAGAACTGTCAAGTATCATACGTGACTGAAAGCAATCCATTTTATTCAACGTACGCTTTCCCCCCAACACAAATAGTATCAAAAAGTGATCTATAATCACATTTCTTCATCCGTATCCTTCAGTGTTTGACTAATCCAAAGTGTTGTTTACAATTTTATCTGTAAATCTGATTTAAGGGGATTTCTCTGCAATGCAAAGCCGGCCTGCAGCACCCCCTGACTCCCCCTTCACTGTTAGAGCAGCAGAGCTTAACGGAAACAGTTCCAAGAAAAAGTTCTCATCTTTATTACGGGCAATTTCATCCACACTTTATGTTGTTGCTGGACGAGAACCACGAGTCTGCAGGCTATAGCAAACATGGGGGCTGATGGAGGAGAATGACTGTAAAACGTCTTTACAAAGGGGTAAAAACTCATTATATAGAATACATAAATGACCCTGAAGAGGCAGAGTACATTTCTGGTGAACCTCCAGACAGTTTAAGCATGCCTGGAATAAATTTAACGTAAAATCTCATAAAAGATAACCAAGCTACTCACCAGCCTCTTGTAAAATGTATCATCCACCTTGGGCCAAGAAAATAATGAGTGCGAACAACGGTTGAAGATTTAATAACTCATGTTTGGTAACTTTATTGTTTTTGCAAATATGCTCAGGAACAACCAGCAAATGTTTAAAAGACTGATACGATCTGTGCCAGCAAATGGAGACAGATTCACAGCGGTAACATGCTTGACACAGCTCGCACGTGTTCTCACAGGAGAGTGCAGAGAAAGCCCAGACGCACGAGCCGAAGGTGACAAAGGGTGAGCAAAGGTGATCGAGAACAGGGTTACAGTTAACAGCGAAGCTGTACAACGTCACATATCTCTCTAGAACACAGCAAGCTTTAGTCCACTTTCACCATCTAGAAAACTGTTCTAATTAACATTTTGGCATAAATACAGGAAGTTCCAAAGACAAACAGCACAGTGCAACTTTTTATCCATGAAGAAATGTCACATCCAACATCGACCACTGACTGAAGCAGGTAAGTATGGTAGCATATTGCTGCCACCATTACAGAAAAATGTCTTGCTTTATCAAGATCCTTTTAATGAAATAAGATTTTTTTTATGTTATTATGACATAACTCTTTGGTTATTACTAAATATCAAATTTATTTCCAAGAAACCGTTCATGCTGTGACATCATATCCTTCATCTTGTCATATGATAATGTTTTCATAACAAAATCAATGCGCCTTCTTAAAACAAGCAATGTTTATCACAATGACGGGATCAGATAGTATGTTGTTATAATGACTGTGTGGTCCAGTCAGTGCCCAAAGAGATGCCGCAGCCTTGATCAGTCCACGATCCTGCATACTATTAAGCACATTTAGGTTAAAGATGGATGGATGATACTTTGGCTGTGTCGCATCAAACTCATTCTAACAACATGAACAGTCCCTGTGAACATCTCGAGCTGATGTAGGCCATACTGTCCTCTCTGTAGGCATTAACTGGATCTTTTTCACGTGATAACTATATATCAGTGGATGTTACAACAAGAAAAAATTCAGTCAAACCAACCAAATGTCATAATGTCACATATGTGTCAGGATTATACACACAGCAGATATTGTATATCATGGTGGGAGCAATATGCAGTATTAGACAATAGAATTAACATATCTCACAATCTCTTCACAACAAATAACTGTAACAGCATCAACATTCAGCACAATTTGCCACAATAAAAAGAACACATGTTAACAGATACAGTTCCAGAGAGCTGGAACTGGTGCGTATGTTGTACTGTAGCATGGTCAGAGGCTACACTGCAGCTACATTACTGCAGGACAGGCACACCAAACTTCATCAGCTCACCTTGTAAGGCAAAATCCACTTAAAAGCACTTCATAAGAGAGGCGGCTCCACTCTGTCGACACTGGCACCTCACTCATTCTCCAATGGACGGAATTCAGAAAAAGTCATAATTTAGTAAATCAAGCAAATAAATAGATTAAAAAAATAGGCTGAATCACAAGATATCACAATGGAAAGAGAAAAAAAAAGGATGAGACCACTAAACCACGACAAGAGTGCAAAACACAGGAATGATTAACGTTAACAGTTACATAAAGATTTGATTTCTTTTACTTACAATATAGAATTTAACGTTTCTCAAGCTCGGCACCCAAATCCCACGACTTCACTGGATGTGTAGATTCAGACAGGAACATGAGTGTTTGATATTTAATGTATTTCAAAGTAGAAAATACCACATATCTTCATTTCATGTAACCCCTCTGGTGCTGACTCCATACTCAAAGGTATGCAGTATTACAGCTCTGTGGAAGCCACACACGGCTGTGCTTGCAAACATTTTGCTATTATTTAATCATCTCAAGATCACAAGTTAATTATTTTGTTATGTCGAGGTGCCAGCATGCATAGATGGTATCTTCACAACTGTAGTAACTAATTTAAGATGTCAGAACCCATTGTTGATTGTCCTGCAGGCATTTTTTTTTTTTTTCTAAACATCATTTATTAGACATTTCAAATATCCACCAGTGTGGGTAGTTTCTTTCCCCGCTCTCCTGCCAACAAGAATAATTTTGGTCTACATCTGCTTTAAATTGACCACTGGATGTAAGCCTATCCCTTACAATAATTAGCCATAATATAAATATCCTCATCTCAAATCACAGGGAGAACATTCTTACAGCAAATGGCAAAAGTTCATAAAAAGTGCATATGGTTTGCTTTGACACTCCCACAGCCAGCCCACAGGGCGTGTGTGGGTGTGTGTGTGTCACAGTCCACTCATGAATCTTACGAAGTCGTTTTGTAATCATAAATTATCTCATCCTTTTGTTTTCTCAAGGAGATAAATAAAAATGTGTTGTGATCTTGAGCGAGCAGCATTAGAAAAACAATTGCAAGCATGGCCGTCGTGGCTTCCGTACATTCACATCACTCATGACATTTTGGAACATAAAAAATGTTGGCAGAAGAGGTTGAGAAACTCTGATTTACCCTCGATTACATCATCATCATCATCATCATCATCATCATCATCATCATCATCATCATCATCATCATCATCATCATCATCATCATCCTGGGCAGCTGCAACTGAAGACAAACTATACAGTATTTTAAGACAGTCTGTGTTAAGACATCAGGGATGCACCCCTGCAATGGAGATATGATCTGTGCAGTAACCTGGACACAGACTCAGGATACTTTGAGTAAACTGCGCAGTTTTCTGTTCATTGTCTTGTTACCACCACGAAGAGAATATGATGCTAAGGCAGATTTACAAAGTGCAAAAGCCTTCAAATAATATGTTTGAAGTGAATGGGGACGGTGTGGTGATGCCACTAAAACTCCCTTCAGACGGTTTCTAAGGTGGTTAGAAAATGACTGACCACATCACAGCATGCTCCACACGCAGCAAAGGTGGAGGTCTGGCATAAAGGACTGAATAAATAAACTGGCTCAACGCAATGTCACAGCTGGGTGACATGTTACCAGGCTGACCTCTGACAATCAACACGTTTCCCCTGTAGGGTCTGCATGGAGTAAAAGTTAGTGTAAGGTTGCATGTAAGCTAACAGGCTGGAGTATCAGTAAGTCCATGTCGCATCAATGATCGGCAGATTGCACTTGTCACCTCTGCTAACCAGTTTACTGGGGAAACACGTACTGGCACATTAGCTGCTTAAACATAGTATGTAGTCAGTTAACAATGAAATAGCAAAATCACAGATGTAAATGACAAAATGAATGATTTTCATAGAGGCGATTTCTTCAGCAAAGGTGGTAGTAGTAGAAATTTCAGAGACTGATAACTAAATACAGGACAAATAGAACCAAATCTATCAGTGTGGACTGATAACACTGAGAGCAAGTGAAAAAATGTGCCATATAACTGACCAAGCCTTTAGTCCTGCTGGTTAATTAGCCAGCTCTCAACATACCCGATCTTAACCTTGAACACTGTATGTAGACTCCAGCAGTTCACTGTTTTACAGTAAAAAAAATCTGTGAAGTTAGTGAATGGATGTGGGCCAACACCATTCCAGCATCCTTCATATATCTGATTTTGTAGAGCCCAGTTGTTATATGATTTAAACATTAACTGCACACAGATAAGTCTCCAAGAGGCCTGTTAAAAGAACTGTGACGCATCTGTGAAGCCAGTAAAATATCATATGGCCAACTCTTCACCATTCTACACTACAGTATGTACTTTTCCTACACCTGGACACATGCAGGTTAGGAAATCTCTACCAGAAACATGTCATCCCTCAGGAAGGCTCAGATTTAGGAAGTGTAGCTCACATTATGTCAGAATCACGTGTGGCTCTGTACAGAGCCAGTGGGATTTTCAAGAAAAGGTCACCAGAGAAAAAAAAACATTGATGCTAAATCCCAACAGAGCATTTTGAGATTTAAGTTGATGGGGAAAGCAAATCCTGCTTCACCACATTAGAGCAACAGGTGTGGGGCTTTCTGTCCAGAAACTGCGAGAGGGGATGAGAGCGGAGTGTGAAGACCATCTGAAGTGAGTTTACTCAAAGCCAGAGAGTTTAGCGAGCAGGAAGGGGAGATCGAAGGAGGCTTTGCCACATGTTTAGATCTGAACAACATGTCGGACACGTTCTGAGGTTAAACACAAACCAGGTGCTCTCATGTAATCAAAGCTGCTTCAAATGTAGTTTGTGTTAACGTGCGTGCATATACAGGTCACCATTTCAAGAGCCGCATGTGTCAATGCATCAACACAGAACTGAAGACAGGCCCGAGGGACCTCAGGAGTTTAACGTGGGGACAAGGAAGATTCAGTCTCACCAGAAACATTCACTTTCACTCTCATCGCAGAACATTAGAAGAACAGGAGCAGCCTCGCTGTCACTGCTTTTCAGCAAATCATCAGTGCATGATCAGACAGGGTGATGGAAAACCACAGCTGGGTTTGAAGGTGTTCCTGTTTGGTTTCTGTTCATGCCAGCAGCTTCTCTGGGTTCTTGGAGAGGGTCTGCACCAGGCTCCTCTGGAAGTTCTCCTCAGGTATTTCAGGAACCAGGAACTCCAGCAGAAGGTCAAAAATGCAGTAGACCAGGTGTCTGAGGAAACACAGGCCCAGCAGTCAGCATCTTTTCTTCAGTGACTTAATGTGAAAGACACTGGACGAGGACAGATTTAATGTGAGTCCCACTGGTCAGACTGTGACTTCTGAAAAACCTAATGGATCAGTTGTAGTTTCACATATTAAGTTAGTTTTGCAGCCTACAGCTGACCAGAAAAGTTAAGCGGGTGGATTGGGTTGCCCTGCATGTTGCTTTATCTTGAAGTGATGTACTGAATCACGCTGCACTGCTAGAGTTGATACACTCCGATGCAGCAGCTCTTCCTGAATCCAAATTTAGCCTCCTTGTAACAGAGTGTTTATGAAGTGGAGATTTATACATCACTGAATTGAAACAGGTTGCAGCACACAAAGTAGTTCTCATGTAGAGACTAGACAGAAACACAAACAGTTACGCACATAGAAATGAAATAAAGGAATACTTATAATAATACATTGACATGTAGGTTTAATAAAGCATTCACTGTGATAAAACTATTACTGTTGGTTAGTTATGCTACGACCTGTGATGCTGTGCCTCTCTGTAGGCTCTGTAGGTATGGTTGATTGCTTTTGGTAAGATGGGGCTGTTTCCTACCAATCGATCTACACAGTACTGAGGTCTTTACAAGCTAACACACCCTTTAAGTTTTGATGGTGCAACCAGATTCAGCAAATCGTTGGTTAGAAATTAGCTAATGAAAAATTTAAAAGGACTTAACACACAAATTTAAGTGATGGATTTATAACCCAACCTCAACACAAAGACAATGACACTTTTTCTTAATTTTGTGTCTCATATGGTATTAAGAGCCCATGTTACGATACTCTAAGGACCCTTTCAGTCTGCCTGTTTAATCCACCTCTGGCAGTGGGTTTTGGTCATTTGTAATGTGGTTTTTCCAAACCACCAAAACATGGTGGGCTGAGATCAGACAGCAAGAAAATGGGACAGATAGAATGGCTCACTGCTGTTTGGGCAGAAGACAACATTCAATACAATATAGAAACAAACAACAATAAACAAATGAGGAAGCAGGGCAGGGATGTTAGGAAAAGGAGTCCAAATACTGATTCAGACTGTGATAAACATACCCAGAGTGAAATATTGGCCTACATAAACTTGGGTGCATAACACATTGTCTCATCCTCCTTGACATGCCCCTACAGCTAACCCCATGTGTGCCAAATTCAACTAACCAGATATGAGTTAGAAAGGCTCATACCTGTTTATTCAAGGTGCTGGAGTTCACAGTCAATGTCAGAACAAAAACAAGTCATACGGTTCAAGAGGATCTCACACAGAATTGAGACAGCACTGCTCACCCTCTGACATTTCCCTGGAGTACAATGGCTTCCATCATTATCAAATGGAACAACGTTGAAACCAGACTTCAATCTGTCTGGCCAGTTTCAGTGACCATGCAAGAAGAGCCTTAATCAAATCCAATATGTAAATGAAGTCTTCAGTAAAACTAAATATGGAAAAAGTGAAGAGCTTTCAATATTTTCTTTATTCAGTGCATCTTAATGTCTGTCTGGGAGTCTGTATATCGCATCAAAGCACCACATGAAGTGGAGCTGAGTGATTCCAAGCACGGTTTGTTTCTACATCTGTAAACCTTTTTAGACTTCTCCAGATGTTGTTTAATCAACTGTCTGTAGTTGTTTAGTGAATAAATTAGTCCACATTTAATGATTCCAGGTGAGTTTCTCTCCATGCCTGCGTGCAAGTGAGCACGTACACTCCCTGGGCACTTGATTAGATACACCTACAGCAAACCATGTGGCTGCATCCCAGTATACAAAGCATGCAGGTAGGTTCAATGGTCCATCAGGTACTGCTTAAAAGTTGGAGGGGAGGTGACCTGTGAGCTAAGTGAAGTTTGCAATGCCATTATTGTTGCTAGAGGTGCAATTTCCAACAGAAACACACGCACTACAGTGCATAGTGTTTGCTGGGAATGGATTCATAAAGGCACATGCAGTCACAAGCAGTTCTGGAGGGTAAGGGTTAGGCCAGAGGAGAAAGGGCACATTCATTCAAAAGCAGAAGAAGTGCATCTCTGAACGAATCTTGAAGTGGATTAGTTACTGCATACACACCCATAAGGAGAAGAAAAATATCACCAAACTGATTGACTAAAGAGTGAAAATGTGACATGTTCTGAAATATTTGGAATGTGGATTCATTTTGCATAGTGTGAGTCTATAACTCTAAGAACATTAATGGATGTTCATCTGTGATGGAGATATGACTATCCCTTTGTGTATCATGTCTGCAAGTTTTGACTGAGTTAAGAGGAATGGGTGCAAAGTGCCCTTTTGATCCTTTTCCACATATCCACCGTGCACTGATATCCCAAGCAAACTGCCTATGTTGCCTCTACCTCAAATTACAACTGACTTAATGAAGCAGCCATGGAGTATATAGTGTATATTCACCTGTTAATGTAGGGGTCTTGAAGAGAGTCCAGCGCAGTCTGCCAGCTGAGTTTGTACTTGTCTGAGTCCAAAATGTCTGAGATCAGATCTACAGGCACAAAAACATGGCGAATTAAATAACAGTGTGTAAACAGCTGTTTGTTATGTGTGTCTATCGTTTTAAAGTCGAGGCACTTGTTTTACCTTGACCAGTTGATCGAATAAAAGCATAATTTAACTGATGTTGGAATTTTAAGACACTCAGAGAGCATAAAATCTGATAACGATATATATTGGCTGGTATTCATCAAAATGTTTTGATGAGGATCCCTTACACTTGGTTATTAAAGAACTGTGATGGAGAAACACAATAAGCAGGACATTTTACAACTGAAAATTGAGCTTGTCAGTGGTCTCTGTTGGACATGCTGTTTAAGGGCAATACAGTTTCCAAAAGTCCAACAAGCCTGGCCTCGTGATGTATTGGTTGGGTTCTCATTTTGTGCTCAACATTGCTAGTGTTTGTCTGTGTCCATGCACCTGGCAGGAGTCCCATCAGACAGTGTAAGGCTTGTTGCCTGGTGCTGTCCTTCTGCTGCTGGCTGCGTTCTAGTCGAGGAGCTGTAGGCAGAGTTCCTCCTGGCCACACGGCCTCCTGTATGACCTGCAGGTACACCACCCAGTACCTGGTGCACGTCAGGTTGGCTACGCTCACATCCAGCCATCTGAAACATGCAAATACACAACAGTGGTTTCAGAATCATGAGTGGAATCTAAAACTGGTCCTGGCCAAAGAAATTAGACATTTTCTGTTATTCTGTTATTTGGATTTTAAGACAACTGTGTTGCATTTTTGTGATTTGGATGGACTGTAACAGTGCCCTCTGGAGGCATGGTCACGCCGGCATTTTAAACTGCAAAACTTCCATCCATCCATCCATTTTCTACGCTGCTTATCCCTTTCGGGGTCACGGGGGGGCCGGAGCCTATCTCGGCTGTCAACGGGCGAGAGGCGGGGTACACCCTGGACCGGTCGCCAGCCGATCGCAGACTGCAAAACTTTTGCAAACTCAATTCATTTCAATGGAAACACCACAATCAGATTCACTCATGGGGGTGAAGTTAAATCCATTCTTTGGTGAACTGTGACCCACAAACAAGCCAGAGAGCCCAAAATACTGTTTCAGCTTAGCTTGCAAGATAATGAGTTTGCTAACTAACCTTGAGCAAGTTTGGGAGCTTGGAGAGCTTTATTTTCCCTACTGAATACCTTTTCAGTGAAAGAAATTGTGTGCAATGGTGAACAAATTGCCAGGGGAGTAAATAGTTCAATAGAGAGAAAACAGCAAAGCTCCAGGAGTTCACCAATTAGCCCCACATCACCGAGCATGCAGCCCACCACTTCGCATGGCCGCTGCCTTACATAAAAGTTTATCTCATGTCAAGGTAAAATGATATTGGCAACAGTTGGATAACCTCCTGATTTTAAGTCCCTAAGTTCAATGTGTTGTGACCTTTTCCTCATGCCTGACCTGAGCAGTACTGAATGATCCTGGCCTCACACCAGCCAATCCCTTCAAATATAACCCACGCCTCATTGCATTCCCACACGGATTTGAAACTCAACGTGCAGCAGAGGAGACTGGCCTTGCACAGTCTCACAATGGAACTGATCTCTGAGTCCAGTTCCCTCAAGTCCTCCACTTATCTGCTGGATTTAGGGTCTTGTGATGAGTAAATTCAATAGGCTGTGTGTCGTTGGGAAATGTCGACCCTTCCATCCTGACCTGACCTTTTTCACACCAAGATTTACCATCTGAGGGGTGGAAACACAGACAGTCGCCATCCAGACTGGATGAGGGGGTTATTTAAAGCACAAAGTAAAAGCTAAAAAAAACATCTCAGTGTACCTCAAGTATTCAAGCACTGTAAGGGTCAGGCCCGTAAAGCTGCAAGAGATGGGAGCAAGTTTGTAGCAGCCTAAATGAAAACTAAATAAGTATATACAAAATTGTGGTGTTCAAGACCATTTAAGGCCTTTCAATAAGATATTTTCAGATAATGTACGTGTTTTCCAGGACCTGCAGAAACCCTTAAATTGTCTAACACCGTGCAGATGCTGTTATGCAACATTATCCAAAACCTCAAAGCTCTGGTAAAAAGAACCAGGGACCTCCCCCTGCGCCCAATGTTCTGCTTCTTTTGCTCGCTTCATGTGGCCCCTAATGAAGTTATTTCATTAGCTTGTGCTGGCCAGTCACCACACCGCTGAGCTGCACTCTGAGAAGATGTGGATGGACGAGTCAACAGAGCCAGCCACAATTTTTGGTTGCCACTATTTTACATGCTTGTATCCCTTACTATTTCATAACAGCACAAGAGAAGCCAAATTATTAATACTGATTTTTGATTCCTCACGTTGTACAACTGCAGAGGAAAAACAGGCGTGGGAGACACTCAGAGCTTAATTAATTTATGTAACAGGCCAACACACTGGTTGGTGCGTAAGATCCCAAACTTTCCAAAGATACCAAACTGATGGGCTGGATTTGAGTTCATGTGAATAAAATTATGGATGATTTAAAAGAGAGGTTAAATTAAGAGGATTAAGAGAACCCTTTATAATTTAATATATAATCACTTAATATAATTTAATATCTAATTAAATTAAGAGACTTGAAAATTTGGCCTAATTTTTTATTCAGACCATGTCAGTGCTATGATTTAATTGAGGTAGTGTCTGTGTGGGAGGGCACTAAAAGTAGATCATTATATCAGTTCAATTGCAACCAGTGTGAGGCTGAGGCTGAGGTCACATGACTGACCATTGCTTAGAGCTCTGACAGTCTGGTCATTTTCTGTCACAGCAGATCAATGAAGGGGGACAGCTAACACTAGCTAGACTCTCTCCTGTGTATGATGAGGGATGATCACAGGACTGAGTGTGGCGAAGCTGTCGATGACTCAGCGAGTGTTGAACAACGTGAACAAAAAGCCACATCTAGCAGCAATCAGTGCTAACATTAGAAGCCTCTGCTGTTTTTTCCCTAAGTGGGATACAATCACAACAGCTCGATGGATCCTCCCGAATGTTTAATTTTTATCGTTAATTGCTACCAGTACATATTGTAACCACTGCGGCGTTGGATTGTTGAAAAAGTGGGGAAAAAAAACGTCTGTCTTCCATCACATTCAAGGCCGACATGGCTATAACATTCTCCAGTCAGTAGCCAGTCAACCTTTGCCAGGGCAAACACTGACTCAGAGGCTGAAGGCTTAGAAACAGTCTCCACAAATATGATCAAACAGTTTTATCCTCTTTCACAAATGGAAGAAAATTCCCAACAGCTGCAGTCTCATTATAGCTTATATTTCCTTCTACACAAAGTGATGAGAATTCACATTTCAGTTTGACATTTGAGGACAAAATCTGGGTTTCAAAGATGATAAAAAAAAGGAAACAAATATTGACGAAACATGTAATAAATTCTACATACAAATGCACAGATAAACAGAAACACAGATATTTGTGCTAGTATGTTGTAAAGAGCCCTCGACACTGAAGCCTTGTCTCATCCCCAGTAACAAGAGTGTATTTTGGTCTCAGCTGGTTAAAGCTGAGCAGGTGGACAATGAAGTTTGTCTCCACACCAGCTCATACCAGTCAGAGACAAGCTCACTAAATCACAGGGTTATGACTGGCCACTGCAAATAGGAACATATGGACACTGAGACCTAAAGTCACTGACAGCCAGACGCAATAAAGAGCTGAAGACCGTGACATTACTACGACTAATTTACTGTTTGTCAGGGATTCCACAGTCTTTTAGTGCTACGACTGTAAATCTTTAGAATGATTAAATCTCCGGATGGTTACAGAAGAAACATGTTTAGCATTCCTTCAAAGGTTTGCCATGTTTTAGTTACACTTGGGCCATATTTTGACATTTTAAGTCTTGACTGGGAGGCACAGAGAAAGCACCTTTTCTGCAGTGGCAGGCAAGTGATACAAGATATACATGCATTGCATCCCTGAAAAAAAACAAATGCCGAACAAGACAGAGACCCATTTTGCTAAATGTAGTTGTATACAAACATAAGGGCATCATGCTGAGTACCTTCGTTGCATTTGTTCAGAGCTCAAGGACACAAACAATGTGTTTTGGTGACTAACACTGAAGGTAAACATCACTTGTTTATGGGCTCCTTTAAATGTTCAGTGCTGTGAACAAGTTACCCCCCAGAGGAATCTCCATGAATGACAGTGTCAGACAAATTTCTATGCACTCAAATGCATTCAAACCAATTTAGGAGAGGAAGATGTGCATGGTGCTGTAAATGACGTCTCCGATAAGGATGAGTCACTCATTCATTTAATGGTTTTACTGTACCTTCTGCTGGTGGAGACACAGAATGAAGAAAAACTTTACATGACTACTTCAAAATTAATAGGGCATTTACTTCTAGTACAAACATCAGTAATGATACAAAAGCAAAATTATCCCAGAGCACTGATGATTAATGGGCTACAGCTGTGCACACAGTGAGCAAACAAACTAAAACGGCCAGTTAAGGTCTGTGTGAGCACGCTGAATAACACCTCTCTGACTAAAACTCAGGATTTAAGACTCCATAGACACATAGAAATAGACAGAAGAAGATTTGTTTAATTTCAACAGTAATACTTTTTGTTGGTGATTGATGATTCCAATTGACGTTGCAAAAATATAAACAAAATTACTCACACCATAGCTAGAGAGTGACCTTGCTTAATTGACAAATAGAGTGGAAAAAGTGACAGATACAGAGGAGTGAGGTTGAGCGGCTGTGGGAGCAAAGAGAAGAGAAGTCGATATTCATGTGGACGGGTGAATGAGACAATTAATGAACTGTGTGTGAGTTGGCGGAGGAGGATGAAGGCTGATGCTGCTGCAGCCTTGATGCAGTTCATTTAAAATATATGCTGCCATTTAATAAACATCTGCTGGCTCAGATTATGATAGCAGGTCTCATTTTGCTAAACCAAAGACAACATAACGGCTGGCATTGTGGTTACCTAATACTTGATAAAGCTCACACACACATCCCTGTGTGATGGTGGGAGAGCCTTATAACTTCATATTACTGGACTTTATTACAGTGACATAGTTACTCTTTCACACACAAAAACAAATAGCTAATTTTACCACGCTTTACATGCGGCACTGGTTAGTTACTTGCAATTTGAGGACACTGTGCAAACTCTAATCTGACACTATCACACTAATGAGATCTTTTGCATAAGTTGTATACTGTGCTGGTGAGTTACTGTATATTTACAATGCTTGTTCAATTCCTCCAGTTCACCAGAGGA
The DNA here is from genome assembly GCF_039877785.1 of Chaetodon trifascialis. Taxonomy (NCBI): domain Eukaryota; kingdom Metazoa; phylum Chordata; class Actinopteri; order Chaetodontiformes; family Chaetodontidae; genus Chaetodon; species Chaetodon trifascialis. The sequence continues at coordinate 4,985,652 of NC_092064.1, read as the reverse complement.
TATAGAGCAAAGACAAGAGTAAAACAGAGAAAAATAAGTCCAAATACACAAATAACACAATATATTTTAGAATTAACGGTAATAATAATCATTTTTATGTAAACTCATTTTGCATTACAGCAATTGTTTGAATGGAACTTCTCTTATGAGTCAGTGTGATGGCAGCAGTTCAGCCAGCCTTTTCCATGGTATATAGGCCATATTTAGGCCTAAAAACACAACATATTCATTTAGAAGTTTAAGAGTAGAGTGCTTCTGATCAAGGCTGATGTAAGGTAGCTGAACGTGAGGATACTTTTCTGAGAATTTACTTCAGTATTTCTTAAATGCTAAACAACACTCAACCATAGCCTCTTGGATCTGTGGCTTTCAAGGCTTTAGCCATTAAGACATAAAATACACCTTTTTAATCACTTCAAAGCCTTCATCATTAGAAGGAAATAAAAATAAAAGTGAGAAGAACAGAGACTGTCTCAATGTAGTTTTAAACTTTAGCTTGAATTAACATACTACAAACCAGCTGATCAAATCATCAATCATATCTTTTATCGTCAAAATGATCATGTTCCTAACAACATTTACTCGATATGAATCTCATATCTGCAACAACATGACTCTGTGGAATGACAAGATGAAGTAAGAAGAAATCAAAAAAATGTGCTCCATATCAGCATTGTCGATGGTTTTGTTGTTCAGTAGCATTTTTCTACCCCATTTAGAGCACTGGCATAAATGTATCACTCAATTATCATCTCTTATGCACAATAAAATTCAAGTCAGCTCAATAAACCTGGAAACACTCAAAATGAGCCAATATGAAGGTGCTGAGGAGATTGTTCTCATGTCAAATCGGTCTATAAAATTAGTTTTTCCCCTTGTGGTGAGAGAAAAACCACAACAGTAATCAAACCAGCATTCCCTCCCCACAGTATATTTTCAATTTTCATTCCAACCGCATGGATGGATGAATGAGGAACAATCCAGCCAAAGACCTCACATGCATGTGCACAAATGGAATTAAATGAAAGTCCAGATTTAAAGCCCTGCAAAGTTTTCTTGTAAACAAACAAAAGCTATGTTTACATTCAGGGTTAAGTCTAACAAATACGTCAAGTGCATTTCCTGCCTCATAAAACATTTGCAAAGTAAAGATTTTAAGTATTTTAAGTCCGGCATTGTTTGCACACATGTTTACGAGCTTGCAGTCATCTTCCTTCCTGTCTTCACTAACTCGTCCTTGTTCATGTCCACGAAATAAACAAAGCAGAGCCTCATGGAAAAACATCGCCATAGCACTACTACTACTAAAACTCTACAGGGAACCTTTATCATCCTGTCATTTTATGCTTGTACACTGTGACACATCACAACATATGTAGCAGAATTTGCTCATTGCATTAGTTGACGAAACTGACTGAATGAAACTGCAATGACCATCAGACATAATCTGTGTCTGAATGACAAAAAGCCATTAGTTACAATACTGCATGTTGTCTGCATGTCTGAAGAGGGTGTGGGCTGGTGGGAATTGTGAAACCATGTTCAAGGTAAAAATCTGCACTATGAATACAATTCAAAATTCTTTGATCAGATCAGATTTAGTGTCTTTTACTTTCATTTTAAGTGGATATTGGAATGATAAGGTGCTGCCTGGTGGTGGCTCCAGTTTGCTGTAGCTTATTTAACAAACTACATGACTGTTACCAGCTCATTTCACTGTTACATTACAATGAGTCATTTGGCAGACACTTTTATCCAAAGCCATGTGCATATGAATTCACACACCGAAGGCACAGCATCGGGGGCAGCTTTGGGGTTCAGTATCTTGCCCAAGAATACTTCGGCATGTGGACTGCGAAGGCCAGGGATTGAACCATCGACCTCTTGATGGGGACGACTGCTCTACATCATGAGCCTGAATCTGAGAGTAAATGCTGAAAGTACATGTGACAACAGACTCAGACTAGTGCAGACATCACAGCCTCTAACACAGTGATACAACTAGCTGGACGATAGAGAGCAAGCTCCATGTTGCCTGTTTTATCTCATGAGCATCAGTTTTAACTGGACAGCGTGTCACTCATTCAGGCTTGTTTCACCTCAAACTATGTACACACCGGAAGCAGAGAGAGACTCTTTTCAGGATTTAAAAGACAGCCTCATGCACTCAGATCATAGCTATAGAGACCGGATATGGAGTCAAACACAGCACATAAACACATTTTTAAAAGCTGTGGTCTAAGTGTGTCCATCACCGCTCACATAGACAAGTCAGTCTGTTGTCTTAAATTACCTCCATATGTTTTAGCTGCAGGCAGTCTCTTGAGTACAGTACACTCCTACGAATAAAAAGCTCACACTTCTTTTCAGAGCTAAACACGTGGAAACATGAGACAAACAGGATGAACACCTACAACCTTCTCTGAACTGGATCTTCAATCACTGTTGCTACCACATAAAAATTCTGATGGTGTTAGTGCTGATGCTGCACAGCAAACTTTGCTCCACGTGTCAGCAGTCTGAAGTTGTAATGGCATCAGATGTGTTGTGAAAATATGAAGTCGCTGGAAAAAGTAAACTTTCCTGATATTTTATACAACTTGATTTGATTTACACCATTTGATTGCCAATTTATTTTTTCAGAGTTTCCAGAGTTGCATAATAGATCTTTGAGTGGCATTCCTTCAGTTAATACATGACAGTTTTCCTATTGGATATTATCAGTGTGACAATTCATTCTTGATCTTGGCAGGAAGCTGCCTGAAAACAGAGAGCAAGCAACCTTTTCAAGCTTTGTGTCAATTTCCAATGTCAAGTTATTAGTATTACGTATACCAAGACAACATGGATAAGAAGGCCCCAACTGAGTGCTCCTTAGCAAGAGAGTATGTGCATCTTAAATGAAGTAAAGGTAAATAGGTAAGCTAAATAGTTTGATTTCCACTGAAATGTCTTCCGGAACTAATTTTAAATGCTCTCAAGTCTTCAACAAACAAATGGGATTTTGCAAATAAAGCAATTAGCTTTGTTGCAGGTTAGAGTTGATAGCTGTAACATGTTAAATCAAACATCTGGTCGTCCCATTTGAGATTGCAAGCTGGCAATTTATGTAGAACGTAAATGTGCAGAATTTCAAATAAATTGTGCAGTGAAGAGCAAAGGAAAGAAAGGAAACGCTGAAACCTGAAAATGCATCCTGATAAACAGATTTTCTCTCATCTCCCAGACTTTCTGCAAGTTTGTATGTGATCAGTCAACTCAATCTTTGTACATTATCTTTAATTAGAAAACAACTTCTGGGACAGAATCGAGTGTAGTTCACCTGCATTGAGCAGCTCTCAAAGCCCAATACACAATCACTGTAGTATTGTGCATAAAACCAAAGAAAAAATAACTTACAAGATAAAAATATGCCATGGGATGCATTTATGTGTGTACAGCCTGAGTGAAATGCAAGCTGTTGCGTGACCTGAGAACACCGCTGGACTATTATTATCTGTCCCGTGTGCTTGTGATGTTGACTGAAAACATGACTGAAATGAAGTGATTGATTAGACATTGATTAATCAATATTCTTATTTTATCATCCTGAATGTATGCAGTTTATTATTAACCCACTATAATCAAGATTCAGACTCACATCTATTAGAATACCTTTTATGTTAAATCATGCAATACTTTATGATTGAGCATCGCAATCATCAATATGTAGAGCTAAAGAGATTTTCATAAGGAAGAATGAAACCAGCAGGTACTGACTTTTTCCTGCGGTACAAGAAACCAGCTTCAATGTGACCTCAGTCTGTGGTGAGTACTGAACTGTGGCGGCAGCGAATTTGTACTGTTTACCCCGGTTCCCATTAAGAGTTCCATTGTGGACTTCATGAAAACAGTTTACATCCCCAGAGATGAGATCATTTATCAGGAGCCTGTGAGCAATAAGGAGGAATCACCAGTCATGATGTGGAAACGGCAGTGAGGGCAGACAGGAGTGATGTGGAGATGAGCCTTGTACAACACCATTACCAAAAAATTCCTGGGTAAAAGAACGTCGCTGAATTTCTTCATATAAATACACCATGGCAACTCTTGATACAAGAAGCTGTGCTAGTGAATGAGAGCATGGCTAAAATGACAAGTGTCTGGGACTAATGGAAAGGCTAATTTTGTCCCGTGGAGGCTTTATATTCTTTAATGTCTTAAATCTTCAGGACACCTTGTGGGTTTTTTGACCTCTAGAAGTATGTTTTTTTGAGTCGCTCCCCGCCTGTGTTGTTCACAATAAATGCTTGCTTCCTCCAACTAAACATTGGGGTGGCAGTACACCAAGAAAGGTAGAGATTCATCAGCAAAGATGAGAAAGACAACTTCTAGCTATCAAATATAGATGTTAACAATTCAGCTTCAATAACAATAATAATATAATAATAAATAATAATAGCGATAATAATATAAAAAAATCTATCTGCAAATGTGTTTGTTGGACCTAAAGTATACGTAGACTGTGTTCTGGTGAGAAAATACTGAATGTAAACATAACATAACCCCACAAGGTAATAAAGAGTAATTTTGTGACAAAAAACTAGTTATTATTTTGAAACTAATGACCTAGAAAGACCTCTCTGAAGTCATCTGAATAAGATTACTGTGCCAGTCTGTCTTGACAGGAGCTGAACATGACCAAAAAAAGAAAAACTAACCAAAAAAAAAAAAAAAACTAGATCTTTTGCTCTGTAATTAATACAGATATAAAGGGGGAAATATCAGACACATTATTAGAAAATAATCCAATTTACTTTTCCGAAATAAATCCTGCCCAAATAGGGTCATCACTGCTAAAGAATAGCTCCCACGAGGCCAATTCATGCAGGAGAAAGATTTACTGATTGTGTATACTGCAGTAACTGAGCACTACAGCAATACTGATTATTTCCAGATACTGCAACTGACTGTTTTGATAAATATATCTCATATCAATGATACAGCACTAAAAATGATTGCACATTCCATTGTTTCTTCTGCGCAACCTTTGACAAGGCAAACATAAAGTCAGTGCCAGGTGGTCACCAAAACCAAAGTTAATTGTCCAGCATTAACAGCCAACTCTTACCCAGAGCAGTTCTCACTGTAGACAGGAGAGACTTAGATTAACGCTGCATCTGTTCATATACAACATAAGACTATTTGTAGATATAGTAGCCTGAGTATTAAAACATATTTCCAACAAGTATGTATTTACAATTATGTATTTGGGCATCACACCCAAATAGATCTACCCCCACCCAAAAAGATATTTTTAGATTTTTCCTTTGAAATGTGTGCTGAGAAACACTGCTGACCACACAGAAATGGATTAGTCTGCCAATTCAGTACTGTTCTCCAAGCTCTTGTCACTGGATTACATAGGACAAGGCTCAGTTGGAAAAGGGTGATGTCACATGCTTTGCGCCTATCAGAGATGTGCAACATTTGAATCAAAATGTGATTACAGTTGTGGGGTTGTTTGCTTACGTTTCCAGGCCACTGTCAAGCATATGTGACCAGACCCATAAGCCTTGATGAAGCATGATGATGATTAGCTGAGTTTTTTAACTTTTAATAATTAACTACTGACATTTTTTCACACCTTTAACTTTTTAGCTTATTAGGTTTTCAGGGACTTTAAAATTTCTTTGTTCTCAAATTGGTTAGAATTTGAAGATCTGTTACAGGACATCCAAAAGTTTAATTAAACTATGCATTGTGAAGAGGAATATGTGGGTGGCTTTCTGGCAGGCTTGCCCTGAATTTCGACACAGTGCTGACTACAGTGCTAGAGCATAAGGGCAAGCAAGGATGACAGCATGTACACATTAATGGCTGTGCAACAGCAACTGCACACATACCTCCCTGGGTAGCTCTATTCCTCAACGGCAATTGTGGTGTCCCACAAGGATCAGTTCTTGACCCCATCCTGTTTTCTATATACATGCAGTCTCTTGGCCAGGTTATTAAAAATTATGATGTGTTTTACCATTTTTACAATGATGACACTCAGTTATACGTGCCGTTAAAACCTACAGATCCTCACAGTTGAGCTAATCTCCCAACCTGCCTCCATGATATTGAATCCTGGATTGCAGTGCTGCCTGGATGTCGGTGACCCTTGTGCTTGCGTCCTTACTTTGGCTCCCAGTAAGATTTTGAGTGGATTTTAAATTTTGAATGCTTAAAGGCCTTAAATGATCTTGCTCCTATTTATTAAGTAGTATGTGTCCTTTCGACCATTATGATCCATGGAGGGAGCTCTGTTTGTTACTCCTAGGTCACGGTTTGTGACTCTGGCACTATTTATTGGTTTTATTCCTAATTGTTTGATCTTATTCGGTTCATTGTATTTTCTTTACTTCCTCTGTGTCCTCATGCTTTTTCTCATCTGCCTCATCTGTTTTTGTTTTTTCTTTGTAAATCACTTTCTAATATTGCAAAGAAAAGTGAACTGTAAACTGTATAAATAAAGTTTATTTTTATATATTATTAGTATTATTTTTATCAGGCCTCCACACTAAGGGCAAAAAGGCAATGAAATAACGGGAAAGTGGCTTCATCACCATCATATAATAGCCTACACATCGTGAAGTCATAATAACAGAAAGATCCATTCCTGCAGACTTGCACCAGCAGAAAGATCAGATCCAGACTTCCAAACTATGCTGTTGATTTACCTAGCTGTGTGATGAGTCTGCTCCCAATGAGGCATACACTTCAGTCCAGCTCTCTGGCTCAGAGCTCATCACATCACCACCTTCATTCAGGCCATGGTGCTGTCTTACAGCTGCCTGCCCTGCTGTCTAAGGTCATGAGTGTGTGTATGAGTGTGTGCATGTAAGTGCCGGCCCTGGTTTTATTAGGACTGTCGTGGCGCCTCGTTCCCCATGGCTGGTCAAAACACAGACATGTGACATTACAGTCCTGACTCAGAATTTAATCACATGTGGCCAACAGAAGTTTTCATTAACACTGTATTGGTTCCGTACGTGCAAATCAACACACAAACGGACACACTCAGCACGCAGGACAAACTCTCAAATACAAACACACATACAAACATCAAGACACACACACACACACAGGTCAAGGTTTCTGACTATACTACAATGACATCCATCGAACTTAGTCTCTGCTGTCATCACCACTGCAGTCTTATGGCAATCACCGAAGAGATTACTTTTCCCTTTGGCACATGCAAACACACACAGATTTAGATCCTGCATACACACACAGTGCAGAGTGCTTTCAATCAATTAGAGCTGACAAATGCCAAGTAATTCTATATGAGAGATTGTGGTTTGGTGGAGTCTCAGACTGTACAGCATTATTGCTACCATGAAAACCACCAGAGTTGTTTTCCAGACCCACTCTGTCAAAGACACTTGTCAAGCAAGAGGAGAGCGCCCAACCAATGTCCTGCTCCTTGCCTGTGGTCTTAATGTGGCTTAAAATCAACAAAACATGTAGTGTAACTGTATTAACGTCCCACCTCAGAAGAGGTCTGTTCTATCAGCCTGCTAATTTTACAAAATGTCTGTTTGTGCCCTCTTTTTTGAAATGTTAATGTTATCTTATTTAATCTAGTCTAGCAATCTAGCAGTGCTGTACACAAGAAGTGGATGACTGTGGCCGACTCAAGACCGAAAAAGCAAAAAACACGCTGCTCACATGAGAGAGAGGAGAGGGACCTGGCCAGCTACTCTCTGTGGCAGTTACTCGAGCTCGTCTGTTGGGCCTGCCAGGAAAGAGACGGTTACAGTGCAGGTGACATATGATAATATTATGAGGAAAATCCCCTCGAGCATTGCCCTTCAGCTTCCAAGGATACACAAGTAGGAGGCGTAGAGAGTAAGCAGTGCTAACCCAATATGAGAGGAAGATCCCAGAGAGAATTAGAGACAGAACACAGCACCGCATATTACAGCTTTCTACGTCATACACACTGAATGGAAACTATGATTCTGTTTACACTTGGCTTTAAAATGTGTTTCAGTGATCTGAACACAATCTGGATAGCTGAGACACACTGCCGATCACACCTACATCTATCATGCATTTCCACTTGTGTTCAGATCAGTACCCACATCACTGTTACTGCCTACATCACTCCCACTAGAAGGTCAAAGGGCATCAGTTATGTTAGTCTAACACCAGACACAGACCAGAGGCTAGCTAAGAAAACAAAAGTGTTTCAAGAAATAATATACATGTACAGGTTATTTATTCATTCACTTATTCAAATTTTTTTTCGAGTATTGGTACATGGACACCAAAGCAACCATCAAGTCCTGCATTAATGGAAGACAGCAAGGAAGGGGTTTAGCTAACATTAGCTGTCTCTTGTTCACGGGTCCAGTGGTGATGACAAATGAACAGACTCATAGCAACGTGTGGTTCTGTAACCTCTCCATTCTGTACATCACTATGTAATTCAAATCATGAAACAATGCATACATACATCACAGATAAGCAACAGCTGACAACGTCAGTCTCCAGTTGTCCTTGGAATTGAAGTGATACTTCAAAATACGCACAAATCAACTTATGGTTATGGATGCACCGATCCAATATTGGTACCGGTATCGGTCCCGATATCGAAGAAAATTCTAGATTGGGTATCGGTGACAATGGACCTGATACATATGGGCCGATTCATTCAGTCTAATGCTATGCTATAGGCGCTGTGAGTGGCATCATGCGCAAGCAACACGCAGTGCTGAAGTGCACATAATGTGGACCGCATTGTTTTCAAAGTAGAGCGAGCGAAAGGATCGGCTATCTGGAACTTTTTCAAACTATCTCAGCCTACAAACTCAACGGCTACTTGCAATACCTGTGCAGTAAATGTTCCAAATGGCAGTGGTAAATCGTCAAGTTATAACACGATCAACTTAATCAGGCACCTACAGAGATTTCATGCCAGGGAGCATGCTGACTTCATTGAACTGAATAAACAAAAAGGAGGCGGTATGATGCAGCTACCTTTGAAGGAAATAACGGAAAGAGGTGAAAAATTTAAACCTAATAGTGTGCAGGCACAAAAATCACAGAGAGGATGTCCCGTGTCACTTTTAAGTTTAACTGCACACTGGCTGGATGAGAGTTACGTGCCACACAGTGCAATGCTCAATGCTACAAACTTCCGTGGGTCACACGCCAACGACGCGATCACAGCTACGCTGAAGGAAATGTTTGATGTACTTTGAATAAAGTCCACGTGATTCTGAGGGACAACGCCAGCAACATGTGAAAGGCGATGGACAGCATGAGCGTTGCACATACAATGAAGCTGGTTGTCAACGAGGGACTTCTATCACAGCACTGTGAGTGATGCCGTTGCAAATGGGAGACAGATTGTTGCACACTTTATATTCTTTTTATATTCCTAATTGCACAGACTGAAGCAGTTACACTTTACTACTGGTGCACAGTTATTAAATAAATAACTCAGTACATTTATATCTGTTTGTTTTAAAAAAAAAAACAGGAAAGAAATGTTTAAGTCAAGTCTGATGCACAAAAGAATGATCCTAGTCTTTTCCACACAATGAAACATACCATTTGTTCGGTAATTCAGCGCTGTTTTTCTGGATTGGTATTGGATCGGTGTCAGCTGATTACTAAACCTTAGCTATCGGTATTGGAGGTGAAAAAAGCGGATCGGTGCATCCCTACTTATGGTATGGACATTACAGTAGTCAGATATCAATTCAAATGTAGCGCAAATTTTAACTGTTTCAAGAAATGGAAAATTCAATTTCGATGAGTATTTCCATCCACTACCATTATGCAAATATCATTATTAATATGGTGCCAATTGTCCAGTCTGGTGCCATTAACCCACTACAGAAGAACAGGGCACAGAGAGGTGACATCATTAACAGAACACCAGTCAAACCTCAAACACTGGAAAACCATGCAGAAGATGTGAAGGAAACATGGCATTTCTGTTTGTGAAGTCTATTTGTTATTAAGGCTATGGATGCTACGTCTCCTCATCCAACCGTACACATCTGATGTTCTCTTCAGTGAAACAGAAGCTTCAGTGGACGCTTAAATCACATGTTTCATGAACGTTAAGATTTATTCTCTAAGACTATTTGATTGTACTTTTTGTAACTGCTCACTACTTGTAGTTTTTTATATCCAAAATTGAAAATGCAAATTGTCTGAACACCAATTAAGTCTATGCTGAATTCTTTCTAAGTCTGACATTTGAAATTCCTTACCTACACTGTATACTTTTAGCCTCTAGCCTACAAGATGCTCACTGAGAGTAGAAGAGAAGGTCTGGTTACACTCACAAGCTTGGGAGTCTGAACCAACTACTTAAATGAACAACTATTGGGCTCAACTCCAACAAGCAACCTGACACAATCAGTGACAATCAAGATAAAAGGGAGATGACTGGAATACTTGGCAACAAATCAAAAGTCAGTGATGCAAGAGAATCCAAATACATGTAAAACATCAGCTGAGTTGGCCAACAACTATGTCTGTGTTGGACTCCAGTGGGATTTATCTTTAGTTTCCATTTACGGTAAACACAGACAAGTATAACCAGGTCCTGTTTGAGCTAAAATAAGCCTACAGCCAGTTTTCAACAAACAAGATGTCATTGCACAAGTATGTCTCTGGAGACAGAAGATGAACCATGGCTTTCGAGCCACATCTCAGGCCACAGGCTCAGGTGAGTGATGAAAACAGACACCAGAGATGTGAAGAAGCCAAGAGGTCACTTATCATGTTCATTTTGCAAACGTCTCGACATTGTTTTAGCACACGGCACTTGTCCTGCATCTAACTTTATCAAGAGTGTGGGCAATAATGAGCCCTATTATCTTTCATGTCCTGCCAAGGAAGGATTCTGATGTCCCTACAACTCACTAACACTAAATAAGGATAAATGGACACAGAGGCTGGCAAGCTTTAACTGATGGCACACTGGGGCTGGGGATAAGTGTGCTTTATAACCCTCACGAGAAGTGACCTAAGTATTTGACCTGTAATGTTCCCTTGAGACGATTACATAGGTCTGTAGGAATTGGAAAGCAACTGCAGACTACTATTAGCCTGTACTGAAATGCAACACTTAGATTTCAGAAATGTCTGTAGATGTGAAAAGTGAATAATGCCCAGAACAAACGTGACAGTGACATGACACGGGGCAAATTTCCAACTGAAACACAGGGTGAGATATAAACCACTCAGACAGCCTGGTCCCACTATAAGGAGTGTGTCTGAATTTGTCCCATCTCTGGAACAACCTGTCCAGGGATGTCACACCTCCTCCACTCTACAGAGGCTGAAAGATAGCCCACACCATTATGTAACAAACATCTTTTCCATCCAGCACTCCCTCCTCTTCTTCCCACCAATACCAAATCTGTCATGTATGGCCCACCCATCTGGCCACCAGCACACTCACAGCCTTAGAGTGAATTCATGCTGACAGAAGGAGTCTGGAGCTTCCAAGCGCGATCTTCTGTTTATACCTCATGCCTGGCCCCAGGACCCCAATGTCAAGGATCAGAACCAGAACAGAAAAAACAGCAGAACTCTGATATCACCTCCTCCCTGTGAAAACAACCAGCGGCGTCAAAAATCCTCCCCAGTTGCAGAGGGATCTCAGTTTTTGGCCCAATCATTTAGAAGATAAAGACTTGAGTCTCTGGATTCCCCACATCACTGTCACTGAGAGTCATTAAGTCTTCACAAAGTAACACGGCATGACCTCTTCTGTTATGTTAAGACATGATAAAAAATGAACTCTGACACTTTGCAAAGTCAGGCAGAGGTGCCAAATGAAACACTATGTCCAAAAGAATAAATGTGAAGAACAACAGCTACTGAAGACTGGAGGATTAAAGTAGTCTCATCTTCAAATAAAGACACATATGACTGTTCTCTCACACTGTTAAAATGTCAAACTAAATATCTGCTGATACATATGTCTTAATTCATTCAGTGGCAAGCTTGCAGCAGACTACAAGGACAATGAGCAGTTTGATGTGGGTAAACATCACTACATATGGATGAGCTGAACACATGCCGGCAGGATAGAGCGAGCTGAGTTATGTTAAAGTTATGCCTAAATTGTACTACTGGTGGTGTGGCCTGTGTAAGGACAACAGGCTAGGAGGGTTTATGGAGCAAACATGAAACAACATAAAATTTGACAATAATTGTAGTTTTCCAATCCTGCCTGCTGCTATCCACCCTTAATCTCAGCAGGAAGTTAAATAAAGTGGGTTGTAGCTGAATTGAGAAAATGCTTGGCAATATGACATGTTCAAACAAGTTTTGCTAACTAGTATCATTTGTTTACTGTCCAAATAATCAGACTTTGAAGCTTTTTCCATCGCTGTGGTTTCTGTGCCGTGGTCACACGGTAAGCTGGGGTGACAAGTTGAATCATCATAAACTCTACATGCAACCACAAAGATGCGTGCACATTCACGAGGGCAGCTACCTCCTCTCTGCTTGCCACTTTGCGGCTGCTGTTGTGTATACACTGAATGGAGGCAGTGGTGGCAAGTGCTCAATGTCTCAAAGCCCCCATCATTTCCACTTTCCCACGCTGTTGAAGTTTGTTTCATTCACAAATCTTTACTTGACTACATCTGGATAATTACCTCTCTGCTTGTGTTCCTTGAATCAACTGGTCCTCTGACGCTGCTCTTTAAACATCAAAGCAATCCCTTATCCATCTCATCATTTGGTCTTTCAGACCTTCTTTTGCACAAGCCCACTACCTCTACCATCACCACCATGACAATCTGGATATTATGAAAGATCCAGCGGAGTGTTTCCATCAACAACGTGCTGGCTTTACTCCACCACCACCAGTATATGGACTCCAGGGGGATCATGTCGTATCTCATACCTGTAGATGCTCCATGCCAGTGGAGTCTAACTGTGAAACCATTTCTCAGTTACAAACTTCAACAAATATTGCTATATTCAATTGACATTTGTCAAAAGCTAAGGGAGTGCAATAAAATACAATGAATGTGTGAATTTATTGTGAGCCATCAGTTTTCACTCCCATTCATATTATTGTTATGAAGTGTTATGAAGCAGAAAATATTTTTGAGCCACTTTTTGACATACAGTTTTGGCCATGTCCTTAAAGTGTTGAGAGCCACTGAACAGAGTGTTCAGCTTTATTCTTGACATTGGAAATAGCACTTTGACAAAAACAATCTCAACCGAAGTTCCGATGACTCGCTTTTACTGCATTATATGCTCTCACAGTCTTTGTCAGCAGGTGGAGTTTGCTCGGTTGTCATGGAAACGGCTCAGTTGTGATCACGTCCTATCACAACTGATAGGACTTTGTCCTAAATGCAGGACAAAGCTAGTGAGTGGATGATGAGTTAAAGTTGTTTTTGTCAGGGCTCTGAATATGAGTCTGCAGTGCCTTAAAACCAGGTAGTTGTTTGAAAGTTATGGTATCTGGTGCTGTCATGACCTTCCACACAAACTGTGCTTTTGTCTTCACAATTTCATCTGCATGAGCCTGTAGCAAAAAATGTCAGCTTGCTCCAAAGCTCTGAAGCAAATCACCTGTCACACTATGTGCATAGCCTTTTTTCACTCAAAGGCAACCTGTCAACTCTAAAAATTGAAAAATAAATAATGAAATAGCTTGCAAGTGGAGTCATGATGAATAAAATACACTGCTTAGAAAAGTCAGTGTAATGTATTTTTTCGATGTTGGAGTTCTGACCACATCTTCAGAGTTCTCTCCCAAATGCCACAATGTGGTCATTGGCTAAATAGTGCAGCAGTGAGACAGAAACCACTTTTCCTGAAGCCAAGCAACTTGTTGTTCACCAAGGGTGAAACCCAAGCAGGCCACTGTACGTCAGATAGACATTCCTATGTATTAATTAACAGTGTAGCTGAAGCAGAGAGGGAGATAGGGCAAAAGAAGAAGATTGACAGAGTGAGAGCTCTCTTTATGACAACTGCTGACAAGCTTTTAATCCTCCATACTCCTCTTCATCCTCACCTCCATCATCAAGCTGTCAGCAAGGACTTGTGGTACCATTTGAATTGTTTATAAAAGTATTAATATGCCATTTTAGGGAGCAAAAATAAAGAATCATGTCATTGTGTGACAGGTGCAGCAAAAGGCTGATGGAGCAAAGGTGCCACATGGTGTTCGGTGAGGTGGAACATGTTGCAGCCCAACAAGGAGGCCATTCAGACTAACAACCACTGACAAACCAGAAAAAGTATCAGCATGGTAAAACAGGTGCAGTGACGAAGAGCACCTGTGCAGTAGGTGGAGTTGCAAATATGTCAGTCCTTCAGCAGACATGACATGTCCTCTGGACTCGTGGGATAACAGTGTTACTGACCACAATCCAATGGCAAAATAACCAAAACAGGGAGAAATCTGATTCATTACAATCATTATACTGTATCATCACCACCACTGACCCACTGGCTCCACCACACAATCACTACTAATGTTGTCCAGTGTAAGTCAGCATAGGGGTCTCAAAGGGCATCATTCAGTGGCAGGTCAAACACACCTCAACAGACTCGTGCATGCATTTATGGACTTGCCTTCACATATTTTAAAGGCTGACATACTAAGTCTCTGCACTGAGACTGAATGTATAATTGATATTTATTTGTACTGGTTGATGTTTGCCTCAATATAACAACCTGCAGGAGTTTACTCGCCTTTTCATTTGGCAAATGAAGAAAGTGTTATGACACATTTAACCAAAAAGAACATGGAGTATCCCTGCAAATGCGTGTGATGTTGACATAAAGTGGCTGCACTCTGCTACATCTACAGTACATCTAGACACTGACAAGAATCTGGCTCCAGCTGGATTTTCCATCCAGACTGCTGTCTAAGAGAGAGACTATATTCATCTTAAACTGTCCCACTTTCCAGTCCATAAAAATCAGACATCTCCCAAACCAGAGCATCGCCTTGGACCCCATTTATAGGAGCAGAGAGCCGGCTTTTCCAGCCAGACTTGTCACACGCACACACGCAGACCCAGAATTGGCCTGTTGGGTCCTGCCCCCCCCCCTTACACACTTACACACACACACACACACACACACACACACACACACACACACACACACACACACACACACACACACACACACACACACACACACACACACACACACACACACACACACACACACTTTCTCTATCCACTAGCAATTCCAAATGAAATTGTGACAGACGTGCATCGACAACGGCTGTGGACTGGCATGGATAAGGTTTCTGCTGCCTGAAGCTTCTCTAGCCTCTCACCAAACAGCTGTCAGCTTATATAAAAACCTTCACAGCACTTGATATAACCTGTCAGCTCACCTAAAAAAATGTTTGAAATGGGATTTTTAGACTCATTTGTGGATTTTTATCGATAACAACTGACAAATGCTGAAAAATATATGCTTAATATAGATTACAAGGCAGACTCGAGTTAATGCAATACTCCAGTGAACTTCTTTGGCCATTCAACAGATCACTGGGTCTTTAGAGTCTAGAAGTATAGTGTCTAGGTTTGCCTATAGCTTAATACAACTTTGCATACTTATATGAACTGAAAGTGATGGTTTAACTGCTGTTATAAATATGTTTGTGGACTCCCTATACCACTACTAAGAGCAAAATGAATTCATGCATTCATTCATTCATTCATTTCTTCTAAAGTAACAATAGATGACTTGTGACCATTCTGGAGCAAAAAACTACTGAACAAATCATTGAACAACACAACCCTCATCTGGTAAACCCTTTGTTATGGCTAATTTGTTAGCAAACAACTGGCTATTCAATGAAAACAATGAGCTACAACTGGCTAAAAGCTGCACAGAGCTGCAGAAATCTGAAGAACCTGAAAGAAATCTGTGGGCTTTGCAACACAAGCAGTCATTTCACTTATCAGAGCTTTAACATAGGCACAGTGGTGCTCTGTGCAAAATACTAATGCCAGCATGTGAATATTCACAAAGACAATGCTAGCATGCTGATACTTAGCAGGTATAATTTTGACCATGTTCACAATTTTAGATTAGGGTATGGGAATGTCATTGATTTTCCAAGTATTTGGTTATACACCATGGTATTGGATGAATTCAAATCTGCCATTTCTATCAACAGCAGTTCACAACCAGAGCATCTTGTCTCTTCTATACAGAGAAACTGGTTGATGGGAGGAGATACCTGCCACACTTAGAGCTGTCACTGCAATGCTGACAGACAGCAGCCAAATATAGAAGAGGCCAAACAAAATCACAAGGCCTTTCATACTTGGCTGGTGGAACTTCTTAAAATAGAGGGCCCAGTATCAATATGAAGAAACGATATTCTGGTACTGACACCCCAGGGAACGTGAGGTCACAGCACTAGCAACACAAACACTAGAACTTGAGAACATTATCTGCATGTTCAGTTTACTGGCAGCGGGAGCTATACCTATCTGTGACAAATGTTTGGCGAGTTGATGTCAGGCATTCTCTTGAGGGCCAAAGAGCGTAGGCATGTATGTATGCACATAAACACGTATATTCCACAGCAAATGTACTGTAATAGTGAAAAGACTTGATACTATTCAAAACACGAGAGCAAGGTTCTCTAATGAGATAAAAAGCATATCTTTACAACAGTTGTTCTAACATTGTTAATGTTTGTGTTACGTGGTAGCATGCGTGGCACACGATGCCCCAACCTTTGTAAAACATGTACCCCATAAAGGCTGATCGTCAACACTTGTAGAAATTTAAGAATAAAACTCACTTCATAATAACAGTAAAATACAGTGAGTTAAAATAAGAATGCAAATAGAATAAAGAGAATGAAAGCCAGAGTCCCCACTGCAGCTCATAAACATCTCTCTGTGTGGAATCTCCACTAGGAAGCATGTGTCATGTTCATGCTCTGACCTGGCCCGGTCTGTAGACTCAGCCGGCCCCTCCTGTGAGGAAGTTTCCATCACTTCTTTGTTGCACAAAACCTTGTAAAAGCACTTTAAGAAGACAGAGTCATCCAGAAGCAACTGTTGTTAAAAGGATCTAAAATGATTTGCATTGCTGGGGCAGCATCAGCAGCATGATCCTGATCAGTTTGTTTTAAAAGGTCATCAGCATCTGCTCATATCCAATGACTGACGATGGGGAACGAGTGAAAGCAACTCTCAGAAATACAACTGACAAAGGTCCTAAGTTCACAGCTGTGTCAGTGGGGCTGATCTGCAGCCAAATCATATGACTTTACTTGCATTTAGTAGTTCCTGGATGCCAACCGCACAGAACTGTTTGGATCGCCCACCTCAGGTTGACTGCAAATGAGGGTAAGACAGACCAGGAGAGCGATACATCGACAGTGTGCAGGCCTCGTATCTGACTGATGTAATGACATCATTCCAACCCTCACCTATAATCATGAGCTTTAGGTAGGAACCAAAAGAAAGAGATCACAATTTCCTTTGGAGATTCCAACATTGGAACTAAAGAAGCTGTGCTGGACAATTTCCACAGCTGTCTGAAACAAAGAATTTGACAATCGTGTCCACTTTGTGCAGAAACTGTGTGATGGTGAGAAAGTAAGCTAGGTCTGAAATTCTCTTTGAAGCTTTCATGTTTTTCATTTTTAACACAATTACTTCTGTGTATGTGAACATCCAAGTGCAACACTATGAATACCATCAACTGTTCTACAATGTGTGCCATTACCGCCATGTAAAAAGAAACATCACATCATATGATAACAGGCTTTCCTTTGAGTGTGGCCATTTGTAACAGATACAACCATTTTTGCCCTGAGATGTGGTCATAACACATGATGTATGAACCACTTGGCTTTGAGCATACTGACATTGTGTGGAGCTCAAAGCAACAACACTGGAGGATGTGGTTGGTGAGGCAAACATCTGAGCTATCTTATTTAGCCTGCTGACATCACAACCAGGAGTGTTGTGTAAGAGGCAGAAATGGACCACAGGATGTTCCAACTGTAAGTGAAGCTTTATGAGCATGATCGCACTCCCCAGAGTCAGACTCCTTTTCTGATTTGATAATTAATACTGACCTAATACACTAAAAGTAAACCATAGACCTGATGACAGAACATTTAAGGTGTGCTGATCAAAAACATTAATTTTGGAATCAAAGACATAAACCACTGGGACTCTTCGTATGCTGTGAGTATGCACAGTCTAAAAGCTGTCCAGCTGCCAAAAGCAGCTAGACTCTCATTCACAGTCTACTTACAGTTCACATACCGTGTGTTTGCCGCCAACCAACCACTGACCAGACATACCTTGGAGCTAAGTGCAGCATGGATGAAATGCAAATTCTTTTAAAGGTTAGAGTATTGCTCCGTTGTGGGAACAGTATCATCTTATGCAAAAGGACACTTATTGGACTGATGTGCAGAAGGACTGGGGGTTAGCAATCTATCTATAACATCCTACGGATTTTGTAGCATTAACTTTATGAGAAGGCATGTCCACTGCCTGAGTTTGAAATGATTTAACTACAAGTCATCTTCAAGTTTAAGCTGCACTTCAGCTGGAGGCTCAGCTGTGCTATCAGCTACATACTAAAACATTAACACTGGCAAACCAGCATGCTTAGATTAAGGACATGTTAACTGATTCATTGATTAACTTGGTTTGCATACAAAATTTAACAGACAGAAAAAAAGGCAAACAAAGACATAGTCCACACATTTAAAAACTGCACACAGTACTACAAGGACAGTCTTGCCGATCTTATTAAGTATAAAAATTCCATATGAGAAACTGCTGTTAGTATGCAGGAGGGTGTCATACTTGTTGCTTGTTTAGCACCTGTTTCTTATCATGATTGATAATTAGTGACTTCATAAGATCTCAGTGTTTCACTCATTTGAGCATACTGCACAAAATCAGTCAGAACAAAAGTGAACAGGTGATCTGCAGATTTACATATAAATATTTAACTAAAATAAACAGTAAGTACAAATAAATACGCTAATGTGTTAAATGTAATGAGCTTATAAGGTGTACAAGGACATAGAAACAAAACACAACAAAAAAGGTTGCAGGCACTTTAATGGGACATGCAAGCCTGCTGTTGATGTGTGGAGAACTACAGTCCTGCTGTGAGTACTGAGAGTTTAATGTTTAAGACTTATGTTGATGTCAACATGAGCAGTGCTGCAACTCCTGTAAGAGTGCAATGGTTGATGGGATGAAGGAATTCCTGCTGTTATTTTTGCAACTGTGGGCCCAAGGACGTCGGTCTGATGGGAAGGCCTGACGCTGACTGAACAAGGACTATTGTGAGTTAAGATAAAACTTTTTCTGGTTTTGCAGATGTCATTAAGGCTGTCTTGCTCAATAGATATTGTTTTGCTGGCGATATTCACAATTTTGCTATCATAGTTCTTCCAGGCAACATTAGCATTACCATGCCAAAAGAATGCAGAATCTCATGCCACCCTCAAAGAAATCTCACAAGATCTCACAATAAAACCTTCATAGTCAAAAGTGAACATGTTAGCATGCTAGTGGTTTATTTCTTTTGTAGGTATTTTGTGTCATAAAGTGTTTGGAAAAGTGGAACCTGTCATATGCTGGTTGCATTACTTGAATCTGTCTAGTTATATTATACTCTGCATGAAAGTGTTGACATGCTGACAGACAGTTAACCAGCCTGGCACACATACCAACACCACCATTACTGGAGCAATACATTGTTATCATGGCTAAACCTTTAGATCTAAGCTTACACTTACAGATTCACTGACATCTATACTAATTCAACTTGGTTTTGTCAACTGGTTTTGTTTGATCAATTCAAAAACTTCATCTAAATCTATTTTCCTTAAAGTATGTGCTTGGTTTATGTCTCTGTATCACCATTGAAAACTTCTGAAAAAAGAAAAAACTTGAAAACCGTTTAACTGCTGTCAGACAAGTGTTCCTGAAAAGTACTTTTAGTTTAAAGTAACTCTTTTGTGACGTCCCAGGACTGTGAAATGAACGTAGCATGTCACCTGTTAATAAGGGTCCCGAACAGCAGTCTGATGGCCTTTTGGATGTTTTCAGTGCACAGCCAACTCCACTGCTTCTTCATCAGCAGACACAGGATGTTCAGAGCCACCTCAGCCAGCGCCGTCTCAGGTGCTGTGCCCACAACATGCACAAAAACAACTCAGAATGACGTACTGGAAGATAATTACAGTGTTACCGGCAAAGATCTGCTTAATCAGACTGGTTTAGAATTAAACCAAAACATCATAATCTATTTCAGATAAATGTCTTTTGTGCCTCTGATGAACACACAGGTCCAGGAATCACATCAGCACTCTACCTCATACATTTATTCACACTGCCCTCATGTGGTTAGACCTGCATGCTGCTGGTTCTGCTGAGAGTTATTTTTCATTCTTGCACACTAAATGTTGTACTACTACTGTACGTTTCAATGCTATCTGCAGGACATGTTAGTCCATATGAAGACAGCTTTATCTGTTACAGACATTTTACAGTTTCTTTTTTCCACTATGGAAACTGGTATTGGAACAGACAATGACTGACATGAATTCAAGATGACTACAGCTGCTGTGCTCTCTAACAAAACCACAGACTTTTTACAGCAGTCAACCTTTTACAAGTCCACAAAGAGGTAATACGGGAAGACTGATTTTGAGAAGAACATCTTTAAAAAGAGCATGAGGAACAAAATTAGAGCAATGCATAAACATACATTGGGTAACCCCCCACTACAACTGTAGCTCTCAGGGAAATAAGCTGCAAACCACAAACCATGTAATCAAAGTACTGCCTTAATCTGATACAGTATTTATATTAACGGGTGTTCAGATTATCATGGAAGAACGAGGCCCTGCACTGTGACCACTGTTTTGCTGTTGGGTGGACCAGGGTAGAATGAGGAAGCTTGTTTCCATCATACTCGAGAAAAACACACTCACAAAGTGCAGCTTTAAGTGTGGCTCCACACAACACATATACAGTCCCTGACCCCTTTATTGGGTACACTATCTGTACAATCTGATGTAATCCAGTACAACAGCTCTGCTACATATTTTACCTTTACAAAGCTTATAATGGTCGGTTTTTGGTAAAACCTTCTGCCAGAGGTTAATTTAACAACGCGCGTATCAGGTTTAGTTAGTGTTGGTGTTACACTGGACTGTATTATAATGAAATGTGTTTGATATTTGTAAATGAGGTTGCCAAAACATTTGTTGCAAACATGATGTTGCAAATCCGGCTATCCACAAGCTGACAAAACACTGGAAATGCTTCTTAGTATTAATACTATCAAGTTCAACATCACTGCAAACTACAACTTCAACAATGAACATACTGACAGTGTGAACCAAAACTTAGCATCATTATCTTGGTAAAGGTAGAATTTATGGATGAGCTGCTGTGTTGGATTGCATTAGATTTCATAGGTGTACCTAATAAAGTGGCTACTGAGCTTACATCAGTGCAGAATTGTTGCCTGGAGGAAAAACACACACACACACACACACACACACACACACACACACACACACACACACACACACACACACACACACCATACAAAAAAAAGAGGTTCAGATGTTAAACGCAGTCACTACTAAATACTTTCTATTGAAATTCAAATACCATTCAACTGGATTCAAGTGGGCTGAATTCCCCTGTTTGAAATTTCCAGAAGGTAATGTCTAGGTGTTTTTTTTTTATCTGTTTGTTTTTTCAGGCTGACATTTTCATCCAAAAATTTGGGGGGTTTTCTAGTCATTCATCTGTACTTCCCTTTCTTGGCTCATATGATTGGCAGAACCTGACCTGACTGTACAGAGATCAATTCCATTCAGGCTTGACTGCTTGTCCTTACTAGCCCCAAGTCCCAGTTTCAATTATTCATCTCCAGTTTTTTAAGAATCTAGTCAAATTTAAGCAACATCAGTTTTGGCCTGGACATTTTGAATCCCAAAATGGGCAAGTGAATTTGAGCAATTTGAATCTAGTTTTGTTTTTCAAACTGAACCAACGTGAAACTACCATTGAAACATTTAAAGCACACAAATTCTGGAATGTATAAATCTGTTATGAAAGCAGCATATTAGTGCTGTGTGACCTGTCAGTCTGCTAACTTCTGTTGTGGAACATTTCATTGTCTGGTCAGAATTAGGCGTTTCATTCACCCTTCATTCACCCTGACTGGAAAAAAAACATTCCTTCAAAAAGACAATGACCAGATGCCTAACGAGGAAGAAATGCAATAAACAGGGAATGTCTCATTCCAGTGTCAAGCAAATGAGATAGTTTCCATATGATGTTAAAGTGATCATCAATTTTTCCTATGATAATTCCCTGCGATGGAGAAACACGAGCAGGGACGGTACATGATGCAACGTGGTCGATGGCAAAAAACATTCCAACATTCCAGAAACAAGAGTTAAGGGCAGCTAACAGTTTAGGTTCAGGGTAACACTAGACATGAGTACCTTCATGACGAGGTATATGACCTGTGTTTAAAAGAAAAAAATAGAGAAACTGAAATGAACTTAGCTCTTGAAATTTAAAAAAAATGCTTGCACATTAACATGTACATGTTATATAGGCTAACACAGCGGTTACCAAAGTGCAACTGTGGCATCCAAGTGTGCCACAAGACTTATCAATATCACTCTTCAGTTATAGTGATTTTTTATTTAATTTTAGGAGCTCTAAGAACTGGGCTGACACTGATGTATTCTTATCCCTGTGCAGTCTGACAGGACTGAACCTGAGCGCACCAACAAAACTGAAATCACACTGAACGCACCCACAGGTTTTAGCTGCTTATGGAAGATGGATATTGATCATTGTCACTGCAGTATTGCGGGTTGTGTCTCTCATCTCTGGTATACACACTAGAACACGACAGAGAGCAGCTGTCAGGTGAGTTGTGTTCCCTCTCTCCCAAAATCAACAGCAGCTCCCATGTCCCATGTAAACACCTACACTTTTGTTTGTTTCGTTTGACCTTGTAAACCTTCAATATAATCGAATTTAGAAGAAGATGAGAGAAACACTGTTAATATATTAGCATATTTGATTCATTTTAATTAAATAAATCTGTGAATCTGCAGAGCACCGCTGACTATAACTCTGACTGACTGAGAATGGGTCTATATTATTTGACTTAATATTGCTATAATACAATATAATAGAATATGGAAAAATTGATCCCATCAAGACTACCCAAAGTTCCTGGAGAGAGATACAGGACGCAGCGGGATGCAGCCACAGCGAGGTGATGACAGCAAAGTTGTTGGCCTGCCTTCAAGTGTGGAACAGGTGCGCTTTTGCCTGCAGCTGTAGTCAGACATCGTGTCCTATGATATGGTTTTTTTCAAGCATATTGAACCACCAATTTCACATATCAACACATGATAACAGGTTTTGGGGAGTACAATTTGCATATGTGAAAAAAGTTGTACAAAGCCTTTTGTGGTTCCAGAGGGAGTTGTGTGAAGTCTCATAAACTGCCTCAAGTGCATCAGTGTCAGTTGAGGCTGGAGACTACAAGTCTGGAAATGAAGCTGGAGTTTGATGGAGAGAGGAGTTGGGCAGAGGGCTCACTAGACTTCTGTAGCCCGGTCATCATCTCTGATTGAGGTTAGCAGTCCAGTTGCATTGGGTAACATGCAGTTTAGACCATGACGACGAAATGTGTGGAATTAGAAAAGATGACATATCTGGTTCTGCACTGTCAATTTTTATCCATCATGACTGACAATATTACAGGAGTTCTTTCAAGGCTCCCTGTAAGCAAGAATCAAACAGCAACTATTTGAAATCATGCGACATTCGGGCGATGTGATGTGAACGTCCTGAACAACCCAAACCCTCACGAGCACTCTGTGACCTGGTGCTGGTACTGTGCTGGAATACAGAATAAGAACTCCTGCACATCAACCGGAGGAGCTGCATGAAGCACTGAAGTCTGAAGTCTGCATGGTCAGCAACAACACAGCAGCATGTAACATGTCATTCTGAGTCCTTCCACGTAATGGGAAAGACCAAAGGTTGTGTTGAGCAGGCAGTTCTGTTTTACTGGATGTCTGCCTGAGTGCAATAGTGCTTTCATACAGGGAAGTGCATATAAAGCAAGTGTGCTGAATGCACATTTCATCCACATGCAACACATTCATGTCACACTACCATCATAGTCTACATTCAGTAATGTCTTGTTTCAGCATTTTCACTGTTAAACTACAAAATTCCACTAAATTAAGTTTCCACTGCTAACAGAGTTGGCTGGAGTTGACCAAACACAGGCAGTGTCCAAACTGAATTCAGATGCATGCTGACCCATTGACATTTCTGCTAACACAGTTTTAACCCATCAGTAAATGTGCCACTAATGGAAGCTTTTAGGCTTGGAGAGGGAAAATGAAAAGACTGACAATGCATTTCTGTCTCTTCAGCACGGCAAGCAGGATGTCAAGGACTTGCCAAGATATGAACCCAGTCTGATGAATCTGATGAGTGACTGGTATATGGAACAAGCTGGTTTCGATCAGATAGTCCCACTGTAATCATGATGAGATACTGAACGGAAAGTGGTCGAGTGAAGCAGACAGGAAAGCAGGAAGACAACAGTCAGTGAGTCAGTGAGTTGGTCTGACACAAAGGAAAATGAAAGTAGACAAGCCAGGGTGAGTCAGACATGCAGACATGATGGTTGCAGAGATAATGATGAGAGGCAAGGAGGCGAAGATTCAAGCTCACTATTGGATTTTTGTGCAATTAAAATATTTGATTAAATCCATTTAAGATTATACATCTTGTTTTTGATATAAGCTTATGTGTTAGTGCCAACACTGGTATGAGGATTCCTCCAGGAGTCTCGACAGAAGCCATCAGGAAAAGTTCTTCCCTCAAGATTTCACAGATATTAGAACTAGCCCTCATCCACAGGCGCCAGCAGACTATGAGCAGTAACTGTACTGCACGGGATCTGGCTCCAGACTCACTATTACCATCAGCTTCCTGGAATCATCCCAAAAAACAATTCTAACCTTCCCAAAGTGTATAAAAACCTGCCCAAAATGTTGTCTCTCTTTGTTATTGTCATCGATAGTTGTCAGCTAAAATTATTAGAAAGGTGCTTTTACTTCCAAACTGTAATAAGATGAAGTTACTTCAGTACATTTATTTATTGTTAAAAAAAAGAACAGTTTAATTTTTCATGTTCCTCTGAACAGAAGCCCTCAGTCCTGTAGTGTGTTTGGCTGCGTTAGCCATTAGCTCTGTTAGCTCCACTAGCCGTAAGCTATTACCTCCATTTACTGTTAGCTCCATTAGCCAAACACACCACAGGAGTCTGCTGCCCATTGGCTGCTAGCGGCTCACTCTCCCGTTGCATTATTGAGGAATAAAATAGGCTGACTTCAAAGCACACAGTCATAGTAAACTATGACTGTGTGCTTTGAAGTCAGCCCTCTGATGTCTTTAAACTTAGATACAGCAGCTTTGAGATGTGTACCAACCAGGCAACTTGAGTGCAATTGAGATCAAGTAGAGTGAATATCATATCTCACAATGTATCCCCTCACCCCATCCTTACCAGCTTCCTGACTGTGCTTGTCAACCAGTCTGTCTCTGAATTCTCTCACTACTGGACTCTCCTCCCTCTCTGGCTCAGCTCTGACAGACAGTTTTTCTTGTTCCATGATAAAGGCTTGCAAGTCTCCCAAAGACATCCCATTAAACACCTACAAGAACAGAGAAGAGAAGGTTGCATTAGCAGGAAACACCTGCACGGCTCCTAAAACAGTCACTGTACTACTGGAGTAGCAAATATCTGCAGTGCTTGCCAAAGTGCAGATTTCAAGTTACTTACTGTGTTTGTTTGCTCCAAACTGAACAAAACCGGCAGTCTAATGTCTGAGCCATTCATGAAGAGGAGGTTTTTACTGGGGAACTTCAGACGAGACCTGGAATCATTCAAACAAATGAATGTGCAGACGCAAATATATATGCACAAAAATCCTCTCTATCATTCATCACTGACCAGTAATTAAATCTGCATTAAGACTGCACAAGTCTGATTTCACACTGTTACAATTATTACATGTACTGTGATAAAACAGGCCATACATATATAATAATACAATGCTGCCTATTTTCACCTGCCAGGTGAAATTGGGTCATCACTTCCAGTGTTTAAAACTGGTCCTCATAGTTGAGCAAGTTCTGCTGTAGAGGTCAAACAGGGGCAACCCTGCTTTTTAGCAACTCTGCCAAAAGGCTGGTCTCGTGTGTAACACCTCCCTCTGAATGGGTATGTGTTTTAACATATGTGAATAAAGGCTGGTTCAGATGTCTGAAGACATACTTGCTCTTTTTGTCAGTGATTATTTTCCCTCCATCCACCTCTACTTCATTATCCTCTGTTGGGCTCTGAGGTTCTGAACGAGGAAACGCTGTCTTCAGGGTGTCTACGATGGCATTCACCACAATCTAAACACAGAACAAACACACGTGCTGCAATGCAAACTCCCTGTGAACCCAATACAGGCTTAGGAATAATTATTTTACACACATAACTGTACAACTATCAAAAACTGTTATTATGTTATATTTTGTGTTTATGATAATGCATCACAGTCAGATTATTGTAATTACCCTGCATTCAACATATACCCCGTATATGTGCTTAACATAAAGTCAAGTATTATTCAGTTGTGCTATAATGAAAAATTCGGGATCAAACCTTGTCTATGCGTGACACAATGAAAGGTTTCTTGACAAAGGCAATCCTGGCGTCTGTATTGAGAGCGAGAAACTCCTGCATCTCTTCACTGTTGGCTATTTCAGAGATGATACAGAGTTGCTGAAAAAGAGGAGAGAATGCTGACCTACAACCTTAGAGATCATCAACAATGCAAAATGTTACATTGGGCCTACAAATACTTAATAAATGGAATAAAATCTGAATCCACTGACCTTTAGAAAGGTCTCCAGAAGTCCTTTCCTTGCCTCTATCTTGTCACTGTCCATGTTTCCAAACGGCATGTCTGGAAATATTTTCTTTGGACCTTTCACACCTGAAACACAGTCACATTATTATAAAATCCCGGGTGTTGGCTCAAGTACCAAAAATCAATCAAACTGGATCTTTCAAGCAATGGCCAAGTATTCAGCTGCAAATTGTACGCTACGCATGAACTTTTCCACACCAGACAAAAGCTAACTAGGCCACTGTGCACACTGGGAGCTCCAAACAGAAACACAGGGTTTAAAATGATGCGGAGTCCATACTTCCTACCTTTGATGAGTTTCCGCAGTTCTGCTTTTTCTTCCAGTCGCGTTTGCAGGTTGAGGAACTCACTGTATCGTCTGTTGACCATGTGATAGGCAACTGGCTGAATGGGTGATGGATTCTCACCACCTGACAGCATAACTTCAGCCTCTTCAGAGCCTGGCTGGAGGTTTCCTGGGTTCTCACAGCCTATTGCCGTCTCATACTGAAAACCAAGACAACACAGTATAAGGGCTGTTTTAATCTTGAAAACTTGAAAACACAAACTCCCCACTGAAAACAAAGACGATAATAATGATTGGAGAGTTTTGTGTTTTAAATACTGCATGTCAACATAACATATCAATTCAGATATTGTTGTCTTGATAACCTTTCAGTTATTTTTCAAGCAAAAATGCTTCACTGGTTTCAGCTTCTCTAATGTGAGGACTTTTCTCTGTCATTTATGGTCATTTTGTGTCAATTAAGATGGAGGTTTTTGTTTACATTTTAGATTTTCTTCAAATTTTATGTTAATAAAAATGAACAGGTGAAAGAGAAACGTGTAATGTATACTTGTGCTTACTTTGATAGTGTACAGAGTATATGGGTGTGAGCCAGTGCCACGGTGCTCCTTAGCTGTGATGGTGCCAGTGATGCGGAGGTTCTGGATGATGACTGGTCCATCCGGGCTACTCAGGGGCTCAAAACTGAATGACGGCATAGGGGAAGAGCCCTGCAATGGACTGAATTCAGTCACCTCACTGGCATTCCCCAGCCCACTCTGCTCTACACCCAGAAGGAGCTCTCTGGCTGGGTTTACTGAGGGGGAACTGCTCTCCCTCTCCAGGTCCTGGAGGCTGCTGAGAGCAGGAGTCCCCTCTGCTGTCCTAACTGATGAGGGGCCACAGTCATTAGGATGCTCTACTGGACTGGGATAAATGTCCTGCAGGTCCACACCATTATTGGTCTCAACAGATGGGGCACACTCTTTCTGTCTGTCATACAGGCCCTCCTCTTGGCTGATCATGACCAGGGAATCAATGGAACTTTGTTTATAGTCAGTCAAAGGAGAATCCAGGTCGGTGTCATTTTCCTGGTAAAATGGGTTTGACTTGCTTCCTCTAATGTAATGCCTTAAAAAGGGTCGAGTAGGTTCTTCTTCTTCTGTGTTGTTCTGTGCACAGTCCAACTCCTCAGAATCAATCACATCATACGCAGCTACCTCAGGCGTGGTCGTCTCTGTGTCGTTAACTGTTTCAGTTTCAGCTCTTAGTGTGGGAACTTCATTATTCTTTTGAGGTACATGCACTGTCTCTTGTAGTGGAGCAACCTCTGATTGAGCAGGTGATGGTGATAGTGGTGGTGAGGAGGTCAATGGCTCTGTTGTAATTGGCTCCTGTTGATTGGTAGACTTGCTGAATATTTCAATTATGAGACTGTTTAACCAGTCAGGGTCGGACAACTTGCCAATGAGAGGGAGCAGAACGTTGCAGGTGATGAGCTCACAGACAACGAAACGCCCGGTGTGGGTCTCCAAGTGCGGTGACGGCACCAAAACATGAAGCAATAAATCTACAACTGCTCTGACGTAGTTTACTTCCACCGTCTCACTGGTCATGGCAAGGTGAGGTGTGGTAACCCTGGAATATGCCTTCCACAACTGCTCACTCTCACTGCTCCACTTCGCTGTCAGGGGCCTTTGCTGCTCGCTCACCAGCTCCTTGGCTCTGATGTAGTCCTGCAGGTGGCAGCCAAACAGATCCAGGATCCTCTGGGTCAGCTCCTGCAGTGAAAGTGTCCCATTACAGACATTTGAGGTTTTCAAAATCAAATCGTGAATTTCCTTTTGATATATATATATCTGTGTGTGTGTGTGTGTGTGTGTGTGTGTGTGTGTGTGTGTGTGTGTGTGTGTGTGTGTGTGTGTGTGTGTGTGTGTGTGTAGATACACGAACACTGAATGACGACTCTTCCTTGGCATTATTAACCAAACAACAGTGTATCCTATTTGTTGACTTGACTGCTACATGTTTTATCAGTAACAGATTTCTTTTCTAAAGTCATTACGTACTGTAATGCATAACAATGCATGTTAAAGAAACAACTGGATGTTTTATGGAAAGTTCCACACTTTTCAATGGATCTACATAAACTATGAAGAAGTGTCCTGTTCTGCACAAGTAAAGTAACAACAGTAAATAATAAGCAGGCTATCAGGAAACAGTGTCCAGTCAGAAAATCTGTTGTGTTAAACACTTATTTAAATCAAGAGAACAGTTGTTTTCATTTACATGGCAGTGTAGAAATCAGGTCACTGCAGAGAGCCACCTATAACTCTCTTACACAAAGTGTAGGGACGCACAAGGCAACACTCCACAAAAGCCCCCAATGCTGATGTGCTGAAGTACCTTCCTGTCAACCTGTCTTGCACGTATTTTCAGCTCCATGGCCATGGAGATCATGGCTTCTTGAACCTCTGTTTCAAAAGCACTCTCAGAGGACACAGTGGAGTACCACGAGGTGACAAAATCCCTGATGATTTTCCTCACTGTGTTGTGGATCTCCTGGTCCAAGCAACGCTCATCCTCCACAGATGGTGGAACCTGAAATTTAGCGATGACAAAATAAGCATAAATGAAGTTTCCACCGATTCCCAAAAACAAGCAAGGCTGACATTATCTTTGACTGGAACTGTAAACCACCGTCACCTGTACATTTACCTGCTCAAGGGTGATAAACCTCTCCAGGTGAACCACACTGTTGGACTCCAGGACGGCCTGCGAGCCGAGCCAGCCACCGAGCACCACCAGCAGGCTGGTGAAAACGCACAGCAGCCAGATGTTGACCAGCAGGTGGAACAGAACCAGCCATGCCAACACCACACCAAAGCCCAGCAAGCTCCTCTGTCCTAACACCTCAGCCATGGCACTGTGGAGGTTAGTGTGTCGCTTGACACCCTCGGGATGAGATGTGGAGATCATGCATGCAAGCGCAACATCACACCTTGAAAAGCAAAACCAGCAGAGCAAACAGATTAGGCACAGCATTCAAAACAGACTGAGAAGCTGCATGCATGTCAGTATGTGAATAATATGAATAAAGGAGGATGAATGCACGGTCAGATTAACCTAGAAAGTGGGGCAGGGGCAACATGAATTATGACCCTTTTACTGACAGTCTGTGTATGTGTCCTGGTGGTGTCGTTACCCATCAAGGGCAGAGAAGAGAACACTCTACACGCGACAGCTAAGTTAAACAGTATTCTGAATAAGGCCCCACAAACCGACCACTACTTATACGTGCAGTTTAATTACAGACAGATGTGGTTACGAATACATGTACATAAAATAACAAAAATACAATATCATCTTGACTAATAAAGTCTTAAAACCTGGTTAAATAACGATAGCGTTACTAAACACTGATTAATTTAACCGTAACTTCGGCTGACCTTATTAATGATAAGCAAACCATTTAGTTGGATTTTATTACGAGGCCAAACATATTTATGCTAGCTGCTAACGTCGGTTTGCACCATGTCTCGGTAGTATTTGCTAGCTTGTTCTCCACCCAGCCAGTGTTCAGTCACGCTATTACTATATGTTTGTTTGTATTTATCAAGTAGCGTCCACCAGCTAACTTAGCGAAGTGATGCGTTTGCCTAACGCTGATACGTACCGTTTTCTGCTCTGGAGAGAAAACACGGCACCAAACCCCGCTCATAAATTTTACAATTTAACGGTGTACTTCATCTGTTGCATGACACCTATATGCGCTATTAACATGGTTTTAACAGCTTACCGACCCCTTTACACGCAACAGCAAAACATTCGCATTGGAAGTTATTCGACCTGGAGCAATATGTTTCAACATTTTATCTACTTTGTGATTAAATTGAGGTCTTTGCAAGTCCGCCGTCTCGACCAGACCTGGTTAATTTGTAGTGCAAGAAGACAAGAAAGGAAAGACAGGGAGATACAAGACCAAATATTAACTACATTATTGCTTTTTCATGTGCTACAATAATGCCGAAGTCACGAGAATGTCCTGGCTATTTGTTTGATGTCTTCAAAAATGTCCTGTGAGGTGTCACTCTTTGCCAATAAGCATATCTTCTTTCAAATGCAAAATATTTCGCTAGAGATATGTAGCATCGGGCTAGGACCCAAAGATTGCAGTATCCTTAGCCAGTTACAAATTTACAGGACACACCGCTGGCACAGTGAAACATGTCAAGTGGCGTCTGATCGTAGATAAATTCTTTCCTAGCTTCCTATTAAAATAAAAGACAACATTAACCTGCACAAGCTGTTACGACATTCACCGAGGTCTCGTGAGCCACTTGGTAACTGTTGTCAGCTTTGTTTACTTCCTGTATGATGACGTATGTTCAAGCCTTCTCGTACCTCCGACCCACCCCGAATGATTTGGAAGCAATGAATGACGTCAGAAAAAGAAAGGGGGTGAACCTAGAATTATGACTTTATCTAACTTTATAAAGATTAAGATTTTGCCGGTATTGAACAACTATAGCTGTCACGAGACTTTGTCAGCAGCTAAGACTCGGATGATAAGTTGTTTCATTATGATCAAATAATGGTTTTGACGTTTGTCTACATTTAATTCACCAGTCATACCTTTAGAATATGCAGTGGTGTTTAATTCATTTATTTATAATCCCTGCAACTGAGAGCTGAAGATACTGCACAATTGACGATAAACTATACAGTCTTTACTGTATAGTAACAACATAAACATAATTAAGTGGGGCAAAAACGAAACTTAATGAACACCCAGTCCCAGCCAGTTTGGGGAATAAACATAAGATACCTTTCTCATATCTGTGTGCTGAGTACAGAGTTGGAGATGATGCTTAGCTTAGCACAAACACAGGAAGCAGACAGGAATGACGTACTCTCCCACGTTCAAATATAGGCCTGCTAGTTCCTCTAGGCCATAATAACACACTGTGTTTCATTGTTTAATTCGTTTTAGGAGAAGTTATGTGGTATGCCTACTTGCATGTGTACAGATTAAACAAGATATGTGTTATTTAGAGAGCTTTAGGGGTGCTGTTAGACGGAATTTTGAATCTGGGACAGAGCGAGGTTAGTGTTTCCCTCGGCTCCCTTTGTTTAAACTGAGCACTTATGGCTTCTTGTGTTTAGCCTAAAGGTGAAAGGATGAAGGAAAGGCCAAAAGGATGCTTCAGCAGCAGCAGCCTTCATCTGATCAGCAGGTTTTGTGAAAAGTGATTGCTGGGCTTTCAACTCTGATTTCAGCTCATCAACTTTCCTGGCACAGACTGTGCTCTTTGGTGGTCAGCTGCCTTTGAACCTCTGGTGATTGGTGTTGTGGGGTCACTCCACATGTCCTCTCATCTCATCTCAGTGGTCACTTAAATGCAGCACCGGCTATGGGGGCACTTGCAAAACTAATCATTAATCAGGCACAGGTGTTTGTGTCTTAATTTTTCTATTTTTGTGCCACAGGAAAAGCCTCAAAGATCCATCAGTCAATGGATGATGATGGAATTAAATGCTCACATTTACTAACTGTCTGTCTGCCTTTTGGTATTGGGATGGTAGCATGAGCTACAGGAAGTTCACTGAAAGTAGCCACCTGCTGTTTCTTTTTCTGCTTTTTTCCACTCTGCACTCCCACTACACCCAAACCATTTTCCATTCAGCAGACCCAACCAATTGGCTTCATAGCTAAGACCTCTGTCAGAGTTCTCAGGGGGTTGTGAGAGCCATACCTTACACATTATACATTAACATGGTTGGCTTAACTCCCAAAGCCTCATTAGTTCAGTGAACTCAGTGTTTTTACACATGCTGACAAAAGTGTGAAATAAAACCTGGCCCTTGACCTCAAACAATGCTGCGTTCAGCTATGGATCATCTATATATTGCTAGATACTTTAGTAACCTGTGATGTAGTTTCTCACCTGATAAGCAAGTCAGGTGAGCGTCCCAATCTTTGACGCTTGAAGCTACGAGACTGCTCAGGTCCAAATCAAGCTTTGACACAAGGCAGCAGCCCATTGGAAGTCATGGAAATCGGAAACACAGATAGTTCCTGCTCCTGCGGTCGTTTTACTGAGAAAAGGTTATCTTGATGCTGTAAGTTCCGCCTTTGTTTTTGTCAGGTTAAAATATTCCTCAAAACATTCATCACCTTCATGTAGTTCTGTATCTTTGATCAAAAACAATAACTATGCCGCAAGCAGGAAAGTGAAACATGCCTTTTTTTCTTCTTTTGCTTTCATTTACTGCAGCCCATAAAAACTGTCCTTGTGCACTGTCTGTTGAACACTTGGGAAAGTTTGGTGAGTCACAGCTGCTTTGGTTTGGTGAGAAAGATCATACAGTTTTTCAAGTAAGTAGAAACTGTTTTTTAAATAGAAATGAAATTATATTTGTGAATATAATATATAATATATTTGTTTAGTATGTTTGATGTACTGTAGTGCGATGCAGCCTTAAGTCTGAATGCAGTTTAAGTTCTGACACAGGCGTTTTTGCATAGCTCTGAATGAGGACATTCAGCTCAGATATTGAAATCAGTGAAGATGGAGGAAATGAGGTATGCTGATGACTAGTATAACCTCACTAATCTGATTTGTTCAGTGTGGTTGACTCTCGAGCCGGTGTGGGAAAATATTTCTGGAAGACCTGAGGAGCCACACAGACCCTCATTAAAATTACGTTGTGTGCAATTTCACACATACCACGCGTCCAGGTTTTCCAGGCTGCTTTCGTATGGAGAGACAGCGATGAAAGTTTAGCTTTGTCAGGAGCTCTGACATTTCTCCTCAGTCATGCACAGCCTTACAACTTACGAGACATTACCTTTGATAAAGGTGAGTGGAATGAGTCTGAGCTGCCTCCTTTTCTCTTCTAATTTTAGATCATTTACTTATGAATGGGTATTAATTACTTGCAGTAATGAAACACGTGTGTCCCATCTGTGCTTTTAGAAAAACACATTTAGTCTAATGGGATATTAGGCTTCTTTATGTTCTTGATACTGCCTGAGCGCCTCCCACTAAAAACACACTTGTCTTTGATAGGTTTCCTTTTCCTCTCATAGTGTCAGTGACAACAGCAGAAGGAAGAAGTCCAGACTGTGGAGTTCCATCCTCAAGATGATTCCTCACATGGCCCTGTGCAAATTTTGTAAGTATTAAATAAACCAATATGACATCCTGTGTTCATATAAAGTCTGATGCTGCTATTGTGATTTAATGAATTATAAAATGAATCTTTGACATGTTATTGAATACAACCATAATAAAATCTGCATCATTTCTTGGAAGGAAGAACAGATTGTGCAATACAAGATGATTGTTGTGAAAATACAATGTTTTTATGCGATGTGTCATAAACCCACAGTTCTGCTTAGAGATGTGATTTGCTTATGTTTGTGAGAACAGCAGTACAGAATGGAAACTGGAAGTAGGTGGTTGCTTGGTGATGAGGGGGTGAGGATTGGGGGATTTCAGTTTTAGCTGTTAAGGTCTGATTGTTAAAGTTTGAAAATATTCCTCCTCTTCTACATTTGCCTCATGATGCTGTCACTTCATCACTTGAACCAGTGTTTTCTTCCTCCATTAGTTCCTCTGGTTCTAGTTGGGGCTGTGGTGTTTGCTGTCAGCGGAATATTTGGAGATCCTCTGTATGAGTGCCTCCAAGACACTGACTACAGGGAGCTTCTCGACATTGTGAATAAAGGTCTTCCTGCCACAAAGACACCCCGACACGTAGCAATCATCGGTGGAGGCATCGCTGGGTTGACCGCTGCAAAGTTTCTAGAAGATGCTGGACATAAGGTAAAGTTTTCTATAGTGAGGAAACAACACCTGAAATGTTACTGTAAATATCCATTTCCTGAGTGGACACTGATGATACTTGACAGATATTGAAGTGTATTTAAAATGATGATTATGTGTCCTCATGGACAACAAGGTGACCATAATAGAAGCCAGTGACCGTATTGGAGGACGTGTAGAGACCTTCAGAAACAGAAGAGAGGGCTGGTATGCAGAAGTGGGCGCCATGAGGATCCCCAGTTTTCATAAGTGAGTACAATAATGACTTCTCTGTCTCTTTTAAGCATCTGCCAGGCCATAATAGAATATAAGGGACATGGGTGAACTGATAATGTCAAAGGCACTCCCATCAACCACAAAGTATTCAACTACTCAATTTAATGCCAAACTTCAGTACAATTTCTGGTGACTTAATGTTTTCTGATAGTCCTGTAGCCATCAGTGCTAGTAAGCTGTTAATAAAGGATTTTGGTCAGTTATTACTGACATAATAAGAATAAGTGAATTATTTAATCACTATCATGGCTTATAAGAAAGTGGTAAAAAATGTTGCAATGATCTTGTATTTTGATCTTGTGAATAAAGTGTAATAGGCTCGCTGTGTGCTTTTACTGAAGAAAACGATCACCAACTCTTACCTTACTTACTTAAAACTTTTACTTGGGGGTTGGTAGAGACCAAAACAGAGCTAAAGAAGTGAATACTGGACTTACATTTGTCAGGTGGTGGGAGAAGTGATTTCATGTGGAATTAGGAAGCTATTTGCTAACACATTGGCTGTATCAGCTTTATATTATTCCACTGCCCCCAAGTGGGAAAAGATCAAATAACTCAATGGCTTGAGTACTACTTCCACTGCTGGCATTACCTCAGAAGAAGAATGTCAAATCTCTCTTACATATAAAAGATATTCACAGTATCTATTCTACAGGATTCTGCTGTCCTTTGCCTCCAAGTTGCAAATTTCCTTAAACCACTTTGTCCAAGATGACGTCAACACCTACTATTTGATAAATGGATTGCTACACAAAACCTATGCTGTGGAAAACAACCCTGGTGTGCTCAACTACAGCCTGAATGAGAGAGAGAGGGGGAAGTCAGCTGCTCAGCTCTTCAGTCAGGCCCTCTGGAAGGTTTGTACACATGGCACACAGTTTCATGATTACCTTTGTACATGTTAGCATTTTTATTGCACAGGGACAGGGATGTGTTTTACTCAAGTATTGTAATCTGTGCACAGGTGAGGGATGACCTTAAGGCAATTGGCTGCAGAGCCATGTTGGATAAATATGATTCCTACACAGTGAAGGTAAAGATTGTCTTCACAGATGTTGCACAGGTTGTAGTTTGAATGTGAATGAAAACTTTCTGTCTATAAATAACAGTATACATTTGATTGCTGACAGGAGTATCTGGTGAAGGAGGGCAACCTGAGTCGTGGTGCCTTGAGGATGGTCGGGGACATCCTGAATGAAAACAGCCTCTTCTACATGTCACTGATAGAAATGCTGTACATACAGTCAGACATCAATGACAACACCGAGTAAGAAATATGCATTTGACCATTGTAGTATGTGCCTGTGAGCATGCAGCCTGCAGACTATGGCTTACCACTGGGTCTCAGAGAGCATCTCTGGAGACCGACATCATCTCAGTGGTTTAAACTTGCATTTCACAATTTACAATTTACTTAAACTGTACACTGACTTTATTTCATCCGTTTTAAGAACAGAGTGGGAAAAAAAAATGCTGTAAATGCTGGAATTGTCTGAAAAGCCCAAATTAATATCAACACATGGGGTGACTAACTGGCTGGCATTAAACTTGCAATTAGATCATTTTCTTTTTAGCTTGGGGGCAGTGGAAACGTGAACACAGTAAATCAAAGATGCTCCGTAACAAGATGCATTACAAGCTGCGCCAATGGTATGATATGGTATACACTTTGGACTACCATCCCCATCCATCCCTGGGCATTTTCATTATGTGTCAGTATGTCTGGAAGATCTGTGGCTTGTGACTTTACAACTTTACTTTAGCAACAATGGGCCATAAGAATCAGTCATAATCTGTGTTCACTTCTCCCATTTGACTGAGTAGAGTCAGGCCCTGCTGCTAGTCTCCCAAAGGGGTTGGGCAGTGGTGACAGCCATGTGACACAGATAGAGAAAATGACTCTTTGAGGACCAGTGTGAAGGATTTACTGCCATCTAACGATGCAGTTGCAGATTGCAACCATCTGGGCTACATGGCAGTGCAATGGGCCATGTTAGAGGAGTCTGTCCCTCTTAGTGTCAGGTGGTTATTAACGATTAACGTTCACTAATGAAAACATAATTATAAATATTATATTCCATCATTGCCAATAGATCCTTCTAAATCCTATACACTGGACCATTAAGTGCGGTGTGACTGAATTGGTGAACTTGTTGGTGAACAGTTTATGTACACATAAAAAAAGGTTTTAGTACTTTCTGATCAATCTTTCATTTCTTAAATGACAGATTACAGAGTACTTTTACATTGAGTTATGGCTACTTTTACTTGAAGCTTCAGTAATTGATTTTTTTGGCTGTTTTTGCTGGAAACTACTTTGTGATCACCAGCAACATTTGCATTAATTTGGAGTCTCTGGCCACCTGACTAATTTTTAAGTTTCACTCTCCTTTTAACTGTTTGACTCTCCATGAAATCCTAAGACATTGGTCTGTCTCTTCAGTTGCTCCACTATGTTCACAGACCACTCACTAACTCTGTCTGTCTGGTGTGTGGTGATGGGCAGTTATTGTACAGTTGATGTCAGGAGCTTTTTTTAATGCATGCTGTGGCTGGAATAAAACCAAAACAATTAACTGAAAGATGCTAAAACTGGGAACTGCATGGTGAGGTGATCATTCTCTCTGAGGTTGTCATTACATTTCACTCACTCATTTGATCTGTTGTCGATATAGATATACTGATAAGTGCTGCTTTAATGTATTGTGATTAAGAGGTTTTAATGGGAATTTTCTTCCAGGTACTTTGAAGTGACAGATGGCTTTGACCACCTCCCGCAGGCTTTCTATCAGGTTATAAATTCCACCATCCTCCTCAACTCCAAGGTCCGGCTAATCAACCAAACAGGTGGCAGCAGTGTGACGGTAACATACCAGGACTGGCGTAATTCAGGCTCCCTGGCCAGCCTAACAGTGGACTATGCACTGGTTACATCCACAGCAAAGGCCACCCTCTTCATTGACTTCCAACCCCCTCTCTCCGGTGACAAGATGGAGGCCCTGCGCTCAGTTCATTACGCTAGCTCCACCAAGGTTGTTCTCAGCTTCAGAGAGCGGTTCTGGGAGCAAGAGGGTATCAGAGGAGGGAAGAGCATCACAGACCGGCCCTCTCGCTTCATCTACTACCCCAGCCACAGCTTCCCCGGTACAGCCGCAGGGGCCCTCCTGGCGTCTTACACCTGCTCCGACGACTCGACCCTCTTTCAAGGGATGAGCGAGGAGGAGCTGATGGCGGTGGTCCTGGAGGACTTGGTGAAGATCCACGGAGAGGGCATCAGGCCTCTGTGTACAGGGGGGCTGGTGAAGAAGTGGGGCTTAGATCCTTACAGTCTGGGAGCTTTCGCGCTGTTCACACCCTACCAGGGTCACTATGCCAGAGAACTGTTCCAGAGTGAGGGACGGGTGCACTTTGCAGGAGAACACACAGCTACACCGCATGGGTGGATTGAAACTGCAATGAAGTCTGGACTCAGAGCAGCTAAAAATATTAATAGTCTTACAGTTTAGTTTAGTCGGGCAGATGTTCAGATGTTCAGATGTTCATATGTTCCTTCATATTCAGTCTTATAGGGTTTGTCTGATATATTGGTTGACCAGTCAGTACTAGTCCCTCTCATGTGTGTTTTTGTGTCATGTACGTATTTATTGATATGTACATATCTACTGATCAGCAGTACAAGGTTTGTCTATTTGCAGCACATAAACTGACATTCTGATCAGATTCTGCAATGATTACCATAAATACAAATATAATTATTTAATTGTGATGATGGTTTGCAGGGTTTACAGTTACAAGGTGAGTGCAATGTTTGAGAGGATATTCCTTGATTTTCTGCCAGAATAAACCTTAATCTGCTGATGCTGCTGCTGTCTGTAAAATGTCAGATGTTAGTGAAAATCACAATTTTCCAGAATCCAAGGTGGTATTTGCAAATTGCTTGTTTTGTCCAACCAAGAGTCCAAAACCACAAACTATTCAGTCTACTAACATGTAAGACAAAGAACAGCTGCAAACGCTCACATTTGAGAAGCAGGAGCCAGCAAATATTTATTATTATTGCTTGAAAAGTGCCTCAAGCGATTAATTAATTACTAAATGCTGATCGTCCAATCAATGAATCATCTAATCAATTCACCTCTACACTGAATACCTTTAAGACATTGTTTTGCAAATATTTGCATTTGTTCTGAAAAACCATGATGAATGATGAACGGCGTTCCTAATGGGACAGGAACTCTTTCTAAACAGCACTCGTCTACTCATGTCTGTCATTTCTGTATTCTTAATATCATTTCAACTGCTTCATATTTCAGTTAGTCATTTTAGTTTTAGGTTGAATTAGTAACAAATTTCAATAAAGCTCGTGCTTTGAATTATCAGTTGTTTGGGACTAAAAGATGTGTCACCAAAACCGAAAATGTCAGTGTCAACATGCATATTAGCTCACATTTTATGTATTTTCATATGATGGAGAACCACTTAGACACACCTTCAGCACCAGATTCACATTTAGGATGTTTTCCCATAAAGGCTTCATTATGTTTCACATGAACTAGTTCATACATGTTGTGCAAAATGCATGTTCTGAATGGCTATGCTGGTAGGCGAGTGAAAAGGGCCCCTCATCATGTTTCACATGTCTATGACTTGTTGGTAGTTCCAGCAAAAGAAAGATTTCGTTAATCTTTTATAATAATGGCACAAAACATAGTTAAGTCATGTGAAGCTATTTTAAGCATGAATTGATGAAAGAGATATAATGAATTCCTGTTGCTCACTAGCTCACTATGACTTAATTTGTTACTGACTGATTCATTTATATAGTGGAGGCACAAAGAGGTATAGGAATATTTCACAAAACATCAATTAAAAAATCAAAGCTCAGAGAAAAATCTGAAAGAAAGAAAGAAAGAAAGAAAGAAAGAAAGAAAGAAAGAAAGAAAGAAAGAAAGAAAGAAACTTGTTCCCAGCCTTTTGATCATATTCACTTTTTGATCTTTTTTATACTAAATCATTTTGGGCTTTTTGGGCTTCAAACAGTTACTTGAATGAAGACGTTTAGAGGGGAAACGTTTGGTAGAACTGCTAACAACTCATAGAAACCAAGTACGAGTCTAGAAACGACTTTTTTAGGAGGTCACAGCCACAAAGGGTTGGGAACCACTGGTTTAATATCTAATAGCACATCAGTGGGATGTTCAGGGTTTCTGCTCCAACATGTGACAATGTATGACGTTACGATGTAAACCTGTCACAGTCAGGTGACACCAGCGCAAGTCAGTGACGAGCAGCAGAGAGCAGGTAGATGGGATTTTTTTAAGGACCTGTAACACCTTTTCAGCTTTACAGGCTGACACTATACGACACTGCTTTGCCTGACGGTACAGAGCAAAGTGCACATTTTTGCAGGGGAGTTAAAAAAAAAAAAAGATTACTTTAGAGATTGATTTCAATCACTTTAACTATGAAGATCACTGAATACTGTGTCTTTAACTGTACGTACTGACCATATTAGCTGCTGGCTGATTGTGATGAGGAGAATGAAGCCTGCACACCAGGAGACAGAAGACATTTGTCCTCTGCATATGACAAAGCAATCCTTTATAGCCACTGTGCACAGAAACACCATCGTTTTGATGGAACTCTCAAATATTTGATATTAATTCCTTTACTAGAAATCTCAAAAGGCCAAA
Organism: Chaetodon trifascialis; assembly: GCF_039877785.1. Lineage (NCBI taxonomy): Eukaryota > Metazoa > Chordata > Actinopteri > Chaetodontiformes > Chaetodontidae > Chaetodon > Chaetodon trifascialis. Next base: position 4,944,528 of record NC_092064.1, on the reverse strand, counting down.
ATAAAAGCCCTTCCCTGCACTCCCCACAATACATTTTCAGACAGTCCCTAATATAATGCCCAGGTATTCTGTACCAACATTCCCCAAGAGATCAGATACTGCACCATCATAGGACCAAGATGAAGACATGAAAAACAACACTGACCTCTGGTGGGTTTTGTGTATAATAATGAGCATTACTTCTTCGACTGCATTGGTATGCATTTACAACATCTGTGATGCAGAATCACTGACAGGATGGTATGGTGTCACTTTACTAGTGTCACATTACATGACTTCTCAATTCAAGCAGGTACGTCTTGCTGCCATTTGCAGCTACAACCATGCAGAAATTCTGTATAAAAAAATTCCTCTTCCAACAACATGTTAGGAATACATTTTATTCATGTCATTACTCAGTCCTGTTAGCGTCTAAAGTCCATAATTAATGAGCGCCCTTCTGTACCATCTGCGTGAAGCGGTTGGTGATGGTCAGGGTGGTGTCAATGAAACGTTCAACACAGCTCTGTAGACACGTCTCTGTCCTGTAGTCCAACTTGGAGCCCGGACTGTCCACACACTTGTCCCAGCAGACGTCTGTGAACGTATGCACCTGGAATAAAGAGAAAAAGCTGATGAGCAGCTGATATTGAACAGTCTTGGTGATGAACTTTTGAACAGGCAGCAGAAACCAAAAGACAGGATTATGATTAGATGAATTACTATTTGCCTTTTATTGTTCACTGACTGGTCATAGAGCCCAACTAATAATGGATTTTTAAAGGAGGACAAAGTACTTTATTAATCCCAAAGTGTGGATGTTCAATTTTTCCACAATTAAAAAGGTACTTTCTTTAGAGGCTGATAACAATACTGAGTTTTAGCCAAGAGTCCCTGAGTTTTCTTATCAAAGAATTTTTCCAGAATTGGTATTTTTGTACTGTCATCTGGTTATCATTTCATAATATTGTTCCAAATTCCTTCGTGTGCATCAGCTGGCAAACAGCCTGAACACTGCGAGCATGTTCCACTCAGCAGCTTTGTGTAAAGTTAGGGTCCATTCATCCCACGTTAGTGAATTTTCAGCTTTGGAGTGGCAGGAAATGAGTTTTGCAATATATAACAGGGGAAGTAGCGTCATATTTTAATTAGAAAGTAAAGACCTGTTATGTAACCCTCCAGGTCTGTTAAGCGTGTGGTCTCACCGCCGGGGCTCAGGTACCTGCATGTGGTTAAAGCTTTCCGTCACAGATGAGAGCTAAAGCAGTGGACACAGATTAGCATGTTAGCATACACACCTGGGCCTGGAACTGCGCTTTCTGTTGCTCTATGGCGATCATACGCTGAAGCTCTGTCGCCTCTGCTTTCTCCGACGCGCTGAAATTATCAAAACTGTCCATAGCGTTAATTAATAGCTACAGAACACCTCTGTGGTCCCGATAACAAGCTGCTGAGAGGAGTTGAGGTGACCTTCGGTTTCACCACGAGTGAGCACAAGAGTGGGTGAAATACCGCCGATGTACAAATGACATGACGCGCTTCACACAACGGCGGCTCGTGCTGCTGTCATTTGGAAATCGGCGAGCGAAATGGGACGTCAGGAGTGACGTGTACAAAGATTTTTCATGTTTAGCAGGAGCGGACTCAAGAAAGAAGCTATATTCTGTATTAAACTTATCTACTTATAATTTTTGTTTAGAAATAAAATGTCATTGGTTTATCAACTTATTCTAAACGGGTTACCTGTGTTAAACAAGATATGTCATCTCTAGTTTACGGTATCATCAAAAAGCTGCTAAAATAAACACCTGTAAGCTTTACATGGTTTTTATCATCTTGTTCTGCGTGGTGTGTTTTTGAAGTTTATTTTTGAAAAAAAGAAAGTGACACAAAAGCATTTCGATGTCCTCAATCTAATCAGAACCTTGCACAATGATGAGGGTTTGTTTTCGGAACCAGTTTGCTGATCTCTAACATCCAACATCTTTGCGCTACTGATGACTCAACAACTACATCCGGGTAACTGTGGTGACCTTGGTTGGTTGATCATCATGGCGGCGATCGTCAGGTTGAGTTCTGTGTGTCGCAGAGGAGTCAAACGTAAGCACGTCTGTATCTTCTTGGTGCTTGTGTGTTTTTTGATTGCTCGTGCTTGCTTTAGAGTAGAAGTTTGAGACCAGAACGTTTCGACAAAAGGGAGGTCCAGTGTTGGCGGTGTACAAACAAATCACAGCTGACAGAGACTGCTAACGTTACTTTCAAGTTCACTACTTGAGCAAAGTAAACCTTTAGTGTAATTATTACTGGTGCTATCACTAGTTCACGTTAGTGGCTTGTAAACTCCTCTCAGACGGTTTATTGGTGATTCGCGGTGATGGGGAACTGAATTTTTTCACCATGATGGCATCAGATTGTCCGACCATGACGTTACTGTTCGCACGAAAGAGGGAGAACCGTATACCAGACACCATTCAGAAATGTATGAATTGTAAGTTAGCATACATATTGACGAAATTACATAAGAGTTAAAACTTTACTAGAGACATTCCCCGAAATGACGAGACTCCGTTTTTCATTCGGCATGTAAGACACAAATCAAAGGGCATAGCAGCTCTTTCCGCAGAAGTTCATGTTCGGCTAAGACTGCACGCCACCGCCCTCCTTTGACTCTTCATGACGGCGGATTCCAGCGGTCAAACTGGCTTTGTGGAAACCAGATTCGCTGAATCTTTTTTTTCCCTTTTTTCGTTCCTTAGCAGTGTTTACCTCTAGTATTTAAATTCCCAACCATACGATATTTTAAAAAGCAAAAAAGATTGCCATCCAGTCCAAATGAAAGTAGCAGATATTATTTATTGTAATTATAAGGCTGCTGTTTCTGCACCAAAATCAAAAAGTACCAGTTTTTGACCCTGTGTCACCTAATTCTGATATAATGCTGCCTTGTATTGCTGGCATAAATAAATGGCTCCAGAGAAGGAAAAAGAAATAGTTGTTCATGTGATAAACGTGGGGGAACTGTGAGAAATTGTTGGAGAAAAAAATCTGAATTTTGCAAGTTTTTAATCTAACATTATAGTTATAGCTGTAGTTTTAATCTTTTAAGGTAAACTATTATGTGAACACAATTCGTTTTTTGTTGAGAAGTGCTAAAATGACATACTTTCCAAAAGTTAACTTGAGGTAATCTGTGCTTGACTTTCCTAATTTTGTGCCTTTCCCCCCCAGCTCTGTTCTACCAAAGCACGCTGCTGGCCAGGCAGCTGGCTGTGCCTCACCAGCATCAGGAGCAGCCGTACATGCTGACAGCCAGGATTCATGCCTCACAGGCTCTGAACGGTCAGTGTGCAGCTGTACACACAGTATACGCATCAAAGACGGACACGGTTCTTAAATGTAAACATAAATACAGAAAAACTAATTCAAATTACAACCTTGACTGCAGAAGTTCAATCTTATAGTTCATCTACAGTCAGGAATTTGCTTGGGACACTTCCACTGAACGACACTTTCACACCTGGGCTGTAATCCCATAATTCATAACAGTTCACTTTTACTAAAGTACCGTGTCAACATTAGAGCAAAAATAGACTAATTCACCATGAAGTTCATATATATTAATATTTTTAACAAAATAAACACCCACAGAGTTGAATCAAGGTTATAAGCTACTCTTTTTCCAACTTATCACTGCAAAATGAGATCTCACTAAATCAAGTAACATTCAGTCTAAGTATCATGGCACAGTGCAGAGTGTGGTGCATTTATGTGATAATGATTATTAAATCGGTCAAAGTCCAGCTAATCATACCAACAAACATGTCAGGGTGTGTGACTCATGTCTAACCGGATCATTTTGGTTCCTTTTCTGGAGTCTCTCTCGTGTTTTGGCGATTAATGTGGTTGTTACTTCTCTGTTGAGTGATGTGTGTCTGTACCTCTTGGTTTAGCTGGAGCACGTTTTTCCGGTGTGACATGAAAGCTGATGGCCTCGATAATGTATGACTGGTGGTTTGTGGTCCACATTTAGCACCTCAAATGCTAGAGGGGTGGCAGTATTATGACACCAGGCTCATGTCAGGGCTGCTTAATGGCATCAGGTTTTACCCACTGTGACCCAGAAGTCAGGTTAGTGGGTCACTCACAGAGTGACGTCAGGATGGAAGCTTACTCTGGAAAGCCAGATGCATCTGTCAAATACCACAAGTTGACTCAGCTTAGTCAAATTCATAGTCTTGTTCTGAGACTTTATTGCTCCTTATTGAAATTGTAATTTTGTTCATTTTATACATCTCTGGATTGTTGTGTGAAATGGAAAGAAATGTAGTTTTTAGTTTATACTCAAAAAGATGCTGAAGTATAATGTTGATATTGTTAAGAAATGTCGGCACTCAGCATCAGTAGATTTGGTGAGTTGAGAACACCAAACCAATGTTACCAAACCTGAAAAAAACTGAAAATGTGTCAGGTATCACACATTCAGAAGGTTCTTATTTTTTCAGTCTGAACTACGCCTTTCCTGAATATCAATTTTGTTATATGAGAAAAGGGTTAAAACGTGCTTATATTACCCAGCCAGCAGTATCTGACAAAGGTTTGACGATTGGTATCAAAGCTCAGTTATCATGTCGGCATGGCATTAAACCTCTCGAGTATCTGAACACTGGCCAAAGTGTGAAGCATTATCAGCTATCAGAGGGTGGTGTCACATTTTATTTCAGCTTCCTTCAGTCAGATATTCCCTGATCTCTCATTTTAGATTACATTTTCTTTAGGCAAAGGTCCTCATATCCTGATGCATCATGTCCATCAATTGGGTGACTTGCGAGAGACAAGATGAGGAAAAAAGACTTGTCCAGAGTCAGTGCTGCAGAGGTATCTTGACTTGTAGTCAGTTACTGAAGGCCAAAACTACATCCTACAATTCCCATGAACCAAGAGCTCCTTCTGTTACACCGCCCCTGCCTGATAAACACACACGTTTATCAGGAAGGCTCACTGTTGAAGTGCTTCAGTCCAGATAACCCTGATGACATAATCCAGCACCCCCCCATAAAACCAAATGATGTCCTTGTTCGCTATCACGAACATGATAATTAATGAGCTTTGTTCACTGCCGGGAAATCAAATTTGTGTATTAAGTCGGTCTGTCTGGACAGCCACATGGGGCCATTTCAGTCTGGGGTCTAGCTCCTATGTTGGAGGCATGGAATAAAGGGAATTCTATTTGGGGGGGGGTCCAGCTGTTTTTGCTTTTACCGTGGTGATCACTAAGTCTGCTGATAACACGCCGTCTCTTGCTCTACAGCTGGCTCTGGCTCCAAAGCCGCGTCTCTGCACTGGACGGCAGAGCGAGTTCTGAGCGTCCTGCTGCTGGCCATGGGACCCGTAGCCTATTTTAACCCCAGTCCTGTCATTGACTACTCCCTGGCTGCCGCCCTGACCCTGCACGGACACTGGTAAGACTGGCAAACACGAACCTGAGTCCTGCCTGTCTGCTCTGAAGATGATTGTTTTGTAAACATACAAAGGGTTCGCATTCATCCCAATACACCAGTCCTGAAACGGATCATTTCTCTCAAATGATACTTGTCTTTTTTGTTTATTTTTTACATTTAACACATTGAATCACCTCCACACCTTCCATTACTAGCCCACAGCCTTCATAGTTTCAGTTTATGTTAACTCGGCTGTTACGCAGCACAGATCTGTTTGGCCACTGACCGACTGCAGGAGGGCCAGACGAATGCTTATGTATATTGCTCTGTATGCAGTTACCAGTTTATTATGAACGCAGATCCTACCATCCTGTCACGTTAGCTTTGTCTGGTTTTAGGTGTTTGTTGAATTTTGTTCACACTGCTTACATCACCGAGGGTAGACACTGCTGTCCAACGGTAGCTAAGTGGTAATCAAATATGTTGTTTTACCTTGAAACATGGCCTGATGTCCCTCTGGATTTTCACTGTTCCTTGTCTATTTGGTTGCTGATCCATTGGGAAGTAATGACACCCTCTGACTTGCACCCTGGAACGCAGCGGCACCACATTATCTTTCTGATACAAGCATTTGAGGCTCCCACCCATCAGAGGAACATGGCTGCTGTGTGAATGTGGTCTAGATTAGAAACACCCCTCAGTGTTTTAACAAACGGCATCCTCCAAAGTGACACACAAGCTTCATTAACCCTGGGAAAATGCACCCGTCATTTCCTTCATCACAGGGTCCACAGGGAGTTGTAGTGCGGCGCAGTAATTTGGCTTGTTAGCATGCAGGTTAAACAGAGTCATCCTCACCTCTGTGGTCACACACCGGCAGGTTGTGGTTTAACAGATCAAGGGCATTTGTGGATTATGTATGAAAGTTCTTCGAAAACGGATTTCCCAAACATCTCTCTCCGGTACAAAGACGGAGCTTGTTCGCTGACCCTGACAGGACAAAAGGCAAACATTGTGACACAGGGGTTTGGTTGGGGGCGGGGTATACACATCCAACGTGCCTTAGATGTCAGCAGCTGTTAATTCAGCCCCGCTCATTTCCAGCTCTGTTTGCAGACTTGAGAAGGTGGCTTTAGCTTAGCGTCACAGCGACGTGTTCTTCCATCAGTCAGAGCACAGAATACAGCTGGCAGCTGAGGGCCAGAAATCCCAGTCATGAGTAATGATAAGTCTTGTTAAGCTTTCTGGGTAGGTGCTTGTCTCTGAGGGTCAATCCAGAGCTCTTTGACTAAAACCAGTTAGGCGAAGGCTTTGATGTCATTTGGGCTTGTCATCGCCCTGGGCTGAGGCACAAGCGTAGTCTGTGGCTAATAGGAATTTATAGGAAAGTTGGGACTGAAGGCCAACCGGATGAACATTAGTAGACAGTATTGGAACAGTATTGGAGGTGGCAGAATGATGCTTTAACTAATTTGTTAAAGGGGAAAAAATGCTTTATTACAACTGAAGTTGGGTTTTGTCGTAGCTCCCGCCATCGGTTTTATTGGTTATGATAATGTTGTACTGTGATCTTAGAATGCAGTGACACACAGTGGTAAACGGAAGTGCAAAGACGTCCAAAACGGCGGCCACTCCAAACCGCTATGCACACGAACCCTGTTCATTTGAAGCACACTGAGCTCTCTGTGTGTATTTGCCTGTGTTTTTGTCTCGCAGGGGCATCGGGCAGGTGTTAACAGACTATGTTCACGGTGACACAAAGATCAAGATGGCCAACGCAGGTCTCTTCCTCCTGTCCACCGTCACTTTCGCCGGTCTTTGCTACTTCAACTACAACGACGTGGGCATCTGCAAAGCCATCGCCCTGCTCTGGAGCAAATGAATAGAACTGGACTGGGAGTCTTAGGAGGACCGAGACACTGGGACAGGAGCAATCTTGTCCTGGCAGATTGTAAAAAGTCAAGGTGTTCTATGTAAATTCTTATAAATATACCATTTTGACAATATAACAGTGATTCACAAGTGTGTAATTGTACTTAGCATCGATCAGTTCAGGCTTGTCTCGATGTTAACTTCTTGCTCAGTTTAGTTACAAAAAATATTTTGCAACTGGCACCCATTTTATTTGAATATATGAGAGATTCACTTCCGCTCAATGTGGACTTAAATTCAGAAATTTTGATTGTAGGCAACAACATGTCCAACTTTTAAAACGTCACCATCAGTTCTACAATTAAGATCCAGTTTCCTGACATGTCCTCTCTCATGTTTACCCCCAGTAAACATGCGTTTTCAGCAAAACAGCTGTGACTTTTCTCAAGTCTTACAGGATAGTGCCGTGTGACATCTAATTTATTTTTTTTCCATGTTCAGGTCCTTTTTGTGGCAGATTTCATAAATGTGTTTTGTTTTCATCACGATGTGTACAATACTACCTTTTGCTGTGAAACCCATCAGGAATAACAGGGCAGCACTATAGATGTAAACAGTGTTTGTATGAGAGTTACCATCAGCCTCCACAGAAACCCGTTTACAAATGATTCACAAGGTCCACTTGATGTGTCTTTTGTTACCACAGCCTCACCACGACACTCAGCTGGAGTGCACTCCTGTGTCTTGACTGACAGAAGCAGATGCTGTAAGCAGCATAAAGTCAGAGGTTGCATTGTCAAACGTCTGACCTCAGTGAAATGTGCAGTGCTGTGGTTTGTGCAGAGAGCAGCAGGGGCTGGGCGACGTCTAAGAGCGACTTTGATTATGTAGCTTAATCCAGGAGGAGATCTGCTCTGCTGCTCTATTGAAGGTTCATTAAAGGTAAGGGAGGCTCGATCTGAGGTGCATCTTAAATTCAAGCCATCCAGCAATACTCTACCTGTGCATCAGCGCAACGGCTAATGAAGTCCGGCGGCGTAGACTTGTCAACTCGATGAACAGCTGCAAAATGCCGTCCTCTGCCGAGAGAAGTCACTCAAGACCGTAACAGTGATATGAATACCTGTTACATATTAAGTCATGTTGAACTTCATGTTTGAATGATAAACTCCTTCCACTGTGTAAAAAAAATGATGAGTTTTGAAAATATTAAAAATGTACTTGTATTTTGATCATCATAAAATTCAGGGGGGGGGTTTTGGCAAATGAGGCAAAACCTTTGTTTCAGGCACTGTTGCTAAATCATTGTGAGCCTGTAAGATTCAGCATGGCCAATCCAAAGTGTTGAACATATTTCATAGCATATAATTGGTACCCACACATGCAGCCCCTTGCATGCAGCTGTTAAAACCAGCATTTTTTTGTGCTGCTGGAGTGAGTGTTACAGGTCGAGTTCATCACTGTAAACCCTGAGTTATGCATTCAGTCTGTTGTTGAGAGCTTAAAAGTTTGGTCTGTTTGCTTCTTGCAGAAATGATCAATTTGTAATATTTGTTCTGTCATTTCACATTATACGCACAACATGAGATGTGGCAAGAAAACTACTGTTCCTGCCTCAGCAGAATAAATATGCTTTACAGATGTTTTCATATTTTGATTTATTACCAAACAACACAGACAATGTTTAAAAGGACAGGTGAGTACAAAAGGTAAAAAGATCACATCACAAACTAAATATACAATTGCTCAAATGAGTGATACAGTAACTATCCTTTTAAAATGATAGGCATTTCTATGAAATGTATGTTCATATTGAATACCTGTTTGTTTCACATTCTCCTGAATATGAAAACATGACACGATATTAGAACATCTGAGAAAAATGACATGAAATATAAACACATCTGAAATGTCGTGAAATAGAAATAACATCCAATCAAACTGAAAATGAATGAAACAACAAATTGAGATTGAATTCAAACAGATATTTTACAAATGTATTCATCTGGTTATTTCAGAATGTTTTTGTCATTTAATATGGAACACTATGAGGCTCCATGTGCTCTGAGGCTAACTGGAATAACTGCATTTAAATGAAACGGAAAATAATTTCTTCAACTGAAAACGTGGTGTTACAACATTTTAAAATCATTCATTGCATTGAGAAAAAATAACCTCACAAGACTCGTCCATTTCCCTTTCACCTATGTGACGCAGGACCAGTTTGCTCAGAGTCTGATCGTCCCCATCAGGCTCAAATCCCAGAAATTCAGTCGGGTACACAGAGGACTCGAGCAGATACTTGGATGATGTGGATTTCCAGTAAAACACCGCCTTGTGTTCATTTTCCCCAATTCGTTTTGGAAGATCCTGCTGAAAAACCACATGGCAATCTTGATTTAATTGTCTGTCAGTGAATTTTAACTGTCTCCATCACACTGTTGCACAATGGCAGTATTTAAGTCAGCAAACCTTTGTGTCCACACTGGGATGTGTCTGTAATCACAGTGTCGCCCTCCCTTGACAACAGGTACCCTACCAAGCTTAAACAAATGAACTCAGTGTTCACCTATTAACTGACATTGGGGCCACTATGTAGTTGAGAAGGAGATTCTATTAGAACTGTAATGACCTGTTCAAACTCAAAATGTAAGTCTCTCAGTAGTTCGCCTTGTGATCCAGCAGAGGGCGCAATCCGCACAACCCCATCAGGATCTCACGAAGGAAATGTAGCAACAATATAAAAAATTCAAGTTACAAATTAAATGTATGAAATCTATTATAATTATTATTATTGCTATACTTTAGTGCAACTGTTAAAGTTAATATTTGAGTGCTGGAAGAATGTGATGTTAAACAGTGGCGCTGGGGTTAAACAGGGGCTGGGCATTGGGGGCTGTAGCTTAAGCCCTTTAGCCCCAAATAATTATCCACAGTCCACTGTGAGTGGTTTGTCACTATATAAGATGGCGGTGTTGAAATTTTGTTGTTGTTCAGTCAACGCAACGGAGGCCACACCAATCAGACAGTGTTTACAGGTAAATGTGTGGAAATACTTGTGTCCTATTGGCTGACAGGTCTGTCACTTCTTCAGTTGATGGATTTACCACCAAATGTTCGCTCAGTCCGCCAGTCAAAATGAGAAGGAGAAGGTAAAGTTTGAATTTCATGGCGGCTTTGACTAAAAACACAACTGAAACGTTAGCAATTCAAATGGCAGAATGTTCTGACAGAGAATGTTGGGTCAACTTTGTCATTGTGACTTGTCTGGAAAGTGAAAATGTCTGGTGTGAATTTAGTGTAAAAGAACATTAGCTGACGTTTGCAAGCAAGCTAAATCCCTCGGGGCCCCACCCCACCCGTGCACACCACAAAAATTTGTTTTTTGCACACATAAATGCATAAATTTTGGGACTTTGAGATGAATACTAAAAAAATAGATTTGTGGTTCTCAAAGTGAGGTCCAGGGACCAACAGAGGTCCCTGAAAGCCCAGGCCTATCAATAATCGTTGTTGTAAATAAGTGGCCGAGGACTCCAAGCAACTGCCCGGCTTGCCTGTCCACAAGCCCCGCCCCTGGCTACACGCACCCTGTTTACACCTGGTTTTAGACTGCGTCTTGGGCGATCGGATCACAAGTGGACAGCCCTAAATACAAGTGTGAACAGCCAGTGTTTCTTATCCTGATAGAACTGGGCATTATGGTATATTTGCAGTGCATTTAGGGGCAGTGAACTGAAGCATTGGAACAAACCCTCACTCATTGGAAATATCCACCCATAGATGGAAATATAAAATATGTTTTTCAGAAGAAAAGAGCCAAGTTCAGGTGAGAGAGATAAGATAGAGATAAAAGATAAAAAATAAAATTATCAAAGCAAGGGAGAAGCAGCATGATGAGCCCATGCATGTTTGCTTTCGGAACTGGAAAAAAAATAAACCTGAACGTGAATATTGCCTGGACAATTGACTTCTTAATTGCCTTTATTAGTACAGCCTAACTGAAATGGTGCCTCAGTGGCCTTTTGTTGCTAGTTTTTATTAACTGAAGAACGTCTTTCTGACAAATAGCCACTACAGTAGGTGAGATAGAGTCAGTTGAAAAATGATGTTACCCTGCATTGCCCACAACAATCCAATATTCAATTAGAATAAAGTTATAAATTCAATCAATCTATACCTCTTATTATTAGAATTATATTATAAATATACTGTTTGGTTGTTATGTTTGCAATGATTTTGTAACCAAATTATGAAAGTTTACACTGTAATGTATTATGGGTTTTGAGGATTCTCCATCATGTAGGCCAGAGGTGGGCAACCTGTTCCACAAAGGGCCGCTGTGGCTGCAGGTCTTCTTCCCAACCAAGCAAGAGCTCACAGTTTGACCAATCAGCTGTCTGAAGAGTGAGATCAGTTGATTGAATGAGCCAAGTCTGGTGTGCTGCTGCTTGGTTGGAAAGAAGACCTGCAGCCCCAGCGGCCCTTTGTGGAACAGGTTGCCCACCCCTGATGTAGGCCTAGTAATAATGGTAGCAGGATTTTGATATGACGCTCATTTTGGTTTGAGACATTCAAGTGTCTGGCATATTTATACGCAGATTATATTGTAAATCAAATCCAAACCCTTCCTTCTCCAGTTTTCATATTTTTAAGCAATATGTAGCCCTTCACATACAAGAAAAAAATGCATTGAAATGATCTATTGAGAAGTATTTTTCTAAATGATTTTTGATTGAGAAGAATCTGGGCCCCTGATGGTTAGCAGTCCAACCAACACCCCTGATGTTAAACAGGAGTCATGTAATGTCATTTGAATTCTGAAAGGACAGGTGTATGCTGGTGTTCTAAAAACAACAGGAAGTCATTTGTAGTAGTCTGACGTGCCAGTCTGGCCCACTTATCAACACAGAGTCAAATCTCAACACACAGACATGCAGCTGGCTCGATGCTGTGGAAGTGGGGACCCGCAGTGTCTGACTTGTTCTACAGTATTCTTTTTCTTTGAGCTAAAACAAAACACTAGTGACTTTACAGATATGACAATGATATGAACAAGATGCAAAACAAACAAGGCTGAAATAACTTTGAATAATGTGAATATCATTCAGTTACAGTCATTTAAACTTGTGTAATAACCAAGCATTTTATGCTGAACCTGTTAAAAATGTGTGTATGAATGGGAGAGAATACTGATCCTGAACACTAGGCTCTCAGTGTGGTTTCCACTCACCATTTCCTCTGGATAAATCTCATGCTTCTCATTGCAGCATGCCACCATCTTCTTGCCATCTTTATTTACATAAAGCATGACCGCCCTCCCTTTACTTTTCCCGAGGGAGCTGTTGTAAAACTTGATGTTGAATTTGCAGTCTGAAGAGGAAACATGGGGTAAGCAAGAGTGAAAAAGCTGCATGTCACAGAAGGATGGAGGATGGTTGTTATAGAGATGCGTCATCAGTGGATCAGTTTTAATGGACAGATCCTGAGTCTTATAGACTTCATTTAGACTTGTTTCTGCACTTTAACTCATCTGACAGGTTTTACCAGCTCTACTGAGGAGTGAACAGTCTCACACTATAACCCCTGTGTGTGACTCACTTAATTACACATGCTGCCTGACTCAGTCTAGTGAGTTTATTAAATGCAGCCCCCCCCCCAACCTTCCATCCTGAACTAGGTTGTGACTTTATTATCTTTTTGTCTTTTTTTTAACTGTAAAAATCACTTTACTGATTTCCAGCAAGTTGCTTTATTTCTATAAGCTGAAAATGTCCATATGGAAGCTATTGTGCCAGTGGTGTGATGCATTTCCCACCCAAGAGCTGAGTACAGTCTTCAGTTGTTTATGCAACTGGAAACCAGCCCACAAAGGCTAAATTACAGGGCAATATGTTGTTGTATTAGGCTGCATCTTACCAGGCTGACATTGCTGTGCTGTCGTTAAGTTTTGTGCTTGAAACTGTTCTTCAGCATTTAAAATCAGGAATTTGTTGTCGTTGCTGCGGATCAAATGTTGACGTATTGGTTGAGCAGCCGCATCGAAAGCATCTTCATCTACATCTGCATCTGCATCTGCTATTATAAAAAGAGGATGAAGGAGAAACACGTGAAACTGAGGCCACAAATGTACTGCCTGGGACTATGCAATTAAAAAATACATGTAATATAAAACAACGTAAGAATTCCCTTACCTTTTCCAGCCACTTTAAATAGGCAACAGTGGGCAATGAAAGAGAGGATTTCAGAATTTACAAACATTCAAAGAAGGGATTAAGGATTTTGTTAAAATTCTAATAAATAAAATATAACATAGACTTTACAATATATACAATTCGCCTATTGAGAATAAATTAAGTATGAAATAACTTTTACCTTCAAAATAGAAGGCTGTCTCAGTGGTAGAGATAAATTTAACCGGGGAGAAGCCATTGTTAGCCATCAGATAGACCTGGTACAAAAAAGAAAAAAACGTCTTTTTATGGAATAAGAGCGTATATCTGCAGGGGTACATTACTGCCTGACACTGGGTCTTTGTCATGTCACCAACGGGCAGTGGATATTTGCTTAAGGTATATGTGTGTATTAAATATAGATGGTGAGAAACAAAAGGAAGGTGTTGCTCTAGAGAAGGCAATAATTCTCTGTGGATCATTTCCAGAGGGATGAACAGCATTCTTCCAAAACATCTTCCTACATTTAGTGTCTTCATTATGCTGGCAGACAGCACTACATTTACACATCACTCCAGAGTCTCCCATTGGTGTTCAAGTGGGTTGAGATCTGAGCCTGCTCAGCAGTTTTATGCACAGAAAGGCTGTTTATGTACACCTTCATCTGTTTTTCCTCTGTCACAGTCTCAATCTCAATGGGCCTTACACACCCATGTTAAGTGACTCATGATCCAGACCAGCTCAATGAAAAGGGGAAAAAAGGAACACCTGTCTTAATACAAACACAGGACAGAACAGGTAAGAAAAATTGGACAAACCAGAGGACAGGCAACTGAAAGAGGGACGCACCTTCCATGATGTCTGAGGTTACAAATGAAACATATGAACATTAAGAAAACAGTTACAGAATCAAAGTGTTCCAGCTAATAGATACCCTGTATTTTATTTACAATATAATATAGTAGTTTCCCAGTGTAATATATGCAGAATTATAATACTGCCACTATAATTGAACGCCATCAGGTGCCTCCTGGATCGAACAGCGACCTCACAACAGGCAAAAGCTTTGGCTAATCTCTGAACAGGCTCGACCATCACCGGCGGCATAACAAGCCGCTTGTTTTACAGCTGGACGTTTATCGACCCATGGCCTAGCATATTCACTTCAGTCCACTTTTACATGGCGGTGTGCGTGCGTCAGGTATGAACTGCTGACCTGAGCACATTAAGCAGAGCTCGTTTACGGACACGCTGCTTGTGAGCTTTTTTGCTAAATGTACCACAGCTAACCAAAGACTGGCTAAAGACACCGAGTTATACTGTGCCGAGGACTGTTACCTTTGTCTTCATAAGAGTTTGTCAACAACAAGACATTTATGGAGCATGCAAACAGACGTAAGAGTAACTCTTCGCAGGTAGTTATTCTCGGCTGATATTCGGTTTAAAGGTTTAACATACCTTTGAGAGATGCGGTGGAAACTGGTGGGTTTGTCTTCCCTCAGACGGCACGTTCACGCTCACCTTTAAATGAAGGCGACAGACCGAAAAATTAAGTCAAATACAATTAAAACCTACTGCCATTGCCTTCAAATTTAAGTCTCCAACTGACGTCTTTCATTGTTTCCATGAGATGTTTTTGTCTCGTCTGGTTGTGACATATAGAGAAATTGCAGCTTTTTGTTAAGGTTGAACGTCTTTAAATGAGCGTAAGAAAAGTGTTACCTGGCTGTCAGACCTGCACTCTGCGCTCTTCTGACAGACCCTCACGCGATAGCTCACACTCTCAGTCGCCCCAAGCGGAATGTGTGGCGATGAGAGGTGGGCGCGCACTTCCCGCTCTGACATCAGACGGAAGTGAAAATAAACAAGACGAGAACATGAAACATGAAACTCCTGTTTCATTTTATCTAAAAGGGAAAAATGTCCTAGGCTCGCTTTACTCTCACTTTATTTTAGAGAGGATTTTAACAGAAAGAAACCATCTTTTTGTCTTCAGTAAGTTATGTTAAAGTGGTTGCAAATCTGATTATGAGTTACGCGTTTCTTTTTTGGTAGCTCTTTTGTTGCATCTAGCGAATAACTTTATCATATAGTAACTATCAATGATTTCTTAGGGTTTCTATTATTATTATTATTATTATTATTATTATTATTATTATTATTATTATTATTATTATTATTATTATTATTTTACTTTTATTGTGAAGTAATTTTTTCCCCTTTCTCCTTTTTCCTTTTTGGCTCTGACCATGACGGTGTCTGCCAGCAGGGGGCCCAAACGGACTGTGGGAGAAGTCAGCCATGAAGGCCTGGTGCATGCAGAACTGTTCATATTGATGTGTCTGCCAGCTGAACTCTGAAGCATGTGGCCTCTTTTCTGAGGAGCTGATGGTTGCTGGTCTCTGAAGCTGGTAACTGTAATGCACCTTTCCTCTGCAGCAGAGGTAAACCTTGGTAGATAGGCATAGAGTTTGATGGTTTTTGCGATTTCACTTGAAAATACAGTCTGTATGCTTGAAATCTTCCAGAAGACTGGCCGTCATGTCTCAAAGTAGTGACAGACTGTCGTTTGTCTTTACTTAGTTGAGCGGTTCTTGCCATGATATGGATTATCACAGTCGAATAGGGCTATACCAACACTACCTTTGCACAACACTATGGTGTCAAACACGTTAAGAAGGCAAGAAATTCCACTGATTTCCTTTTGACAAAGCACACCTGTTACCAAAAAACAGTTCCAGGTGACTGCCTCAACACCAACAGTGCACAGCTGTCATCATAAAAGAATCTAAAATATAAAACATATTTTCATATGTTTAACACGTTTCTGTTTACTACTTAGTCCCATGTCCATATGTCTTCAGTATTAATCTACAATGCAGAAAATAATGAAAGAAAAACCACTAGATGAGATGTATCCCAGCTAAAGAGGAAAAGGACCATCCAGATTGTTATCAGCACAAAGTTCAAAAGCCAGCATCTGTGATTGTACGGAGGTGTCATGGTGTCCATGGCAGGGGTAACTTGCACATCTGTGAAGGCACCATTAATGCAGAAAGGTCCATACAGGTTTCAGAGCAACATATGCTGCCATCCAGTGACGTTTTTTTTTTTTTTTTTCAGGGACGTCCCTGCTTATTCCATCAAGACGATGCCAAGCCACATTCTGTGTGTGTTACAGCAGCATGGCTTCCTTAGAAGAAGAGCTTAATGTAGCCAAAGACCATTCTGAAAACTGAAAATAGAAAGACAGTAAATGCTTGACTTTGATTTGTTAGGTGACCAGAAACTAAACTCCAAATGAACAGTAGCATTGCTCTGCGTCTGCTGCATGTGGAAATACTGCAAGTATATGTTTGCAAACCCATTGTCATGCCTCTGATGCCGCTTCAATATGATTACAGAGGAAATGAGTTTCATCAAACTTGGTGTACTTTGCTTAGAAATTGGCAATGCAGTGTTATATATCATTTTATCAAACAATGGTTTCTAAGCTATACTAATTAAATGCAAGGAGGAGAGCGGACCAAGGAAGCACAGTTCAGGACTAATGTCCAAGTCCGGAGCATGTTTGAGCCTTGCGAGACTGTTTACTCCAACACCATGCTCCAAGTGCATAGCCTACAGTACAGTAATCTCAAAGATAAATCAGTACAACGGTGTCATTTGTTCATATTCGCCCAACTTCTTTCACAAAAAGCACAAAGACAGTGCAACTATATGTGCATTGAAAGGGTCAGGCTTGAAAAATCTGAACCTATCCTTTTACACATTGATTGCAGCTTGAACAAAGACATTACAAGCACCACCAACAGCCTGCCCCTCTAATGCACCCCCTCTGAATCCCAGCAGCGCTGCTGGAGCAGGGATGGTGGAGTACCCGCACGCTGGTTGCAGTGGGCTGGTCTGTGTCCCAGCCCATCTCTGGTTGATTTTCTCAGGCCTGATGATGGTATCAACACACATTAATGACACAAGAAGAAAGCAAAACATGTCTTCATCAATTTAGCAAACTAGTCATATCCTTTAATTGCCCAACTCACCATATGACCCCCTCCTATCACGTTACAGTGTAAATAACCTCTTCAGAGATAGTGATAGATAGAGATATCTTAGACTTGTTGGGAAACGCCTTTGCACCTCAAGGTGACAAGACTATAAAGAGATCTCCAACACGCTTACTTAAACATAATGATAGTCACACACACACAGTGATGTCCAACCTAAGCCAACATTGGATTCAAAAGTTTAAGCAGGTGTTTCCAAGACCCTGTGACACCAATTCAAGCAATTCAAACTCAGTCTGGATTTTTGCAGTTTAATCCTTTCAGAAGCCACAATCATGGGTGCAGAGGTTGTAGCCTTGAGAATGAAATTTCTCCTTGTTGTCTCTGTGAGTGGATCTTTGTGAAGCACATTGCCAAGGGCACTCCCTACCACAGAGCTGTTACGCGTGGGATCAAATGTACTAGGACAACAGTGACTGGGCATTTTTCTCTATTGCTCTACTTGTTTGTACAACATAGTCACCAGAAAAGCTTGAATCAGCTGCCCATGTACCATAAAATGCTTTTAACAAACAAAACATTATAATCTAATAGTAATGATAGTAGTCTTTGTTATTACATACGTGCACAAATTATTTACCATGATGTTGATAGGTTTAACGTTTTGGAATTCACTTATTACCTTAGGCCATCAGCCCTTTCTCATGTTTGGCCATTAAATATGGAAGGTCAGTTCAGTCTATCTTAGTGTAAAGCTTGACACGAAGTAACTATTCCTTGACAAATAACAGCTCATCCATTCTGGACAGAGCATGTATGGTCTTAGTGCTAGTTACCTTCAGTGTGTCTTCACAAGATTCTGGGAAGTCAGTAAATGCAATAGCTTCATGTGATGAGAAGGACATTCTTGTTTCATGTAACTCCAATTAAAATGTATGGATTAAACAAACAAGCTAAAAATGGGATAAAAGTGGGTTTAGTGAGTGACTTCTTGAACTCTGGAGTGAGCCAGGCTAGCTGTTTACTCCTCATTCCAGTCTTAATGTTAAGCTAAGCCATTCACCTTCTCACTCACATTTGAATGGTATTTAGCTTCCCATTTAACATTCAGAAATAAAGCAAATAAGTGATTCCAAAAAATCTCTTCAAGTTTCTTTTGTTTTAAGGAATTTAGTTTTGAGATCTTGTTGTGCAGCACTGTATACACACCATATGACAGTGTTACAGAATGGATCCCAGGTTACCATTGACAAACAATGAGGTGATGGCTGGTGATGGTACTGTGGTTTCAGTTATAAATCCACTGGATATTTCCATCAGTGGTCAGTCTGCAGCTCCGATCAACAAATGCAAGCTACTCTTTGTTCCCTGCCATGCCAAAGTGTATCAGAATAACTTACATTTGTGCATAATGGTTGTATAATAAAGCTGTTGCAATGTAGTGGACAATTTGGAAACACTAGTTAGCATATACTGAGACGACCAAATCACTGAGGTCATTGCACTCGAAATAACATAATGTTAACATAAATCTACCTGTAAATGATTTTCCATGTTACACAGTAGCTGCACAGGCAGGGTCAAGCCCAGTGGCAAATGTCAAACTAAATACCCGATGCATATCTGATGTCATTGATGATGTCTAGACGATATAACTTGGGGCTTGCTGTGAGTGGTGAAAGTTACAGTGATGTTTAAAATATCAGACTTATTATTCTGACTTTGACTTTTGCCTATTGTATATTCAACTGTTTCTATTATTTCCTATTATTGACTACTGTATTGGCAGGGAAAAGGAGACTGCAATGTATTGACTCAAGATTAGAAAGCCAACTTCATCAATTAGGAAACTCAGGATTAAATATTTATATTGACTGTCGCACTTATTCACTTAACTGTGGCAAGTAGACTGAGAATATTGATACCACTGTCAAATCTGTGGGTTTATTATGAAGTTATAGTCAGCAACCAGTTATCTTAGTTTAGAACTAGCCTGGCCTAGAAGTGTTAAACTGCCAGTTTTACAGTGGGTTATGTGCCAAACTATTTTTTTGCCAGGCACAGTAACTCTGCTGGTTACCAGGCAGCTGTTCAGAGCCAAGAAAGAGTCCAGCACTTAACCATCCACAAGATGTAATTCATTTAATTTAGACTTGGGTTTTCTCTCTGGATTAATCAACATGTTAACTACTGAGCTTTATGCTGGTCAGCAGACTTTCTTGATTGAATGATCAATGTCAGGTGTGCTCAGGAGAGGATGAGGCCAGACCAGACCTGCCCACCACACCCTGCAAAGAAACATACACACAAGACAGACATGTGACAAGGGGGGTACTCTATGTGTGTATCAGCACATAGAGTACTAAGAGCCTTAAAAGCAATCAGGAAAATCTTACTATCTATTTTTAAAAAGTTAGAGCTGGTGTAAAGACACTAAAACCGAAGTGATGTGACCAGAGTTAAGAAATAGGTTTTTTGGTTTGGGCAAGTAAAAGGTAGTAATCCAGGCATGATGAGATGATAGGACGTATTTTTCAAGTACTTCTAAGATTTTAAAAACACAGTTGCAGAAGCTTTGTGGTGTGTTGCTCACAATTTTAATTACTGACATTAATGACACCAAGATTCTTTACAACACGCTTTATATGATCCAATAGAGAACCAGTATATGGCAGAACTTATTTTGCTATGTGCCAGGACAAAACAACAAAGATCTATGTTTTGTTTGAGTTCAGTCAAAGAACAATTTTTCACATCCAGTTTTTGATATCACAAAGGCAATGGAACATCTGCATATCACCAGCACGTATAAAGACAATAAAACTGGCCCCAAAACGGATCCCTGAGGCACGGCATGAAAATGGAGAGTCATAGTTGTACACAGAGACATAGAACCTCCTATTTGGCAGGTAACATGCAAACCATTCTAAAACTGTACCAGATATCTCCACCCAGTGGCTCAACGTGTCAGGATGCTGCCATCGGTCATGCCAAAGGCTGCGCTAATGTCCAGGACTGTAAGGGCCGAGCACATGTCATCAGCAGCAACCATTAAACACAGGTCAGCCCTTGGACTGACCTTATGCAGGCCAGAAACCAGGCTGAAACTTTTCAAAAATGTTATTTTCCACTGCAGAGAAAACTTGCTTGGACACCTTTTTTTCCCCTAAAATTTGTGATAGACAGTATTCAGACATCATGTGTTCAGCCTGCCCATTTTGCAACAATGTACAAAATATTGTAGCTGGCACTGAAAACAACTTGAGCACTGATGCACTGGTACCTCTTTCTGTTAACAACAATGTCTTCATTTGCTGATGATGTGATGATGTAGATGTCCGTCCCATCAAACCCATCAAAATATCTCAGTGCTATGATCACTTTCATTTCTGCCGTTATCTCTAAGGAGATTGACAACAAACATTTTCCCTGCATGATCTAAGCTGTAGTGTAGAGTGCATGTAGAGTGAGATGTGTTGTTGCTTGTAATTTCAGTCCAAAGATATACATGTTCTGCACAGTATGCCTTCGAATCATACAAGTTTTAACCGTGTGAATGGCTTTGTTACTAATTTGCTCCTTCTTTTTTCTTTTTTTATTTTTATTGTAATGTCTGGTTTGATGCAGCAGTTACCTTTATCCAATGGGAGCCAATGAAGTAAATGTAACTCTAACCTTAGAAACCAATGCCCTTTGTTCACCCCTACTACACATGTATAGATAACACAAAGAGTGGGAGCTGATAAAGTGTCCCTGCTTTTAGACAATAAAATGATTAAGAGATCACAGAAGATGTGTTGTGCTTTTAAGTTAAGTGATTTGAAGAGAATTGGCCCCAAACTTTTTAATGCCCCCAATAATAGAATTGTCAAGAAGTGCAAATTGAATATTACATACGATCATATATTTCAGGCCTATTTTATTTATTGTTCCATTTTAAAAATGATAAACTAATCAATAAGGCAGTCTTAGAAATCATCTGCATCTGATTCCCCCATGAGGTCCTAACTCCATGGGTGACTTATTACTACCTCTTCTAGATGGGCAGTTAAAATTCTGCAGCTGAGATGACCTGCATGTCTGCAAAGAACGCAAAGAACAGTGAACGACTCTGTGTGACCTCACAGAAAACCATAAAATGGTTAGTACACCTTTTTATGGGTGCTATGCATAGGTGAACTGCAATGGGACATACCTGGCACTATATACATACACCCAGTTAGCCCAGTTTGAAAATCCCATTTAGCAAGAAGAAATTCCCAAATGCTTTATTCCAGAAATACACATTTGTAATGACAAAGATAAAAAGAGGCTTCTTATGTGCTCCCATAAAAATGTCCCTACCACTTCCTCAATATAAGTTCATCTGCTTTCACCATCACTATGCATATGCAAGTATATCTAGCACGACAAAGTAAAGAATAATTTATCATGGGGAATAAATACCTCCATGCATAAAATGATTAATGCTGCCACAGTGATTTTGCCACTTTTATGTGATTATCTCTGTGAATAAGTTACCACTTGAGCAATCTTGTGATCACAAAATACTATTATGAGGCTTACACAAGCATGACATCAGTCTGCTTGCCTGCATGTGTCTGTTTCAAAGGGGCGGCCAGGAAGACAGTATAAAGCTGAGTGCAAGTCTCGGAGAAACAGCAGCACCTGCAGGAGTAGTGTCTAAGCCTTTGCCACTGCAACATACTCAAGACACAAGGCTACAGCCATGGACACCATCACACATCAACAGAACAATGTCTCAGGTAGGCATTTGATTCTACCAGTGTTTTCACGTTAAGTCTGTTTTATATGTAGAAAATGTGAGTATGATTTGCACTGGAATACAGTTTGCTATGTTTTTTTTGTTTGCTTTTTTGCATAGCACTCAAAAAATCTAGGAAGAAGTCAAGGAAGACCACCAACCACTTCACAGATGTGCATGGTCTGCCTTGCATTGAGAAGATTGTGAGTTCAGTAGAGGACACACCCGAGCCCATCAGCACCGACATCTTTGGCAAAATCCCAGACTGGATCAATGGGAGCTTCTTGAGAAATGGGCCTGGGAAGTTTGAGATCGGAAACCAGAAGTAAGTATAACATCAGTGCTGATACATGTATTGTAGCCAAACCATCACAAAGCTGACTACTTTCTCTTGCTCTCTCCATTCTTATCAGGTTCAACCACTGGTTTGATGGTATGGCTCTCCTGCACCAGTTCAAAATATCCAACGGTCAGGTGACCTACAAAAGCCGTTTCCTGTCCAGTGACAGTTATCAAGGCAACAAGGAGCACAACCGCATCACAGTGTCAGAGTTTGGCACCGTCACTATGCCAGACCCCTGTAAAAACGTCTTCCAGCGCTTTGTGTCAAGATTTGAATTACCAAGTGAGTATTTATCACATCTCTTGAACAGGAACCTTACTCTTTTACTGCAATAATTAAGATGTACTTTCAATGTAAACTTCCTTACTCAGTTTAGCTCAATTCCATAAAGGTATACAGAATATGAGTGAACGGTGAGTTATTGTTGTGTTTGTCCTGTTCTGTGTCGTTAACTTTGGCATCTTCTACTTCTCCTCCAGAGCCCACTGATAATGGCAATGTGAGCTTTGTGAACTACAAAGGTGATTATTATGTCAGCACGGAAACCAGTCTCATGCACAGAGTGGACCCTGAGACATTAGAGTCAACTAAAAAGGTAACAGGATGTTGAATGAAGTTGTAAAACTGGTAGTTGCAGTTGATAATTCTGCTGAGATATCTTAGTAAGGTGTTAAAGTCTTGCACTCATGTATTTTGTACCTCTTAGGTGGACTGGAGCAAATTTGTTGCTGTTAATGGAGCAACTGCACACCCTCACACTGAGCCTGATGGAACAGCGTACAACATGGGGAATTCCTACACATCTAAAGGTTCTTTAGAAATGCCAAATCAGTTTGTTCACACAGCATCATAAAAGTCTGTATATTAAGGGCCAAGTGTGCAAAACAACAACCCTGCTCCCCATGTATCTGATGACCTTCATAGACATAGACAAACTTTGTTGTCATTCAGTGAACAGCAGGTGTACACCCAACGAAATTTAAATTGCAGCAGGCTCAGCACAGGGTTGAAAATATTTAAAAAGTAAATATATGTACAATATATGTATATATATAAATGCAAAGTATGTAGTGATATGTACAAGTAACTTAAAGTATGTTAAAATAAATAGCAGAATAATTATGGTATATAGAGTATGCAAATAAACAGTATGTAAAATAAACAGTGTGTACAATGAACAGTAGGATAAGTTAAATAGCAGCAGGGATACGCGGTACGTGAAAAAACAAGCAGCACAAATATACATTGAAGTAATTTTAAAGTGCATTTGAGAAGAATGACCTGAGGTGACATCAGTGGTGCAAAAGATACACATTTAGAGGTTTGGGGGGAAAAGCTGTTACAGAACCTGGTGATCCTGCACCAAATGCTGCAGAACCTCTTTCCAGAGGCCAGCAGGGAGAACAGACCATGGTGGGGGTGTGAGGAGTCACCGATGATGTTTCTGGCACGGGACATGCAACGTTTAGGTGCAATGTCCTGAATGGAGGGGAGAGATGTCCCAATGATTTTCTCCGCTGTCCTCACCACTCTCCTCACATTCCACACCACACAGAAATGCAGCTGGTCAAGATGCTCTCTTCAGCAAGAAACTAATTGTATCTGTGCTGACAGGCGCGTACTACAACATCATTCGAGTGCCACCGACCAAGAGCACAGCAGAGGACACCCTGGAGGGAGCCACAATCTTGTGCTCAATTCCCTCAGTGGACAAGACCAAACCATCGTACTACCACAGCTTTGGTGAGCAAATGTTCTCACACTCAAATCAAAGCACTCACTGCTTTCACACTTGAGCCTTGACAATACATCCATTTATAGGAGTTAGATTCACTCTTCATGTATATTCTGCCAAGATGTCTTCAAAGATTTCCCTCAAGGATGCACTGATCCCTTAAGTCTGCTTAGTGTTGGTGCAGTTACTGACCTTGTAAAGTGGACTAGGTATCGACCAGACAAGACAAATTCTGTTTCTGCATCGATGTTATCAAATTCAGTGTTTCTGCTCTCAGTCACATTCATTCAGACTCAGCTGTCTCTGGAACTGCCACAGCAACCTGTACTTCACTAAAAGCTGATCTAGGACTGCACTGACAATTATATTCACTGTAGATTAATCTGTCGATTATTTATTAAATTAATTGTTTGACCTATCAGATGTCAAAAATGTGTAGGTGTTGTCTGACCCAAAGTCCAAAACTAAAAGCTTTTCAGTTTATGATATATGAGAGATGGAAGCAGCAAATCCTGAGAAATTTTTTCACAATTTGGTTATCAAAATATTGAGATCCATGCAGAGAAGTATACAGATTTTGAATGTGGGAATAAGTACTGGCATTAAATTGGAACTGTACTCTCAGTTGAGGTATCCAGAGAGAAAAGGTTGGACTGGTTCATCTGTTTTCTTATGAAGATGTCTGAACACAATGCCAACTAAAATTGAATCTTTCAGAATTTTAAATACTACGGCTAATACACTTTTCTCAATCTATTACAGCAATGTCTGAAAACTACGTGGTGTTTATTGAGCAGCCCATCAAGATGAACCTGTTGAAAATTGTGACAGGCAAACTAAGAGGGAAAAGCATCGGCGATGGCTTTTTCTGGGACCCAAAACTCAACACTATCTTCCACCTGATTCACAAGCAGACAGGCGAGGTACGGCTCAAACAAGGACCTTCAGCTTTCTTAAATGCAGCCTATTCACTGTGCTTGGACTGTATATCAAATAAATACGAGTTGCAAATATGACATTCTTTTGTTCAGTTTGTTCACATTAAAAATGTATTCCAGGTAAGCTCCATCAAGTACCTTGCCAAGCCGCTGTCAACCTTCCACCAGATCAACGCATATGAGGAGAACGACTTCTTGATCTTAGATATGTGTGCTTCAGATGATGGCCAGGCAATCGCTAACTTCAACATCCAGAACCTACGTAAGTCTGGAGAAGCTCTTGATGAGGTAAGCAGGTTAAGTAAAGGTCAATGTTCAACAAGTTGTATGTTCGAAAGCTTCCATCACTCATCCAAACATAGTTGAAATTTAAGTGGAGTGCTTCAGTTGCTTTTGGTTCAGCTGAACTGTAGGTGGGTTGCTGAGGCTGAAAAGATGTCCATATTTCATCCAGGTGTACAACACCTTGTGTAGAGTCTTTCCACGGCGTTTTGTTCTTCCTCTCAATGTGGACCATGAAACACCCTTCAACCAGAACTTGAACAACCGCCCCGACAGTGCAGCCATTTCTATAAGAATTGCCAAGAACAAGGTAGGCAGCACACATCATACATATGTATCAACACGGGAAATTGAGGAGGGTCAAGGCAGTCTTTGAGACGTACATGACTGCACAGAAGAACATTAGGTAACTGAAGACTTTGGTTGATAATATGATAACAATTACAGAAAGGATACTCAAACATACAGGTTTATCACACCCTTGTGAAGACAAATTACTATGGTGCATATTTGTTTACTATTTTAAATGAAGTCATTATGCTGGAACTCAACTGTTCATTACATTAATGGGTTTTTTGGGAGCGTGAATACATTTAATTGAATTATACCACTGTTAATTTCAGAAATGAAATACAGCACTGTAACTGCCACTGCTCCCTGAGCCTCATTACCTACATTGCTTTTGTCTCTGTGTAGGTTTTCTGCACCCATGAGGACCTCCATGGGGAGGATCTTCATCTATATGGAGGTCTGGAGTTCCCTCAGATAAACTACAGCAAGTACAATACAAAACCCTACCGCTACTTCTACGGCTGTGGCTTCAGACATCTTGTAGGAGATTCGCTGATCAAGATGGACCTACATGGGAATCGCATGAAGGTGAGCTGAATTTATGCCTCTGTCAGATGTTTCCAGCTGTTACAGCATGACAAAAATGACTTCTTTTTTTCATATATGTAGTGTAAAATGTGGTGTGAGTGTTACTAACAGCCAAATTGCACAAACTCTGAGACTCATGAGTAACTATTGTATTTTCTCACAGGTGTGGGAACAACCTGGTGTTTATCCCTCTGAGCCGGTTTTTGTACCTTCCCCTAATGCCACAGAGGAGGATGATGGTGTGGTCTTGTCTGTGGTCATCACTCCAAATAAGGTCAGTCAGGTTCAATCAAATATTCTGGATAAAGGGCTGTACCTCAGATAAAGGCTGTGAATTTCTCATTTATCAATGGCAACAACATGATACCTTTAGACTGGTTTTCAAAAACACTACAGGTCACAATATCAATACAACATGTTTTCTCTTCCTGTGTCACAATTCTTTCCAGGACAAGAGTACGTTCCTGCTGGTCTTAGATGCCAAAACATTTGAGGAGCTGGGCAGGGCTATGGTGCCTGTCAGCATCCCCTATGGTTTCCACGGGACATTCAATGCCACAACATAAACAGTGAGGAGGAACTAAATGAGGAGCGCACCTTTGACCCACATTGATAGACAGACGTTACAGATGTTTGTCTTATCATATACATGATCTTAGTTAGAGCTCCCTACATGGACATGAATGTATAGTTTGAAATGAAAATGAAAGTAATAATAAATGAAATTGAATAGTTAAAGGTTCATGTTGGAGGTTAAAATGCTGTTGTATAGGGAGAGGAACCTTTTGAAAACATGTCCTGTTGGAAATAACTTTTATTTTCAATTGTTTAAATCATTGTTTTGAATATTTCAATTCAGGCAAGTTCACATTTTAAGATAAAGGCCATCAGTGGCTGAAATGGGGAATCTGGGGCAAAATGAAGACAAATGCATGCATAGTACTGTATAAACACAGTGACTACAATAAGAAAAATGACACAAAAGAAAATGTTCAGGCTCAGCAAAGACTCATTTTATAGCTTCCTACTTTGTAAGAACCAGAAACATGCATGTAAATGCAGTTTGCCACACGGTCCACATGTTGAATAAAAAAACCTGTATGTATACATCTGGTGTGTGCATGTATTTGCTTGCTGATTAAAGGTGGGCATTATAGAACACAACTGCACCCAACCTGTTCAATATACAGCAGAGACAGTTAAGGAGATTCATATGAAAAACAAGCTTTTAGTGAACTTTCTAACAACAATGATAACATAACCACCTTTTTTACTTTCTGGGCACTTAAATTCTTTATAAACACTAATACATACATCTGTGCACACTTAGCATTCTTTAATATTCTTTAAAAACATACAAAGTACTTAGTTACATTTAGGCTATATCACAAACTGCAAGCCCTGTGTGAAGGATCAGAAGTGAAAGTGTGATGTGTTCAGATTTTAGGAAGAATAATTAACACCCTATTCAAAATTAGTTTTTGCTAAAACTGCTAACTCAATAAACTCAAACAGTGAACATATTCTTGACAGTCAAAGCAATGCCATGTTGTATGAAGCTTGGCACTTTGTCAATGTCACATTTTATCAGTTAATATGATGAACATATGAACTGCAGAAGACACCTGTACATACACAAACCTCTTCACAAAAGAAGCCATTCCTCAGTGAGATAAACAGGTCTGTTTCACCAGCTCAGTGACAGTCCATGCAGCAGACTTAACCCTGCAGTTTATCAGAAATGAGAGCCAAAGTCTGCTTCAGATGGATTTTCTTCTCTTTAAGGTAGGACTCAAGGTTTTGAGCCTCTGCCAAAAGGACATCCAGCTCCTTCATCTGTGAGGCATCTGCTGCAGCTCTTTCACTGCAACGAACCACACATACTGCTGTTAAAGAGGGGTGACGATGACAATATGAGTTCAAAAGCAGGCGTATGTCAGTGTGTGCTGAGCTCACGAGTGGTCTCAGTGACAAACAGAGAGAAGCGAATTATTTTGCAATCACAACAATGAAAGCCTGCAGCATGTGTAGAGTTGCGTATTCATGACTGTAAGCAGTCGGTGATTTGTTCATTTTTAACAGCACTCATGCAACAGGAGAGCCCATGTACACATTGTTTCAGGACGTCTCCCACCACACGTGTTGTACAAACTTAATCGACAGTCATGTTTCCTCTAAAATACTATGTCGAAGAGGTGGCTTTGTCTGGGGGTGTATTTTCAGCAGCAGACATGACTGAATGATTCTGAAATATTAATGGAATATTATAGAAATATTACAGGCAGCAGTGTGTCTCTATGATCCTCTCGTTCATCCATGACTACACGTTGCTCCTTGTCACTTTGATCGTGAAGGTGACACTACTCTATAGAGTATACAGGCTACAATATAGCAGAGAATAGAGCATTTATAGACGTGAGTCATGGTGATGGCCTGAGATTCTAATCTGCACAAACCTCAGTCAGATGAAGAAGGAGTGAGTCAGGCAGACTAGACTGACATATACAACCAAACAACCCCTCTGCCCCTGCACTCTGTCTGCAACAACTGAAAAAAACTGAGTGGTAAATGGCAGAAGTCAGGGGGCCACCAGAGTGACTACGACTCATCCTCTGGGACCTCGAATGTCTGTAAGCTTCGTGTCTATGCATCAAAAAACAGTCCAGTATATCTTTTTCTTTTTCAGGTGGAAAACTGATCTACTGAATTGAAAATACTTGATTGACTTTATTGATGTGTACCTAAGAGCCAGCAACTCATGAGAGTAGTGCTTTTTTATTTTCTTCAGTGTTTTATTGGCATCATTTTCAGATAGAAAGCTCATACTGTAACTTTGCCATTCTTTGAGCATGTTTAAATAAACAAGGATTAAATAATGTATAATCAAGTAGATCAAGCAACCACGGATCACAACTCTGTACAGTCTAATCTATATTGTAGTTGTATTAATATGACGTACCTTAATACTTCAGCAAATTCTGAAAACAGCTTGCTGACCTCTCTACTTGTACCTATAACAGGAAGCAAAACAACAAGAAGGATACTACAAATTTCACTTAACAGCAAAACAAATATTTTAGATTGACAATCAAAATCAACTGCCATTTCATTTCATTATTACAATATTTTACTTATGTGACTTGACAAAAAAATGAGATGTGGCTGCAAGCCAGAGGTTGGGAAGCAAGCAAAATTTTAACCATTTCAATGGGAGGAGAGAAGAGCAGCAAACAGATATCAGCAACAGACAGTTTGACATGTCCTGTTTCATGTGGTCACGTCATGTCATCCTTGCTGTGAGCTCATGTTTGAGACAGACACAGTGTTTTGTGTGACTGGCAGTATGTCACAGCACATACCTGCAGCTGTAACCTCAAATAAATCTGCTGACTTCAACATGGATGGTTTAGAGGGAGTTTTCTTCTTTTTTGGTGGAGATCTGTCTTGATCTGCAGATGTGCATTCCATCTATTGCAATGTTGAGGAGACTGGTTGCGCTTAAACATAATTCATTCACTGAAAAATCTGCTTATCTATGTCAAAACAAGTGAAACTCTCAATAATACAAAAGCAGTAGAAATTACTTCCTACTTTAACCTTTATATTTTGAACTGAATTAGAGTATGGCACACATTCAGCAGGTCATTTGCTCACTTTCCTCATTTTCATCGCAGTATCTACTAGAACACTGTACTTTCTGAGCTGTTACTGACTCAAGAGAACATCTACTTAAATAAAGGATCTTGTAAATGATTGAATAGACTTAGACCGCTTGACAGCTCCTATTCTTACCTCTTGTGGTGTTGTCTGTATGGGGTCTTTGTTGTTGTTTGCTGCCCTCTTGTTTAGCACTGGTGGAATCAGTTTTCCCGCCATTGGTGTTGCTTTTTTCATTGACAAGTAATGTTACTGCAGACGTGAAATTAAATTCGACAATTGGATTAGGGCTGGTTCTTCAGTCACAGAGGTCTGTTTGTAGGTCAGTGCCATCACAAGGTACAGTCTAGTCTGTGCAACAGTAGGCCTTTATAGCATATTCTATATTTGTATGATAAACACTGCAAACAGCAGGGGCCACGATTTACCTGAGGGGGACTGTGAAGCCCCTTCAGGCAAATTTCTATTTTTTGATCTTGGCCTACATAAAGCTGACTCGACTGAGACTGACCTAAGTTTAATAAAGCCAGTTTCTTGGTTGGACAGTTCATGATATCACCTGAATAAGTTAAATGAACAGTTAAATAACACTAGAGTTGCTTATACGTTGTAATTTGCACAATGACTAACCTCAACAGTATGCCACAATGGTACATTTGCATACATGATATATACATATTTCTGTCTGATTAACTAAAGTAAATTAATTAAATTAAATTAAAATTAACAAAACCATCTTGACTATCTTGTTTAGTTAGCTAACATTAACTTAGGTGTCTTTTCATGGTTTGTTTCACCCCTTAATGTCACTAACACAAGTTAGCTACAGATCTTTCATGGCTGAATATAATGTTATTAACCCATGTTTAACCATTTAGTTAGTCAACTCAACAGTACATAGATCATACAGAAGTTGGCATTGGGCTAGCCAGCTAACATAAAGCTAAAACAAACCAAGAAAATGAAATTAAGCTAGCAGCCTGGTAACATATTAAGCAACGTTAATTACCAAACGTTAGGATTTCTAAAAGTATTCACAAGGCATGCATGGTCTGTGTCGACGAGCTGGATGTTTCATATATCAATTTAACAGAGGAAAACATGACGGTCAGTTTCATTTCGTCGCGAAGGTGCGTTCAGTCATCTTTGAGAGGAACAGCGCTATCGCGGGTATATGGCACGTGCTGCATTCAGGGCTTCTCGGAAATTCGCTTGAATGGTTCTGCATGTTAATTCAAGAGCGGGAAAAAAGACGTTTCGATTGACAAAGCAAAAGTATTGGAGAATAACTATGTTGGATAAGACTGCAAAACACTATCATTGAACTTCTATCAGAATAATCATCATACACACTATAGACATGGGCTACCTTTCACTTTTAGTTGTCAAAACTTGATGGATTATTTTATTTTAATTTTCAAATGTAACTTCAATGTCTAACTTTAACTGCTTCCATTTGGTGTATTTTTTACTGGATAATATAATATAATGAACATGCAGTCAATAAAGCTGGATCATATCCCTCATATGTGCCAGGAGTGGACAGACCGAGTGGACCTGGCTGACACTACTGTGTTGTTTCATGTGCATTATTTGTGCCCATGAAATCTGTGATGGTCTGTTCAGTAATGAGTGTGCCAGTGGCAGAGCCAGACAGTTTTCATAGTGCTGGCCAGGCTGAGTTCCCACGTTGAGGCTGCACAGAAGCTGTGGATTTCATGCAGTTTCTCCAGCTGATAGGCCAAAATGTGTGTACCTAAAACAGTCTTGGGAGAGAAGCAGCAGCATTTTATTTTACCCCCATTGACATAAAAACTGTAAACTAAACTATGCTTATCAGGAAGCAAATATGGGAGTTTCTTGTTGTAGCAACATATCAAGTTAAGTTATGTGACAATAAGATTAATATGCGATATGCTATGACATATCCGACAGCAACACGCTGCTGTTGACAGTACACACAGAGATCAGGCTCAATATTATTTTAAAGCTGTACGTTTAAAGCACTTTAAAACCAACACATTATTCAAGTCCTGAGCAGCTGTAAAAGTGACAGATCCAATCCCACATGGTATTAAGATGTTTGCACATGACATGTATCTTTTAATGAGACTAACACAAACTGGCTGTCATGGACATGTGATGTCTTCACATCCCTTCATGTAGCCTGGGTGGATTAAATCAATGGGATTATACAAAGGAAGATTAGAACTACGCTGCGTGGAAAGTGGATGTCAGATGAAGCTGCTAGGTGGGTTTAACAACAGATCAATGCTGCTGCCTGGTGGCAGCTAAGTGGATTATTTCAGTGTGTCAAATAAAAGCATAAAGCAGCAACATAAACCAAAGAGAATGCATTTACAAGTGATCAAGGCTGTATGATCCAAGTGTGGAAAAAAAATTGAAGAAAAGAAACAGAAAGGTGCAGTATAGTGGCATTTTCATTTTTACATTAATAGCTCATAGAGAATTATCATGTTGTTAATCACCAAAGTTTTCAAATACAAAGAGCTTAATAGGATGTCTTGCACATGTATGCAACATTACACAAACCACAACAGACAAGTTGAAAGCAGTGTCTTAAAATAGGTAGATGATGAGCAGTGTAGGAGACTTATCTCTTTAATTCCAGTTCAAGGATAGGTTCACAATTCATTCGTTCTGTCTGAATACAATAGTCAGGTGAAACACATTATGATAATAACTTTATTTGTATAGCACCTTTCATACAGGAATTGCAGCTCAAGGTGCTTTACAAGATGGAAATCAAATGCAGCAAGTGAGTGCTTTACATGAAAAAGACAGAATGAACATAAAACAGATAGAAAATGAATGTAAAATAAGATGGAGAATAAACCCCACTTGGTAATGATAAAAATAAAAATAAAGACAAGGCATAGAATAAAGAGTTAGTAAACTAGAGTAGAATGAGGATGCAAAAAAAAAAAAAAATCATATTAGAAATAAGGATAAAGCATCAAATCACAGCATGAACTAATAAATATAGATAGGTAAAAAATAGAGCACATAGAATGTAGAAAATCAAATAAAATACATTTTCAAAGAAATGCAGCAGTGCACAAGCATGAGGCAAAGTACAAAGGTGTCAGGACGATGAGGTTGATGGGTTTTGCTTGCTGTAATCATTCTATTGCAAAATATGCAATGTCCTGTTCATAATTTAGTGCAACATCACACTACAGTTGCAGTCTTTTTATACACCCATGGTATTTTGGATTAAAGCAACTTTTGAAGGAACCCACTTGTGGTCTGTGTTTTTCCACAGAATGAAATATTTTAAAGTGAAATGTTTTTACAGTGGGAATACAGAATGACCTGATACCTGGATAGCATGAGCAGATACCATACAGGTAAGTGGGAACAAGTGACACATGCTTTCATCAGCAGGTGTAAACCTGCTGAACAATGGCTGAGGACATTGAGAGAATTTTCAGCTTTATCTTAATTGGTCAGGGAAATGAATTTGTCAGTCACACTGGTAACTGCATGTAGAACAATACTGCTGGAAAACAAGTAACATTGGCAAAATAGCCTCTCCCCATGGAGCTTAGTTAAAATACATCCTTTTGGAAATCCCTTTAGAAATGTCTGAGATGTACTTCCTGATTTCACTGTGAACATTGTCCTCTCAGTTAACTGTTGGTCCCTTCTGCTGTACGTACTAAATAAAACGTGTAATTTGTATGTGTGTAATATGTGTAATATTTCTCCTGTGACCCACTGAGTGCCATATTTGGATCAGTACCACCAAAATCTCAGAAGAAAACTGCAGAATTTGGCTGCATTTAAGCCTGTTTATTGATAAAGCTTGTTCATGTCAGACATTTGATTTGTCATCATGAAAAGCACAGGTGATACAAATTTAGTTTATATAGCTCAGTTTCATTAGGGCTGCTAATTAGCCATGCCAGTGAGCCAGCATGAGCAAATGTGTAAGAATGCAGAAGTGACACATTTCCCTCCATGGACATTGTTCTACATTCTGAGTGACTGGTCCTGAATGTTTTGAGCATTGGAAAACAAGGTGCATCTACTGTCTGCTGTACTGATTATACTGTTCATCATATAAACTGAACATACAGAGCGCATACAGCACATCCCATAGAAACTCTATTAGGTTCAATAAATTCAGATCAATGGAGAGCAACACGTTTTGTGCAACTGAATTACTTTAATAATGAATAATGAAGGTTGATATATCACACTGACATAAAGACTGTTGTTAAATTGATTCACTGGAGACAATCAAATAGGCAGTCCATAAATACACAATGTCTACACCAGCCTTGAATGTGAAAAGGTCACCACATTTTCTAAACTGCATAATTAAAGATTGAACCAAATTTAGAAGCAAGCCTTTCACAAAGTTGCTTTTTAAGCCATGATGAAACCTCCTCAAGGGCTCACATTCTACCTGTGGTGCTGTAACACAGACCAACTTTGTTTTCCTGTGGAAGTGGGAATCCAATCAGTAGCCAACTAATTCAAGGGTTTTGCAGGAAAGAATGAGATTCTTGGTGGATGTTTATGAATGCAATTCCTGAAGAAAATAATCAATGAGAACAAAGCAGACTGAATCGATGTCCCAGTAGAGACAATGAGGAGAAACGTGCCTGGGTGGTACTTTTAAATTCATTTGAAACCATCAAGATACTACGATCAGCTCTGTCGGCAGCAGATTACATTGGTCTTTGTCCGCTTTTATATTTAGAACACAAACAATGAATCTAGCATGCATGCCAGAGCAAGAGAAGCCAGGCCAACCTCCATGCCACGTTTTTTAAGAAATACAACATCGATGTGAAATGTGTTAGTCTTTACTCTTGACTACTCTCTGTTGGTAATGTCCAAATTTAGGAACTTTCAGGCCTTATCGCTAAACAAAAAGTCAGTGACAGTGTTTACTGCAAAGCTGAGGTAAGCAGTATTTTACGGCAGAGCTGGAAATGTGACAATTGTACCTGAGACTTAGATGAACAGTTTTTTAAATCTATGTTTAATCAAATTTACAGAAATTACAGGGCATTACAAACAGCAATCCCACCCACCAATCCCCCCACAACTTGTAACACCAAGACGTAGAGAGCACAGAGAAAGTAATAACAAGAAGAATATAAATAAATAGATATAAAATAAGAAATAAATCATCAGTGTATGCCTTTCCTTTTCCAGAGTGAGAATGCATGATCGGATAGGGTTGGGGAAAATACATTAGTTCTATCAAAATGGGCCTGAAGAGATGCAGAATAGAAGTGTCTGTGAAGTTGGAGAGGACTGTACTGGTGAGTAAACGAGCTGGTTTGGAGGGGAGAGCAAAGCAGGGAGCGATGTCGAAGTGAGCGATTAAGCCTCCAGTTGGCACCATAAGGTGTCTGGAACATGCAGCCAGAACGGCAATTAATGAATATTCGCTGTCCCAGTTGTAATACAAAAAAAAAAAGGTTAGCAGTGCAAGTCCACCACTTTTTGCATCTCTGAAGTAAGCCTCTACTGACCCTGATACCCCTCCTCACCAGATGAACGTATTGGCAGCTTGATTAATTGATCTGATGGATTGGAATAAGTAAAGAAACTGAGATCAGCTATTCATTTTAACTGTGTTAATCCTGTCAATAAGCAAAAGTAGAACTTTATCCTACCAGTGGAGGAGAAATGAGGAAGTTACCTTCAAAATGTCTGCAAAAGGCAAATCCAAGTGCAAAATTCTTCTTCACACCTTCTCACCATTGAAGGAGATAAATACTTCAGGGAGGGTGGAGAATTTCTTCTTAACAAGTCTGAGCGAGGACCTCAGCCAGTATCTTTACATCCATGTTAAGAGCTACATAGGGTAGTGTCTTTCTCTTTTTGAGGAGTAGAGTCATACAGATATAGGGATTCGTTGTACATGGATAAACACCATCTAGAAACTCAGGCATCAATCTCCTCATCTGAGAAATAATGTGAATATGTACATTTCCCACTATTACTTGACGTGATATTTATTTCCACTTACTTAAGACTTCAAAAACAAGTCAAAAGTTTTGACCAAAAAAGTATTTATGAATAAAAAACAACAACATAGCCACACATTTTGAATATTTAATTATTAGTTGATGAAATGTTCAAACGACATGACAATCAATGGTCAGCATGCAGAGACCTAAGAGACTTATCACTGACTTTTTTGGACTTGGCCTCCAGGCCTTGAGAATTGATAGACTTGAAACTTGACTTGAAACTGAGACCTGGACTGGTGATATAAAGATACATATATAATTTGTCAACTCTTTTGCTATGTTGCTTAGACCAAGATATGAATCTCTTAAACATCTCTGGGTATAAAACATAAGGCCATTGATGGCAGCAATACTACTACTTCTATTACTACTACTACTACTAGCACTAATAATAATAAGTGTAAGTGAAATAAGTGCTCATCCATACCCTGCACATGAGGTTGCTCAGAACTGTGTGTAACATACATGAATTTAATACATTTGCGTTTCTCTTGCTCTGCTGACTCTTAATAAAAACTGTGTGTGGAGCACTGGAGGCTTGCTAACTGTCTTTGTGTCTGCAGAATGGCATCAGAAGCGTGTTTTGTACAGCTCGTCCCGTCCTGACCGATATTCCCATGGTCAGTGAACGCAGCAGCGGGGCATCACTGCCAGTAGAAGGAGCTCTCCAGTCTTACCTAATCCAAGAGCCAAACATACACAAACATGGCGATATCACCCGCGAGCAAGATGCAGTCCTCTTTTCGGTGTTCGCTATATTTAATAGTTCTCTGGGTTGCTGGAATAAATTCGTCGACCCTTCGTCTTCACTCGGAGCAGCGTTACATGCTGCCGCAAAACAGAGGATTTTTCACGATAGAACCAAATGAGGATTTAGCAGACGGAGATGGAGGAGGCGCCGCGGCTCCAGCGCAGCCTCTGGCCGCTCACAGTGCCGCTGAAGGCGGGTCGGACTCGGGTGTCTATCGGCAGCATCGAAGCCGCCGGAGCGCTGGTGAATCGACCATGCCAAAGGTGTACGGGCAGGTAATGTAGTGCCTCTCAGCGGTACACCTCTTACATATGAACACTGTGCATCACCTCAGACTGCCCTTAGCTGGCGAGGATGTATCAAAGGAATTACGCAAGCCCCACGGCTGCTTTTTAAGTCCCATCATTTCTTGCACCTTCTGCTGAAGCAGCCCTGTTTGCGCCCGCTGCTGTAGGGAGGGAAAGGGTCGCAGAGTGACCTGTTTAACCTCGAAGCGAAATATCCAGCGAACAGGAGAAACGTGTGTGAATCCGGCGGCTCACCTGGTGTTTTCCACGTAACATTAGCTGCATTTCGTTCCAGCTGAACACACGCACGAATACGAAGCAGCTGCTACGTACATTGAATTCATATCGAAGTTACCAGGAAAGCCTTGAGATTATGGTGCGACCAGGTGTGTTTGTCTGCCGATAAACAGGGATTTTGTACTAGTTGTTCTCCGAAGAGGAGGGCAAGAGAAGAGTGGTGCTAATTCCGAGAGAAAGAAAATTGGACCAAGCCATTGTTGCCCTTTACCTTGTGTGTAATGGAAAAGTTTGTGTTCAGATGTCAGTGTCTCAGACGAGGACCTCACACATGCACATCCATTAAAAATGAGGCAGTTCAATTTGGTTGTTTATCAGATGCTGTAACATTTCACTCCTGGGAGAAAATGACGAGACAGTTTGTGAATTGTCAGCAGGCAAGATGTCATTTAGCATCAAACAGAGCTTTATTTTTATAGATTATGGATCATCTGTCAGAACAACATTTTTCCTGTTTGATAAATTGGATGAAAATAGAATTCAGCATCAGACATTGCATTTGTAGAACTACAGTTAGTGTGAGACGTTTCAGTCATGCAAGGCCACGTTTGAAATGCAGTTTGGTGCAGGGGTCTCTGAGCTCAGTGGTCCTCGCTCCAGTTCACTGACCCCATTCTGCTTCAATCGAAAGCAAACATTTTCCTCCTGATATGTACCTTTGCAGCAGTCCAGCAGCCGCTGCCACTCTTTGTCCAGACTCTCTCCCAAATAGGCCCCATTTAAACACGCTTAACTCTTATATAAACATACCTGATTGGATTTATTTGCATTTCTTCTTTTTGGGAAGTCCATGCTTGGTGTCGTAGTTGTCCTCATCCTCCTTGCTCTCGTTCAGGATGATCCGGATGGTTGCTGATGAGCAGTCCAGTGTTGGTTTACAGTATTGGTGCAGGGTTATTGGCAGCGGTGCAGTCATTAGTGCTGGTGTAGCATTGTCATTCATTACAGAGGCATTTTATCCAGTCGTCTGATGTCTTGCACTGGGTGTTAGATTCACCAGGCCTCCCGGCTTTGTAAAGTTCCTGAACACAAACCCTGTGATGGATGTGTAATGAAGCATCGCAGAGCAAACTGCAAGTCTCAGTGAAACATGATTGCCTTCAGAAACATTTCACCTCCAAGAAGAGAAAGAAAGTGAGAGATAGGGCAGCGTCATGGTGAAACCTTCAGAGGACTGAACTCCTCTGGGAACCAACGCCCTAAACTCGAATTGGCTGGAATTGTAAAGGAGAGATGGGTCAAAGGTTAGAGCTTTTCTACAAATTTTAGGAGCGAGGCTGAAAAGGTGTGGTGATTGGCAGATCTTTGAGCAACTCTGACAGTTGATTCACTGGTTCCAGCTTCTCAAATGTGAGCATCTGTAGGTTGTCTTCTTATAATAAGAGCAAACAGAAGGTCTTTGTGACTGACTTCAGCATTATCTGACAAATGGTGAATCCAGCAAATAATGTGCAGATTGATTAGTAGAGATAAATTAGCTCTGGGGCCACCTCAGGGCCCGACCAGGAAGGGGAAAACAGATGAAAATAACCTTTATGCAAAAGAGGGATAACATGAGAAAAAAGCAGTGTCGGTGTTTGTCGTTGTATGTGTCGTTGTCTGCCATTGACAAAGCCAGAATGAGCTTGGCAGAGGAGAAATGAGCAGGGGGAAGTATTTTTCTCTGTCATTCGTCATCAGCCTGCTGTCTCATGCTGACCGCCTCTTTCTTGTCTAGTGTCACCCGCAGTCCAAACACAGCGAACAGGACAAATAGCCTCCAGAGAGTCAGATTGAGATCATGTTTCATGGCTTGTGAAAGATGTGACCGGCAGAGGTTGTTATTAAATGATTAGCTTGTCACGTTTTTTTCCTCAGCTTCATGTCCCTGTTGGCTTGTAATGGACTGGACTTGTTAAGAAGCTTGAGCAGGAATGGTAATATGAGATAATGGCTCGGTCTGAGTGGGATTCAATTTGAATACTTAATCGTGCATCCATTGACCTAATATGTGGGTAACTGACCTGGCGTGAGGTTTGATTTGCTCGTTAGACTTGATAGGGTGAGGGACAATGAAGTAAGTCTGCATGTTTTTAAGCCTGACTTGTCAAAGTTTGGACCTTGGTCCACAATTGAACGTCAGTTTAACATGGGTCCAGCCCAGCAGTGATCGCTAAGTGGTGGCCCGTGGGCCATGTTTGGCCCGCTAAAGCTTCCCATCTGCCCTGCATGATGTTAATGAATTCAGGAAGTGTACAGATTTCATTTTACTTACCAGTGGAAGAGGCCTGGTCTGTCCTGAGAGTGATCGTTGATTAGAGTGCAAATCCCCGACTCTGATATACTGATATAGGTTAACAATAACATTAATTTGGTAAGAAAGTGAAAATATTAAAAAGTAATTGGGTAATTAGGTGTTATATTTTTTAAATTTGATGAATGTGGTTTTAATGTGGCTGGTTTACCTGTGTTGACATCTTTGCCATGGCGAGGTTCACTGCTGGAGAGAGTGTTGTGTGTTGTTGCTGCTTCACACGTTAATGTTCCACCTGAGAATGTGCTATCAGCTCCTAAAGCGCAGATACAGAATCTGTCTCCTTTTCTGTAGGACGCAGCTCACCCAGGTTTGTTCTCATTCCAACAAACTTTGAGCCAGGGCACCTCACTGACAAGTATTTCCTCTGTTGTTGAATGCAAACAAGTTTCTTCTTCCTGATTTGATTCCATTTCACTGTCAAGTGTCGCCCAAAGCCAGAGTTGCAGCTTTAATGTGCCCTCACAGGTTGGGGTATGACTGTACAGCGAACACTGGAACGTCCATGACCAACGCAACCAATGGATGCTCTGCTCTTGTTTTCAATTCCTAGTCTTGGTCCAGGAAATTCTTGGTCACTTACGCTGCTGTAATACTCTGCTTGGCGCCAGACTTTGGTGCCACTTCTGTTGAAGCCTATGGGATACACACGGAGAACCACACTAAAACCCAGCATCTCTACATCGTATGACCTCTGATGAAGAAGTGCCTCTACCAAAGGAAAGACCACACTTCAGAGAACAGCTACTGACTGATGCTTCAGGATTTGCCCATTTGTTTATTTACTGTTGGTCTCCAAATAGTGTCCAAAGGTGATTATGCCTACTCTACAGGACTCCTGGTGTATCAAATGAAAATACTCACCATGGTAAATTTAAAACACGTTGCTCGTGAAGTGTCCCTTGAAAATAATGAGTAGGTTAAACACATGTTGTAAACAGAATCTGAATCCTTCATTCATTCTTGCTTCCTTTCATTTCAGTTCGGCTCTACAATGATCGACAGAGCTAATAATAGATAATGTTATGGGAATACCACACATCCAAATACATATTCAACGTTTACCAACCTCGTCTGATTATTATTCATTGTGCATTGGGAGACCAAACTAACCCATTGCTACAAAACAACAGAGACTTAAGTTTCATGGCTATCAGAAACTTTCATCAATGAACTCGTGCATATCGTGCATTTTTTGATGAGCAATGAGCAAGTTCATGTCAGCTCATGTTCAGCCAGTTAAAAGCTTTAAATGTGAACCTACAGCAGTCGGAAATGTTCGGTTTGCATTGGCATTAACATACAGCAGTTTTTTCACGAACATGACAAAACATACATCAGTGGGCCACATGCTCAGTCACCATTGTTTTAACTTGACTTGTTTTAGAGGATAGTGACTCAACAGACATTTATTTAAATGAAACATTTTGAGATTATCACTGAAAGAAATGATTAAACCTTAACTCATTATTTTAAAATGCTGCCTTAACATTCATGTTTTCATAATAACAGAGGTTTGTCTGACTTATTTCACAGTGGATGCCCTTGTTGAACTAGCTGACAGATGCTAACTGGCTAAATTTGGGAGCAATTGTTCTTAAGCTACCTATCTGAAGACAGGCTCAGGGCTTGTGATTGGTTGAAAGACTGATGACAACACTGCTGTCACTGACAGTATGACATAAATGTGTGTATCTAATATTGAAAAAAAATCAACATAGAGTCGAATCGACATCTCTCTGATAGAGTTTCAGTCAACATGGACAAAGAGAAGCTTTGTGAAGATAGAACACGTTGCACGATTGCAGGGTGTCGTGTTGAGTGTTGTGTAGTTGATTGAAAACCTTTGTCCTCCTGCAAGTCACTGGCCTAGAATATAATGTGCTGGGTAGTGTTGAATTAATTGGCTTTTTAGTTCATTGCCTGTCTGTGTTAACACCTTATGGTCAGCTCAGCTCTTTAGAAATATAGGACTGGTCAACTTACAACAGGAGAGGAGCGTCGTCATGACGAGTCAGATGGCTTTAAATCCTCATATCTGCTGTTTGTTCACCAGCTGTTGTTGTTATTCAAAGACCGTGTTGCTGCTATTTCTGGTGTCCCGATGTTGCAATTACCTCTCTTAATCATCATGTGCTCGCTGTACTGTGGAGTGTAAACAAACAGTAAGAAGCCATGCAGAGTGTGGACAGATTTGTCCTGTGTGTTGTGGTATGTTAGGACACACCATGTCCAGCAACATCATTTCTCTAGCCTTTTCAAAAACTTACATTTAAATGAATTATTAATGTGTTGCTCTAATCTACTAAATCTAAATGTTTATTAGACATCACACAGAGCGATTGAACCCATGGCTGCCTCATTAAAGTGTCTGCATGCACTTTCAAACACTTGACCCTGATTTGCTTTTAAAATGTTTTGAGGAAGTGATGCGCTTTACATTTCAGTTTTTTGAAAAGTTTAAGAAAACTGGGTCAGCCCAGTTTACCTAAGAGTTCAGTTAGTGGCAGACTGCAGTACAGTTTCTGTCCAGTATCAACATCACCTGGTAATGGAGGGGTGTTAATGTAGTGTGGAGGTCTGGGTGTTGGTTCAGGTTGAGTGTATATGTATGTGTGTGTGTTTATGTATGTATGTATGTATGTATATGTGTGTGTGTGTGTGTGTGTGTGTGTGTGTGTGCGTGTGTGTGTGTGTGTACATTAGTGCTGTCAATCGATTAAAATATTTAATCGCGATTAATCTCATGAATGTTGTAGTTAACTCGCGATAACTGGATCCTGTAGTTTCTCTTATGTTACTAGCTGTGGCCACAGCTTATAAAAAACTAGGTCACAAAGAGCGTTAATCTTGCAATAAAAAAAATGACACCATTAAAATTGATTTGCGTTAATGAGTTAACGCGATATTTTTGACAGCACTAATATATATATATATGTTCTGGTATATTCTTATCCAGCGCTTAGCCAGCTACCATAGATGGCATGAACTAGAGTGAATAGATGACATGAATGTACTGTAAGAAATCTGTACAAAAATCAGCAACATTTATCAACCTGCTGTTCAATTAGAGGCTTGACTGGGTTGTTAGCATGATAATCAACATGGCTGAACATACAAAGAAATCCACATTACATCCTAATGGAGCTAATAGAGTAAGTTGAAAACACAAGATATCACCATAAAAAATATGACCCGCGCTGACAGTCCTGGTGGAGCTGCTCACGGTGTAGGTTTTCATTCAGAGTTAAGCATCAGATTTACCCAGCTGATAACCCCTTTGCGACTCCTGCTATTTGAAGATTGCACTTTGTCATATTGCAGTTCAGCTGTAATGTGTGTAAGTGAAAAGGACAAGACTATTGGTTAGTTTTCTCCATTAACATCATTCTGTCTCAACCATCAAGATCTCATCAGTGTTATCATTTCTTCTCTGATCAGTTACAGTTTTGAGGAGGTTCACATCAGCTACTGCAAAGCAAACATATACCATATATCACGAATCAGACCAGTCCAGCTCGTCCATGTTGTCTGATATTTGGTGCTGGTTGTGTTGCATACAGTTGCCTCTGAAAGCAGCTGCCTGCTGTGGCTGAAAATGATGCTGATGAGAGTGAAGAGACTAAACCCAAACATGAGAGTTTGGTGAGAATTGTCTGTAGGTCCACATGGAAACCAATTTCACATCCTAGCAGTCACATGAGGGTGTCACAGT
Organism: Chaetodon trifascialis; assembly: GCF_039877785.1. Lineage (NCBI taxonomy): Eukaryota > Metazoa > Chordata > Actinopteri > Chaetodontiformes > Chaetodontidae > Chaetodon > Chaetodon trifascialis. The sequence continues at coordinate 4,901,097 of NC_092064.1, read as the reverse complement.
AGAGGAGAGAAGTACAATACAATACAATACAATACAATACAATACAATACAATATACTTATGTACTTGTGTGATCTTTGGAAAGTTAAACCTCAGTGCAACTTTGACAGGAAAACAGAGCACAGGTTTTCACAGGCTTCTGCTCTCTCTCTCTTTCTCTCTCTGCATTTGAGCTAATGAAAAATCCAGCTGATTGGCAGTAGATCACCTGGAGATGGAGCAGTGTTTACAGCAGCATCAGTCTCCCACATGCTGCATCCTCAAACCATGAAACACACTATTTTGGACATCTTCACAACACATGCCACACCTCATGCATGTGGATTCTGATTTTCAAAGCCTCCTTAAATTCATCACTGACTCTCACTTTTAACTCCCTGAGCCTGGGCAGCAGGCATAACAGCCAGCTGAGCGTGTGTGCTGTAACGCAGCACTTAGCTCCAGTATGAAAACATCTTCATTAGTTTTTGTCTGGTTGAGTTTGTGCAGCTGCTGTCAAGACGTTTCAAGCAGAGCTTTCTTGGTGTGGAACATCGTTAATCCACTTCTCATTCAGCCTTAAAGAACTTGAATATAATATTTATCATTTTCTATGGAGTGCCTCGATTCCACATACTGACAAGCCTTGCATTAGAACTGTGTGAACACTCAGATTTGTGTACACAAATTCACAGCCAATTATCCTGTACCTCTGTATCCTTTTTAAGTCTGATTTTGGTGTCTCAATTCGTCAACACCTTGCTTTCAATCAGCAGAGGCTAACCTGAAAAAGAGCCTGCATGGGGATGTCCGCAGTCACATTGTGAGGACAGTGGCTCACTTGTGGTTCCTCCCTGTAGGCAGAAATCCGCCGGTAGCTAACAGCACAGACTAACGCACACATGCAAATTGGAGCTCGCTCGGCGCCTGGTGAGCGTGCAGCGAGCCTTCATTGCCTGCCAGTCCTGCAGAGATGATGTCATTGTTTGAGACTGGCTCTGCCGCCGATGCTCTCCTGGCCACGATGCCCCCACCACCCACACATCCCCCCACAGTTGAATAATGGAGAGCTCAGAGCGGAGGAGAGGGGAGGGTGGAGGGGGAGGGTGGAGGCTAAATGCCCAGGCGTATTGTTGCTCCGTTCCGCTCCTTGGTAGTACCAGACACAGAGCCCAACTCCTCCACGCTGCCAATAGGATATCAAAGTGCCAGAAGGGTGGGAAGAAAGGAGAGGAATGCAGCAGATAGCAATAAAGTGGTTTCCGTATCTGCTGTAAAGCCTGTGCTGCAAAAAATCCTATCGAGTGTCATTTTCTTGATGCTAATGCAGAAATCCATTTTTGTCTGTTTCCAGAGTGAAACGACAGGAGAATCTGCCTGACAACTGGTTAAATGATCTCACTTGGATGGCAGATATTTTTCTCACTTGACAAAAAAATCCGATTTTAGGGCTCGGAGGTATAAAGCCTGGAAACGAGCTGAGTTATGGGATGACAAATTGAGCTCTATTTCAGTGGGATGATGGGATATAACGCAGACTTTACACGTGCCTACACCTACTCAGGGAAGGAGTTTCTAGCTTGTTGTAATACACTTGGTTAGCAGCATTGTCTGGAGTTTAACTGTGTTGGTGGTGCAAGTTTCACTTATGTAGCTTAATCCTCCGACGAGATATGTCTGACCTGCACTTATCTCATCTGGCTGACGAATACCGCAAAGGCTGGTTTGCTGTGTTACATCTAGGCCTGGTGAGGCCTTTTATGAACACTCTCCAATAGCAATTAATACAGTATGCTTTGTGAAAACTAAACAGTACAGCTGAAAATTCTGAAAAGGCATTGGTTTCATCCCGAGTAATCAATATACTGCACATTGATGAGGCTTTTAACTGTTGTCAGACAGCCAGTTGAAAGCCCTGCAGCTAGACACGACCAGGGGCTCTTTATTTGGGTCCAGGCACAAATAAGGAATGCAGCCAGTTTCTCAGTTGCATGTCATAGCTTGTTAGTGAAAGCAAAAGCTTTGCTCGACTATTTGGGATGTGACACATTTAAGAAGGTCAGCGCATATGGACACCACATTCCATATAATGGGATTGAAAAGTGTTTATTTTGGGACTAGGGTTTGATTTAGTGTCAGTCGTAGTTCGAACTGCTCAGCTGATGAGAGGTTAATGCCACATTGCCTTGAAGTAGTATGCAGTTGTATCGGAGTAGTTTTACAGTTGCAGTTTCAAACTCCTGATCGTGGTTCAAGTGTCTGATAACGTTATGGACAGAGATAAACCTTTTTGTAACATCCTTTTTGTTTCAGCTGCCATCATATCACTCTTGCCGAAGCCACCAGACTCATTAAGACAAAGTAACTTTATTATTGTAAAGCACACCTCAGTCAAAGTCGACAGAAACCCTGCCCCCTGTCAGCACCGATGAAGTGATGAAGCTCTCATTTGAGAGGGCTTTCCAGCAGTCTGTGGTCAGAGCTTATCCACTCTGGCTAGTTTGACTGTCCTCAGTGGTTAACTGATTTACTGTCCTGAGTTCACCCCTGCTGTTTTGTAGCTGCCACTTTTCTAATTCTCAGTGTATTGTTAATGAATTCCGTCCATGAATCTATTTCCTCTCAGAGTCGGTCATGTCAGGTAACTGACATGCTTCTTGTTAAGGGTGGTGCAACAGATGAAACAGGTAAATCAGCTTCTGGATATTTCTCATTGCTCAGTGGGGCATTGTTTTACTCCTCAAGAGGTAGAAGATCTTTGCAGATTGTCACATCCACTTCACTACTAACGAGCTTCCTAGCTGACTGCTGGCTGCCTAACTCTACTAGTTTGGGCATTTTGTGGGCTGCGTTGCTTATTAGTGGTTAGCTTGCAGCTACAGTACTTCACCAACCTGCCTTTCGAGTTTCTTAAATGAATGAAAAAAGTAATGCATGCACACTGACTCCACTTGACTAAAACATTTCAGCATCAGCTGCAACGTACTAACTTTGGGCAAAGTGGCCAACGATGTCACATTCGTGCAAGTACAAGCTTGCATCTACTTGTTAACCACGTGTTTGATGAATTGATCATACTGTCTCTCTATTGATGCGCTTTGACTCTTTTGACTCTTTCACTCCCTCCTCTGTGGGCTCTGCCCTGAAGTTACTCTACTGTCCACTGTCTGTGTGTGAGGAGCTCAGCCCGACCCTGGAGCAAACAGCCAGTGACACAGAGAGCCGAGGCAGAGAGGCTGAAGTGGCTTTTGTGCCCCCCAGTGCCACTGAACGTCCACATCACGTACACATCCACTTTCTTCACCAGTAGCTCAAACAATGCTGTGTGCTAGGAAATTGGTGTAACTTGGACAAGCAAGCCAAAAACTGCAGGCTGATTGGCTGTTGTCCTGTTTATGTCTGCTGTGTGATGGGCGGAGGTCTTCTAGTATCAAGTAAAAATCATTACCAATGTAAAAATTTTATCATGATTCCCTCCTGTGATTGTTTTACTGCATAGCTCCAGGCTACAGGTACTGCTTCATTGTTAATACTGCTGATCAAAAACACAAAGAGAAATAAACACAAAGATTAATGATAATAGAATAAATAATTACTGCCCCCCAAAAACCATTTCTCTCTTTCAGGAGTAAAAATGGTTTTCTTATTGCGTGTTCTAGCCTTAATCTAGTCTAGTTTTAATTGTATTCAGAGCACACGGGTCGAATTTCTTCCCATTGACCCAGCATTCATTAAAGTCCACAACCGCTGTTCATCAGCTCATTGACTGATTAACTGATGAGTAAAGTTCCATCTGAACAGAGGCTTTGTGTTTGAAGAGATTTAAAGAGTATTTACGTGTTCCCTTTGCTCAATTTCATCAGCTCTGTCTAGAAGCTGTGTGTAGTGTGTATAGTGTAGTGCAGTGGCCCCAGTGGTAACCTGATGGACCCATTTAACACTGATGCACAGGCCTATTTAAACCCTGTGCAGCAGAGAAAAATCATTAGCTCATCAAAGGCTCCCGTGTTAATGAGCTCCCTGTTACCTGTACCTGCTTGAAGTGCTCCTGCACAACTTGGCTCCTTCATCAATCGCTTCACGCCTAACTTCATTATTTTTTGACTAAGTCTGTGCTTTGTTAAAGAGAAGAGTTGTGTCTTCTTCTCAGAAAAAAAAGAAAAAACAACAGTCATCAGAAGGGAGGAATTGTCTGTTCATGCACCACAGCACACCTGACTTTAGCATCTTCTAAACATGTTAAAGAAAAAAAAGAAATGTAAGACTGCTCATTTTAGGTGTTGAATGGTGTTAAACATTGAAACTCGTAAAATCCATTTTGCTCCTTAAACACCGCTGCTTGTCTTTAGCTTACACACAGCAGTTATGAGCTCGGACTCAGTGTGAGTTTAAGTGACCTTTGTTATAATAGCATTAGCGTCTCAAAGGCAGATTTTTTTCTTTGACTAAGAAAACTTCGGTGACTGGTTCCAAACTAAACCGTGTTTTAGCAGCGGAGCTTATGCAGACCTGAGTCGCATGTAGCCCTTCTTTCATGCTGTTTACACTCAGAAATAATCAAACAGCTGAACCTGAAAACCTTTATAGGTCTGTTTTTCCCACGCAGAAACCTGATCAGAAATCAGTAAGGGTACTGATAAAGAATCAGACTGATGAACAGAATCAGTAATGGCGCTGGTTTTAGTGAAATCTTATCAGTTCCCATCTCCAGTTCATATTAGATTGAAAATGTGTTTAGGGAGTATGATTACATGTGTGATAAAAATTGAAGAAAGTGTTTTGTATCTCCAGAGGGAGCAGTGTGAAGTCTGATGAACGCCCTCACTCCAGTCAGCCAGCTGGGGCTGAAGATGTGAAATGAGAAGAATGTGGGGGTGTGGAGAAAGAGAAGGGCGCTCACCAGACCTCTGCAGCCTGCTCCTCTGCTCTGCTTGAGGCTAATGGCTCCAGGCTGCGTTAGCCACCGCTAGCATAACACAGCCAAACCTCTGACAGGACTGTCGGTGGCTGAGTTGCATTGTGGGCAGTGATGACGGTGACACCATATTCTGACAAAGACGAAGAATGTGAGGAATCAAGAAGATGACATTCCTGATTCTGCTGCATCGATTTTGACCATTTTTTAAATTGTCTGACGATGTTATTAACAGTACATCAGTGGAGGACTTTTTAAGAATCCTGAATGCATTTACTGATCAGTCTCTGGAATACAATTTTGCCAATAATCCGCACAGATGAGATAGATCCAGGCCCATAATTTGTGACTGAAATTTACTGCAGGAAAAATATAGGCATAACTTAAATGAATTAAATTAATTTCTCTCTTGTGTTACACTTTACTCTTCGACACATCTAACACGTTGCAGAAAATGATCAGTGCAGTGTCTGTGCAGTGTGTGTATGAGAACGTTCCCATTGCCAAGAACCCGTTTTCCAATTTTAAGAATTTTACTTCTCTAGCAGGATTTTACTCTTGGTGTTCTCTATGTGCACCAGTTTAAGTAACTTTGGGTGTTTTGCCAAAGAACTTAATTGTTTTGAGCAGGATGTGGCAGTGCAGATATAAATCTCGCTCCCCCCACCACAGAGCGAGTGGGGAACCATTAAGATGGCGATAAACTCAGTGTTCCAGCCTGTCGACTCTCAAGGTCTGGCTGAAGAGTGACCCATCATGAAACGAGCGAAAGCCCTCCTCTCTGCACTTCCTGACTCGTTCTCTAGTCTTAGAGAATCCTCTCTGCTCTGAAGCCTTTGCACCCCATAACGCTGGGTGAGACACAATGCATTATGCATGCGAGTGTGAGAGAGGACGACCGAAAGCGTGGCAGTGTAGTAGCCTTGTTGGCTTCTTTTTGATGTGCTTGACTCCACCCCTGTCCATATAACCCCCCAACTCCCCAAGTGACCACAAAGCTGTCACAGAGATTGATGGAAGGGAGCAGATAACACCTCCCTGTCACTTACAGAGCCACCTCTGGACTGTCTGCCATGTCGCAGCGCAGTGTGTGTGAGGGGAAATAAAAGAAAGGAATCAAAACAGCACAGACAATATGCTAAAGAGGAGTGCTACCACGACCAATACTGAATTCCTGTTAGCCTGAAGGTATGCATTATTTTCAGACAAATGTGCGGATGCAGGCAGTTCATCAGGGTCCAGTAATAATCTGTGTAGATGGGACGTGTCTTCAGATGTTACTCGGCTGCAGCTTATCCTCCTTGTTACAATAGTGAAGCAATATTGATAAGGGTTGGCAAAGATAGCGTTTCTATGTATAGAGCATATTGCTCAGTACATGGTCAAACAGTACTTGGCAATAGAGAGATAATCAACCCTAACTCGTGTACAAATGCCAGCTAAAACACCCTTCACTCTGCATGTTTGGGCCTCCAGTCACAGTAGGAAAGTGCACTGTAGACAAAATATATATTTTTATGAATACCATAATATAATGCTAGAACAATGTGAAAATCACTAGTATATCAAAGTTATGTATCCAGGTTTTTTGAGGCAAAGGTGGGAAAGGCTGGAGAATGGATGTGGCACATGCAGCATACACAGTTTGTGAGCATGCTTTTATTGTGCCGTATGATTTCACATTTTGCTTGCCAGTTTGAGGGCAGACAAAGAAAAGGGACAAAGGGGCTCAGAGCTTGATGGAAGAGGTAAAGACAAGAATGATGAAGGGAAGAACTTTCCCATGGAGGCAGGCCCCAAAGAACAACCTGTGATGGACTCAGCTGATGCATGATATATTCATCCAATCACCCAACCCTCAGAAACAGTAAGCTCTCATACTGAAATATTGTGTTCTTGTCACCTGACAAAAATATTAAAGATGCACTTTTTGGTCCTTTGATGCTGTAATCCTGAAGGTGTTCATTATTTCATATCCCATTTTTGATACTACATTTAGTACCTCTCTGTGTAGTAGTTCTTAGTGTGAGTCAGGCATGCTTGTTTGGAAGTCAAGTTACCTACACATGCAAAAGAGATTCACAGGAAACGGTAAAAACACTAAAATATAAATTGAAGTGTTACTCTTTGGAATTAAATCTCATTAGTAGAAGCTTCCTTTCTCTGTGTGCCAGTAGCTCTCCTGCAGTCACATCAGAGCTAAAGCAACATTTCCAGCTGCTTCTTCATCACATCGAAAGAGTTCAACATGCAAAACCACAGGATGGCTTTCATTGTGTCAACAACATGAGGCAATGAATTCTCTCTCAGTTCAGTTTCTGTGGCTGCACTGTAAACAGATACACAGGGACCGGTTGGTCTGTTGGATTTCTGGCTGCTCAACGTGTGGTTGCTTTCATTTTGGTGGTGCCATTTTGAACTGTGGAAGCCGTTGGGGAAAACACACTTTTACCACCTGAAACTGCAGGTGTCACCAAATGTGCCAAGAACGACATCTTAAGGATTGGAACTTGAAAATGTGCAGTCACATACATTGGAACAAGCCCTCAGCTGGAGGATTCAGTCCTCTTTTGCAGCCCGTTTTAAAGTGACATTGTGTTCCAGAGACAGGTCACCACAGATAAATTCTCCAGTGGTGGTAAACACGTAGCTGTAAATGTGGGAGGTGTCAGTAATGATGTACTTACACAGCGCGTGGTGCATTTTAAATTTTAATTGGACCACAAAAATGTTGTAAAGTGGAGGTCCCTCGAGAATTTAAGGAAAACGGCTGCTTTTCGTCTAGCGTGAGCGTCCGTGGTATAAAAAAGCTTGTAAAGCCCTTGTGTAGCCTGGTGTGCTTGTGTAAGGAAGGTCATGAAAAAGTCAGTTGAGCTTGAAGTAGAGCTCTGAGACTCTGGAACTTACAACAGAGATGCTGCGTTGATTAGAAGATAACAGGGAACGTTTATGGTTCACAGATGTTCCTCATTATGTTGATGGCCCATGTTTAGTGTTGCTGCCTCTTTTTCTAGCCACCACCTATGAACAGGACAGTGATCATCTATGGATGGACCCTTGTGGCATTAACTGTCATCCTGCAGTTTGCTGCAACCTGGCAAATAGTTTTTTTTTTTTTTTTTTTATCTCACAGTCATCATCATTCTCTAGATTCAGCTGTGTCAGTCTGCGGAGCTGCTGGCACCCTTTGGGCTGCTTGCATCACGGCCAATGATGCCTAAAATGCAGAGATTTACTGCTGTAACACTTCGGCCTGAGAGACGGCTCTGGCTTTTACTGAGGTGGCCCTGAGGGAGGCAGACTGAGGAAGATGGAGAGGAGGAGGAGGAGGCTGATGACTAAAGCAAGAGACGGGAAGGCAAGTTGTGTATCAGTGAGGCTGGCTTCATGACAGCGGCTCATAGTCGTGCCTTTGTTGGAAGTCGCATGAGGAAAAGGTTAAACTGGTGTCTTGCAGGCGACACACAGTCTGGTCCTGCAGGATGTTGGCTTTGCTGTTTTCTGGCAACAGCTTCAACATCATGCAGTAGGAAATATCCACACTTGGGTCGTCTTACATTTGCATATCATCAGTCTCTGTTTCATGCTTTCCAGGACCCGTTTTGTGATAAAATGCTGTAATTTTCTGGAATCACCCACCCCCTGAATGAAAACACAATATATATTGTTGCTGCATTGCGTTGTAGATTGTGAGGCCTCTGTGGGTGGTGCTATCGGTGCCTCTGCGCTGTCTTCGATGTGTTTCTCTTTGTGAGATTATGGTTGAATGTTGGTGCAGAATGGTGAATCCAAACCCTGATATTAACAACACAACAGGCCCAGCAGTGCATGCTGCACTGCCAGCAGCTGTTCTGAACTGCTGAAATGTTTCAGGCAGAATATTTTATTATATCCAGTTTCTCATGCGATGGCAGTGCCAATGCTTTGGCGCTGTCGTCCTCCTCATTGTTCTGATAGTAGATTTAGTAAATTCAGAAGTGGGTTGAGGGTTGTGTCTGATCACAGCCGACAGGAGTAGCAAAGATATCTGTTGTTTATTCCTCAGTGTGAGCCTCTAGGAGAGTGCAGAAAAAACCTTTGAAGCAAAAAAGAGCCCTTTCAGAAGCCGCCCCCCCTCGCAGAATTATCAATAAAAGATAAGGGAAGGAAAGCAGCATGGGTGGTGAGGCAGTGACAATGAAAAAGATGAAATAGCCTATTTCTTTTCATTGATCTATGTGCCCTATGGGAGGTGCACTGAATAGGGAATTAGTATCATTGCATTACCCACCCTATACATGGAAAATCAACTGTGCCTACACGTGTGTGCGCACACGCTGTCAGACCTCGATCAGCCACGTGGTGGTTCTGTGTTTTTCTTATTCTTAGCTTATCTCATAAAAAGACTAAAACCAAGAATGAATTGATCCTTCTGACAAGTATTGTCTGTAGCTCATTCCTGTCGTAGAGCTCCGTTGTTCTCTAGAAATTCTTAAAAACACATCAGTGAGCCACACTGGTGCACTGGGTGTTTGTTCATTACTATGCTCACACACACTGATGTTTAGTTTGACTCTGTCCAACATACCGTCCTGCTGCTGCACGTGCTCACAGCACACCAAATGTATCGTCAGCCACAGCTTAAAGTCGTCCTGAACTAATGCATTATTTTCTCAAAATGATGTATTTGTGAGTCTTTTGGTGCTGGGAAGGTCGCTTACTATGGGTTTATGAGAGATTTTTCCTTCTGCAGACTTAATTAGAGTGAATTTTATGGTCCAGAATACCAAAACAATGAGCCGAAAGATGATAAAACTGACTTAAGAGCTGAGGGGAACCGCTGAGTTGGGTTTTTCCTCTCGGTGGGTTCGTCACTTTGAGCAACACCTTTCACGTTACACAAAGTCATTTGGCCAATTTTTCATCTGAAAATATTTACTAGTGCAGCTTTAACCTTGTTGCTCATTAAACTGTTCCCACAATATACACAGTCTTAGTCAATTTGTCTATTAAATGTGATTTGCATTGTTTTTCGAGCTGCTCTGACAGACTATAGCATCAGGTTATGTGAGGCCACAGCCTTGTGTGTTTACAAACCCTGAAGAGTCGTGAAGGGTGGTTCAGCTCTTTGAGTGCTCTCTTTATCTTTCTACATTGTTTTAGTTTGACAGTTGGGCCACTGAAGAAAGAAAGTTTGTGCATCTTTATTCTAAGAAATGAAAGAAGTGAAATGAGCTTGACTAGGTGCCCGGGTCTAAATCATTACAGACTTCCAAGATTTATGGTTATGGTTTTACTGTGAAGACACAAGTCATCGCTGTGTGCTTCAGCCTCAGATTCAAGCCATATGTTGAGCTGATGAGACGTCTACATCTATTCTTTTGACTGTCAGCAGATCAGGCTGATTTGTTGGACTCATCCTTCTTGTGGATATCTCTAAGGATTGGACTGTGAATATGTGAAATGTGAACATCTGAAATGTATTCACAGCATTAATAAGAGTGGCTAACAATGCTCGTCTCGTTGTGGCTGGAGGCATTATATTTCAGGGTTGTCCGTCTGTCCCATTCTCATCAATGCGAAATCTCAGGAATGCCTCAAGCGAATTTCTCCACATTTGGCAAGAACATTCACTTTGGACTCAAGGATGAATGCATTCGATTTTGGTGTTCAAAAGTCAATGTCACTGTGACCTCAACTGATGACTTGACTAGTTGGCGGAGGCATACAACCGTGAGGCTATAATTCTAGTTCTTTATTAATGCCTTCAACTTAATTCCAAGAGGTGGTATGTAATTGGCCATTGGAACTGCAGAAAAAACAGATTTAGTGCCTTCCCACACAGATATTGCACCAGTCAAATCACAGTACTGGCATTGTCTTAACCAAAAATTCAGGCCCCCAAAGAACAGTAATGAAGGGGGTGCTATCCCAGCAGAAAAACAAGTAGAAGCTTCTCTTTTGTCACAGGTTTGACCAGTTAGTACAGAGTTCAGCACAAACACCAGTGAGATACTGATTTCTTTCTTCTGTGTCTTTTGTCCTGCAGGCCAACCTGAATGACTCTCATAACCAGATGGTGGTCCACTGGGCTGGAGAGAAGAGCAATGTGATCGTAGCCCTGGCCCGGGACAGCGCAGGGGCCACTGGGCCCAAAACCAGTTCTGTAAGTGCACCTGAACCTGTGTGCGCATAAGAGACAAAGGAAAGCCAAATGGGGCACAGCCATGACCTTTTATGGTTTGTTATAACCTCATATAGTGTTTTCATCTTCCTTTTCAGTTGAAACTTCGTCACTACATTGCCTCACTAACTCAGCAGTGCAGCAGAAGGCGTGTGTTCACACTTGTCTAACATGTTTCTCATGTTTCTGGTGATTGTTTAGCCACAGATTAAGCAATCCATCTGCTATCTTGACACGCACACACACACACTTTGAAGAAAAAGCTGAAAGCCTCAAGCACAGTCATTGAACATAGCACATCTCTATCTTTCTCTTTTGACTTCCCCTCCTGGGCTGCTCTACACTTCATCAGCTTTCAGAACTTGCTTGACAAATGGGAAGTTGAGAGACAAAGAAGTGTCTTCATTGGTTTCCTTTTTACACATGTTTTTAACACTAAGCCCAGTGTTTGTCCTATACACCCAAATTAACAACCGATGGAATGTTTAATATGTAACACCTCTCTTTTTTTACTTTGTACAGCGTCGCTGAGTTCTAATTATAAAGACTCTTTAAGACTTAAAACATTTTTTAAGTATACCTTATCTCACATATACACCCACAACTGTAGAGCCAAATATTTTGAAAGAGTAGACATTTTTGAATGTTTAATTGTCCCCTGAGGGATGTAGCTGAAGCCGTTTAGTTAATTACAGATTAATGGGATGATTGCACTTTGGAATAATACCTTGTGGCTCTGTGTATTTGCTTGTTCAAAAGAAACTACGGGCACACATTTAATTTTTTTTAGATTTTGTTCGACTTTTTTTTCTTTAAATTGGGATTATTTTGTATGAATTAAACAACAGGCCTGTATTTGTGGTCTATTAAAAAAGACACGATTGGACAAAGCAACTATGCACATACCATGTTCCTGCATCAGTAGAACAACATAAAATGACATAGTTGTGCTTTATTGAGGTTGTCCAGAGGTTCAAACTAGTAATTTGACTAAATTTGCTTTGTCTTTTTTAAAAAAACTCAACAATTTAGCTCGCATATCTCAATATCTGTATTACATTAATGGTAATATTAATGTAGCAGTATTCAATTAAAGCCAAGAAAGACATTCTAAAGAGGCATTTTCATTCATAAAAGCTGCATAGTTGACCACGTATAATAAAATTGACAAACTGCTGGTAGGTCACATTTGATAATTATTTTGATATCTGACTAAGCACACTGAACACAACCGTTGACAGCTCTGCACTGTAGCTGCTTAAAGGTGCCCTTTGGAGTTTATTACCTCTAGAAGCACAATGGCACTGTTAATGACCCTGCGAGTGACACACATTTCCATCAATGCGTTCACACTATTCCAGTGATCTACAGAGGTGGTAGATCAGGAAATGCCAGTAAAGGCAGGGAGGAAGAAGATTGCCAGCTAACAATCGTGGATGTAAACAGTCCAGGTTTTAAAATACTTAAAAAAAGTGGCATTGCAAATGTTTTATGAGGAAGACATTACTAAGTTCAGTTATCTTAAATTTTCATTTGCTAATCTCTTGACGACTCAATCAGATAATTGAAATATATCTTACAGAAAAATGACTAATTGTTCAGCCCTAATCTACATGCCATGGTTTCTGTACAGTTATCATGGACTGTAAGGTGTAGTCATTGACAACTCCCTCTTCCCCTCTTTGTCTCCAGGTTTATGTGTCCTATGACTACGGGACCACTTTCACGCTTGTCTCAGACAAGTTCCAGCTTTCAGAGGCCAAGGCCAAGGATGGCAGCAAGCAGGTCATCTCCCAGTTCTACCATAGCCCTGCAGACAACAGGAGGGTAAGTCGCAGTCAGTGCTGCTGACAGACAAAGGTGTGCAACATGGTCACGTGCTCTTGAAAACAAATAAAGCTAAATGCTGCTGAGCTGTGACGACGGGCACTGCTAAAGGTGAGGCTATGAAAATGAGGTCTATTGTTAATTATCAGTTATCCACTGCATGCATAATGAACACATCAAACACCAGAGACAGTAGGCGAGGGGGGATATGTGTCATATAAAAGAATTGAATGAATCCCTAGAGATCTCACTCTTCCCACTGAATTCTTGATAATGTCTCTCTCCAAGACACCTTTTTACTTAGTTGTGGAGCTAGACTGCTCTCAGAGGTGTCTGAGATGTTTCCCACTTGTTCCATATTACAATGATGGAAGCCATTGTTCTGCTCCTGGGTAATGGGATTTTGATTCTTTTGTTATACCTCTTCATCTTCAATTTGCTCCTCAACACAAATCTATCTTGGGGATCTACCAAAGGTTTGTCGAGTTGTTTGGACATACTAGCTTTAGTCTGTTCTGACATACACTTTTAACTTCAACTTTTGGTCCTAAGCCTCTCTCAAACAATAAGCTTGAGTTGGCACTGTTGGACTGAACTCGTTCCAGAGACATTCAAGTAAGATAAATATTTTTTGTGTACAACTGTGCTTCTCATAGCTAGCGTGGAGGTAGTGAAGACAATAAGTCCAGATGAGTTCCAAGACCCTATTGATTCCGGTATGTGATCCAAAACAAGTGGGCAGAAAATAGGTCAAAATAGACAATAAACCAAGACTGTCTTATGAATACAGTTCTAGAGACACACAGAGTAAATGAAATGGAGTGGAAGCATTCTCACTCAGAACAAGAGTTCTAAAGGTCGGTGTATGCTTGAAACAAACTGGCTTGTTTGACATGTCCAATGAGGATGAAGTCTGATTGCAGCTGTGAATGGCAACACTGAGGGGATAATTATTCGAATGGTTAAACAAATCAAAAGGTGACCTTATTCCCTCTAGTGTACTTTATAGGCCCTGAATGATAGGTGTTCCATTACTTTGCTGCATCATCATTAACTTACAAGATTTCAAATTTTACTAATTAGTTGCTTGGTTGCAGAACAGCAGGGAACACAGCAGTTACCATAAAAGCTCAGTATCTGCTTCTGAGGAATGTACACAGATTCACAGGCCAGAAGAGTGTCTACAGGTCTGGCTGAGGTGGGTTCAGTTCAAAAGTGGAATACAGCAAAGAGAGTGGGCAGTCAATAAGAGAAAGCAGACAGAGATGAAGTGGACTGGACAAATATTGGCTGCATAAAATCAGAAAGCACCACGAGTCCCATAAAAAATTGAGCAAAGCTTCACTGTGTAAGCTGGTAGAGATGATTACACCTTTACAATGCAGACTTAGAAGAACATACTGTAGGCTGCATCATGTTTCAGTCACCACTAAATCAAACATACTTCTCTAAGAGGTTTATTTCTTACCCCTGGTTTTTATCTTGTGCTGCAGCTTGTGTTTTCCTTTGTGTTTAGTGTATTTTTCTTTTGAACATGTTTTCCAAGCTTTGAATGTGTGTGAAACTAGATGTACACAGATACTCGTGCTTCAGCCGCATACTGCTAATCTAACAGGCTCTTTGTATCAGTCAGGTGAATCAGATCTAAGAGATCTGACCTGAAATGCGTCCAGTCACGCAGAAGTTTCAAAACTGATCTGATACAGTCTAACTGTTGTATCAGTTATTGTGCTCTTTATGATAAAGGGTCATGACTGAGTCCAGGTCAATTCCAAGACCCTGTTGAGTCCAGGTTGAGGTCTGAAAGTGGTGCCAAAGAAGTCCGTAAACAAGGACTTCATAAGAATGAATAGAGGCAAAGAAATCTCAGCAGTTTACAATAAGTTCAGCTTCTCAGTGCAAAGAAACTAATTACCTGGTTCAATTAGTGTATTTTAGAGCAGTTGAACACTTAAAGCATTTGGACTTACTGTATTGCTAGCTAGAAAATGAACTAATCCTCGACATTTCTGTTCAGATGGTACCCAGGACAGACTTTAACAAAGTGCCGGTATAAAAATAGACCTTCTTAATTGAGGAAATTAAACATTCCAGCACAATCCAGTGCTCCTGGATTCACTTGCTTCTTGGTACATAGCTATTATTCAGTATACTGCACTCCTCTGAACACTTGAACAGCCTCTGTTCCCACTGGGACTGAATTAGCAAAGCTCCACTGTACATTTGTGATCTGGCACCTCGGCTTTCCACTGCAACACTGCACTGGGATATCGCTGAAGCACCTGAGAAACACTTAAGCAGACAATTGCTTCAGTAACTTCTATTTTCTGCTGTACTGTGCCCTGCTTACACAGAATTGAGCGGTTATTGGGAAGACAGTGACACAGCACATCAAAGTGAGCTGAGAAAAGTGGGATTAGCCCAGTGCAATTACATAACCAGGCTTTGTAATGTGACTGGGGAATGCTTGTGTTGATGGAGCACTGAATATGTAAGACTGTGCACATTTCTGTGTTTCTTTTTTCTTCTCTTTTTTTTTTGTCTTTTGTCTTGTTCAAAAGTGTGTATTCTCCTCTTCTTCAGTACCTTTTTGTGGACTCCACCAACAACTACCTGTGGAACACCTTTGACTTCTGTAAGAGTGTCCAGGGCTTCTCCCTGCCCTTCAAGCCAACAGACCTGCTGCTCCACAGCAAAAGATCCAACCTGGTGCTCGGCTACGACAGCTCTCACCCAAACAAACAGGTAAAGACTGGCTCTACATCCAGCAGCAGCTTTATCCTCACAGAGTCTAGTCTAATCATTGGTTTATGATGGAAGAATGACACCCATATTCACTTGTTTCAATGTATTTATTGACAGTTGCACGGCCCCGCTGTGTTCGAGGCACTTCTTATAGACAGAGAGGCTTTTCTACCAGTTGTTATACCAACAGACTTCCCTGTCATAGCCAAAGGTTTAGATGAGAGGAGAGCTATATTTTTAGATAAAAATACAATACTACTACAACCAGAAGCATACATAAAATCACAACATGACTTTATTCAGACTTTAATCATTAGGAAATGCTTCGGTTTAAGCTTTGCTGTTCCTCTTGAGCTGCTTTGTGTGCTCTCTATGGTAACCTATTGGTTGCTTATGTTTATGCATGGAAACTTTTTGGTTTCCTTGTCTTGAGTTCAAGAACAATAGCGCCAAACGGCTCGCCAATGTTCTCCTTGTCACATGTGTAAGAGCCAAAATGAAGGAATGAGCTTGACCTACATTTTTACAGTGCACCATCCCCCTCTTCTTCTCGCCCCCCTCCCTCCTCCTCCCGCTCACACCGTCTCTCTCCCCTGCTGTAGCTGTGGAAATCAGACGACTTTGGGGAGACGTGGGTGTTGATCCAAGAGCACGTGAAGACCTACTTTTGGTAAGACAACTGCTGTCTCAGCTCATGACAAGTACAGTCTGCATCGGAGGGTGTATGTATGGACTGTATGTGAGAAATGTCCTGAACGTCATGCTGCATTCAGTGGTACAGTGTAAACACAGACTGTCAGAAAATACCAGTTTATGCAGTAATGCTGAAACCTCTATTTCTTCTCAGCTTTTAAGTGTTGATGACTTGCAAATCCTGTTCACATAAGGTTCAGGGTGGTAAATATTATTTGATTTTGGCTGCAAAATCACCACAAAAGGATCAGAAATCACAATGAGCTGGTTGCCAAATGTTTGGGGCACAAGGCACAGCTGATTATCTCCACATTAACCATAATTAAAGAAATTCTATGGCCAAGAGGTCTCAAATACTAATATTTTTGCTCTGATCCGTTTCAAAAACTAAATAGAGTAATTTAAACCAAATCTGACATTTCAGAGGACAAACATTAATAAAAAATTCAGAAAAAACAAAAATAAGCCAGACATTAATGTTTGATATTAACAAATACATGTTGGCTTAAATATCACACAGTGAGTTCATAGGACTGGCTTATGTACACTAAGCTGAATATACCTCCTGTGTTGGGTGTGTCCAGTACTTAGACCACCTGATGTTGTGCTTTCTATTTTATGGGTTCTGTGGGTTGCATCACTGTGAAGGGAGGAGGCGTGCCTGTGTGCGTGCCTGTGTGTGTGCCTGTGTGCGTGCCTGTGTGCGTGCCTGTGTGTGTAAAACATCAAGTATTCATAACTAAATAAGCAACAATCAAGTTTAAGCTTGAAGTTTAACACACTCTCTCTCTCTCACACACACACACACACACACACACACACACACACACACACACACACACACACACACACACACACACACACACACACACACACACACAAACTCATCTGTTTCATCAGGGCTCTGTGGGTGAGGTTTTATCAGATTTGACTGGCAGTGACCCACCAGCTGTTTTCACATTCTCGTTCAGATGTTGTTCAGATTTTAAGTATGGAATGGAGCACTGAAGTTTGTGACATCACCTTTTTCCAATCAAGTCCAGCCCACTTCAAACCAGCCGGAAGAGCATCGATTAAAAAAAAAAATTAGATAGAAAAGAAATAAAAAAAAAGAAATCTCAAATTTGAAATAACCAAATGTGATGTAATTTTGACACAAGTGAGTGTGTTCATGTAGGATTCCATCACTCAAAAGAAGTTGATTGAGAAAATTATTTTTCAGTACCTACAAAGTAATTTCTACTGAATGCACCATGCTGGCGGTCTTCACAGTGGACAGAATTAAGATGAGGGCATGATTCAGCCCTCTAGTTCCTCTTCTGTAGACCTACAGCAGCAGTTAAGTTGAGCAGAAACAAATTTACTTAGCTCGGGCGGCAGAGGAGATCAAAGGTGATCCAGATTATCTTGGATCATAGGGAGAACCCAGCCCCTCCTCTGTATGCTGCTCATAATTCAGTGGTGCCTTACTTTGAAAGTACACCTGAAAGCCTAAAGTAAATCAGTGAGTAAATCAGTGCTCCCCCACATTGAATCCCTGGAGTGATGGCGTACTTCATCTTGACATGTCACACCTGTCATTTGCAGACACAGAGGTTGTTGTGTGCAGTATATCTATACATTGATTAGTGACATCTGATCTGACCTGTCTGTGGTGACGATCACTGAAAGAGAAGCTGCTAGCTGAATGTTTTATCTCTCCTCACTTTCGTATTAGCTAACAGAGCATTGGAGCTCAGAGGTCAGAACTGAGAGTCACTAATGTTTCATATTCACACACTCGAATTTCACTTGCATGTAAAGTCAAATGACCACGCTCTGGAGCCCGGCTGTCATAAAAGAGAGCAGCTCAACAACAGCAAGCTGAGCTGCTCAAAACACTGTGCAATTAGAGAAGGATCAGATTTTGGTTTGCTTTATTTTAGTCAATACTGGTCTATTCAAATATTTCAGGATCAGCTCTGATACCCCTCCTTAAAACCATCATGCCATCATTATAGTTTGTTGGAAAAAAAAAATGTTTTGACCTGATCCGTTAACATGGAGGAGGAATATTTCTTGTCTACCTTAATTGTTCTCCCCAATTCAACCATGATTCTACTGTGTGTTTAGCAGGACTGTTCACACACTTTAATGTCAGTGTTTGGCTAATTTGTAAGTTGTTGGAGGTGGGAGACAGCCATTGCTGTCTTGTCTTAATGGTGTTTAAGGGATCTTTTAAGTCACTTTATGAGGCGAAGGTGTTTATTAACTGTTTATTGGGCCTTCCCTGCTCTGGCTGGTTCATGCTACATCTAGTCGCCCAGGCAGAGAGCCCACTGACAGGCTGGGGATGAGCAACACTCATTTCATCTGACTGAGACTACTCAAAACACCTTGAACTCTCTGTGCTGTCCTCTGAGACCACGGTGATGCATTAGGATCTGTTGTTCATAATATTAGGAGGTTTTTCCACGTCAGGTGTTAATTAACATTATTGATGTGTGTGTGTTACATCCTTTATTCAATTTGTGCCTGGCAACTTAGAGATACCTCTCCAAATTAGTATTAATATACGTTGCCCCTGCAGTTCAGGCAGGATGTGGAAACATGACTCAAACTGCATAAAGTGCAGTCTATGTGTTCTGTTTAAAAAAGTACAGAAAAGTATTCATACATAAATGTGCCAATGTTTAAAATGTAAGTGGCCTTCCAGCTTCTTTGTCCTCATGGTGCTGATAATTACTAAGATTGACGGATGAACAAATTGTGTGTGAATTATTTCCTTTTAGCCAAACACAGCATGACTCACAGCAGTCAAAAATAGTGCTTCAGCTCTGGGATTGATTTACAACATAAAGAGGCCAGTAGCATTTGCATCTGAACAAGAGAAAAGGTTACTCAGGCCGTCTGATTGTGTTACTTTAAATGAAAGCAGTATAAGAGAGTGCTTAAGAATGTAGAGCAAACAGCGGCTGAGGGAGAATGAGGAGACAGCACTAAACACCATCAGACCACTCTGATGTCTGTTAAATGATGAATGAATATTCAGGTGAATAAATGTCTCCCTCCTCCTGTCTCTGCGTCTCCTCCTGTCTGAGTGGGTGCTCGATGGAAGCGCCTTTGGACAGATCACATGGAGCTGCTGGTCTCCCTCACCGCTGCTCTTTGG
This sequence comes from Chaetodon trifascialis, assembly GCF_039877785.1. Taxonomy (NCBI): domain Eukaryota; kingdom Metazoa; phylum Chordata; class Actinopteri; order Chaetodontiformes; family Chaetodontidae; genus Chaetodon; species Chaetodon trifascialis. Next base: position 4,881,625 of record NC_092064.1, on the reverse strand, counting down.
TGAAGCTATTGCTTTTTGCTCTGTGAATGGGATTTTCTCACTGACACAAGAGAACACATATGATCTGCCAGCGCACACCCACCTGACACCTCACCAAGAACATGCTCGTCGTCACAGAGTAGAAAAAGACCTGATGAATACTGAACGAACAGAACAGGTTAGTTTGTTTTTGGTAGCCAACTCTTCCTCACACTGAGAAAACCAAAGCGTAACAAAATGTATTCAGGACAAACACGTGGACTGAAACTCATATTCAAATATCTGTGTGTGTTTGAAACAGCAAATGGAAGAAAAATAAATTCACATGAGTTGCCGCAGTGAATCCTAAATAAGATAAGAGCATCAAGGATTGGGTTAACTAGTTCCTACATGAGCGGCATGGTGGAGCAGCAGGTGGTGCGCGTGCTTCACAGCAAGAAGGTCGCCGGTTCGATCCCCGGGTCGGGCCTTTCTGTGTGAAGTTTGCATGTTCTTCCCGTGCATGTGTGGGTTCTCTCCGGGTACTCCGGCTTCCTCCCACAGACCAAAAACATGCTCATTAGGTTAATTGGTGACTCTAAAATTGCCCCTAGGTGTGAGCGTTAATGGCTGTCTGTCTGTATATGTTGCCCTGCGATCAACTGGCGACCGGTTCAGGTTGTACCCCACCTCTCGCCCATTGACAGCTGGGATAGGCTCCAGCCTCCTCCCAGCAACCCCAAAAGGGATAGTCGGGTATAGACAATGGATGGATGGATAGTTCCTTCATTAAGTCAGATACCAGGTTGAAAGAGAAATGCTGTGAACATCCCTGCATGATAGCAAACACAAAGGTCATAGAAATCCAGGGCTTAGTTTATAGAAGTATTACTTGAAGGATATGTACTCATCACTCACACATTATGCTTCAGCTGTGATTGTGAGAGAAGCTACTGGCAGGTGAGACCGTTGGTAGGAGAGGAGAAAATGGGTGGAGAGATGGTAGAAATACAGTCATTGGTGGAGGAGGTTTCTTTCTTCTTCTTTCTTTCAGGTATCTTATGTTTGTTGCCCCCCCCCCCAAAACCCATGTGGTATATTTTACAAAAAAGCATGACTTTGACCGATGTTGCTCTTCATTAAGTACAGGTCAGCCTCCTCCCATTTGAGGAGATACTTGCACAAACTTTTAGCCTCTTTGGCAGGAACACCATTCCTCTCCTGTTCATCCCTCCTGTTCTTCTCATTCTTCTTGTTTTAATCATGAGTGCCATTTCAGTGACTTCTACATACTGCCACATGCTGTTCTGGAGGGAAATGTAGCAAACACATTAAATAAGCAGCGATGCCTCCTTTTTTTAAATTTACTTTTTTGTAAGCAAGGTTAAAATACGGGAGATCTACGTAATTATATTTAACGACGTGACAGTGGAAGAGAAGGGTAAATTACAGGAGGGCTGACAGGTCTGGTCTGAAGTGTCAGTTGAAGTGGAAGCATTAAAAGGAGTTGAGAAAGCATATGAACTCAGCTGGTGTAAACAAGTGTAATTAGGAAAAATATTACTAATGTGCTTATTTTAAGCCCTGTAGGCAGTTGAATTGCCAGTGTGACAGTTTAATAGAAAGCACTGGTGAGCTGGTGAACTGTTTGCTGATTAGTAAGAAGGGACAGAGTCTTAAAAGAGCGAAGAAAGCAGTTGAAATGTCATTTGACGAGTAAGCACTAAATGCAGTTTAAGTCTGAGGTGCAAAGAAGAAAGCAGTTGATATGTCAATACAAGTGGCAGCTGAAGGAGACTGAAATGGAACTAAACATTGAAGCTATTCAAATTTCTGGTGAAGTAGGAAAGCTGAAGACGATTTCGATGTTTTGTAAGTTCAGTTGAAGAGGACAGTTTCGTTGACTACCTTGAATCTGGGTTGATTTTTCTTTTTTGAATTATCAGTCTGAAACCTTTGACCTTCTGATCTCACCATAAACAAATTCTTCCTCCCTGTAAAAAGTCTGTTTGATGCAGCTGAATCCATTTCTAAACACTGAATCTCCCCAGTGTGTCCACATTTTTGTACACACCATCAGTCCTCATTACTCATTGATGAAAACGAGCTCCAATATCCTTAATGAATTCAGGAAGACAGCTAGGTCAGCTCATTTATTTAAAATTCTGCTAACTTAAACACTAAAATGGAAGCTTCATATTTGTAACTATGCATCAGATTTTTAGAAACACATCATGGCTCACGTCTCTTCTCAGTGGATATAATTAGTTCACAGATCAGGTCTTCCCTTCTTCCTCCTGTCAGACAGTTTCTGTACAGGTAGAAGTGAAAATGAGTGAAAAGCAAGTCATTTGCCATGTCTATCACGCATTCAGGCATACACCCTGCAGTCACTCTGAGCTTCTCGAGAAAGACCTGCTAACAGCAGCGCAACCCAAAGACCACATGGCTTCATGCCTTTAGACCCCTAGGGACCTCATGTTGGCATGCACATTTAGAAATAAAGAAACAGAAATGTCATTAGTTTTGTGACTAATGGAATGTTGATTTGATCAATAAAACACAACCTTAATTCTACTGACTCAGATGTTTTTGTGGAACAGCCTTACATGGTCAGGTTTGACCAGGAGCGAATGGTGCGTTTTGTTAGCTAATGTTAGCCAGCTTAAGACTTTTTGGCTCTTATGTACTTGTACTTCTGTTGTGCTACGTTAAGCTACTGACTGGTTATGTGTCAGTGGTTTCTTAATGCAGTAGTCACAGGAGACTTCAGATAATACGTCCTTAGAACACACGTGAGTTTCCACCTCACTTCATTCCAACAGGTTTGGCCTCCAACTGCAGTGTCTTTGTAGTGTGTGTTTATTTGCCCCACACAGCAGATGTAATAAAGATAGCTGTGGCTAGCTAGCACTGGCCAACCATGTGTGTGTGTGTGTGTGTGTGTGTGTGTGTGTGTGTGTGTGTCCAAACTTAAAGCACAAATTCTGTCTTTTATTTTCCTCCAGACCTCCATAATTTTTTTTGTCTCTGTATGCTTATGAATCCAAATCACGAAGGTTTGAGGTTAGCTCAGATGTTTAGCTTAAGTCGAAACGTGTGTGGATGCATCTTTTCATCAATTCATGCTACATAGATCCAGCTGACATCCTCTCATGTCTCTGTGTTGACTTAGTATGTTGTCTCTCTGTGTTTGCACATTTCAACATGCAGTCTTCTAGGCCTGCTTGGCAGTTTAACCGCTGTGTTGTCCAAATATTCTTCACAATCTACCAAGCACTGTTGCTACTGCGGCTCAGTTGTTAGTTTTGTAATCCTATGTTGATAGATTTCTTGATAATTTAGCCATTGATGGTATTTAGCAGTCAGTCAGTCAGTCAGTCAGATCTGATGAAGTCTGGTAAATCTACACCACTGCAGTGGTAGCTTTGCCAAGAGAAACTGCAAATTATCTGGGGACAAAGGCAGCACAAATAAAGATTGATCTTAAACTCTCCCCCCTGTGGCTCCATCCAATTTGGGTCTAATCCTGTTTGTTTTGGCTTTAGCAAGGGGTGCTACTGTTGCAGATCAGTTTTAAGGCATTGAAAGCCAAAGAGACTCAAGCATGACTCTCAGCCTGCTGCTGGACGCGTTTAAAACCAACCAGTCTGATGAGTTGGTCCCCCACCCAACTCCTAATCCTCTGATCTCACTGCTTGGAGACAGACTGAGTGGTAAAATCCTCTTTGTATACAATGAAAAATCCAATCCCTTTTCCATATGGATCACAGACAATGATACAAATCTTCCAGACAGAGTGATTTTAAATGCATTGAGAGAAACAAAGGGAACAAGAAAACAAAGATGGGGCAGAGGGGGAAGGTTGACAAGAAAACGCATGAAAACAAAGGACTAATTACTGCAAACCAAAGCAAGTTCAACATTGCCTTGTGAAGGTTTTTTGTTTTGTAATGGATTGACTAGTTTACTATGAGAGCATGTTGACTGTGAACAGGGATGCACATCGATCAGGTGACTTCCAGGAGATGTGTTTTGTCCTCACCCTGTACATAGTGTGGTTTTCCTCCTGCATGGTAGATGATGAAGATGCACCTCCCAGTCCCTGGGTGAGCCTCAGACAAGCTGTCTCCACAGGTCAACAGCTGGCTTTGGGTCAAATGTCTCTGCGGTCGTCTTTGACAGGTGAACGTGCATCAGGGCTGAGACACGAGTGTGTGACAGACGAGATCTGGACCTGGTTTTTATTGTGTTGAGATGAGAGAATCCCCTCTCACATGCTGCACTGCTCAAAGGCAGCATAAGAGACAGTTTCATTTTTATTTGGACCAAGTCACACACAGAGGACGCTGCCAAGCGTTGTCCTGCTTCCTTTAAGTGCATCCATTCTCTCAGCAGAATCTGTCCAGTTGGAAGGTGGATTTATGATGTCCTTTCTTCCATCAAAGAGTCCCTGAAACTCAGCGGACTGTAACTTCGCTCTCAGCTCCCTGCTGATAGTTTGTGCGATGCTCCGTGTTCCCCTTCACGTCAATGTGCACCTTCAACATTCACTCCGAGCTGCTTCAGTATGCAAAATCCTTAGCAGAGGAAGACATCAGACATATGTACAGGTGCTGGTCATAAAATTAGAATATCATGGAAAAGTTGATTTTTTTCAATAATTCCATTCAAAAAGTGAAACTTGTATAACTTGTATAATTAATTTCACACAAACCGACATATTTCAAGTATGTACTTCTTTTAATATTGATGATTATACCTGACAACTAATGAAAACCCCCAACTGAGTATCTCAGAAAATTAGAATATTGTGGAAAGGTCAATATTGAAGATATCTGGTGCCACACTCTAATCAGCTAATTAACTCAAAACTCCTGCAAAGGCCTTTAAATGGTCTCTCAGTCTAGTTCTGTAAGCTACACAATCATGGGGAAGACTGCTGACCTGACAGTTGTCCAAAAGACGATCATTGACACCTTGTCAACAATAGTCAGCAATAGGGATAACCGCACCCTGGAGAGGATAGTGAGACAAAACCCATTCAAAACTATGGGGGAGATTCAGACATATGCAAGACATGGGTTTCAGCTGTCGCATTCCTTGTGTCAAGCCACTCTTGAACAAGAGACAGCGTCAGAAGCGTCTCACCTGGGCTAAAGACAAAAAGGACTGGACTGCTGCTGAGTGGTCCAAAGTCATGTTCTCGGATGAAAGTAAATTTTTCATGTCCTTTGGTAATCAAGGTCCCAGAGTCTGGAGGAAGAGAGGAGAGGCACAGAATCCACGTTGCCTGAGGTCGAGTGTCAAGTTTCCACAGTCAGTGATGGTTTGGGGTGCCATGTCACCTGCTGGTGTTGGTCCACTGTGTTTCCTTAGGTCCAAGGTCAATGCAGCTGTCTATCAGGAAGTTTTGGAGCGCTTCATGCTTCCTGCTGCTGACCAACTTTATGGAGATGCAGATTTCATTTTTCAACAGGACTTGGCACCTGCTCACAGTGCCAAAGCTACCAGTACCTGGTTTAAGGACCATGGTATCCCTGTTCTTGATTGGCCAGCAAACTCCCCTGACCTTAACCCCATAGAAAATCTATGGGGTATTGTGAAGAGGAAGATGCGAGATGCCAGACTCAACAACGCAGAAGAGCTGAAGGCCACCATCAAAGCAACCTGGGCTCTCATAACACCTGAGCAGTGCCACAGCCTGATCGACTCCATGCCACGCCGCATTGCTGCAGTAATTCAGGCAAAAGGAGCCCCAACTAAGTATTGAGTGCTGTACATGCTCATACTTTTCATGTTTATACTTTCCAGTTGGACAACATTTTTAGAAATCCTTTTTTTTGTATCAGTCTTAAGTGATATTCTAGTTTTCTGAGATACTGAAATTTGGATTTTCATTAGTTGTTAGTTTAAAATCATCAAAATTAAAGAACTAAACATTTGAAATATATCAGTCTGTGTGTAATGAATGAATATAATATACAAGTTTCACTTTTTGAATGGAATTACTGAAATAAATCAACTTTTCCATGATATTCTAATTTTATGACCAGCACCTGTATTTAGCCTTATGAAGTAATGGAGAAACATTACAATGAGCTTGCCGTTGTTCATAATTCAACTTGTTTTGGTATTCAGAAGTGGGTGACTCTGCTTTTCAGCTTGACTAGCTTGTTTGCTAGCAGTAGCTTGTGCCACATTCGTGTGTGCCTTACTGTTTTGTTCTTATTAAGTAATGGATGATTGAACTTCTTTCAGCCTTACGTCCACCTGTTTTGTAAGCTAGATGTGGATCCAAACAGCAGCAATTATGTCACAACTTGGCTCAAGACTGGACAAAGAAGGGGAGAACACATAACAGTAGTTACTAAAATTCAGTTTATTTGACATAATTAAAAGGAAATTCAGATAAGAAACACAACAAAATGAAAGCCAGGGGAGACAGCAGCTGGCTGACTGTTCCCAGCTCATATTTGTAGCCAGATCAGGTGAGCTGACGCCGCCCAGCAGGCTCCCAGAGGATCATCACTGTTAGCTTCATCCCCCTGACTCTGAGGGCTGTTGCTTTTTATTCTAAGTAAAGGTAATGTGTGGAAGTATTTTGGATCCAGCACCATAGATAGAGAGAATGTGCATAAAGACAAGCATGTTTGATTTTGTGAAATGCAACTGCTTTACTCATGTTAGCTTTTTCCATATTAGCTTGTTACATTAGCTTGTGACTCCACTGAGGCAGCGGAGGCAACTCGAATGACTCACTGTTAAGTCTAATTTAGAATCACAAAGCCAAAGCTACAAAATCCTTATTGCCTGAAGCGGTTAAATATTTAAGAATCTAAACATTGAATTGGGCCTAAAGTGTTCACCTCAGTTATGATGGTTTATTTTGATTTGTATTTTTTCATTGTAAATGAGAAGCCATTTACAATCTAAATAATAATCTAAATAACCTAATCTGTTAACAACTTGATAGATGTTAGAGGTTCAGTCTTAAAAGTATCTGGTATCCTCTTTCAAAAACATTTGAGGGAAACCCGAATCGAATGACAAACAACTGGCAGAAAATGAGAAATTGCCAAGAAGGGGAGGAAGTGTGTTTAGGAAATGTTGAGAAGGGGCCGACATGAATCCAAAGGCAGGCGCAGAGACAGGCTGTGAATAGCCTTCCATGCACTCTCAGCCCAGACAGTGTCCATCAGTTGAACAGGGACCTTTGAAAGAATGCCACAGAGGCAGAGCAGAGCTCAGACACTGCTCTCTCTGTTTCGCTCTCGAGACTCTGGAGGAAAACACACTGATCTGGAAGGCAGACGATAAGACCCAGTGAACCTCGTCCATTCATTCTGCTCGACTGTCCGTGCCACGGTTTCACAACACTTGTGGCCACAAATAGTTTGACCACGCTGCTTTTCAAGGTTGACACAGACAGATATTTTCGGTTTGATAGTCTGTTTTTTGTGCTGACATTTATTATCTTGAAACTTTAGACTGAGGATCCTCTGAAATCGCTCAGTGACATTCAGGACATGTTTTTCAGACTGACCCCTCTGAAGATGTTGAGTAAAGATCTCCATGCTGGAATGATTTCGTAAATAAGGCATCTAAAGGAGAACACCTTGGATTGCAGGATTTGCTGGATACTCCACAGCATACTCGATACCTTTGCAGGGCGAACACTCACTATGAACAAAGATGTGTTCATCTGTGTGCAGTTTGGAGTCTTAAACTCACATTATCTCAACATCAGGGAACAGTGGGAACAAAACAACGCTGAAGAAACTTACAGGAGCTATATGCAGAGTCCTCACAGAAGGAACAGGGGTGCGATTCAAAGCCTGAACCTCGCTGTGATGTGACACTACTTACCGCTGAGCCACTGTGCGGCCCTTGGGAAATATCACTAACAACTAATGCTTTTTGGCTAGCTTTGGCTTTAGAGCTCGACAGCCGGGCCATTTTAGACCTGCTGCTGCTGCCAGGTGGGCCGGAGCACTTTGGCAAAGATGGCACACTCTGTCAAAACACCCATCGTCTGACTTTTTTAACCCTTAGACCTCAGAGTTATTGTGTTAAAACACAGAAGAAACTGCATGGACAGTGTGAGGCAGAGGTAAGCAGTAGTCACCCCGCTCAAGTTACAAAGTAATCTACAAAGAACGTGTGCTTGCTCATGTTTGAATGTCCAGTGGACTGAGTGAAGTGGCTGAGCCACTGGTGCTGGAAGTGCTATTTCCCCACTCTGTGTTCCCATTTCAATTTTTTTTTAAACAGTATCCTCAGTGTTGCTTAACATAAATGTATTGGGCCCCCCTGAATGACTCAGCGCTTCAGTAGGTTTAGGTTCTGGCCACCAGTTTGGATTATTTCAGCTTTATTCCTGAGAAATCATGTTTTGTGTGTATTTTTTGCACAGCAGTGCCTATGAGTGTCTGCTGTCAGAGGCACGAATCAGAGCCATGGCCAATTCAAAATGCTGCATTAATACAGTTGAGAACAAAACATGCTACCGTAGTTGCTGAGTTCACCCACAGTTGACTCAGAATTAAAAAGTGAATTTCTTTGAGCTGCAGATAGTGTTTTCACTTTTCTTAACACTGTAACCTTTAACCTTTCCACTGCGCATGGAACAGAATTTACAGTTCTGTGATTGAATGTCTCTTGCTGAAATGCACCTTGGGAGTCATCAGCTTCAAAGTTTTGATGTACACGAGCTTGTGCCTTTCACTTTCTGTCAAGAACCAGATATAATGGAGTTCTAGATCATTTGTACTGATGATCATGTGTTAGATCACCAGCTGCAGGAGTTCACTAAGTCAGCAAGCCTCCAGTGCTGCCCACTGTCTGAAGATCAGCAGAGGAGTTTTTTAGTGCCACTTCCTGGTGTAACTACATTTTATACACCATTCTAAGGTTCTTGTAGTCTTTGGCAGAAAGGATAGATATTTAGCATGATTGACTTATATTACAACATGACAAATGGAAATGAAAACGGAAAGTGATGTGTAAAATAATCTAACTGTGTGAACTGCCAGTTAAAACTCTTCACGGGTCAAACAAAAACTTTTTATCGGTTTGCCTGAAATCTTTTCAGACAACAGAATTCTGTTAAAAAGTATCATGGCATGGTAGACACTAAAATGTCACCCAGCCATAAGCTCAATAACAAGACCTCAGTCGAAAATGAATAACATTATTTATCATGACTTGAGACGGTCACAGAGAAACACTTTGGTGATAAAATGCTCCATAAATGGCCCATAAAGACAGCTGGGTGGAGAAGAAGGTTTTAGTGGAGGAGGGAGTGTTGAAAATTTTATGTAGGCCTACTGGTACTCCATTAAGTAACCACTAAAAATACTTTGTTTTGAAGGAAGTCATAGGATTTTAATATAAATATGCAGGCACAAAAAATGGTTATATTTTGACATCCATAAAAACTGTATGTATGTTATTTGAGGGAAGTTGGCTCACAAAATGCTTCTTTTGTTCCCCGTCTTCCTCACTGACCCCTCACCTACCCTTGCTTTCTCCATCCCGCTAAACTTCCTGCTCTCCAATCCACCCTCTGTCCCCTCTGTCCCCTCTGTCCCCTCTGTCCCCTCTGTCCCCTCTGTCCCCTCCGTCCCCTCTGTCCCCTCTGTTCCTTTCCTCCCGCTCTCCTGTGCTCCATCTCAGGGGCGTGGAGCCCTACGACCCCCCGACCACAGTGCTGGTCCAGAGGCACGAGCCGCAGGGTGTCTCCACCATACTCAGCAGCACCGACTTCTTCCAGAGTGAACACAACCGCAGAGTGATCCTGGAGCAGGTTGATAGCTTCCAGCTCCGAGAAAAATACATGTTCGCCACCACCACACGGGTAAGAGCAGCTGAACGTGCAACGGTTTGACATGTTTGGTTTGGTGGGGTGAGCTGTGCCATTGTTTTGCCTTTTGATGTCAAAACCTGCAAAACCTGGAATGTTTTTCGAGCACATAACTTGTACAACCTAATGGTGATGAAACAAGTAGCTGATTGATTTGTCCATAGACAGAATTGTTCTTTAAAATGCTCATGGTTTTCCAGTTTTGTATTACTGTAAATTGGAAAACAAACAAGGTGCATGGTGAGTTGCTGGTTTGTTTGAACTTTGAAACTTTGAACTTTCCTCTGCTTTCCATTCTCGATGCTCTGTAGGCTAACATCACAGCTCTAGCTCCATAAATAACATACAGACATGCGAGCAGTACCAACATTGTCATCTCCCCATCAGAAAAAAAGCAAATAAGTATATTTCCTTCAGTGTAGTTTTAATGACATAAAACATGCTGTTAAAGTGTAACTCAGTGCTCAGGAAACCTGTAAAGATGAGTGATTCTGAAATTGCCAACAGGAGTGGTACACTTGCAGATGATTTGTTTGTTTGTACTCTTTCAGGTCATCTTTATTAATTAAATACATCAGAAGAAATAAAGTGATATAACATGAAGGTACATTGCATGTTTGTACATACATATGTGTACCCATTCCAAACCTAAACTGAACTTTTCAGACGTACAGTGTTTAACTGTGGAATGAATGAGTGTACTGATGACATACTTAAAGCTTTCCTCTTATCTGCGTTTAGAGTAGCTGGCATGGTGGAATAGCACTCACTGTTACTGATGGGAGCTTGGCCAAGTGGGGCCTTTTCTACTTGTCAGAACTTTAATGAAAGAAGACAGAGTGCACACAAGAGCTACAGTACACACCAGAAAAGACTCCAACAACTGTATTGTGAAATAGTAAAGCTTGAAAATAACGGTTGGAAGATTTGGAAGAAATTAAACAAAGTGTGTTTTGTTTTGCTTTTTTTTTTCCATATACTTTGCTCAGTCAGCCCCGTTTACCCTACTGATGTTTTAATGCTGACTGTAGTTTCCCCATGCTTATAAATATAACTCTCCATGAATAGTATTTAAACTGTCCCAGGCGCCAATAGACTGAAATGTAATGTAGCAGCTGAAAGTCGCCATTTCCTGCTGTTTTACTGTGCACCTGCATGCATTTTTAAAGCCTACATTGTATTACAGCAGAGTTAAGCAATGTAGTGAGCAGTCAGTTTCCCACCTCAGCATAATGTGCTGAGCATAACAGACGTTAGATCAATATTTGGCTGGTGGTAACGTGAAGTGCTGCATGTTTGTCATTGTTAGTCTCCAGTGTTTGTGCAGTGGAAGCCTCAGTTAGGCAGCAGACAAACAGACAGCGGAGCAGATGGTGAATATGGTTTGGATCTCATAGCCTCCCTTGTTTTACAGGCTGCCTCGGACAGATTTGCTGTCCTCTGCGTCACATGTCGGCCTTGGCATGGGCTGGCAGTGTCTGTAGCTGCAGAGTTTCAGAAACAGTTGATTATAAAGTGAGGTCGGCTGTTAAGGATTTGTCTGATCTGATAATTGATATCAGATGGTTCTTCATACTAAGTTAATGCATTTAGCTGAACCTCAAATCAGCAGAGAAAGCAAGGAATTAAATGAACTGCCACTGTCATGATGAAGTGACAGTCAGTAGAACAGTCAGTTCTACTCATCTGTGTTTCAGCTGACGAGTGATATTCCTCCATGTTATCATTTTCAGTGCAACCTGGCACTAAATGTGCACTGATTTAAATGACTGAATCGGCTGTATTTTTTGTAGCTATCTGCTCTGCGGTTTGCAAGGAGCATGTGATTTAGAAAGATCTATCTATGATCTATCTGTACACTCTGTACATGTGTTGTCATCTGTTAGTGCAGCTGCATGATGCACATGATGCAGTTTAATGTGAACACAGCACGCAGGCAGTGTTAAGCACTGCGCTAAGTCAAACCAATATAGAGCAGTCTCAATGAATCCCAGTGGCTGTTGTGGTCAAAGCTAATGAGTAATCCTCATTTCCAATTACTAATGTGGTCCAATAAGACATAGCGTTTAACCTCAGAGTGCTCAGAAGCCAACAGCTGCTCAGCATGGGTTTGCTTACTGCTCAGAATGTGAAGCAGGGTGTTGGGAAAAGAGGCATCGGCATGCTTTGAGCCAAAATCAGAGACCTCCTTTAAACATAAAATGCTGCGTCACTACAACCTTCCTGCACCCAATTACCCTACGTTTCTAAAATATATGGCCACTTATTTTGTGAGTTAACTGGACTATAAAATGAAACTGTTTGGTAGAGAGGGAAGTGCCACTGCACTGAGCACTGTGCCTCTTTCCTGCTTAAAAAAGTCTAACAGAGGGATGAGTGTGTTGGTCAGATCTAGCCTTTCTTGCCCTTTACTTTGTAGCTATAGCGTCTAAAACTAGCTAAGGTCAGTGGCTGGAAGACATTAGCCAGAGTCCCTCAGTTACACTTTAAAGTACAGCACATCAATATCCTTATAACCTTAACTGACATCTTCAGGGCATTCAGAGCTGAGCAGCAACTTGGCCTGCCAGTCTGTGTATTATAATGTTAGCTAATGTTAGCTTAGCAGCCAAAGGGACAGCTGGGATATATTGACTGAAAGACACTGATGACATCTGATACGTTGAACTCTATTTGGGACCTGAGGCTTATTTGCCTTTATTACCATAGATACAGCTATGTAGCAGTTGCCACAATGTGTGCTCAGATAAATCCAGGTGTATGCTGTCAAATGTAGAGTGAAAAGGAAGGAAGTTATTTGTAGTAGGTGCTTAACTTGCAATCAAATAAAGCAAGTTGTGCATCAGAATAATATATCGTCACACTTTTGAACTGATGTCAGAAATACTTTTGGTGCTGTTCACTACATGATGCAGTCAGAGTTCACCACTGTCCTTTTAAGTGATGAGAACATCATCAAAACTGAACACACTACGTGAGAAAGACATTCACGTTATAGTTTGTACAAATAATCTTAACTCAGTGTTCACTTACTAGCCTTTTGTGTGCTTGCAACCACTCATGGTCTTCATCAGTGGATGGTGATGGTTCAGTTGTCATAAATATGACTCAGTAAGGTTCAGCAGTATATACCTTGCGATGGTAGAAATGTGTCCACCGGTAGAGATTTGACAGTGTTGTTTCCTCTGCTCCTCCTACATGCTCGGCTCAGCACTATCTCGCCAAAACCAAACTGAATATTTCCAGTAAGTGAGAATCTGTTTGACGCCGACAAATGTGTTGCATGTGTGAATGGGCAACTCTGGACAATGTCTGGACCTGAGAAAACAGCTTCAGCGTCTCTGCTGTATATTTGGGGAAGGTCAGCTGTCCCGCAAGGTCACGTAATTTGGACAGCTGCACTGCTTACTATGTGAGAACGATAGTTATAATAATAATATATAATATAATATGATATGATAAAGCACGGGCAGCACGGTGGCGCAGCAGGTAGTGCACGTGCCTCACAGCAAGAAGGTCACCGGTTCGATCCCTGGGTGGGGCCTTTCTGTGTGAAGTTTGCATGTTCTTCCCGTGCATGCGTGGGTTCTCTCCGGGTACTCCGGCTTCCTCCCACAGACCAAAAACATGCTCATTAGGTTAACTGGTGACTCTAAATTGCCCCTAGGTGTGAGTGTGAGCGTGAATGGTTGTTTGTCTTCTGTGTTGCCCTGCGATTGACTGGCGACCGGTCCAGGGTGTACCCCGCCTCTCGCCCGTTGACAGCTGGGATAGGCTCCAGCCCCCCCCCCCCCCCCGCGACCCCGAAAGGGATAGGCGGTATAGAAAATGGATGGATGATAATGCACCTCGAAAGCTTCCATTTTGAAGGAAAGTTAGTTTTACTTTTTTCGAGTCTTTTGTTTTTAAGTGATCTCATGTGAGGCAGTTGTTTGTATGGAAGTTCCAAAAAAAGAAGAAAATGATCTAATGTGAAGAAGTATAAACCAGTTATCCATTGAATTTCTATAACAAGTTACTTTACCATGATATATACCGTTACTGTGGTTATAAGATAACATATAGGTAGATATAGTAGATTTTGAGCAGATCGCCCACCCCTTTGCAGTTGTGATCACATGACCTAAATATGGAATTTCAGTCATGTGATAATGTGGCCTGGACTTTGGGATCCATTTGAAAGCTGCAAAAAAAGGTATTAAGTGGACCTTTTGTTCAGATTATTTGACCAAACCATTTCCAAAGTCAAGAATGAACCTTTCATGCTCCATATACATTATAGTTTGTGCTCATTCTAACAGTGTCACACAATTTACAAATTGGGTAGAACCACTGTGCTAAATCATATCAAATCCAAAAATGTATGTGGACTGGAGAACAAAACCTTCTCAAATTAGTCTGCGACCTAATACTGATCCATTTGGGGCTTGCTGACATGGAAAAGACAGAGAGGCTTTGAGGACAAGAGGGCAAAATAATACTGGCAACACTAGGCCTGCTTGTTTGGGCTGTCTCTCAGTAGCATTTCCACAGAGATGGTCATTTATGGAACAATTCATCAGTGCTGCTGCCTGTGATGAAGGAGGGCAGGGTGAGGGCTAAACATGACTGATTGCCAGATAAGCTCAGAAAGAGTTTAATGTTGACTGTTCAGAGAGATGGAATCACAGACAGAAAGATGAGAGATGGGTATTGATGAGTGCCTGCGTATACTGTTTTCTTAGTGGTACTGCTCTGAAGTTGTTTTCCATCAACATGGAAAAACATATGATGAGTTGAGACTGTCACAGGTTCCTGCTATGTGCCATTATTACATCAGTAAGATCCAGAAGGCAGCAGTAGTGCCAAAGATACCCATTTTTACTTAAAAGGTATATATAATGTTTCTCCATTAAAATGTCTGCAAGCGACTAGACCTGTGTTATGTAGCTATGACATATATAGTTACAAAGTTATCTCAAGGTGAATGGTTTCAAGAAAGCACATGTATTTGCTCAAGATGACATTTTTTTAAGCTGTTTAACCTGTAGCTGAAAATAGCCGCAAACAAATGCACTTTTTTGCTCAAGTAAATTTCTCAAGTTTGCTCAAAGCTACAGCGCTCAGCTGTTTTAGGAAAGTAGACTTGTTTATTATTGTTTTGTATTCATTTTGTGTTCAGTGGGTGCTTAGTACTGAGAGAAGGACGAGCATAGCCTGATTCCAGACCTCTGAATCACCGCCTTCATCTATGATTTATTCAGTAATTCAAATAGGACTGTTGTTCTGCCTATTTCAGCTAGTTGGTGATACAGAGCCTTGTTGGCAGGATTAAACAGTAGCTCGGTTATCTGTCTACTTTAGGACCGGCAAAGTTGACCAAAAATTATGTTTGATTATTCCTTCTTGGTTCAAACCATTCAAATATCTGTTTTTGCGCATTATTTCCGTAAGAGGACAAATTAGTACAATGAGAGACATGCTACATGCTATAGGTATTTTTTCACAACCCCCTTCCCTGCCTCCACAACAATCACCACTCAGGAAGTTAGCTAAAGCTGCCACATTGAACGTCAGTCAGTCTCCTTTCCTGTTATCCCTTCATCTGAAATGAGCTCTTTTAATGTAAGATCATTGGCTCATAAATCAGTTTTGGTTAATGATCTGATAACTGAAAACCATTTGAATTTTTTGTTTTTATTTAAGTCCTAGCTGAACGACACTATGGGTATAACAACACCGTTAGAGGCTTGTCCTCCAAATTCAAGTTTTATCAGTCAGTCAGACAAAACCGGATAGGAGGAGGCATTGCACCCGTTTTTTCTGCACAGTTTGGATCTAATGACATTGACCTGGGTGAATTTACATCATTTGAATATCTTGCTCACGACGAAAAGAAGTTAAATCCAGAAGTGAAACTACTCATTGGGGTGCCGTCACTTGAGGTACATGCTTTAACTAGTGAAAGCACTTGTCATGGAGCAATTAAGTACCACTAAGTATAACCACGTTGTCTACTACTGAACAGGAAAATAAGCATCCAGAACCGACCACATTGATACCAGTTAGGTGATCACTGCAAGTGCAAACACAGCTGCACTAATTTCAAAGACACCCAAACAAAGGTTTTTTATGAAAAGCCAATTCAGCTTAAAGTAAACAAAGGGAGGCACTTACCCAACCAGCCTAGCTTCAGAGCAGGCAAAAGCCTATTCATAATTTTAGGTGCTGAAAGTACCAGCAAAAACACCAGTCAGACAGGTGGGAGTAGCGAGTGCAGTCATGACTGCCTAATCGCAGCTCTAACCACGCTGTTACAGGGCCTCTAACGAAGAGTAAGTCAGCTAGCTTCTTCTGTTGATGCACCTGAAGAAGATACAAGGGACATCTCTCACAATGATGTGATGTGTCTTGGCTTGTCTTTTTTTAACGTTTCGGCAATAACCGCCAACTTCGGTTTGGTTGAAACAAACTTTTTAATCCTACAATCAGGAGAGGAGTGAGAGCGAGAGCCGAGAAGCACCGAAAACAATGTGTGGAGCCAGAATTGTTTTAGAATTCGCTGATGTATTGGAATTTAGAATATTCGTTGACAGCCTTACTCTACATAGCTAGCATCCATGACAAATAGTGACAGAAAAGTGGCAACAAGGGTAGAGGAGATTGACACAGCTGTGCAGATTGTTGCAAGCTGAATGAAAATAAAATGGGAATTTAGTGTGACTAAGGGTAATTAGTTATTGGTTTGGTCTTTTCAGGGGATTTGTTGACGGGAGGAAAAATATATTGCCTGCCTGGTCCTGTAAAACACACACATACAGAGAGCTTCTCAGGGTGAGACTACAGGGTTCACTTATAGTTGTGGTGATTGACCTGTCTGTGACCTCTCTCCTCTCTGAGCTCTGAATCTGACCTCCAGAGCAGAACACAGCTGATTAGACCAGTCAGACAGACCAGTACAGCCCTCAGCAGAACCACTGCCTCTGGGGCTTGTTGAGGAATGGTTGTGTATGGGGGAATGGAACAGATACAGACTGACTTGTCACAAAGCATCTCCTCCGTTAGCCACTTACTGCTTGCAAGTATTTTTTGCTAGCTGTAGATTTTCTACCGTGCTCATTAGCTATAAAAACCATGATTCTCTTCTCTATAGTCTAGTCTCAGCTTCTCTCCTCTTTGTCTTTGGCTCGCACTAATAGGATTAGAATAATGGAATATCACAAGTGCTTTTGGCAGTGCCAAGCTGCTTAAGCTAATTAAAGAGCCAGAAATGGAGAGTTTTATCTAACAAAAGGGATCCTGAGGAATAGAGTGCTAATCAGACCTTAAAGACCCCAGCCTTTGGTCCTATCGAGGAGACCCGGGGAAGATAACTGGCTTAGTAGATGTAATGGGGATGTCGATAAGGCCCATTCCTTCTCTCTGCAGTTATCTGTTAGCCATATTCCTTCTCATTTAGATCACAGATTCTCTGCAAAGAAAGTCTGGAGAGAGGGAAGAAAACAGGAAGTGGGGATTGGAGCAGGAATGATTCCTGCCATCAAAGTAGAGCATATTTTCTAGTGGCTTCTGATGCCATTGCTTCCTTGCAGTTCCATAAACAACTCAGTTCAGTGAATACCTCAGACTCCTGAAAATTCCTGGCACTGTCCTCTGAGTCTTGGTGTTTTACAGGAAATTGCCAGATTAATATTGCTGCTCAATGAATAAAGTAGTTGCATTATGTAATTTCTCATTGTCAATCAGTCAGAAGGTAGGGCTCTATCAGTGGCTTTCCACAGAGAACAGGGAGCATCCCCCACCCATTTTCATTTTGTGTAACTCACTAGAGTTGATAAAAATGCGCATGTGCTTATTCTGTGTGCCTGTGGTTGTTATGTGCTCACAGCAATAGGCTTTACAAATGTTTTCTGCCTTGGGTTTGCCTCTCAGACTACATGCATAATGTGATCTGACTGGTTGATCTTATTTGGGGCCTCACGCACTCTTAGAGGAAGATCCGCAGACACTAATTCAGGCTAAAAAAAGCATTTTTTTTTTTTACAATCACTGCATAGTTTCTGATAACATCATCATTTAATCTATTTATGAAATATATTACATTTACATTGCATTAATTCATTTAGCAGAGACTTTTGTTGAAGATAATGTACAAATGAGGTACAATTCCAGCCTCAGTAGATCAAGTAAAAGGTTTTAGGAATACGTCAACACTCAGAATACACAGCATACATTCCACCAGCCAACAAGCATTCAGGTGCATGGAATAACATACAAGTGGATGTGTAACATATATTAAAAAGTATTCACATGTCTTCACAAGTGCTAATTTAATTTTGCCCCCCCACTTCTGATACCAAACCTTCGTCCTTGGGTAGTACAGAAATATAGATTTTCAAGCGTTAGGTGATATTGGAATGACTTTACTTTGATGTTTTCTTTGAAACTGTGGTAGACTCCTGAAAACTCATCACATCCCTGAATATTAATCTGGCTTGAATCACATTTATATTTCATCCATTCTCTGTAAAATTTACAGCCAAGCACTAGACTTCACAAGGGACAAAAAGATCTTAACTACTTCTACATTAAACAGACTGGTCTGGTGTGTTGATGCCGCACATGTTTTAAAGAGTCCGACATGCATGACAAAAGACAAAAACACTTAATATTAAACCACCTACCTAAATACCTGAAATCCTCATGAGCAGAGAGATTGCAGATATAAAAGAGAAGATGTTGACTTTATGCTGTATTACAAGCCTGTATGAATAACAGCGTTGCCTGAGGTGCATTGGGCCAGTGGGTCATGAATATGTAACAGATGAACCCAAAGATAAAGGCTGGGATAGAGCAGAGAGGGAGCCTCATTGCCTCAGCTGTAAAGCACATGAAGTTTCTGATAGGACTCAACCGAACAGCATTTCGGTGAAACAAGCAGAAAGCACTTTGCCTTAGAGGATTTGGCTTGTGACATTTCCAGCTTGTTTTGGTATCAGCGCAGGTACATTTCGTTATAATAAAATGTCAGCCTTAAAAAAAAAAAGGCGACAGTGAACATGCGCTCTTCTCTTGGCCAGTCATTAACAAATGTCACCGTGTGGCTGTTTACTGTGAGGGAGTGGCACTCTCACTGTGTGGCCTTTTGGGTTACAAGGAAATTTTAAGGGTGCACTTGTGTGTTGGTGTAGGCAGGTTCATATAAATCCTTAAAAACATCCATCTGATTCAGTTTGAATACTAAATACTACAGCTTGGGAGAGAAATTGGGTTTTATTTATGGTTGAGCACCTGGCGCTTTACGGGTGGGAGACTGTTGAGGTACAGCTGCGACCTGCGAGGCGAGAGTCACATGATTAATGGAGACGGCAAAAGGCTTCACTTGGCTACTTTCTAGCTTGCTAACCTGTTACTGTAAAAGATTATCAGTGAAGAAGCTTCTGAAGAAGTTCTTTAACCTCTATGATGTTTTGACAAAGAAGTTCTTTGTCACTGTAATATGAAAATACCATTGCAAAAAATTCAAATTTGGAAATGACCATCATGAGAAATACACAAGTTAACGAACCCTGAAAATTTAATATTGCTGTAGATTTGTGGTGGCTGATGCAGGGGCTCCAGCTCGGTGGCATTTGTAGCAATCCAGACAGGAGTTGAAAAGTGCCTGGACGAGCGCCTAGTGATGGAGGAGGAGGAGGAGGAGGAATCTACAGGAGCAGGCTGCCGCTGCAATGTTTGTTCACAATGACCCAAGTTCCTTGCTGTCCAGTTATATCACTACAGTATTGTCAGTGATGATGGACAGATGCCAGTGCTGGCATCAATCATTAACTTCACTGAAAGGAACACCAGCTCAGTCTTGCAAAGGTTGAGCTTTTAGACAGATGTATGCTTGAAACAAGTTCATACAGTGTATTGTTGTCTATCTAACTGCTCCAAATGGCTACACTTGAATGTGGGGTGAAAATCTGTTGTACAGACAGAGGTGTGATAAATGATCCAATGGAGATAAGCCATCTCCTTTAAGGTAGCCACAGTGTTGCTCTTGGCTATACACACAAAAGTGAAGGAAGTATCTGTGTGAAGATGACAAAAGAGACACGTTTAAACCTTGCCAACTTTCTTAACTCTGCTCAACCAGCCAATCACTGTGCGAAGTGTATGTATTATGTATTATGCTTAATGGGTATAAGTACATGAAGCAATACATTTAAAATTAAATAAATTCTAATTGTTGTTGAACACTGCCCTCCTTATTGAAACATCAGAAAAGTGTGGGAGAAGAGGTTTGAGCAACTGTTCCATGATCCAGCAGGCACCAAGCTGAAGAATACTGATGCCTTTGGTACCTTGACATCCACTCCAAGATACCTGCCAGGCAAGCAGTGAAGCGTGGCTCTGTCTGAGGATCAGATTGAAGGAATGAGAAGAATAGTGCTTGGTGTTGTCAACAAAGCAGTGGAGGAGAAGCCACGCAAGTGTAAAGCAGAACCATGCACCCTTGTGTATAGGGAGAAGAGGAGGGGCCCAGGACTGAGCCCTGTGGGACTCCTGTAACCAGGCTTTGTAGTTGAGACACACATCTTCACATGCGTGGCCATAAAGATAAGGTTTCCCTAATTTCAGCATTTTCTGTATGAACTCTGTTAATCTGGAAATGAAAGAGATGTAGATATCTGAAAGCTGTAGTTGGTAGGCTCATTACATATTAACATTAAATCCTGACCTGTAGTTTGTGCGACCCCTCTTAAGCCAACCTAATTTAGAAGAATGCTCTTGAGAGATTTGATGGCCTGCCATGACTTGTGAGGAATATCAGCATTGTTTTGTTAAGCAGTGGATGGTGCATATGAGCTGCACTGTTCAGTGGGACAAAATTGAGTATTAACATCAGTTGCAAAGATTTCATCCAATTTTCCAGTCATCCTTAGGATACAGTATTATGTAGAATGCCATATTCCATTAAAAGCTATTGTAATTTTGTTGTTTGCCACCCGAGCTGAGTTGCCCAAGAACCACATCTCATTTCAGGGATTTTCAGAGTTTAAAGAGGATCAGTTTGAGAGAACATGAGCATAGGGTGGAATGTGTGGCTCACTTTAAGTTGCCATTGCAGCGCAGTCTGTGGTTTCAGTGGAAAAATATATAATCGCCATGCCACTCACATGTGAAAATACATAGTCGACATTCTCCCGTCCATTTTTCCCTTGACTCACAAAGTAAACTGACCTGAAAACCTTGGTTAGAGTATATGGGGTAAAGCAGTAGGACAAAATTCAGTTCCAAACCCACATTTTATTTCTGAGTTGCAGTGGATAGGAGTAGTTTATTATTATTGATCACTGTGGTAGTAATGCACATTCATTTTGAAATTCTTCTCAAGTCAAGTAGACCTCTCAAAAGGAAAAGTACTGCTTCTCTTCTACCTTATTTTATACCATGTGGACATTTATAATCAGTGTTTCAGCCCTTTTATCATTCTGCATGTATGTTTCTGCATGTGCTCCCCTCCTTCCATTTGTCTCAGTGGAGTTGCTGCTTTGCTTTCACATCACAACACAGTCGATGTGGGCACTACACTAGATAAATCAATCGACTGAATGGGAAAGGCTGAAATGCTCTGCTGGAGACTGGGGATGCTCAGGCAGTCAAGGATGGACACAAATCCTTCAAAGACACACACACACACACACACACACACACACACACACACACACACACACACACAGTGAATGTTGCCGTGAGCCAACATTGAGACTTTGAGTAACTTCAGTAACTGTACATGTTATAAAATCGAAGGAGTTATTTCTAGTGTTTCAACTAGATCTGAGATCTGGTCAGGGTGAAACGTCAATATTTAACAGTATTTAGAATGAGACCATATAGCAACAGAGCTGTCCAGCGATAAGGCTGATAAGACGTTTTTCTGATGATAAAATTGTATAATTGGAATCAGAAACAATTCTGTGATCAGTTCTATCCATCCATCCATTTTCTATGCCGCTTATCCCTTTCAGGGTCGCGGGGGGGCGGAGCCTATCTCGGCTGTCAACAGGCGGGAGGCGGGGTACGCCCTGGACTGGTCGCCAGCCGATCGCAGGGCACATACACACAGCCATTCACACTCACACTCACACCTAGGGGCAATTTAGAGTCACCAATCAACCTAATGAGCATGTTTTTGGTCTGTGGGAGGAAGCCGGAGTACCCAGAGAGAACCCACACATGCACGGGAAGAACATGCAAACTTCACACAGAAAGGCTCAACCAGGGGATCGAACCGGCGACCTTCCTGCTGTGAGGAACGCGCACTACCTGCTGCCCCACCGTGCAGCCACCCAGTGATCAGTTCTATTTAGAAAAATATAAAATCCAATCTACATCATATCATTCTATACTGCGTATCAATAGTGTTGAGTTCTGAAATCCAGTATATGAAAATACCTACAAATTTCTTATCAAACCTTTTATCTCCTCTCACTCTTTGTTTACTAACCAAGGGTGATGTGGGTAACATTATTAGACTTAAATTGCAGGGACATTTGCGCTCACTGGTTGAAACGATGAACCTCACTTGCATGGGATTATATCAACTTCATCTAATTAACATTAATTGTGCCGGTAAACTGACGACAGGCCGAAGTTAAGCTTCTGGCTGTCAGTCTGGTGTAAAGAAAAAAAAAACATAAAAACCTCCATTCTTTAATATCCAGTCATGAGTGGGGCTCTTGTTCTTGTTCTCTTGACCAACAAAGGGTTGGAAAGGATTTTGCTGTGAATCTCCCAGTTAAACTGAAAGACATATCAATATTGTGAAGAAATAGTCTGACGAGTTGGGAAGAAAGCGTTCTTGTGATATGTGATCTCCAGCATGTATTAATAACTGCTCAGGATTGGCTCTTTATATTTATCTAACCAGTATGTGAGTGGAAACAAGCAGCACAGGATACACTGCATTTGTTTTCACATTTCTATGAAGAAACGATGAATGCCGCTTTGGAAATAAGAGCGAAAGAAGAAGCGTGTTCACTGAAGGCCTCTTTCTGCCTCTTCTTCATTTTTCTCTCTATGTTTTCTCTCACTCTGCAGAAGGTGTTATTGCTAAAGCCTTGAACAGGCTGGTCCAAACTAATCCAAAGTAAAATAATGGAGCTGCTTGCCTCTAGTTAGTTTGAACCGAGCCACAATCACAAAATGAATTTACAGCTGAGGGGGCGAGGGATGGGAAGGAAATGGAACAGGTAGAGAGTACAAAAAGTGTGACAGTGCATTTAGGAGTACAGAGCACAGCTTTAGTAAGCACAGAGCTGGTTTATTCACAGAGAGGAAAACAGACACATTTCTTCTGGTTCTACATGAGAATGAGAAGTGGAGATAAAGCAGTATTTTTTGTGGCTAAACATTTAATTTCAAAGATCTAATATGAAGGAGAAACATAGGGTCTCTCGTCATCTCACACAAAAAAAGGCCTTGCCAGGTGGAATTTTACAGTCATACTCATTCAGGGATAAGGAAGTTAAGAGGATTAAATCACATTTTGGCAAGTATTGTAGTGCAAGTGGGAGATAAAAAGTAGAATTTCTAAAATTTGAGCCTTCATGAGTAGTTACCTAGCATGATGTCAGTGCATGTGTTTGAACTGCAATGGTATTATTAAATGCTTGTATTGGTACTCAGTATCAGCAAATACCCCAATCTAAGTACTTGTAGTTGGTCTTAAAAAGTGGTGTCTATCCCTGATCACCAGGGACTCGAGTTGCCTGTGAAAAGAGTTTGATATTGTCCTTTACTGATGGTAATGATGCACTGGGTTACGGTGAATTTTTTCAGTGTGCACAGACATCTAGCTGTTGTTTCATTGTATATTGTATATAAAGTATGTTTGGTGATGATTCACGAACAAAAGTCTAATTAGTTTCCATTCAGACCTTCACATCATATCATTACATTTTTGACATTATAACCTATTTTATCCATTATTGAGCCTCGATGTGTTTTCTTCTTAAAGGACTGCTACAGTGATTAAATGTTGCACTTACTTGAAGTTGGGGGGACTCACAAAATACAAGAAAAAAGGAACGGTAAATATCCAAATAGCAGAGAACTGAGATATTGTGACTTTGAAGGGTAGGATATGCTTGAAACAAACTCTCTTGTATGAAGTGCCATTCAACCATGTCTAAAGAAAAATGTGTGGAAAGTGGCTTCACTCAGAGGCGGAGTGAAAGTCTCGCTGTCACAGAGATGAGACATGGTGATCATTTAAATGGGGATAACGACGCACACTTTCAGCCTCACCATGCTGACATTTATGGTGTTGCACTTGGTTTGACTCTCCAAAAGTGACGGGAAGTGTGAAACAATAGAGAGCTTTCATCCTCACCTCCTCGTACGCCTCCTCACACCTGAGCAGTCGCTGCGTGAGGTGGGTGTGGTTCTTTCTGATTCAGCTCTGATGAAGGTCTGAGACCATTCCTTCCTTGTAAATGCCTGTGTATTTAAACTCAAAACAGGCACTCTGTGTTGTGTCTGAGCCCAAACAGTGATAAGCCTCATGACATTGCTGTGACATTATCCGGGTCGTTGTCTCAGACTTGATAAAGCTCCTCCAGAGACACAGAAGACATTATGCAGCATGTTTTCACAGGCTGAGGACTAACCACGACTTTGTTAACGGACCGTTGGCATGAGGTGATTTCACCCCGTACGGATCAGCTTGTTTGGTATATTTCCGTGATGCATTTGAGGTATCAAATGAACTTATCCATACAGGTTTACAATTGACAGAATTCTCTCTTGATTGATGAAAAATACATTTTAAAAGCTCAATATGAGACTAAAGGAC
Organism: Chaetodon trifascialis; assembly: GCF_039877785.1. Classification (NCBI taxonomy): domain Eukaryota; kingdom Metazoa; phylum Chordata; class Actinopteri; order Chaetodontiformes; family Chaetodontidae; genus Chaetodon; species Chaetodon trifascialis. The sequence goes on along the minus strand of NC_092064.1, from coordinate 4,856,978 downwards.
TTCTTAAAGTTGGTATTTTTTTGAAGTCTGCAAGTATGCATCATCCGTCATCCCTTTGCACGTGTTATGTTCAAGAGTTCCTTATCCAAAAATCTGGAGTATACCCCATGATTCTGATCAGAAGATGTCTCCATCTCTCCCTCACTGGCTCTTTTTATCAGGCGCACAGAAATGAGATTCGCTCAAGTCTGTCTGTCTGGTCTCCTTGCTTGTAATTCATAAAAGATCAGAGCTCTGCTCCTTCCAGCAGCCAGTCTCCTAATGTATTTGTAATGACAATGAAGACGTGCCCTTGGATGTTCCCCCTCTCTCTCACTTACACACTCACACAGATTTTTGTGTCCCACTGGGAGTCTTTTAAGTCTGTGTATGTAACGTTTTCTCACTCAGCTGCTGAGCTCTTTACTGTTGCGATATTAAGACAGAAAAACATCATCAGGACAGTCCAGAAAACTAAAGTCTCTTCCTATCCATAACCTCTCTGCCTGGGGACGGTGCTGTCCTGCTTTCCTCCAGTCAGTTTACATTTACTTTTGATCATCAAGATTTGTGCTAATCTAGGAGGGGAATGACTTCTTACTGCTCAATTATATCCAAGGGAGAATTTGATAGTTTTCAGAAAATTTCAGACACATATGGGCTAGAAAAAACTGACTTCTTTGGGTACCTTCAAACTAGATCCTATTATAATGATCAGATAAAATCACTAGAGGAATGTGAGACCAACTTAATTGACATATTTATTGACATGTACAAAAACAAGGACAATAGGAAACTTGTTTCAAAACTGTACTCCCATATTCAATTTAATTGATTAAAATGGGAGAAAGAATCTCAAACTGTCATCACAGAAGAAGATTGGTTGAATATTTGCTCTGTGCAGTCAACTTCTACTAGTTCTGGTCTCTGGAGAGATTTCTGCTGGCGGAATCTGGTTAGATATTTTATAACCCCTAAGTTAAAATATGTACAGACAGGGGAGACGGCCAGGGGACTGTGACGGAGGAACTGTGGTGAACAGCTAGCAGACCATTTTCACATATTTTGGAGCTGCCCAGCTATTCAGCCATATTGGCAAAAGATCACACAAGTAATACAAAATATTTTTGGTGATGAAATCAACAGCTCTTTCTCCACAATCTACTTGGGGAATATTGCACCCCATATACCGGGACGAGACAAATATCTTTTGAAAATTTTTTTAGCAGCCAGTAAGAAAACCATAACTCGGAGCTGGTTACAGCCCACACCTCCGGCAGAGTCAGACTGGATCGATATTGTGACCAATATTCAAAATATGGAAAGGATGACCTTCTCGTTAAATCTACAGACTGATAAATATTTGCACTATTGGGAAAAATGGATTGTGTACATGTCCACAAGAGATGCTCGTCGAGCCATCATGTATTTGTAACTCCATCAGTATAATGTCTGAATGAATGTATAGGTGACCAAATGCTCGTTCTATGCTCTTCTGTATGTTGTCTATGTTCCTTTTATAAAAATATAAAAATAAAGTACCAAAAAAAAAAAAAAGAAGATTTGTGCTAATCCTTTCCTCAGTGACAGACGATGCCTCTATGTCAATTCCAAGTTGGAGCTGCGGAGAAACAATAGTTCAGACTATCTTACTATGCTGCCTGTGAAATGTTCAAGGGTTTGACATAAACCAAGAGTAAATGAATGAACTGTGTCTATGTTTGTGTTCTCTGCCTCTCCAGAAACTATTTGGCAGCCATGAACCTTCGTCAGTTCACCTCTGGGTCTCCTACAATCGTCAGCCAATGAAAGCTGCCCAGTTTATGACCCGACATCCAATCACAGTGAGTTTCTTTTACATGTGCTGCATCAATAATTCAGAAATGAAGATTGTCTCAGAGTAAGATACTTCAAACAGCATGAGTCCCTTTGCTTCTTTCTTTGAGGACTGTTCTTCACTGAACTCTCTGAACTGGACAAACTTACTTTTTACCTTATTTCAACCTGATGAATGAACCACTTGTTCAAATTGCTAAATAAACCTACTGTTCTGCTCCACTCGTGGGTAACTCTCATTCACAATGTGTCCCCTGAGCAGAACGTGAGTGTGTCATAAATAAAGAGCAGGTGTTCTGACATGAAGTTAGATTCTAAAAAATATCTTTGTAAACTAAAGCAGTACATGACTAATATGAGTTTAAGGGGACATGACAGTCATGGAGATATGAGGCAGGGGAATTAGAGGCTACAGTAGGTGATGTTACACTGTTAGGTGCAACAGAAGATGATCCCGGACATAGATCTTCATGAAGACTCTGAAACAGCTTCCAGAGTGACAGAAGCTTCCTAACAAAGACCACTGAAATGGAGACGTGCTTTTAAGTCTTAAAAACTTCATGGTAAATTGGCAGAAATGATGAGTTGATGAACAGAATCTTCACTTAGCATTAGGTTTGGCCTATGCCTGGTTTAGACTGTTCTAGCCTGATTTTGAGACGATGTTATTGTGGCCGCTGAATTACCGGTGTCTCTGCTGATCGTGCAGGAGAATCGGGCATCTATACTTGCATGATGTGACATTCTGAACGATGTGGGGATGCCCCACGACAGCCCGACGCAAAGACTAGCACGTCAGAATTTTTTTGTCATGACACACCTAGTGTGAAATTTCCCACAACGTGTTCCTGACCTTTATCAGGTGCTCTCTCCAGAGCGCAGTCAGGCAGCCATGGAGAGGAGGAGGAGGAGGTTGCTGCTGTCAGGTGGGACAATGAAAGACAGAAAAAGTTCATTGAACTGTGGCAACAGTACCCCTGCCTATTTTACGTGTCCTTGAGGGAATACAGTGACCAAGTCAAAAAAGACAAATGTTAGCGAGAAATAGCCAAGGCTGCTCCTTGTAGAATAAATAACTATGGAAATAAACTTCCTGCCTGTGAAACTCGTTGTACCTGTGCTAAAAGTTATCGGGATGCTAAACAGTAGATGTAGAAATAAGGACAGAATAGGTTTACACTGCCTCTTGCATTTGCTTTTAATGTTAGAGCTCATTGTTTCACTCACCTCCCCAGTGACAACTGAACTTGTGCATGATCGTGAAATAAGACGTGCTGTGATTGGTCGGGGTCATACATGTAGTCTTGCCAGTCATCTGACCAAGACACAGCAAGAGTTTGTGGCACTGTGATCATTGATCTGACACAGTGACCTCCATAAAAGACAAAAATACTGCGTAGTCTGAACCAGGCCTCAGTTATATTATCTATTACATTTGAGTTGATCTCTGTATCACATTTAAAGGTGTCAGATTAAGGCATTTGGATTCTTGAGTCAAACGAGTGTTTTTCCGCTGTGGTGACAGGCGGACTGTCTGTATCGACTGGTACAACTGCTCTGAACTGCTTGTGGATTTCATTCCTCCCTCAGAGAAGTTTGGTGAATACCTCACCCGCACGTTCCACTGAGGAACAAATCTGTTCATACTAACAGCTTTATGTATCAGAAACATTAATGTCTCAGGCTGGGGACACACACATACACACACACTCTCGTAGCCACACTTCAAGACAGATCTGAAAGTGCTGCCATCAGTTTGAGGTTACAGAGCACATGATCTTGCTCTGAGCGGTGTGGGGATTCATTCTCCCCAGTGGAATACCCACCATTTTTCTGACATCTGTAGAAAGACCATCCTTAGTAGTGTCTAGGGTGTGGATACGCACACCAGAAATGTGCATGACAGAAAATAGCAGCAACTAAGTGTTTTTTTGTGGTCAAATACTGAAAGTCATGGTTGTCATACTGAAATATTACCACACGTAGTGTTTGAGTCAGCAGGGCCTTCACACTCAACATTTCTTTGCTGTGCTGTTGTTTGTTTTGTACCGAGCTTTTGAAACATGTTACGTTTAAAAGTTTATGAGCTTGAATACATTCGGTGATTGGATTGCTCTTGAGTCAGAGATGAGTCAGTCAGTATCATCCCATCCCCAGCTCCGCTTCACTCTGTCTGTCTATTTCAGTACACTGTGGATTATTTGAACTAAGCAAGCTGCATATGAGCAGTGTGCTTCTGTTTCTAAAAGTATATGACACAGTTGATGTTCTGATTTTGGTGGAAGAACCACCTACACTACATTGTACAGAATACAAGTCCATGTTTCCACTGTGCTTTTCACTTTGTGTCCAGCCATTCAGTCTAATCAGGCAGCAGGTCAGTGAAGTAAAGATGACCTCTTCTCTCTCCCGCTCTTCCTAACAGGAGTACTACATAGCAGATGCCTCAGAGGACCAAGTGTTTGTGTGTGTGAACCACATGAACAACGTCACACACCTGTACATCTCAGACACACAGGGCCTGTCCTTCTCTCTGTCGTTGGAGAATGTTCTCTATTACAGTCCTGAGGGATCTGGCAGCAACACACTGATCAGGTACTGCACACACATACACATACACACACACACACACACACACACACACACACACACACACACACACACACACACACACACACACACACACACACACACACACACACTCACTCGTCAGCCTTTGGCAGGGACACTGAATCAGTCATAGCATGCTGTATGTTTTCATGATTTCATTGTAGAAAGACACTACACTTTTGGTCATGAGCCATAATATTCCTCTCAGTCGTAGCTGAGTAGAAGTATGAAGCAGCTTTAAACTGGAGCAGTTTAGTAAAAAAAATGCCACCACAATGTCCATTTGCTAACCTTTTGAAGAGCCTTCAGCTGTATCATATGATCCTATCAGCAGATGGAGCTTGCTCAGTTGTCATGGAGATGGAGGTGGAGGTGGATCTGTTGACACGTGGACTCGCTAACCTTTACCGTTGCTTTCAGAGCACTTACAGGACTTCTTGTCTGTTCTGACATATGATTCATTACTTTATATGATGATACTCTAATACTCAGGTGTTATGCTAAATAAAAAACAGAGAAGAAGATATTTGGGGATGATGTTCACTCAGTTTATTCCATGTAGTGTGCCGCGTTGGAAGACAACAGGCACAGCATCTGGGATGCCTCTCGCCTAGTTTCAAATGTTTTCTTTGGTGACATTGACCAACAGGTGCAGGGAGCACTCCTGTGCACAGCTGTAAATGTCACACTGTTATGTTACATTATACCAAATGAGTCACACTGTTGGGTGCAATATCTCCTCTGCAAGCTGCTCATGCACACACTCACCCTCATTCTGACTGGGAAGGAAGAGATGGGCTGCTGAGGGACCATGAATGCTTCCAGGTTCACTTTTACTCACAAAACTGTCTTTATAAAGACCAGAATTTGTTGTTGGTGTTGGTGGTGAATTCGGCCCATGGCACCCTGCAGGTCACCTGTGTACGTCACACAAGTTATGAAAGATGGCAAATGATGATTGCTCAGAGTTCAAGTCACAGCAAGAATTTCTTGACCATCTGAGGAGATAAGAATGTTGTGTAGCCTGACCTTGGCATCAAGCGTGAAAGTAGTTTGACAGTAACTCAGTTGCCTGATGCCAGCACATCCATTTCCATGACATCAGAGCAAACTTCATCTGCTGATGAAAGTGGGTGATTCAGTTGAAATCTCCAGAAAATGCTTTAGTTAGTATTATTAACTGCTATTTCCAAGGTCAAGAATGAACCTTCAGTTTGAGAAATAGCAGTAATTAATCTCCTCTTTTTGTCTTTATGTAAGTCATGAATGCCATCAAGCAAATTTTCCAATCTATAGAAATGCATCTGGTGTGTACCTGCAGGACAAACTAAGCACAATCTGCAGGCTTGCGAGTAATTGATCAGTTCCCCTAGCAACCTCAGGTAGTGACAGGAAGACCTCTAGTTCCCATTACAAATGCCTGATAGCACTGATAACACAAAGGCTTTGCAAGTACAGATGAGTAATGCTTCTTTATCTAATAAAAGAGCATCTATTGATCTGATGCCACAGCTGCACCTGAACTCTGAGCTCCCTATTCATTGTTTTTCTACTCAGTCTTCTCCACAATCACATCAGGGACATCCTGCGTTGTTTTGGCAGAAGCAGGCACGCAGTGCTGGCTCAGGTGTTTGCCTGCTAATGATAATTTTTTCTGTTTATTTGACACCGTGTCTTCTGTTCGTGAATTAGCTGTGGATCCCTTTTCTTTCTCTTTATGTAAACACAAAACATGTTGTGCTGGATGACTTGGTTAACACATGTATGTAGTATGCATGCATGCAGTTTTCTTGCATCATTTCTGGGTAATGTAGTTCAGGCTTCCTGTTTATGCCTCTGTTGTGTGTTGCCTCATACAACTGTAAATTCAAAATGCTTTTACTTCACCTGTGTTTGCCCTCAGTGTTCTTAAGCCAAGCAAACACAGATGTGTACAGGGAATAGCAGTGACTTTTAAAGAATATATGCAAGAAATTAGTAAGCAAAAATATTTTTTCACTCATATCAAGGCTGGAATTACCACAAATCTCTATTCTAAAAGTAAAGAGTGTTTAAATGAAAGCATTGCTCCTTCATTTTCTGGTGTATCATTAACTTAGGTACAATAAGCCCAAATTCTGGTGTTCCTCCCTGACCCTGATGATGATGTATCCCATCTCTGTTTCAGGTACTTTGCCAACGAGCCTTTTGCAGACCTGCACCGAGTGGAGGGGCTGCGAGGAGTCTTCATCGCCACACTCATCAATGGCTCGGTCAGCGAAGACAACATGCGATCTGTCATCACTTTTGACAAGGGAGGGACGTGGGAGCTGCTTCAGCCGCCTGCTGCCGACAGCCTGGGAGGAACTGTGGACTGCCAGGTACCCCCACAGACCCTGATTGACCCACTTTCATTCTTGATTTGTGTTTGTTGACAGCAGAAATTAGTTGCTTATTATCATCCATTGTTATTATGGTAGGTGTGATTAAGGTATCTAATCACCTGTAGCAGTGTTTTGCTCACCCAACTGTGCCACTGCAGAGAGTACTCGACCTCTGCTTCCAATCAATGTGGAGTTGCTGTACAGATGATTGCGGTGTGGATTTGCAGGTGTCTGAAGTGTCGATGGCGGGGCAGGGACTATGATTCCATTATTACATCTGTACTAGTGCTGAAGTGATTCGTGGATTCGTCTGTTGAAAGAGAAGTGGAAACTGTTATTGGCAAAAGCTTGTGTAATGCACTGACTTCCTGCATGACTCTGTAAATGGAATATATTGTATTTGGATTGTGGACTGGGGGTCATAAGGATGGAGTTTGTTAGGGGTAAAGCAGGCAATTGCCCTGAAGCCCCTTACCCTGAGGGCCAGAGGTTCAATGTGTGTCGATTGGTTTTGGTAATTTGATTCAGTGCAAATTAGTGAGGGAATTTGTACCATTGAAGTACAATGTCAACTACTATAAAAAACTGCAAGAGCTTTCTTAGTGATTCTCCGTTGGGATTATCACATGATTATTTCATCCTTGATACATTAAGATAAAGGTGTCCTTAACCAAATTATTAACATAGGAACACTTGGCTGGGTACATACACATTATACAGCGGACAGTAGGTGGGATGTCAGTTGGGGATAACAGCAAATTTGTGCCCTCAAACAGGTTCATCAAGACATTGTTGGTCAGACAATGCAGATATGTAATTTAATGCTCTTGGGAATTGTGATAGGCATTTTACCCTTTTCATTCCATAGATGACACCATCCTTAGTTTATATAAGATTTGATAGACAAATCAAGAGTTGTATTAATCGTAGTTACAGCCTTGTTCTTCAACATTGTAGTTTTAGATTTAGTCTCTCACACACTCATAAGATCTGACAAAACAATAATTGCTAGAAGCTCATATCCATCATTCACAACCAAATCACTGAATTCTAGAATTTAAACTTTTTGTTTAATATTTCCCATTGAAAGTCTTTTCAATGACAGCTCATTACAGCAGAATGTCTCTCAGGTTTTATTGCAATTTTCATAAACTGCTGGTAGTTTATGGGATGAAGAAAAGGGTCAAACCTCAGTTGCACTGGACTGCACATTTCCAACCTTACTTTCCTTTTTTAGTACCAACTCAACGACATCATCTGACTCTCCTCTCCTCTCCTCTCCTCTCCTCTCCTCTCCTCTCCTCTCCTCTCCTCTCCTCTCCTCTCCCCTCCTCTCCTCTCCTCTCCTCAGCTGAGTAAAGGTTGCTCTCTCCACCTGGCCCAGCGCTGGAGCCAGCTGTTCAATATCCAGCTGAGGAGGATGCCCATCTTATCCAAGGACTCTGCACCGGGACTCATCATGGCCACAGGTGGGAGGACCAGCAGCAACATCACTCATACAGACAGTATTTCAAGAATCTCAGAATGAAAAATCCACTCGACACATCCACAGTATGTGCTGGAATCAAGCACAGCTCAGTGTGAGCACCATACTACCTACTATTGGTACCTCATTTGAACTTCCATGTGTAGCCATTTGAGGTACAAAACACCTAAATGAATGAAATTTTCACTGAAGACACACATAGTCTCATTCCTACACTACTCAGTACAGCTAGAATTATCTGGAATCTGTGTGATAGACAGAAAAATAATCTTTTACAACATGTAATGTTGGTAGGAATCTATGTATCTTTTCGTCAGGACAGCTGAAGAGAGTTTGTATGCCATCTGTTAGAGGAGGACTGACAGAGCACTGACAGAGCTGGAACCACTCAAGCATCTGTTATTTTTCAGCACCCTCCTCTTGTTCTGATGGCAACGATAAGATTGGCCTACACAGGAAACGAGCAATACCAACCTGCAAGCCTTCCTCCATTGAGCTGCCTTTCAGTTTGGCTCAGTAAAGGTCCGCTTCCTGTATCAACCAAAACACAGGAAATATGGTTGCACTCTGCAGAAAGTCCTAGACACTTCCTGTTTAGTTTGTCAGCAGTTTGTTTAGTTGCATTTTGAAGTTTGTTGTCTCTCTCAGAACCTGAAATTCACGAGTAGAGGGAGACCTGTGTCAACATGTTGCACACAGATGAGTGAAGCCTCCGCCTGGCTGCAGAAGCCGAGTTCCTGCCTGCAGTTTGAAGCCTCTTTGCCTCTTCACAGCTGGGGAAAATCAGTGATTTGGTGATACTCTCCAGTGTCTAGGACACTGCTTCCTCTGCACCCCCTAATTAAATTCTTATTAGATAATGGGCATGGAGAAAGCGAGAGAGGAGTAGGGCGGACTGGCAGTCACAGTCGCCATTTGCTTCGTAATCATTCTCAAACAGATGGGCTGATTACTGCTGCAGCACCCAGTGGGTGCTCGACGGGTCAAACACACTCACACAGGCTGGCATGTACATACACAAACTGCACGGCCATCTTTACAGACACAACAACCTGAATAAGCTGCTCAAAAATCACATATGAGCAGTATGTTGTTTGAGAGTATTATTTAAGAATTATTGTAATTATTACAAACATATGTTGACACAGATATTATGATTATGTATTATTACAGTGCAGCATGCTGCGCTGGTAGTTCACCAAATTCAACATGACTTGTCAATCCAAGTATAACAGAATACAGCTGAAGTGAATTTTTGTTTCTCTGAGGACGAGGAAATAAAAGTAGAGAAATGGAAAAACACCTGACAAAATAAAAAAAAAATCAGAAAAAAACAGAAAAACACCAACAAAAGTGTTCAACATGCATACATGACATGACATTATTACACTGGTTGACTTTGCCAGAATTTACCTGAGGAGACACTTTGGTCACATTCTGCATAGATATGCAAGCATTTGTGAACAATATGTTATTTTCTTATTCTCTTCTTTCTTGCCGTTATTATTACCATCATGGATCATCGCATTTTCAAAGATAATACTCCTCCACTCGTCCAAAAATAAAACCCTGCAAGAAGCACTGACTCACCCTGAAACACTTTGGCATGAGATTTCTCAACTTTAGAGAGATTGGGCTGAATACATTTGCTATCAGCAGTTGTTGTCCAAAAATATCAGTTTCTGTCTCTGAAGAGAAACTTAACATCCCCTGAAAATCCCCTGGATGCAGTGAACTTTGCGTGGACTCCAGGACTCAGTAATATCGCTGTCAGGTGTGGTTACAGGTGACACAGAGCACATTTCTGACCATACCTAAAAGAGGCCTGAATATTTCAGGGCAGCAAAATGCTGTTTTTCAGCGTGGTGTTAAATTACTCCTTTTATGTTAGCGATCCTCAGCTTAAATGACTGATGCTGGTAGAACTTTCAGAAACACACATACACAGTGACAACCTGTTTGTGTTTTCCAGTTCCAGATTTGTGCAGCAGAGTCTGCTTTGGAACATTTGCTTGTTGTCTTGAGTCTCTGGCTCCTCATGTGATAATATTTAATGAGAATCATTAGCCCATTTTACACAGAGACAGAGCGTAATCCATGTCTGAGACATTTTCACATCCCTCAACACAACAACCATGTTACTCTCATTTTCATCTGCGCTTTTGCAAGTCATTCAGCCGGAGATGAGATTTGATTAACAAGGATTGATGTGTGCAGATGTGAGCAGGTGTTTGTCCACTCTTAACTGTCGAAGGCACACACTGTTGGTATTAATCATCCAGTCCATAAATTTCATTGTTCTTGATGGATGGAAGGAGGAATGCATTTTGAAGGGGTGTGTGTGTGTGTGTGTGTGTGTGTGTGTGTGTGTGTGTGTGTGTGTGTGTGTGTGTGTGTGTGTGTGTGTATGTGTGTGTGTGTGTGTGTGTGTGTGTGTGTGTGTGTGTGTGTGTGTGTGGTATTACTGTATGGATGTGTGAGGTAGTATTTACCGTCTTAGATTAGAGCGTTAGCAAACATTTGCAGCTGAGGTGAATGCCATTCGTCTTTCAGATATTTGGTCATAAACCACAGCCATGTGACCGTCCTGCGGGGAACAGGAAGGGTTGTGCCAAATTTCATCAGTCCACCCGACAGCTGACATTTCAGCCTGGAACAAAGTAGTATTGACTTTGTGGTCCCTAGAGCCGTGCTGCTAGCCTGGCTAAAAAGGATGTTGTTTCTTGTTGTAAGACACTTAAATGTATTTTGAAAGACATTGAGTTTTTTTAAGTTAAATGCATCATACATGGCACATAATTATGCAACTTTGTGCCAGGGAAACTGAAAGACATCTGTGGTTGTTGGCAAAATATAGCTAACCCAAACTTTAGGCTGAAATGTTATTTGAAGTGTTATTACTGGAGCCCAATGCAATGCTTATTCTAATAATTCTAATCATTTTGTGTAGGCACTGATGTTTTTTAGTTACACTGTCTGCATGCTTATGACATGCTGTGACATTAAAAGCAATACAAATTTATGAAACAGATCTTTTTAGTTACATGAAAGTGGAGTGGCTATATGAAAGACAATGTGGCTGACATCTACGAGATGCATTTATAGAACACGTCATACATTTTTACATGAGCCCTGCACCATCCAATACCACTGAACACATTTCTTTACACTTTCATGCTTTCTACACAAATACCCCATTTGATAAAGATCACCAAAGACCTTTGGTCTACCACCACCCACACCCCCACTTACTGCACTTCACCACGAATGCAAAGGATCAGAAACAAACTGTGGACGTCATCTTTTATCTGTTTCACAGTTTGATTTGCTTTACAGTGCTCATTATGGCCTCACAAGTCCACTGACATGGCAGTTGGCTCTTCTCTTGTTAGGTCTCTGAAAAACAAGTGAAAAAATTGGAAGTTGAGTTTCCATTTCAGCATGTTTGATTTCATTATGTTTCTTTGTGAATCCTCTGAGCAGATCATTCCTGCTGATTTCTAACAACATACTGTCAAAGGAAAGTATTTTTCAGCGCATACAAAGGCCACATGCATGAAAAGATACAGAATGCTATGGTTTGAGTTCTTGGGTTACACATTTTCCATATATGAAAGCAAAAACGGTGGTCACATCAAGTCTGTAATATTCAGGGAAAACCCCTGTAATGTGTGGGTGTAAATGCCTTTTTGTCCTCTGGTTGCAGGATCTGTTGGCAGGAACTTGGCCAACAAACCTAATGTGTATGTATCCAGCAGCGCTGGAGCTCGATGGAAGGAGGTCAGTACAAAATCTGACACAAATGACAAGAAAAACACTGCTTTTACAAAAGCTGCTTGTCTGTCAAAGAGTTTTCAACACGTCACGATGAATTTCATGTCAGTGCCTCTGTATGTACCCAGGCATTATGAAGCATGTGCACTGCTTGTGTGGACTGACCTTTTCTTCAAAGCACATCTACAAATAGCTAATTATGAACATCAGTTTACACTTGAGCTTGCTTATGTGTCATTGATGCAGTGCATTATTGATTGATTAGTAGGTCTCATTTCTTCACTGAAAACAGCTACAAAACACTGAGCTGTAAAAGACTAAAATAAGCCACAGAGCAGAGGGAACCATGAGCTGTAGCCATTTGACTCATTGTTAATATGAAAATATAAATAAGTGCAGTTTTAAATGATTTTAGACCTTGAGGATTCAACTCAACATTTTGCTTTGTTCAGCTGCTAGTGATACTGAAGACATGTTGCAGTTCGATAACTGTATGTTGATGATGGTCAACGAGCTTTGTGATTGCAGATGTATCTACTAGACATCAAACCCTTTGTATTGACTTAGTCGTGAATTTGGGAGTTTCCAAGCGGCTTCACATCTACTTTCTAAATGACCAGTTTGCTTGGATGCTCTGCCCAAACTAAAGATATAAATGTCCAAGAAGGTGTATTTTGCTGGACTTGAAAGACCCAATGAAATAGACATTTTGACCTCTAGGTAGTAGAGTGAAGCCACATCTCTCACAGGGAGGTGAGGACATGAAATCTAACCAATAAAGCAATCAAGATTTTCAGTGTAATCCAGCCCTATTATCATATCAAACACACTTTTATTCCTTAACTGACTTTCCAGTGATGAACAGTTTAGAATGCACTGTACTCTGTCTCAGGGATTGTGTCCAGTGTTGCTACCTGCATCATTTAGCTAATCCTGATGTGCATTATGTTCTGATGGTTCACTGAACATACTCTGTCGTCCAGGCACTGGCAGGCCCACATTTCTACACATGGGGAGACCATGGTGGTATTCTGATGGCTATCGCACAAGGAGGCGCCACCACACATCTCAAGTAAGTCCAAATGTCCCATTTAAATGTTTCTCCAGGGTAGAAAAGGACCAGATTTGAGCCCAGAATCTTGATCTATCATTCATTTGGTTCTGGTGCCACCTTAATTAACGGTTTCAAACATAAAACCCCGCGAGGCTGCTTTGTGACTGGAAGGCCTCCATTTACAACGCTGGGGAGTGAAGCACATAAACGGCACCTGCCCCAGTGGATGTGCTCATTAATCAGCAGGAGCAGATTGTGTGAACGAGAAGCAGCTTGTTGTGGGGAAAAAGTAAACAAACCTTCCCTCAGTAAACAGAGGTAACATAAAACGCCTCTGTGCCAACAGCAACATCGGAGGCTATTGGTATTCATGGGAGGGTGATACAGGATATTGATGTGAAAACAGCTGACCTCATTCACATGCAGAGAGAATCCCATCTCCTTACCCTGGTTACTCACTAACCTGGTTTTGCCTTCATATACACAAGTGTACCCAAGTTTAATGCCTGGTGTACTCCCCATTAACCCCATATTGAATAGATGTCTTTTTTCCTGATGATGGTATCTTCCTCTTTCCTCTCTCTGAAAAGAAAACATGAGTGTGTAGGCGACAGAAGAAAGGAAATTCTGGCAACTGGTTTAATAAAAAGAATAGATGCAGGCTATCAAAAATCCAGCTGAAAAACATTGTTGCTTAATAAAATACTGGGTTAAATACTGGCCATGTCCCTGTCAGGTTCAGCACCAATGAAGGCGAGACGTGGACCAACTTTCAGTTCTCAGACAGGGAGGTGTATGTTTACCAGCTGCTGACTGAACCTGGGGAAAAGAGCACCATCTTCACCATTTTCGGCTCCTACGCCGACCAGAGGCACAGCTGGCTCATCCTGCAGGTCAACACCTCTGACGTTCTGGGTAGGTTGGAGAGTGAGAGGGAGGGAGAGCGTAGAGAGCTTTTATGTTAGCGATCCTCAGCTCTTAGCAACAACAGCTATTTATAATTTCTGATTTTGGAATTATTATTTTATTGCTGTTACATTAAATATAGAATCAGCTTTTTTAACCAAGTATGTGGTAGTTGTTTGTGCTGCATACAAGTATTGTGCAGTGTGTAAATCAAGAATTTTTACAGTGCTCTTGTTTGTTCTTCTACAGGAATAGACATAAAAACTAAGACCAAGGACAACCAATAACCAACCAACTAAAAAAAAATAAATAAATAAATAAAATGATATATATATATATATATATATATATATATATATATATATATATATATGTACAAGTCAAAGCTCTGTAGATTGTAAACAATACAAATAGTGCAAGGGAAATAAATATTGAAAGGACATGGTGGATGATTATGTATAATATGGCTAAATCTTTACTAGCTGGCATAGAAAAGGAGAGAGATGTAAGCTCAGGTGTTTCTAAGAGCTGTGTGCCTTTCAACTAAGGCATCCAGATGGAGTGTCTCATCACTCGGAAGTCCTCTACAGAGCTGCAGGAGAACGAAATCGAAGACCAATTGAGAAATGGACCACCGGGAACATTAGCAAGTAGCTCAGAGTTCCTTGTCAATGCCAAATATCTATAGCTGTCGTCTGTTTTTTCTCCAGGTGTGCCATGTTCTGAGGCTGACTACAAGCGCTGGTCTCCGTCAGATGAGCATGGTAACGAGTGTCTGTTGGGCAGAGAGATCACGTTTAAGAGGCGAGCCCCCCACGCTACGTGTTTCAACGGAGAGGAGTTCGACCGGCCCGTCACCATCTCTAACTGCTCCTGCACACGCCAGGACTATGAATGGTTAGGAAGCTGCACATGCACATAAAATACCCCATAATAACAAAAATACTTCACTTATATATTTAGTGTATTGTGTACGTATGTGTTCTGTTGCTGTGATATTACAGAACTCAGGTGTGTCCTGTTCCTTTGATCATCCTTGAATTGTTTGACCAACCTGTCAATTACTTGTCATTTCTGTCTATAAGTCAAAAGTAAAAGGTTTTTTTCTTCCGTTTTCTTCTGCATTTTTCTTTATATATCTATATTTACAGTTGTTATTCTATTTATCGTTGATTGGTAAATAGCTTTTTAAGATAAGATGAAGCCCTTGCTGGCTGATTTTTGTATGTTCATGAAATTTCAATACTCTCAAATCAGTACATTTGTTTCATTCATCACAGTGCACAAGCTAACTGGCTGTATTTTCTCTCTCTGTGTTTACTTCCCCAACCTTTCCTCTTCCTCCTCCTCCTCCTCTCCCCCCCCCCCCCCCCCCTTCTCCTCTGTCCAGTGACTACGGCTTCAAGCTGAGTGAAGACCTGTCTCTGCAGGTGTGTGTGCCTGACCCTGAGTTCTTAGGTGACCTCTATGCTCCTCCAGTGCCATGTCCTGTCGGTACCACCTACCGCCGCAGCAAAGGGTAAGCTTCTATTGTCTGACTCTGAAGTGCAGCAGTGTGCAGCGTGGGGTTCTTTTGTGTCCTTTATTAGCTGAATGTTGGCATCTGCAGCACTACTGGATTCATTTCCAGGAGTAAATGTGTTTTATTGACCTATTCTCAGGTTTTGTTCAATATTTTCAAGTCACTGACCTCTCAGAACTATCATGGACTCTAATTTGACCAAACCTAGATGGATGAATCCTATGTGGCAACATTTTTTATTTATATTCATGTTTGTCGTAAAACTGTTGGAGTGGCAAAGTAATTTAGGTGAGAATAAAAGCTGAGCTTCAAGTAAAAAAAATCATATTCCCTTGTTTGATAAATCCCAGTAATCTGTTCCTGTTTTTTCTTTTGAATCTTTGTGTTTTATCTGGTCACATTGAGCTTAATTTCTGACCTCTTACTTGGTGCTTATAACATAAGTAAGACCTCCGTTCTTAACCATTTATCATTTTCGTTTATCATTTCCTGAGAATTCCCTAGAATGCAGTCCAGACTTTGTTCTTTTTGCTTCCTAACTGCCGTGGAGAGAGGAACGGCAGTTAGCTCCATGGCTGTTGCCATCATTAGATGAGTTTGGTGAGAGCACCACCAAGTGTTTGAACTGAAAAAACATTTTTTTTGTGCCTCCTGCAGGTACAGGAAGGTGTCAGGCGACAGCTGTAGTGGAGGAGATGTGGAGTCCAGACTGGATGGAGAAATGCTGCCTTGTCCTGTCGGAGGTGAACTTTAGGAAATCTTTGGTCATGTCGAATAATAACTTACAACAGTCTATAAAACAGCATATGGTAGCTTTAACTTATTATTTGCAGTTTCTTTCTTGTAAACTTTTTCTTCCAAACACAAATTAAATATTGTGTTATACCAGTCAGGAACTCCATATCTCATTAAAAATTGACCTCTGCCGCTGAAATGTTTGGGAGTAAGAACAATGAATTAATATGAAAATAAGACTTAAAAGAATCTGGAAAATGTCCCTCTATGAATTGCTTCTTGTATATGGAAGTTTATGTTTGAGAAACATTCACATCATAAATGTTATTTGAAATTATGTATTCTTTTCCAAGCTTGGTTTGGTACGCAGATAGATGGAGACTCATAATCATGTCAGTACAGTATCATGTGACTGTCTTTTCCCATCAGTCATGTCTCCTGTGCTCTTTCAGAGAGCAATGAGTTCATCCTGTACGCTGTGAGGAACTCCATCCATCGCTACGACCTGGCCACAGGCACAGACCAGGCCCTGCCTCTGGCCGGCCTCAGGGAGGCCGTGGCTCTGGACTTTGACTATGACAGGAACTGCCTGTACTGGGCTGACATCTCACTGGACACCATACAGGTCAGTGAGGAGTTCCACTTGGGGGCAGGTAGACCAACAGTACATTTTCTCTGCCTCGAGTGATTCAACAGTTTGTTTAGTGTCCAAACACAAGTGGAACAAGGCTTGTTGGTTTGAGTGCAGGGATGCGAGAGGAGCTGATTTCTACACACAAGCTGATGTTTTTGCTCACTTATGAGATGCTCAGCATTCTGAATTGCACCATGATAGTCTCATTTGATTTCAGTTGGCTCACCAAGGTTTACCTGTGTTCCTCCTCTCACCTGCAGCGGCTGTGTCTGAACGGCAGTACAGGCCAGGAGGTTGTGGTGAGGAAAGATCTGCAGAATGTGGAGGCTCTGACCTTTGACCCCATCAGTAGGCTGCTGTACTGGGTTGATGCTGGAGCGCAGAAGATTGAGGTAGAAGTGTTGTGTGTGTGTGTGTGTGTGTGTGTGTGTGTGTGTGTGTGTGTGTGTGTGTGTGTGTGTGTGTGTGTGTGTGTGTGTGTGTGTGTGTGTGTGTGTGAGTGAGTGTGTTCAGCACTGCTAAAAGACAGGAAATGTATAGGATCCTGTTCGTTTTCTCATCCCACTGATTTGGTTCTGAGGAATGGATTTGCTTAAATAATCAGAAATTACAACAGTTATGCTAACAGATGGGCTGCACAGTGGCGCAGCAGGTAGTGCGCGTGCCTCACAGCAAGAAGGTCGCAGGTTCGATTCCTGGGTCGGGCCTTTCTGTGTGAAGTTTGCATGTTCTTCCCGTGCATGCGTGGCTTCTCTCCGGGTACTCCGGCTTCCTCCCACAGACCAAAAACATGCTCATTAGGTTGATTGGTGACTCTATTAGTTGATTTCATTCTGCCATCCAAAGTTTACCAGAGGTCTTAAACTGAATCTTATCAACCTCTGCAATGCATCACTGTCTTTGTGTTTGAAGGTGTCTAACCCTGATGGCGATCTACGTCACACTCTACTCAACTCTTCTGTCCTGGAACATCCCCGAGCTTTGGTTCTGCTGCCTGGAGAGAGGTAACTCGTGTACATACAAACACACATTTGTAATTCTTCTCCCATGCACCCTCGCAAAGAGTCGCTTTCACTTCCGCAAACATGGTTCTGCTTTTATTCAAGATGAGTTCAGCTGTTCCACCTCTATTTCCATTCCCTTTGTTGGTTTGATTTATCCCTTATTCCTTTTTTTTTCCCCAGAAAATGAAATTCTGTCTGTCTCACTGTACTTGCTTCCGCTTTTTCAACTGTCTGGTTTTAGTAGGAGCAAAAAGGCCATTTTCATATTCAGTCTCTCTTGTATTTATAAGGAGGAAGGTACTAGGCAGAGTGTATGTATCTGACATTGTACAGCCTTTGATCAAATATGTGATGAATCCCAATGACAATATATTACATGAGTTATGAAATTACTGTTACCACTTGTAGGACTTGAAGACTTGTGTTACAGAGTTCATTGGTAACTTCTGACAATAGACAGTTTAAAGTGTCCGTGTTAGTGATTACTTCATTAGATTTATTCTTTTCCCATAATAAAAACTAAGCAATACATCAGTTTTCGATGGTGGCTAAACATTCCAGTTAAATTCACACTGTATGTGTCCCACAGTCTGATGTTCTGGACTGACTGGGGTGACCGAGCAGCTGGTGTTTACCGGAGCTACATGGATGGAACCAATGTGTCCTGCATTGTATCTGAGGGCGTCCGCTGGCCCAATGGGATCACAGCTGACGACCACTGGCTGTACTGGACTGAAGCCTACAGTGACCGCATCGAAAGGGCTGACTTCATGGGGGGCCAGAGGAGCGTTCTTATGGAGGGGCTGCCCCATCCGTACGCCATCGCTGTTTTCAAGGTGAGAAGGAATAAGAAATCCTTCTTCTCTTCTCTTCTCTTCTCTTCTCTTCTCTTCTCTTCTCTTCTCTTCTCTTCTCTTCTCTTCTCTTCTATGATTTAAAATAACCCTTGACTTATGTCAGAAAAAGGCTGGTTGTAATGTGTCTGTCCTGATTGTGTTGGATGCTGTTTTTAGAATGATCTGTACTGGGATGACTGGTCCAGAATGGGGATCTTCAAAGCTCCAAAAGCTGGTTCCCAGAGTAATGAGCTGATTGTTGGCAGACTGACTGGGGTCATGGACCTCAAGATCTTCTATAAGGGGAAGAACAGAGGTGAGGAACAGAGAGTGCAGTCATGTCCAGAAAGTTTGAAAGCTTTGCGGAATCAATGAGATATTATTTTCAGTAACTGGGTCTGTTTCAGTTTCAGACACAAAGTTAAAAAAAGAAAGGAAAACTATGCACTATTTCAAAGGAAACAGTAGATTACAAGTGCAAGTGACCCATCAGGATTATTACTTAGATAGTTTCAAAACTATTCATGCTCAAACTGAGGCCCTAATCTGTTGTCCACCAGGCCACAATGCCTGTGCTGACCAGCCGTGCAGCCTACTGTGTCTGCCACAGCCCGGCCACAGACACACCTGCGTGTGCCCAGACGGTGCCCCGACTGTAACCATGCCCAGCGGAGAGCTGCAGTGCCAGTGTCCCACCGGCTACCAGCTCCAAAACAACACCTGTGTCAAGACTGGTCAGACAAAAACACATACTGCACAATCACCATGAACTTAAGCTGTAAAATATATGATCTTGTCTCTGTTGGAAATGAGGCCTTAATTTCATATCATATCTGACTAATTAGCGGTTGCTTGGCTTCCTTTCTTTCCTCCAATCAGAGCACAGCTGTTTGCCCAACCAGTACCGCTGCTCTAACGGGCGCTGCATCAGCAGCATCTGGAAGTGTGACAGCGACAACGACTGTGGAGACATGAGTGATGAACAGGAGTGCCGTAAGTATTCAGCCAAAGCCCTGTTCAAAAGCTCTTTCTGCATAAAGAACTACGCGTATATGCTTGTCCTTATTTATGTCCTGTCCACTTGCAGCCACTACGACATGTGACCCGTCCAACCAGTTTCGCTGCGTGGCCTCAGGTTCCTGCATCCCCCTGGCCTTCAAATGTGACCATGAAGATGACTGCGGAGACAACAGTGATGAGGAGCACTGTGGTAAGTATGGAGAATATATTATGTAATTATGTTAACAGTGACTAATATTCATGCTATTAACACTTTTAATTCAGAGTTTTTAATGTTTCGTAGAGATAATAATAAGAGGAAAAATGTACATATATAACATTATTTGAAAAATATTCCATCAAATTTGGCAGGAAATGTTCTAATTAGTGTAACAAAAACTAAATGAAACATCCTAAAGAAATGATATGTATTTACAAGATAGAAAGTACATTACAAGTTTGATTGTAACATAAACTAAAGGCTTGTAAAAGGAGGCTGAATTGTGTGTGTTATGATCTCTACATTTGACTGCATACTGAATCCCTTGGCAGCTTTCTCATTAAGCTACCAGTGCTGCAGGATTTCTGTCTGACTCGAAATTCAAAGAATTGTAAAATAGGACTAAAATAAATGAGCAGAATTAAAGTGTAAATGATTTTTCTGTCAGTTATGTCAGTTTTCCTTCTCACAAAACCTTCAACCGCAGACAGCACAAGTGCACAATCTTTTATGACTTACACATTGAAAGTTCACTTACTGTCAGACAATGCTCCAAGCATCTCAGCCAGCTGCATCATTTGAGTCTGTCGCCCTTTGTACTGTGGATTATAGCGTGGGAAAAAATGTGATTGTAATGCATGAAAATGACACTTTAAGACTGACTATAATATGAAGGCACTTCCTTGACTCCTGCTGTAGCTCTGAATGCACTTTTAGTCATGAGGAGGGGTGCAGTCAGAACAGGTAGAGGTTTAAAGGAGGCACAGCTGGCTGTTAACAGGATTTTATAAACTATTTTCAGTTCCACATTGCATAGGTTTGTAATTGAAATACAATGCAATGGCTTATTATAGGTGACTTTATGCAACGTATATGAGCCAGAGCAGGAGAATATGTCTGGGCCAAGAATCGAGCCCTGTTAGACTCCACGGATCACATCTAGTTTACCAGGTTGATGTTTTGTTGTTACCTTGTATTTTATAGTATATATCTTAAAAACCTAGTTTATGCTTGTTTACGTTTTCTGTGTGGCATTGATTCAATACTAAATTCTACTGGATTCTTGGTTCTCTGTAATCTGAATAATAATGTTGTAAGTAATAGTGTTTCTTTTTTATTGTATATCCTCCTTTTAGGACCTTTTTTAAACACTTAAACACTATGCTAAAATACAGTTAGAATAATTCAGACAATGTTTTAATGTGTTGCTAAGAGACTTCTAAAATATGCCAACATTTCAAGCCAAAATTTGCTCAACAAAGACTATTATGCACTTACTTTTCCTCTTCCCATAAAATGCGCTTGCACTGACACCATTGTCCTTAATGAGAAAGAGAAAGGTACCAAAGCCCCACCCCTTGACATTTGGTGTCACTGAATTCAGTAGTATGCAGTGGGTGGGAGATATTCAGGTTTACAAATATCCTCCACAGAGGAAAAAATTGAATTACTGATAGTCAGGAGGATATGAACATTTGTCCACATCCAAGTCCATCTCAGCCAAACTGAGCCGTATAACTACATTAATTAATTTATGGACATTGCAGGAATGACAGTGGATATAAATAGCTTTTGCAAGGACTAACCACATTGTTCATGCATTTCTCAGAGTCTCACCAGTGTGGCACAGGAGAGTTTACATGTGCACGAGGCGTTTGTATCCGTGAGGCATGGCGCTGTGATGGAGACAATGACTGCAGAGACTGGTCAGATGAGGCCAACTGCACAGGTGATGACTGTGACTACATGATTAGAAAAAAAAGCAATAATGTTATGAGAAAAAACACCATATTGCCACAGTTATAGAAATAATCACTCAAATAATATGGTTATTTATGCAACAATTTTAATGCAAATCCAGCACCCTGCATATATTTACAGTGATAAGGACGTACATATGCTTATGCAAATACTTAACATTCATTCATTATCAAGTGTGTGTTGCAGTTAAAACCATCTGTGAAGGATCTTTCTGTCTTACCAGCCTCTCCAAGCTTTGATTTCTCTTTTTTTGTCCCTAGTGGGCCACCATACCTGTGAGGCCAACAGCTTCCAGTGTCACACTGGTCACTGTATACCACAGCGCTGGATGTGTGACGGTGATGATGACTGTCAGGATGACTCTGACGAAGACCCTCAATATTGTGGTAAGTTAAGACACACACAGATCATTAGTGTCATTGTGACACACTTTACTAGTGTTTCTCACATCCACATAAAAATATGTAACTTAAAATCAGCTCTGATGTACTGACAGCATGTATTTGTAGAACTCACCATGTAATTTTAGAAGAAACACGCTAACCAGCCCCACTGAAAATACAGTCCTAGTGAAAGTGCAGAATTATTGCAAAGCACTTGTATCATTATTGACATGGTGGTGTGCATGCTGCATTATTATTGTTACACACACACACACACACACACACACACACACACACACACACACACACACACACACACACACACACGGTGATGTGGGCTAAAAAGAATAGGACTGCCTAATGAATAGAAGATATTTATGAAAACCAAACAATATGCAGCACCTTGGACCATTACAGTGTTGAATGTGACATCCAAGCAGAGTGCAGTTACACAGTATCAATACCATCACATTTATTTGATTAATGTTTATGTGTGGAAGCATATAAGCAGTGGGGCTGTTTCTAATACAGTAATTTCTACAGATTCCAAAGTATATTTTATGTGCTGTTCTGTTGTACTTCAGTGAAGTTTGAAGGTCTAATGTTCCCTGTTTCAGACTTTTTTCCACACTGACAGCAAAAACAAAACCTTAAGTCATCAACTTTTAATATTCCTGTGATTATGACCTGTCATACATATGAAGACATACATTTAATAACAATGCTGGATATTGAAGCAGTCATAAACAGCTATGACTAAGGGACAGTCATGAAGGCAATGGTTCTCTGTAAGCGGAAATATTTTATTTACATTATTCATGTGTTTCCAGGGGGAACTCGGTGTAATGGCTTCTCCTGCTCCAACCACACCTGCCTCCCAGCCACTGCGCACTGCAACGGCATTCAGGAGTGTTCAGACGGTGCTGATGAGCACAACTGTGGTGAGTGATTCCACTTATTTGCTGTAGTATCAGATGCAGAGTCAAATGAGTAGTACATAATAGGGGGGGTTGGTTAGTGAAAGATCACATCAAAATGAATTATGCTGATCCAGTTATGCCATTGAATATAAAAAAACAATGGAATGCCTAATTACCAATATATTAATGCCGAGTATCTCAGAGCAATAGCATATTTTGAGTGAATAAGAATGGGCCAAGAGAAGAGCCCTGTTGAACCCCACAGGTCATGTCACAAAATTATTATTTTGTCATCACTTGGGGTGTGTTGCAGAACATCAGTCTATGCTTCATTAAGTACCACACACACCTCTCATGTTTAAATATATGTGGAGTGTGTAATAAACTGCAAAGCAGGTAGTTTAAGTATAATGTTGGAAAAAGTCGTGTGTTGACGAGTCATGTTGCTTGCTTTCACCCACAGACCCCCTGTGTACTCGCTACATGGAGTTTGTATGTAAGAACCGAGCCCAGTGTCTGTTTCAGTCCCTGGTTTGTGACGGGATCAAACACTGTGAAGATGGATCAGATGAGGACACCGAGTATGCTGGATGTGGTAAGGGACACTGTATTTGAGAAAGCCCTTTGAGTCCATTTGGTTGTTATCCTTTAATCCCTGCTTGGAACACTTCACAATCCTTGGAAAACTATAGAAAGTCACTCAGCGCACCATGGTATGACGTGGGGATGGTTTTGGGCTTTGAGTGTGTGTAGTCCTCCTATAATCTGTTACTTTTGAATGAGGGACAGGATCTGAAACTGCAGTAATCAAAAACCCGTTGAAAGTTGAAAATATAAATTAGCCAATGATGTTCGTAAAAAACGAGATGTTTAAAGAGCCATGCTGACAAAAGCAGCTAACATGAAAAGGTGATGTGTTTCTGCTGCACTTCCCCTGCTTGTCACACACCTGTGCACGCCGACAAAGACTCATTAAATCAGGTTTGTGTGTCAGTAGAGCGTGGTGTTTTGGATCTGGTCTTGTATCTCTCTCATTCCTGTGTCACTGGGCTCTAATCTGAACCACAGCTTACCGGTTCTTAAACAGGCATCAAATCATTTTGTTTATCACTTGTAAAAATTGTAAGTTGTAAATTTTTTCCTCTACAAATTCCCTAATTCAGTATTTGTTTGTGTCCTTCAAGCAGCATGTTGTAGCATATTGCATATTTTCAATGCATATTTAAAACCCACATTTTCATTACTGTAGAACATTGTTACTTTTGTTACTCTGGTTCATCTTTTTTTCATTGATTTTGTCTTTGATTTGTGGAACTTACAAATGTGCCTGTGTGTGTTCTCTCAGCCACACCATCTGAGTTTGGAAAAGTGTGTGATGCCTACACCTTCCAATGTGCCAACGGAGTGTGTGTGAGCCTGGAGTGGAAGTGTGACGGCATGGACGATTGTGGAGATTACTCTGATGAAGCCAACTGTGGTGAGGAGGAAAGTTTTACACATAAGAAGTCGGGAGCAGACAGATCAAGTGTACCTGTACTGCATGAATATCAGATACACGGGACATTTCTTTTGTTCTCTTGCTGATTTTTCTGAATAGTGAGGAAGTGCCGTTATGCTTAAGTGGCAGTATCTGATTGTAACTGTGTGTGTTGCAGCTGCTCCCACTGAGGTCCCAGGCTGCTCCAGGTATTACCAGTATGAGTGCAGAAATGGACGCTGTATTCCAACATGGTGGAAGTGTGATGGAGAGAATGACTGCGGGGACTGGTCTGATGAGGCCCAGTGTACAGGTACACAGTCAGTCTGTGATGAGGCTACTCATGTTGTTAAAAGCAACAGAACTGAGGTTGATGTGTGACATCAAACTCCCTTTTGTAATCTGTTACACCTGCACACCTTGTAACACAACGTCCCTGTTTTGATGTGGACTATCATATGTTTTCCTAGACTTCTGTTTTCCACCACTGTCAGCTCTCAATTATTTAGTTACAAAAATTATAATGAATGAATAATAAAAATGCGGCACGGTGGCAGCAGGTGGTGCGCGTGCCTCACAGCAAGAAGGTCGCCAGTTCAATCCCCGGGTCAGGCGGGGCCTTTCTGTGTGAAGTTTGCATGTTCTTCCCGTGCATGCGTGGGTTCTCTCCGGGCACTCCGGCTTCCTCCCACAGACCAAAAACATGCTCATTAGGTTAACTCTAAAAATTGTCCTTAGGTGTGAGTGTGAGCGTGAATGGTTTTTTGTCTATATATGTGGCCCTGCAATCGGCTGGCAACTGGTTCAGGGTGTACCCCGCCTCTCACCCGTTGACAGCTGAGATGTCAGGGTGGCTCCGGCCACCCCGCAACCCTGCAAAGGGATAGTCGGGTATAGACAATGGATGGATGGATGAATAATAAGAATTATTTTAATTTTAATTTAGTATTTTAAAGGCATCCATTAACATCTGTCCCCTAAATATGGTGGAAAATATTTGTTGTGCCTGATATGCATGCAAATACATGTTGTACTGTCTGTTCAACTCGAACATGCACCCCTGCAGGTGGTGTCACTCCTCACACTGTAGCCCCTGGTCCCTCTACGTGTGCCCCCAACCGCTTCCACTGTGGCTCTGGAGCTTGTATCATCAACACCTGGGTGTGTGACGGCTACGCTGACTGTCCTGATGGCAGCGATGAGCTGGGATGTCCCACAGGTACCACCTCTGTCTTACGTGCATCTTTACATGTTGTGTACATGTGGGTTTTATTAGGAATGGATTTATTGGGATGTATATTTTAGTCGAGAAAAGAACAACAAAAGCAAAAAAGTAATACAGATATGAGTCTCCACAGTAACATTGTGTATTTCTGTGACAGCAGCTAATAGCTCTGTGACGCTGCCTCCAGTGCCCACCCAGGCACCTCCTCCCGTGCCTGCCCCTGGCCGTTGCACACGGGGTCAATTCCTGTGCCGCCGACCCCCCCACTGTATCCCTGACTGGCAGCGCTGTGACGGTCAGCTACACTGCCAGGATGGTTCTGATGAAGCCCACTGTCGTGAGTCTCTGCATGCTGTCTGCATACATCACATGCACAGAGAAACAGTAATAACCAAGAAGAAGATCTTGTGTTGTGCTAAAACTGTTGAATGTGACAGTATGAATCAAACCTTCAAAATTCTGAATTCATGCTAGACCTTAAGATCCACTGAGAGTCCACTAAGATCTGTTCTGGTTTTGTTGGCTAAAAGGGAACATCTAAATAATGCAAATTTCAATTCATTTTTGTCCACATCACTGCATGCAGAAATAGTTTAGATGCAGGTAATGTAAAAGCTCTCTCTCTGTGTCCAGCCACTCGTGGGCCTCTGTTCTGCATTAACGGGACTCGCTGCTCTGACAGTGAGGCCTGTGTGCTGGACAGTGAGAGGTGCGATGGCTTTCTGGACTGCTCCGACCACAGCGACGAGGACAACTGCACCCGTAGGTCCCCAAATAGTGTGTTAAGAGTCCTTTAAATGATGTGCAAGTTGTATGACTGTAATATTAGCTTTTCAAAGAAACTGTCATGTGAACCACTCCATGATAGGTCCACTTTAAATGTCTGCTTTAATTATTCACCTCAGTGGCAGAGAGAGCTCAGCACATGCAAATAGACAAAACACAAGGAGAGTAAAAAAAACAAAATATTCTCATCAGTTTGACAATGAATAACAAATACTCTGCAAATGCTCACAACATAACCAAATACAGAAACGTGCTATTGACATTTCAAGATAGATTGCTTTTATTTCAACAGATGATTTGAATTTGCAAGTTAATCATAAGTAAAAGGCTAAGGCTACGTTCACAGCAGGTGGTCCAGGTCCCAGCCTGGTTCATCATGTTCTTGTATCTCCTGGGAACAAATCCAGTATCATCTGTGCCACTTGCAGCACGTTTCTGTTTCTGGTTGCATTGTGAGTGTTCTCTTGTTTGTATATTTGGTTGTGTCTTGTGTATTTTCCTAATTTGCTTGTGTTTTTTCTATTTGTATGTACTTTGTTAAGTTGCACTCACTCGAATATTTTTTAGATTGCATTTAGTATTCTGTAAGAATTCTACCATCTGCCGGCTGTTTTTCTCCCACTGAGCTATTTGAAACATTATAATCCACACAGCATGTCTCTTTGTTTCTCCCAGTGGACACTCTGGCCTATAAAGTCCAGAACCTCCAGTGGACTCCAGACTTTTTTGGTGCCATCACCTTGACCTGGTCTCGTCCCAAAAACCTTCCTCTGGATTCCTGCTACTTCCTCATTTACTACAGGTGAGCCATTAGTAACCTGCAGCTCTGAAACTTATCACCGTCATATTTTACTGCTAGACTGAGAAATCATGACCTGTTGTCAGATGTCACTACTACTCCAATATGCAGTTGTTGTGATTATTCCTTAAACTCAGCACTACATGTTGTCCCGAGGCCTCATGTCACTGATCACGTGTTTTTGTCTTCAGGCTCGTGGGCACGCAGCAGTGGACCATTATGGACACTCACAGCAACAAGACAAGCTACAAACTGACCGTGCTGAAACCAGACACCACTTACCATGTCAAAGTGCTCACTCAGTGTCTCAGCAAGCTGCACAAGACCAACGAGGTGATCACTGTCAGGACACCAGAGGGATGTGAGTATTCCAGTTTAATGTCGGGAAACAGGTTTCCTAGAAATACCCATCTAAACAATTTCCCAAGAAATGTAATGAAGGTAAAATGCTCGACCAGTTTCAAAAATTGTCCTCATTGGTCACCTGGACACAAAAACATGGGAAGATGTGGTCCCTAAGCACAGATAATATTTGACCAAAATTCCTCCCATTTGTCCAAGACATTGAAATTTTCTGTATGGAGTCTGTCTCAGCTTAACAGGATGACTCTGAACACACCAAAACAAATTCTGTTTAAGGCCCATACAATGAAGAATTGTCAAATATTACGTCCATGTTGTCAGCAGACAGATGGCTTTATGCATATTTCTCCTTGTTGCATTGAGAGTTGTTTGAAGTATGACCAATGCTGACTTTTGCTGAAGTTATACCTTAAAGATAACCACAGTTTCTGGCCTTCCTGATAGTTTGCATCTCTTGTCAGGAAACACAATGTCTTGATTTTGATTACTAATCAAATCAATGACTTTGAAATGTCAAATATTTGCAGGTTTCAGCAACTTGAATTTAAAGCTGTTCTGCTTCTCTTTGCCATTTATGTGGTTTTGGACAAAAGAAGGAACTTAAAAATGTCACTTTGGGCTCGGGAAAATTATGATGTGGAGTTAATATTTTAAACAGAACCAGTTTATCAAAATTAATTTATTGTCACAACACAGGGTTGTACAATGAAATGTCAGTTGTAACCCCTCACACTTCACACACATAGACTGTAGATTCACTTTCAAAGCATTTCAAAATGTGTTTACTAAAGTCACTATTGGGAAAAGATTCACTTCGTAGATGTTTCTCATAAAATAGACACATCTTTTTTTCCTCCCTGTCTGGGTGTCCCGTAGTGCCCGACCCACCCAGGAACCTGCAGCTGTCTTGTGATAACGCTGAGGATGGGACGGTGGAAGTGTCCTGGAGCCCTCCTGACAAAGGACATGGCCTCATCCGAGAGTACATCGTGAGTCCTCCTCACCTGCATAAAACTGATTCACATGTTCATTTTCAGTCAGTAAAAGAAACTCTCTGCATGTTCATCCTCCTTGAGGAAACAATGTGGTCTCGCTTGTTTGATAATTGTCTGTCAGATTTAATTTGACAGTGATGTGCTGCACACTGCTGCTCTGGCACACTCTCACACAGCGAGAAGAGCTCATGGATTCTACATTTCCTGTTCGACCTTTCTGCCTTAACGACGGCTGCTGTATGTCTCCATGTGCGTGCGGTGGTGTGTGTGTTTGTGCATGTGTGATGTCAGGTTGAGTACACTGAGCGAGGAGGTCTTGACTGGACGTCACAGAAATGCACCACGACCCACACTGAGGTGAAGGAGCTGCAGCCAGACACTCAGTACAGGTTCAAGGTAAGGCACACACACATGCACAGGGTTTTTTCTTTTAATGCCATTGTGATGTTTTCATGTGCAAACAGTGTGTTTAAATGTTGATGTCTCTGTAATGCTGCATCCCAGGTGGCAGCAGTGACCAGTCGAGGTGTGGGCAACTGGACTGAAGTTAAATCTATCACCCCTAAGAAAGGTGTGTGCTTCTCCCAACTGTCACCACCCTCTGCTTTGAAAACCTTTCCAAAAGTGCCACCTATTGGTGTTAGGCGGGTATTTCAGCTTGTGCTGGTGTGCCCTGTGTGAAACAGTTGTTATAACTTCACTTGGGATTGTCTGCCTCTAATTCAGGGAGTGCAGACGTTTCTGTTTTCAGCAGTTGTCAAAAATAACCGCGTAACCACCGACCATGTGTTTACACTCATCTCCAAGCAGCACTCAAGTGGGTGAAATGGCTCAGCTAAATTTATTGGTACAGTACATGATAAAGTTACTTAAAGTTCTTTAAAACAATTAAGCTGAACTTCTTAGCAGCAGGAAGTTGCCTTTTATAAATTCTCAAAATAAACTTACTAATTCATAGATATAGAAAAAAGGTGGAAAGACATAATTAGCAGCTGCTGTTGGGGTAATTTCAATATAATGTGCATTTTCACAGCATTTATCCACCAGAACAACAGCAACACAGACCTTTCAGATGCATCGCTCTTAACCCATTTACACCAGGTGTTAAGATGCGATCTGTATCCAGATACATTATTCAGATAAGAAAGATCCGATCCTGCCTCGGCGTTTAGACCTGCTGTTTTTAACACGTCCTTGTTATCCTCATTTAGATTGAATCTCTGTCCTCTGCCCTCTGCTGTTAACAGCAGATCGTGTCACGCACACAGTTATTTCTTACTGTACATCATTCAGTTCCCACTAATGCTGCTTTAATTTCTGTTGAAGAACACGTCTTTTGGCACTTTGATGTGAGGTGTGTGTCTTTCAGCCCTCTCACTTTCTCGCTCACTAAATCTGAACAACAGTTTGTGTTGGCTAAAAACAAACATCTGTATGTTGTATAGCCTACAAAACAGCAACCTACCTAAGATCCAAACATAATGTGAGTCAGACTATCTCCAGATGTGATCAGGCAGGTCCGATCACATTCCAATCACAGTGAATTTACACCTCGTGTCAGGACACAGATTGCATTTTAATACCAAGTGTAAACAGGGTTTCCATTGCTCTTTTCAACATAAATACCATTTTCACCCACTGATTCATTAACTCAGATTCTGTTCAGAGTCTGTTCTTCAACATGTCAAGCTGCTGTTAAACATTTCCTCCAGATATTTCAACAAAAAAGGCTTTGTCTGGAAGGAAGGGCATTGAAAATCTAACAGGCTTGTCATGTGAAATACTGTCCATGCAAGAAGTGCTGAGTTTGGATTAGCAGCAACATTCTATTACAGTAAAATGTCTGGAGAAAATCAAACTGCCGTGGTTTAGACTGATGGCCCTGAAGAGACAAACAAATCACACTGAACGTATTTCATTGTCAGCCATCTGAACTAAAACACAAACACCTGCTCCTTTCCTGCAGCTCTGCCTCCTCCTTCTGTGATCGCTGACAGCATCACCACCGACTCCATGAGCCTGTCATTCAGCTTCAACTCCCAGTACGAGGTAGGAGCTTCTCTCTACCTCAGCGTGTTACTTGAAAAGCTTGTGTCCTCTCTGCGTCTGCATAAACATGACTGATGGCTCTCTTGTGCTTCTTTAAGGTGAAACAGTACGTAGTCATTCTGTCCTGGCAGTTTGACACCCACGTCAAGGAGAGCCAGAACTACACAGTCAGAGAGAAGATCCTCAGAGGTAGTGTTTGTGTAGGATTCTGCATCCGGGTGAATGACATGTTTGAATCAAATGTCATTTATCTGGAAATTAAATGAGCGATGTGTGCTGTCTGTTTCCAGCTGCAAACCTGACAGCAGGCACAGTGTATGAGGTGGCTGTGTGGGCTCACACCAGTATAGGAGACAGTCCCACCGCCCTGTCCCATCATCAGACCAGCGGCACACAGCCAGAGCGGCCCCTCCTGAAAGCCCGAGCCCTAAACCAAACAGCTGTGGACTGCAGCTGGACCATCAGCGGACCCCCTCCTCAGGTATTAATATACATGTAAATACACGTCGCAATATATTTATCAATATATTGTGACATGTGCACGGGAGTAAAACATCAGCAGCACATTTCCAGAAAGTGGTGTGAAGGTCATAGAACAAAAACTTCCACAACAAACAACTGACTAACTAACACTAACATGAACATGAAGAATTGTTCTTCTTCTCTGGTGAGGATGAGATGTATCATCAGAAAACAGCATCTGAAAGACCCTAAAGTTGACATACAGAATATGTCTGTGCTATGAGATTTTACAGGGGGAAAAAGGCACATTGAACCACCTGAAAAAGAGCAATCTGTCTCAAAAGTCCTGACAACCTGCCAGTCGGGACTGCAGGTCGATGTTCCTTTATTTCAACAGGCCATAAACCAAAAGGGTTGGGAACAAGTGCTCTGTAGTACTGTGGTATTGATCATGATCCATTTGTGGAAATGAAACTTTAAATAGAACAACTCTGAACTGCTTTACTGAGCTGACACTTAGTGGTGTGTGTGTGTGTGTGTGTGTGTGTGTGTGTGTGTGTGTGTGTGTGTGTGTGTGTGTGTGTGTGTGTGTGTGTGTGTGTGTGTGTGTGTGTGTGTGTGTGTGTGCGTGTGCGTGCGTGTACGTGTGTAGGTGTATGGTGTGTTTTATGCCACCTCCTTCCTAGATCTGTACCGCAGTCCTCGTCAGGTCAGCAGCACGTCTCTGAGCCTGACGGTCACAGTTGACAGTGATGAGCAGTATCTCTTCCTGGTGAGTCCCCTCAGCATCACAGCTTGTCCTCACCGTTCATTGTGAACTGTGTCGCTCCCTTAAAGTTCCACTTCTGTTTTCTCTTGAATCATATAATGATTGAGTATCTGATGAGAATGATGCCGCACCGCTACATTTGTATTTTACTCTGGGCCTTGTGCAGTAAAGCTATAATCAGTCCAGTGTTTATTCAACAGACATCTGGGCAGATATCTGAACTCCCAAATATCTGAAGTGAAAGTAATCACATCTGTCAGGCAATCCCTCAGTGTTTTCACCCGAGAAAAAAATCCTCCCCAGTCTGTCCAAACCAAAAACAAAGTCAGAGCAGAAGTGATAAGTATTTGGTGTAAAATTAGACGAATGCAGGTGCAAAGGCGAACCGCAGTCTGCTCCTCAGCTCTGCCATCACCGGCGTGTGAGGTGCTGTGGGAAGCCAGCAGCTGATCGAAGCAACGTGACTGAATTTATATTCAGCCGCTTTACTGTGTTTAACTACAAGCACACTGTATTCAAAGTAATGTTTAATAATAGCCAGGGTTTTAAACAATATCACATTCGATAATTCCACATAGTTCATATTTATTGTTATTCTATGTCTATTCAACACCTCCTGTAAATAAGACTGTAAAAATGATCATACTAAGCAGGAGATTGAATAGGGTGAACAAATACATGGTGGCTGCAACTGATGATTATTAACATTGTCAATCAGTATCTACCAGTGTTTTTTGGTGAATCAATTCATTAGATATGTCTTTTAAACGTGTGTTTGAGCGGTAAACTACATTTATATAATCTGCACACCTGTTATGAAAACATGCATGTTGATCATTTTGCTCATGAAAAGCTTATGTAAAAAGTAATCATTTGATATGCAACAGTCTGAAACCCAAACACGTTCAATTTGCAATGATGTATAACAGAGAAAAGAAGATATTTTTAAAGCCTGGACCCGGCCAGTGTTGCTTTATCAATACATCAAATTGTTGCAGCACTAAATAGACAATACTGAGCAACATGTAGCTAACAACATGGTTGGCTGATTGGATTAGATTTGATTCACTGTACACTTCAGCAGAGTGACAGCTGAGAGGAAGAAGCTGATTATATCAGCACATTCTGATGTTGGTCTTCAGCCTTTTCTTTGGTTTATGTTCCATCACTCTCTGACTGTCCGGAGCCATCATGACTCACTCGTCATTTTTGTGTTCTGCCTTCAGGTGCGTGCCGTCTCTCCCTTCCTGGGCCCACCCTCTGAGTATGCTGTGGTGAAAATGATTCCCAACGAGAGGCTGCCACCCAGGAACCTCCACCGTGTGCGAGCAGACAAGACGCAGGCCATGCTGAAGTGGCAGCCGCCCTACGACGCCCCAAACACGCCTCTGGTACAGCACTGCAGCATGTCGCTGTGATGCTGACATGCATCAGATACAGATACCTGCCCGAGCTGGATACAAATCAAATAAACAGGATTCTTCCCCCACAATCAGTTATGCAGATCCTGATATTGACACCTGTACTGACAGATGCCTTTTCATAGGAAACCAGTCATGTGCCTGACTTATCCCAGCTGTGTCATCTGTTATTGTCACTTCTTCTTCTGACTGGATGTGCTTTGCTGTTGTGTCTTCCCGTCTTCTCTCTGACTCTCTCTGACTGTGTATCCGTAGACATATGCCATCCATGTGCGGGACGTGATCCGCAAGGTGGAGCGGGACTACAAGCTGACCACCCAGAACAACACAGTGGAGTACCTGCTGAAAGGCCTGGAGCCTGGGGGACGGTACAGCGTCTCTGTCCGGCTGCGCAACATGAGCAAGGAGGCCAGCTTCACTCTGAGCACAGGTACACTCACAGCACGTACAGCCTACACATCCACTGAGCTTCATTTCTTTTGATTTGGAACTTCACTACCCATCCCGTTAATGCACATCACAAGTTATAGCTCCTTCAGAAAAGTTGATTCATTCACCCATTGCTAAGTCCCATTCCCCTGTGTAATGATTCAAGCTGCACTTTATGGCTACATACAGCATAGTCCTGGTATTGCAGTGTATATGTGTGTATGGCTCATTAGGCCCAATTTTGATGGTACAGAGTTCTAAATCAAAATGAAATTACAAGTAGGGCTGTCAGTTTAACGCGTTAATTAGATTAATTAATTACGCTGCAAATTAACGTGCTATAAAAATTAACGCAATTAATCATGAGTGGCAAGTCAATGCGCAAGCATTTTAAATTTGGCCCTTTGAGTGACCCGTAGGCTGCAGCGGCAGGTCGCATCCTACCTGCGCCACTAGTCAAAAGCAGGGTGACAACAGACATGGATGCGACTCCGGAGAGCGAGGCAAGCCTACTTGGACCTTTGAACGGCAAGTTTATTTATAAAAACTTTACTTATAAAAACTTTATTTGAAAGTTTATTTATGAAAAGAACAAAGACGGGACTATTAACAAGAACGCAGTGATTTGTACCTTGTGTAAAAAAGAATTTTCCTATCACCGTAGCAGCTCCAGCCTGAATTATCATTTAAACGCTAAAGAAGAAGAAGAAACGTACTTTATTAATCACATTACACAAGGTGTTAGTTGCACTACACGCCATGCTTTTCCGTGAAATTAGTTTTTTCCGCATTTGACCCATCCTCGATCTGTCGATCCTCCGCAGCAGACCAGGCAATGCTGACGCCCGTGCCTGGGGACCAGTACTCCTTTGTCTTCTTGCATGTTTTTAGTGGGGGTTATTACGGATGGGTTGGACCCCCGGGTGAACACGGGGAGAACAACAGAAAGGCCCCTTTTTCCTCGAGCAGCAGGCACTAAGGCATGGTGGAGGACACGCCACCAGCGCCCACAGCGGGATTCGAACCTGGGACCTTCTAGCTGTGAGGCGACAGTGTTACCACTTGTTCCACCATGCTATCATGCTAAATATGTAGTTGCTGCTAGTGCCACTAGTGCTACCGTGAGCTCACTCCGCCAACCCACACTTGCTGAGTTAGGAAAACGAATGAGCAAAGCCACGACAGAAAAACTGACAAACTCAATCGCAAAGTGGGTTGCTGCTGATTGCAGGCCGTTTTCAATCGTGGAAGACGAGGGCCTAAAAGAGGCGTTTCAGATAGCGTCATCTGAATTTCATTTATGAAGCACACTTCACCAATAAAAATGTGGATATCAGATCTTCTCTTCTTGGTGTATTCAATTGATTAGTCATGCACTACAATTTTGTAATGTCCTAGAATTCAAATTCTTTATTTGGGGACCTTTAGCAGATATGAGATTAAAATGCGATTAATTCAATTAATTAATTACAAATCCTGTAATTAATTAGATTAATTTTTTTAATCGCCTGACAGCACTAATTACAAGTGTTCTATCAGAGTCCTGTTTGGATGCATTGATCTCTTTGATAAGAGAAGGTGATGTGAGAAGGACAAGTAACCAAAGGAGTGTTGTCTCTTATGAGGACTTTGGCTGACTGTAAAGTTTCCTTAATGCTGTAAAGAGGACAGAAGTGCTAAAGTTAAGCAAACCTTCAGTTGATTCATCAATGAACAGGAATTAATTGGCAGCAAATGAAGTAAGCATTTCATTTGAAGTGATGAAGTGTTGTAGGTTCCAAATTCTCCTGTGTGTCGTTCACCACTTTTATTGATCTCCGTTCCAATAAATAAAGCAATAAGCTGACACCTTGTACTGAGGAAGCTGGTGATGAGCAATGTACTTTTTTCTGATAATAAATTGATAGATATAAATTGAATGTCTTTCGTTGCAGCCCTAATTCTAACATTTGTTTCACTGTGTGCCCTTGCATACATGTGATTCACATGTGAACACATCCATGGTACTGTATGTTTGTACCTGTGCAGGCTCCTGTCTGTCAGTGCTAAGAGACTGGGCTAAACTACAGTACCACCAATCACTTTTTAAAACTTCACTTGTCTTTACAAAGAAATACATTTCTTAAAGAAGTATTCTCCCTCTGCTGCAGTTCCTCTTCCAGCTCCTGAAGCCCTGAAAATTTTGACAGAGAAAGACCACGTGTTCCTCTTCTGGAAGAGTCTGGCTGTGAGAGAGAAGGGCTTCAATGAGAGCAGGGTGAGACACCAGCAACCAACACGTTTTTCTTCTTGTCCACTCATCCATTTTCTACAGTCTAACTTTGCACAACAGACTCGTGGCATATTTAATTGTAGACTTCTAATGAATAATTACCCTTTTAAAAACTGTAAGATCCAATCAGGAAGCAGTAGAAACCCAGTCAGTAAAGTTGAATAACAGTCCAAAAGAAGCATGTTTTGTACTTAAAGTTGTGTAGTTGTGTGCTCTTAATATCCTCCATTGACCTGTATATGCTGTTTCCAGGGCTATGAAGTGCATGTGTATGACAGTGTGACCAACCAGACCTCCTACCTGGGAAACACCACAGAGACCTACTTCCGCATCAGCAGCCTGACGGTGGGACACAACTACACTTTCTCTGTGCAGGCGCGCTGCCTGCTAAATGGCCAGCTGTGTGGGGAACCTGCACTCCTCCTGTATAACCAGCTCACTGCAGGTACTGCAACATACAGCCACACTGTGAAACATGAGCTCACAGCAGAGTGGAAAAAGCTTGCACTTTTTTCATTCATACTGAACATGCTACTTCTCATCCGTCCAGGGGCCAGTGATGCCTCCCGGGGTGAGGGCCACTCAGGAGACATGGCAGCGGTGGTGGTCCCGGTCCTCTTCTTGCTGCTGCTTGGAGTGTGTGGCGGCTTGGTGGTGCTCTACCTCCGGCACCGGCGACTGCAGAACAATTTTACTGCCTTCGCGAACTCCCATTACAACTCCCGCCTGGGCTCTGCCATCTTCTCCTCCGGGGATGAACTGGGTGAGACAAGTCAAATGTTTTTACAGCTGTTGGCTGAGACTGCAGAGATCATTAGGGTTCAGTACCAGGCTCTGGTATTGGACTTGACCGGATGCTTCAGTGAGTGCAATTTACACAATTTATGAGTGGGAAGCCTGCAGGGGCTCATGTCACTGTCACTGCAGAGGAAGTCCCAGGGGCTGGTCAAGGTGCCTGTGAAGCGGCGAAGGTGGAGATTCTGAGGGAGATAAAAATGAAAAGCAACTGGACACTGAAAAGTGTAAAAAACACATTCATGCTCCTTGTGAATTGGAGGAAGCATGTGAAATGTAAGAAGAGATGTGAAGAGGTGAACCTCCCTGTGCTCCTTTTCATCTGTGTGTTGTATGGAGGCACATTTCTCAGAGCCGCTGCTGGCTGACACTACAGGAAGACAAATAGTTTATGACTCAAGACACGTTACGTACAGCGGAAATTCACTTGGTTGGTTCAGTTTTATCACAGCGCATCCGAGCAGAGGCAGTCAATGTGATGGCTGTGAATGCTAATGTCGCCCGTCTGTCCGTGTAACCAAAGCAACAGAAACTCTTTATGACTTCGTTTCTCGTGTTCAGCTGCGATTGTAATTGTTCTGAAAAGGCTTTGATATACTGATAAACTGTTTCATTTGAATCCCTAAAACTGGTGATGCTGGATTTTCAGTCATGTCAGTATGTCAAGATTATAAACCGGACCTTTATCCTCATTTCCAGCAGTATGCAGAGCAGACTTCACCACTAACATTATCCCGTTTGCTACTCCAGGTTTCCATTTATACATCCCATTATAATTTCTCTCTAAATCAATATTGACCTTCACTACAGACGCTCTTCATTTTTTATTCTCTGATTAACTACTAAATATCGGGGGAACAAAACAAGTGTCAAGGTGTTGTTTGACTCACTTAATACTGTACCTTGTATTTAAAAAGACACAATGTGTGTTCTCCCATTTGGAAAACACAAACATTATATGTCATGTCAGGAGGAAAAGATAGAATCTCACAGTTTAGTGTTAAGCAGAAATTTTGTAACTTGGAGTAACTTATCTCACTTTGGAGATCAGACAAATTGCGTCTTAAAAGGTAACAAGGGGCACTTGTTGTCCCAAATTCACTCTTTTTAGCTCTGTTTTGCTCTTCAACAGCTCTAGCACTACGCTCACAAGCAAGTTGCTAACTTTACATTTTTCACTACGAACAGCGGCCTGCTTCAGCTGGAAAACAATGAGCTGAAAAATGCTACCTGAAGACACAAAACACTAATTTGAACATACTGAATAGCTTTAACAGCAGGACATTTTCTGAAACATTCCTCTTTCTTCTCTTCCCTCCCTCTTCCGCTCAAGGTGATGATGATGAAGATGCTCCCATGATCAGTGGCTTCTCAGACGACGTTCCCATGGTCATCGCGTAGCAAGACGTCCTTCAGTTACCCATGTCTCTCCTCCCTTCTCCCCCTCTCTTCTTCTGTCCCCACTCCCCTTCTACTCCCCATCACTCCCCATCAGTGGCACGGTGCGTTGGAGTGAAGAAGGAACAGGCGTAAACTTGGCTGCCATCCCAAATCTGTCGATGGGAAATCACCCCGATTAGCAGGAAACATGAAGAAAAATGGAAAAGAGAGAAATAGATATTTTTCAAATATACAATGCACTTTTTTTGGATGCGCAATAACTTATTTTTTATAATATTAAATATATATATATATATATATACATATATATATATGGGGTCAAAAAAAGGACTGTGAGGAAGAGGTGGACACTGAAGCAACTGTGAAGGATTTGAGTTTGTCAAGCACGCCAGGGAAAGAGAGACCCTGTTTGTCATGCAAACTCATTATCCATAGGAGCGGTTCATTGCTTGAAGCCAAAATAAGCATCCAGAGACTGGAATATAGAATGCAAACAACACAACATCGAAAAAAAATACAAATATATAGACAAATGCTGTATACAGTATGTACAAATAGAAAATATTGGAGCAGTAATCGTTACATATTTTGGTGATAGTACAGTGTGTACTATAGCTGTCTATGTAACATTGGTGCCTAGTGCGAGGCAGTGGGAAGAGTCAGCTGTGGATCATGTTTCATCATTTACTTAATTTGAATTGTTTGTGTATTTGAATGATCACCACTTTAGAGACTGGTGATCGTTAAACGCATTAACAAAGTCTTTGACACTCAGCGCAACCAAACAGCTCAGTGATTGGATACCAGTGGCACCATGTAGTGTCCTCATACGTAGATACACCTTTATTTTCCACCACCAGCACACTGTTGTATGTCTGTATTTAACACATGTACCATGATAGGAGAATATTCCTGGCTTTGAGGGAGAAAAGTCCCTCACAGCATTGTTGAGATCATCAGAACTATTTGTAAATACTGGCTTTTAATATGTCCTCTCCTTGTAATGCTGCACCATATCATTCTGTAAAACGTGTATTTATTGTTTTTTTTTAAATCATTCAGGACCACAAATTATCGTCCCCAGCATTTTGCCATAGCTGTAGTCGGAGAGGAAGTGGGTTCTCAGGGAACTGTGTCGGAGCGGACACCATTGCAGCACCACCATCACCACCATGGCTTAGGCAGCACTGTCCATCTACTGTTGAATAGGTACAGAAACCTTTGAGAAGGTACAGGATCAGCTGTGGGTGAAGATGCACTTTGTTGTCAGCAGTTGTGATGAAGAGTCAGGCTCACCATCCGGTTTCGGAAAAAATGTAAAGGCTTAATTCAAACAAAATCACAAAGACATGTTTTAACTGACTGTTGTGGTATCTAGTAATGCAGATAGTTTGGGTTCTGTTGTAGATACATGTGGGATTTCAACAGCAACATTTCCAGAAACAGTTTGCTTTCCAGGAACAGAAGTTTGTTGACATACTGACTTCTTGTGGCGCTAGTCGGCGAGTGGGCTGGCGACCTAACCAGGGTTATGCTATAGCATGAGCCAGCCACAACAGACAACCAGGCTATCCCGCATTTTTAAAAGAACGACACTTGCTAGCTAGTAACATACTAGTTAGCTCTGTCACTAGACAGACAGTTCACAGTTTATTTAAGCGTTGTGCTTCCATTTGCTGCCCTGTCTCTCGTGGGTTAGGGTTATGGGTTAATGATGTGAATCTCCATTTCAAAGTTAGTCAAAACTCTATGCAAAAGCCTGGTGCAGATTTCAGGGATGCAGATAACAATTAGTTTTACTGTCAATTATTTTTCCTTCGTTTTATCTTGATTTTCTAGGTGGTTGCACATTGTGTCCAAAATGGTCCAGAATGCAAAGCTATTTAGTTTACCATCATATAAGACAAAGAAAAGCAGTAGGTTTGTGAATGCTTGGCATTTTTACCAATTCAGTGACTTAAATGATGAATCAACATAAAATGTAAGTATTCAGCCATTTATTTGCTCTCAGTCTGTGGTAATTCCATTAAAATGAACTGGTTTTGATCTATTAGCTGATACAAGTGTCAGTATGACCAGGCCCCAACAGGGACGCTGTTTCTGGAAAGAGAATTTTAAAACGTCATTTTGCTTTGCTGTGAGCTGTAAGACACCTCTAATGAACTGCATTGCTAGACAACTGCGAGAGGTATGTGACAAAACGTGGATTCTTTTGTGATCTGGATGGTTCTGGGTAGTATGATGAGACCAATCTTCAGTACCAGTTGAGAGAGCAGAGATAATATCCTGTGAGGATGTTGTCTCTCTGTAGATACAGAATCTAACTATTGCACGTCCATAAATATATTAACACAAAAACCATTTTTGGGAATCATCGTCTGTGTTCTGCCCCCGAACTCTGTACTGTAGTCCATTAACTGATATTTGTGTTTTGCCTCTTGGCTTGAGCCATTTGAACTGATGGTGTTCTGCTTTCTATTGACCTTGTTCTTGTTTTGTTTGTAAAGATGTCTTCATGAATGTATTTTATATCTGTACTTTTTATGGTACTGTCCCAGCTCATTATGCTACGATCACCACCTGTGAAGTGAATGCACACTCTTTGGTTTTGCCCTCGCTACAGTGAATTAGTAACCCATTCCAGTGTGGACAGCAGACGTTTATGTTGTTACTCTGTGGATTGGCTTCTGCAGACAAATGTTAGCTGTTACAACCCAAGTCCAGTTTACTAACCCAGAGCAAAAAAACATTTTTGTCAGGTAGAGCCCAGATATTTCCTGCATCATACTTCTTTCATCATCTCTTTCTTCCCCAGATTAGTAAATGGTGTCTGTACTGACATTTAAGGTTTCATCAGTACTGAAACTTGATTTCATGCAGCTCTTCTCCCTCTTCATGGTGTACTTTGTTCTGTTTTCTTGGCCTTAAAAAACTGATTTTCTGGCATTAATGCTGTTTTTTTTTTGTGTGTTGTTTTTTTTTTTTTTTTTGCTCTGTGGAGTTTCTGTTTTCTGATTTTGTGTTTTGCCACATAATGCCTTATTAGAACACATTGGGTTTTTATGTACTGTACTGTTTGTATGATAGAACACAAGTGCACACGCATGCATACACACAGTCACACACACACAAGGCTTAGGAGGCTGAAGAGGAGGTCACTGTTAGGGCATTGTTTAATTTTGTCAGATCACTGCTCTTTTCTGCGTCGGCTGCTGTAAGCCAGCCACTTAGTCTCTTTTTAGTCAGGTTTTACATGTACAAAGTATAATTATTGGTTCTCATGTGATGGTTTGCTCCCCACATGTCTTAATGTCGACTCTTGTCAAATAGTTTGCTTCAAAATGTTGTTGGGCACAGAGTTTAATCATGTTGGACTTCGCCATGTTTGAAGATGTTAATGTCATGCTTGCTTATCTCGGAGGTTGCAAGAACAACGAGATGTTTGGTGAAAGAGTATGAGGTGTTTTAAAAACCACTTATACTG
The DNA here is from genome assembly GCF_039877785.1 of Chaetodon trifascialis. Lineage (NCBI taxonomy): Eukaryota > Metazoa > Chordata > Actinopteri > Chaetodontiformes > Chaetodontidae > Chaetodon > Chaetodon trifascialis. Next base: position 4,815,229 of record NC_092064.1, on the reverse strand, counting down.
AAATAAACTTGCTGAAAATGAAACTGTCATGTCCTTTCATATGCATCGTTTGTACAGCCTTCTCAAGTGGAAGCATTGGAAGGATTGTGTTACTTAACAAGTCTTAATTGCTAAGGTAAATGTAATCCGTAAGTATTTACTACACAATCAAGCAAGGAACTTGCAGAGAGTGTCCCAGTGGGCCTTCAGACGCTTATCAGAGTCTTTCAGCAGGCAGGTTGCCTGTTCCGCGTTCAGCAGGATCAGGTGTTCCTCCAGCCACAAACCCTGAGAGCGGCAGGCTGGTTTGTGCTGCTTCCAGATTAAAATGAAGTCTTAGTAGAGCCAGTCAACAGTGACTCCAACAAACTATGGGACATACTGCAAAATTAAAATGAAAAAACCCTGACAGGGGTGTTAATTCTAACCAAAATCATGTATAAACCTAAATCTGACACAATTCGAAGAGGTCAAAGCTGATATATTTGAGACCACCCCACTTGACAAGGGTGCCTTCTTAAAAAGCTGATCCCACTCCTAGTGTGAGACACAGCTCCTTTTTAGCCTTTTAGCTTTTTAGCCTTTATAATAGAGACAGCTGAAGGTATGATAGGAAAGGGGACAGAGAGAGAGGGGACAACATGCAGCAAATGAGCCGCAGCTGAGAGTCAAGCCTGCAGCCACTACAGAGGACAGACAGCCTCAATGCAAGGGGTGCGCACCCTACCAACTGAGCTATAGGGGCACCCCCAGGTCAAACTGACTTTTAAGTTGTCGAAATGATGTTTTACTAAAAAAAAATGGCCTGCCCGTTGTGATGCCATGACTTAAATGGAATGGAAGAAAAAGCTCCTCAGTGCTGAATCTCCTGTGCAGCTGCTTCACAGTAGAGCATGAAAACCTAATGATAGTGTTATCAGATTGTGGTGGTAGACAGAACCACAACGATGACAAGGATATGTTCTTATTTGTAGACATGATGGTCTGCTCCAGCCACTCACAACTGAGCTGCCTACCGGAGAGTCTGATTGCTCCTCTGTCCTTCTGTCCCTCTCCATCTGCACACTATCATGTCCTACCACGGCGTGTTACTAACTTAGCTCCTTCCCCGGAGTCTCTGTGCTTTGTCGTCTTGCAGGTTCCCATGGACAGTGGCTGAATCTGGATTGTGGATTTCAGCTGCGTCTCCTGCCTTGGCCCTGCCTGACATCCACTGCAACTGCTACTGCTGTTATTACATCCACTGTCACTGTTACTGTGACTGCATGTCTGTCTCTCTGTCTCTGTCTCTCTCTCTCTCTCTCTCTCTCTCTCTCTCTCTCTCTGACTGCTTTTCTGTCTGTCTGTCTGTCTGTCTGTCTGTCTGTCTGTCTGTCTGTCTGGCTGTCTGTCTGTCTGTCTGTCTGTCTCACTCTCCCTCTCTTGCTCTTCCTCTCTCACCCAACCGGTCGAGGCAGATGGCCGCCCACCCAGAGTCTGGTTCTGCTCGAGGTTTCTGCTTGTTAAAAGGAAGTTTTTCCTCGCCACTGTCGCCAAGTGCTTGCTCATGGGGGAATTGTTGGTTCTCTGTAGATAAAAGAGCTTGGTCTGTACCAGCTCTATATGGAAAGTGTCCTGAGACAACTTCTGTTGTGATTTGGCGCTATACAAATAAATTGAATTGAATTGAATTGAATTGAATTGAATTGAATTGAATTGAATTGAATTGAATTGAATTGAATTGAATTGGCATGTTGGTTTGCATTGATAACGCTGAAATACATCTGGGACTCATAGACCCCTCTGAATCTGGGCATAATTAATTTCTTGTGAGCAATTCTCGGCTTTTTGTTAGGCCAAAGGAATCAAATAAAAAAGGATTTATTGTCTCCAAATCACTTTTGAGGAAATTTAAGGACTAGATATAATGATATGAGTAAGTCTTGGTAAAACATAATTTCTGCTTTACCCCATAGAGACACTGGTGAGGCTATCCATCTGTTGGTGTCATACCTGATAGACTGGAGGATGCCAGGACCAGTAAGGCTGAAGGTTTTAGTTAAAGGAGATATGATGTTCATTCCCAGATACTTCATTCCATCTGTTTTCCAGATAAAAGGGGCGAGCATCAAATCAGATTTAATGTGTGAAAGCTGAGTGGAATTTCTTCACTTTAGTTCTAATTAATATCGTGTAGTGAAAACCTGACAAATAAGTTGACCAAATGGATGAATGATGGTAATCTGCTTAAGATAAGCAAAATATCAATGGCAGTTTTAAATTTTAATTTGATGCACTTGCTCAGTTGTCTTGGAAATGGTTTAGTTTGGAGGTTGTATATATTAATATACACATATATAACAAGAAAGAACCATCCATCCATTTTCTATGCCGCTTATCCCTTTCGGGGTCGCAGGGGGGCCGGAGCCTATCTCGGCTGTCAACAGGCAAGAGGCGGGATACACCCTGGACCGGTCACCAGCCGATCACAGGGCACATACACACCATTCACACTCACACCTAGGGGCAATTTAGAGTCACCAGTCAACCTAATGAGCATGTTTTTGGTCTGTGGGAGGAAGCCGGAGTGCCCAGAGAGAACCCACGCATGCACGGGAAGAACATGCAAACTTCACACAGATAGGCCCGACCCGGGAATCGAACCTGCGACCTTCTTGCTGTGAGGCACGCGCACTACCTGCTGCGCCACCGTGCAGCCAACACAAGAAAGAACCATCAAGCCCAATTTTCTTTGGTGTATTCAACATCTATGTAATGACGTCCCTGATGTTTCACCTTACCTGGATAAAATATTCATCATATTCGTAAAACTGTCCATCTTTCTCTACATGATCATCATGTCTGAACAAATACTGAGATGCTGACATTCCCTGGTAAACAGCTCCCTCAAGTGGATAAAAGAAGCCATGATGAATGAGTTCAACATAAAATCAAAATTAGACACGTAATTTAAGTTGCCATGTGTCCCATACAGTATGAGATAAAGAACAGAAAAAGATATGGAAGAGTTGTACTTTACACCACAGGACTGCACACCTCACCATACCAACATATACACTGTAAAAACACCAACTTACCGTCTATTTACTTGGTATTCTTTAGCATAAATAACAATTCCAAGTGTTTAGACATAAGGAACTCAGTGATGTAAAATGGACATTGTGGCTTCAGCAAATGTGAGAGATTTGATAACTTAACAATTAGTTTTAATAGTGTTGGTAAGCAATAGCTAACACATCCAGCAGCTTCAGAGCATCATCAGCATTCATGTTCATGTCATTCATGTCATGTTTGTGTACACTTGTTCAGTCCAATATTCACTCTATAGCTCAGTTTTGGACCTCATCAACCCCTGAGAAAAATATCTGGCTTTTTAGCTGCTAAATGCACGGCTATGTTCCACCTGTGAGTCGTTAACTTTGTCTTACCTGCTGTTTGCTGCTGAGCAGGGAGTGTACAGCGGGTTTATCAGGACTTTTCAGCTGAAAACAACTGCATGCTGCTATTGGAATCATGAGAGGCATGAGACTGAACCAAAACAAAAAGGTTGCAGGCTTTAAAACCAAAATAAAGAGCTCAAAGTAGGAGATAAAACACTTCACTGAGCTGAGGGCAAGTGCAGAGTCAGGTGATTATTCTCTGTGGTTCATCACTGCAAGTGACCCGTGTCACATTACAAGTAGTAGTTTGTCCCATTGTTCATAGAAAAATATTGATTAGTGCAGCTTTAAATCACTTTTCACGCTTGGAAACATGACTAACAGGGGGCTGAGAGGATTATTGAACAATACAAGTGACTCAGTGATGGCTTGGTTGGTTTCTGGCTCTCGAAACTAAATTTCCAGTCCACTCTCTGTTTAAGAACAAAGAGGTGTCTGTATTCATGCCTGTCATTGAAAGGTCTCATACAGTAATACATGTCTTTCCAAAATATTCACATCTGACAGGCCTATCACTTGGGAGAAATGAACCTCTTAGTCATCACACAGGGTTTATGTGGGTTGTGGGTGCACTGTTGAACTGTGTTGACCTTTTACAGAAAAGTAGCTAGTTTATTTATTTTGTTCCTTTCTCATTTTTACTTAACACAGCTACATTATGAAGAGGATGCTTTTAAGAAACAAGGCCATTTTCTCTGCAGATATGACTGCAGATGCTAAAAATGGATTGAGGGAAGGTGGGTAACCTTTTGTTTCCAGAGGAGGAAGAAGATGATAGCTTTGTGCCTCAAGGTCTTCAGACAGATTTACAGACATTTTCAAACAAGTGCAACCATCTAATAGCACAACCCATCCACTGCTGGCTGAACTCTGGCAGATTTTTGTGGATACCTTCTCTGCACTGGCACATTATTATTGTACTCCCATAAAGTTGGAGACTTTTAAGAGACCAAAAATACAGAAAGAAAAAACAACGGTAAATGCCCACAAAGCAGAAGGTGATTTATCCTACGGATCAAGCTCCAAAAACACTGGACGTACACCGGCTATAATGGAATCAGCCAGAAGTCTAGACTTTGGAATTTGGTGATTTTAAAGTGACAACAAAAGAGACAGAAAAGACTTGCAACTTGACATCACCTGGACTTCAGCCTTTTGACCTGGAACAACTTGATATACTCTTCAAGCCCAAAGATGTGTGCAGCCAGTCAGCTCTTAATTTTCCTGATAGATAGACAGACAATAGACAGACACATTAGGACCTTTTCAGCGCACTATTCTAAGTCCTAAACATGAAGTTTGGGAGGGCCTTTCTGTGTGAAGTTTTGCATGTTCTTCCCGTGCATGCGTGGGTTCTCTCCGGGTACTCCGGCTTCCTCCCACAGACCAAAAACATGCTCATTAGGTTAATTGGTGACTCTAAATTGTCCTTAGGTGTGAGTGTGAGTGTGAATGGTTGTCTGTCTCTATATGTTGCGAACGACTGGTGACCAGCTCAGGGTGTACCCCGCCTCTTGCCCGCTGACAGCTGGGATTGGCTCCAGCCCTCCTGAAACCTGAAAGGGATAGTCGGGTATAGAAAATGGATGGTTGGATAAAAGTTGCATCTTATTAAAATGATATGAGATATTTTCAAACTTCCATTTGAGGGCGTTTTGTTGAGTGTCCGCAGAATATTACTCTGTCATGTGCAGTTGGGGGCAGCACCTTATCAGGCTGATACAGTGCACAGACTGACTGAGTGCTGCTGGATAATGAGTGGAAGGGGGAGAGTGTGACTTTGTTGAGCAGTGATTTGGAGTTTGGAGGTGGAGGTCAGGGGCTGTAGATAAACAGTCTTATCCTGTCCTGGTCAGGAAGCGAATGTTACTGAAGCACCCACACAGAGCGCAGTGTTGGTTGAGATGCACAAACCCAAAAATAGTTCAGTCGTTGTAGGCCAGTTTGGTCAACATGGAAGTGGTGGATGAGCCTTGTGTTACTGCTGGTCATTGCTGAGGCAGAAACCAGACTGCGTACAGTCCGTCGGGCCCCTCAGATGGGCCTCAGGTTGCCGAGGAACAAAAATCCACTTTGGACAACAGCACTCACAGAGCTCAGAGTCAGACCAAACACAGCTGTGTCTGTGTCAGAGACAGCCACCAGGGGGCAGGAGTGACTCTGCAGCAGCTCCGTCATATCAGGTGACTTCTCATTAAAGATGCATTTCAGTCATTCTGCTAGACCTGTGTCATTTTACTATTGTCTCCACCTAAGTGTTTATGGTTTGGAGGAATTCATAGGAACAAGTTGAAGATGATTTTCCATAAATGACCCAAGCTTACACAGAAGAGCCTTAAATGGGCTGTAACTGTGAATCAGCACATCTGTAGGCCACTATCATACATGAGGTTTTCGCACTTGAGTGACCTGCAGAGGGTTGTGTTACATCACCAGATGTTTCATGGAGAAGAGCTGAGAGCCCCTCAGCATTAAAGAGAGTAGCATCACTCTAATGAGATTAAATCAGCCTGGAGTCACATGACCTGGTAACGGCAACTCAAATGTACACAAACACATGCATGGCTGCACTCTGCACACACACACACGCACGCACGCACGCACGCACGCACGCACGCACGCACGCACGCACGCACGCACGCACGCACGCGTCTATATATCTATATCTATATTTATATCTATATCTACATATTTTCCAAACAATATATTACGATGACTGTGTTGATAAATCTATAACCTGATAAATTTAAATACCTTGGTCTGCATCCAAGTGAAAGTTTACAATTTCCATGCTGACAGTACTAATTATATTTGTAACAAATGTTTGCCTTGTCTTCATATGGTCAGGAGGTGAAAAGGCTTTGGTGCTCGTATTACGATGTTTCTAAGGCACTAGCATAGAATGTGCTGTGAGCATCTTAGCTGTTAATATAACAGGATTAAAAAGTCCACTCTGTGAGGCTGTACGTAGGCTTAGTGATGATTTGAGCTAAATGCTAACATCAGTATACCATCATGTTGATATTTAGCAGGTATAATATTTACCACATTCATCTTAGTTTAGTGTGTTAGCATGTTTATTACCCAGAAATCCAGAATCAGCTGAGGGACCTGTAGGCTATTTTATTAGACCTGAAAGCAAAGAAAGCTCAGAGTATTTTTAAGATGGCACGCCTCTGCATGAGCACTTTATACAGCTGTCCTGTGGGAGGTGTTGGTGCCTTTGGTAAAAGAGCAAGCTTATAAAGAGACTCTTAAAGCTGAAATTGTTGATTTTTTCACTTCTATTTTTACTTCTACTATTTTAATAAGGTTTCCATGACAGTGTTGAAGACAAATTTACAACTGTGGTCCGTAAATTTGTATTATGTCATATTTGTTCAAAATGCACTACACACATGTGCGTGCACATACACACACTCACTTACACACACAACACAAACTCACTGCTTGGACCTGCTGGTTGCTTTCTAATGCAGACACTGGTCAAAGGTCAGAAAGGGTAAGACTGCAGCCCAAACACACGCATGCTGCACACACACACACACACACACACACACACACACACACACACACACACACACACACACACACACACACACACACACCATAACAACAACAAACCCCTTGTCCCACTCTGAGGGTCAAGAGGTGGTCAAGAGGTTCCTGACTGTTTCTGATTGGTTGGGGTCAAAGGTCAACAGACTAGAGGCAGACAGTGTGAGGTCAAGAACAGGTGGAAGCCAGAGAGAGTGAAACAAGAACAACACATGAGTCGGAGCAGAGAAGAACAAAGCAGAAAGTACTCAGTCTGACAAAGCCTGACAGTTGTCAGAGTGTTGCTTTACCATCATGCTCCACTGAAGGACAATTACCATCACAGTAAAGGAGGATTACACTCGTTTGAACAGAAGCTCAGCCTGGACACGTGCTTTTCTACGCTCACTGATATGGAGACCCTACAAAGTGGTCCACTTGGATGAATTCCTTTTCATTACAAACCAGACAGTGTGACTTTAAACAGTGACGGGTGACTCTACCAATACATGCTATTCATTTTCATGCATTTATTGTAAAGATAAGACCTGCTTGAAAAAGTTCTTTGTTCTTTGTAAGATTTCAACAGTATAGCACTTCAAGGCAAACAAAATAATGCAATCACATTTTTGGGCAGGAGTTTTATGGTTTTTCTGACCTTACCAATTTTCATCATGCAATGGATACAAATTCTTGATTCAACAAATTCTTGGAAAAACTTTAAAAAAATAAAGAAAACTTGTAAAATAACATTTCCATTGGCTGGAATTACATTTTAACAACCCTGTTTCCTAGAAATGATGTTTATACACTACTGCCACAGCAATTATATTTGGAGTACAATATAATGTCCCCTGAATTACATACACTGTAACATCTGTCATAAAAGCTAAATCATTAAAAATTCCACTCCATCATTAGAATTCCACTTCTTCACTCTGTGAGGTCCTCTGAGGTGTGTCAGAGGGCTCTTCCAGCTTCACTATCCATGGTAACAATAAGCATGTCCAAGCCGTGTTCATCACTTTTTACTGTCCTCTGGAAATACTTTCCATTGTCTGTGTCGTCTACTTGCATCTTTGTGTTTTTGGTTGTGTTTTCTGTATTCGCAGCATGTTGTCTACATGCTGCACATGTCTTGTCAAATTGAAGATGTTTTCTTCATTTGCTTGTGTTTTTGTCTATTTACATGTGTTTTTTAAGTTGGAGTGATGAGCTCTCAGGGCCACCATAATAATACTGATTGGTAGCAACTAAAGCATATTCAACATTTTATGGTTGTATTTAGACACTCACAGCACTCCATCACATATAAGAATAATAAACTCCACTCAAGGGATGCCACTGAGTCACATTACATGCCTACATGTCAGGATTAATGGTGGTGGTGTTATCAACCTTGAATGTTCCTTTAAAACATGAATTTGGAGCATTTTGTCCATTTTAACATTTTTGTGTTTTACATGGCAAATATTTACAGTCACAAAGCAATTCAACATTTTTGGCTGCGCTATAAAAATCAGCTCAACACTTACAGGCCTTTACAGGTGAGCCTTTGCTCATGCTACTTGTCAGATGACTTGGTCACTGACTTCTACCTGGCCAAACACATTCTCAATCCATATTTTCAGACCAATACGTCATATGCGCTAGTTTCATTAAAGCTATTAAAAGCCTGCAATTAATTCTGTCAATCTTTTATTCAATTCAATTACTTAACCAAATTGCAATACATATAATCCACTATAATTTGAAAGTATAATGATATCATTATACCATTTGAAAAATGTTCCTGCTGCAATCCCTCTCTATATACTGCATTTAAATGTGTAAATGCAAACTTTGCAGTCTTAAACAAATCACCTGGTGTGTTCCTGGCTTTGCAAGAAAAGAGAAAGGTAGTGGTGATGTGGGTGTATGTCAGTATGTCTACTCTCTAGATTTTAACCTTTAACCAACAAGGCACTAAGATTAGAATCTCTGTTGCAAGAGAGACCTGGACAAGACACATACAATACACCATAGATGAAACTTCAGATACTGAGGTGGAACGCACACCCAGCAGTTGTAGTTATCTATAACAGCCACCTTAATGGCTCTTTGTCTCTGTACTTGGGCACAGCATTGGTTTAAAGGTCCAGTGTATAGGATTTAGGGACTCACACTTCAGGGTGTGGATACCCTACCTGATCCTGATGGGATCCACTGGATCCCAGAGGGCCAGGCTGGGTCAAAATTTTAGAAATTTTGTTTGGATTTTGGTTGGCTGGGCTAGCCCACTGGACACTGTGCTTCCAAGTCCTTTAGGTGAAAATATATTGTAAAAATAAATAATAAATGATGGCCCATTTGTCTAATCGGGGCAATCGGGTAAGCTGTAAACATGATAACAACAACTGCGTGGCACTGTAGCACAAACTCAGTGCCTCAGCTTACATTAACTCACATCAAGTCTGGAAATATGAATATTGCCTGAGCTGCACTCTGGTGGGAAGATCTATTGAGTACAATATTCACAATAATGTGTTCATCAGTGTATATATCACATATTTCACCTGAAAATAAGAATAACATTTTCATTAATTTCGATCTTTATATCTTCCACAGAGTTTGCCATGTTGCACAGCCATGTTTCTACAGTAGCCCAGAATGGACAAATCCAAACACTGGCTCTAGAGAGCGTGTCTTGCTTTTTTTTGTATTTTTAGCGGCCAGCGTAGGCAATGGTAAGGCGAGGGGCATTCAGTTGGTTGCAATATGCAACCTCATCGCTAGTTGCTGGTTTACTTTTTTAACTTGTCATGCACTATGGACACTAAACTCACTGACTTTGTGCTTCTCTACTGGTTTCTGCACTGTTTACAATTGCATCTGGTTATCCCCAACCCTAACACAGCGGTGCGACCCAGAGAGAGGAAGAGAAGATGCGGATCATCTGAAATGTTACAAACCAGTCTTCCCATCGACCATCTTTGATCATCTTTATTATCTGAATCATAAAATGGACTGGACCTACAATACAGTCTGCACTGTCCAAGAAAGGCCATATCTGATGAAAAGACTCAGGTCTTTTTCTAGTGCAGGGGTCAGTCCTGAGGACCTGATTTGACTGTATGGTGGCACCAGCAATCTTCCCCTTGGTCTGCTGAGTCAGCAACATCTCGACTTCTTATATGAAGACCTATCATCCCTGGTGAAGAACATGTCCCACTCACTGCTCCTTCAGTGACATACTGCTTCACCCATGGTGTGTGAAGGAGAGACACTGTACATCCGTCCTTCCTGCTGCTGTCAGACTTCACAGTCAACACTGCTCCCAGGAGAGTGACAAATTTGCTCATGTGCAATATCAGTGTGCACTAACCTGTCCAACAGCAATATTTCATATGTGCAATAGTGTAAAATTTAACCACTGTCTGTCTTACTTATGCATCATTTCTTTTCTTTTGTTTTCTTTTGTTTTTTTGCTGATGCTTCTTACTATTACACAACCCCCTTCAGTTACTTTAATTTCCCTGCTGTGGGATTAATAAAATATTATTTTGTGTTATTGTATCTTATTGAACATGCTGAAATTATGACCCACACTAGATGAAATGTTAGATCAAATATATACCCCCCCAGCTCACCCTCCCCTTCATAGCATGCAGGTGAACCTAGAACAATCTATAACCTATAAACACGAAAAAGCAAAAGGCGTTCTCCAGTGTTTCGTTTGTCTGTTCTGAGCTACTGTAGGAACATGGCAGTGCAGCAAGGCGTCTCTCTGTATATCTCTCTGTAGATATAAAGGGCTCATTGTAAGGTAACAAAAACAGCAAAATATTTATTTTCAGATGATTATACACTAATGGAAACATAATTATGAATATTATGTACCATTTCTGCCAACCCTTTAAATCCTACACATAAACCAAGTCAAGGTTAAAAACATTGCAATTAATGTTTATCTGACCCACTATGAGTTAGGTTGTATGAGTGAGAAGAAAACCTTTCCAAGTGGCAGAAAATGGACAGCAATGACCAAAAGGCCAGCGGGCCTGCCAAAAGAAAGAAAAGAAAGGTAAAAGAATAGCAAGTAGTGGCTGCAATTAAAATGTCCTGCCATCGTTTTTTTTTTTTTTTTTAAAGCTAAGAGAGGGTGCATGCTGATGATCAAGCTACAGTAGCTAATAGTAATGATGTGTGTATGGGAGGCAGGGGAGGGAGGATACAGTAAACATGCCTCCAGTCACAAACAGTAGCATTCTGACATGCTACGCCATTGAAGACTATATTCTCTGTATTAGGTTGATATTTTTGTATAGCTGAACACAGGATGGCTACACCATGGATAAACCAATCATCACAGTTAAGATTTCTATTTTGTATGCTATGGTTTTTATGACACATTTTTATAACACACTCACAAGCTTTATTATTTTGTTTTTTACCCTGTTGTTTATTGTATAATTTTAGCATAGTAGTGATAGCATAGAGGCCACTGGGATTGTGTAATATTCGTGTAATATGTCTCTGACAGTCTCACAGTCGGGCTGGTACTTTGGACTGAGCTCAGACTCTCCCTGTCTGCTTGAGGAATCACTGCTCTGACCTTGTAAGACACACACACAGACAGGAGCAAGAGGCAGCTCCTCAGGGATCTGTGACTGCCTTTTTGCCCTTTAGAGAGATTTAGAACACTTAAAAGTTTCTTGAGCTTTATGGGTATTGCAGCAGGGACATAGCCCTGGAGATGAGCAGAAAGCTAGTCAAACTGTGGTTACTTTTAGATGGGAGATTTTATTTCATCTTTTTTTTTTTCCCTTTAATTTCTATACCTACCTATTTTAAGATAAGGAGTTGTGCCAAAGCAAAAGTCAACAACTAATGTGCATTAATCTGCAGCTGAAAATAGTCCCCAACAAATGCACTATTCACCAAAGTCATCTTAATTTGTACTCTGGGGACCATGAATTTCTGTACAAATATTTTATGATGGTCCTGTCCAGTAGTTGTTGACTGACAGACTGAGCCACTGACAATGCCATGCTTAAAAAGAAGAGCACAGGAGTGCAGATGTTGGACAAATGAAGATGTCCACGCCTTCATTAGAATTCATGCTGAGGAGATCAGTTAGAGGGAGGTGGCGCCAGTGGTTAGAAATAAAAAAGTGGAGGTATACTAGAAGATTTCTGAACACCGGGCAGAGATGAGAGTACACATAACCATACAGGAAAAAATAAGAAAACAACAAATTGGTTTGATGCTGTGCTGTTGTCTGTCCCACAACTGCTCATTTCACTTGTCTACCAATGCATAAAATAACAGATTCTTTGTAAAGTGCTGTACTAGGTCCCACTGGTGTTTTTGTAACGATACTCATAACTAGCTGGTTCATAAAAGATAGTGGAGACATTAAAAAGAATCATTAAACGTTCAAGGTATGGGTGGCTCAAGGTTATGGGTTGTTAAGTTCCTGCAGTGGCAATAAGTGCAGTAAGGGGAGTTGATAATTGAGAGGAAACGGAGTGCAGCGCAATTTTTGTTAAGCTCTCAGATAATTAACAAGTATGCAACTCAATATCAGGACAACGTGTCACTATTTTACATTTATTTCGACTTAAGGTGACATACCAGTTGTTATCCACATCCTCCCCAAATACAGTATTTACATGCAAATTGACAAAGATGCATGTGTGTGTGTGTGTTTGTGTGTACACATAGCCTCCCTTCTCCTCCACCTGACATCCACCATCAATTTCATTGTCCTTGTCATTTGCCTTTCCAACAGGTACTTTTCAGTCCACTTCAACCACAGTCAAAGGCACCATAACAATTGTGTCTGGATGGCTATCACTGTCCTGCTGCTGCGGGGCTTTTATTGGGTGAATCCTGCTCTTTCTGGCCAATAGAAGAGATTGGAGTTACATCTCTCCTAGCAACAAGGCTCACTGTGCATTGCTGCTTGATAGATGACGGCGTAACGAGAAATCATTTAAAAACTGTTCGTTTGGTCAGTGTGATGACATTATACTTTTCACATGATTTACAATTGTGTGACTGAAAGCTCCAATATATCATCAGATATATGTCAACAGAAAAATTGTATATTCAGCAACACATCCTGTCCAGCTTATATTTTCTTGCCTGTAACTGTTTCTTTTTTTATTCGACATCATAGATTATGAAGTAATTGTGAACAAATCTAATGGCTATTTGCTAACTATAAACAGCTGTACAGTCTCAATGAAATGAGACTGACACATTATACTATGAATTTTAAAAGAAGGCTATATGAGAGTTGTGTTTGAATTAATTCAAACAAATTACATTTGTTTAAAACACATTAGAAATAACACATAGTGCTTTGTGATAGCTTGACAGCACTGTTAAGGAGACTTTGAGTTGAAGTTTAATTCCCCTCATTTTTACAATAAAAGGCAACAGCTGAGCAAGGATAGCTTTATTGGAACAGTTTTACATTCAGGAACACCCTGTGCACCACACGATACACTAATTACTGATTTCCAAGCTCACCAAAATAGATTTGTATTTACAACCTCTTTACCAAAAGGCAGTTGTAACTCCTGTAGTTTCCCTCAGCTCTCCTGCCTGTTTGTTCAGTCTGCACCTCGGTGTGCCCCAGCCACGTCTGAAAAGCCCTGCATGTAGTGCTTTTGAATGAATGATATTCAGAGAGGGCTCTTGGCAAATAGATGCATCATTTTCACCTCTTCAACACCCAACATTCAAGGAGAAAACCGCTTGTCCAAATACCACGAGTTTGCCTTCCCTCAACTGCTTATGTGCCATGACTGTACGCCAGCTGTGCCTGTGTGAATTTATCGTTTTTATTTACAACTTTACTATTTTACATATGATGTATTTTTAGGTATTCATCAATAAAATATACCCTTGAGTGGAGTTTAATATATATTACCTTTTTGATGCTCATTTTTCCTTAAGGGTGTAAAAGTTAAAAAATATACTCAGACAGAGCACACTAAATACCCACATACATCCTCGACAATGTAGAAACAAAATATCCATCCATATCTTTTCTTATTTTAGTGATTAAAAACCTATGACTGCTGTAAGCTGTCCACACATACGCAGTCCTCTTGTCAACACCGGTCTCTAGATACTTTACTTATCCATAGAAGTGCTAAAACAAGAGAGTGTATAACTAGTCACTAACTTATGTGTGTTTCCCTCATGCACAACAAGCTGTGAATGTTAATATGACATAAAATAAAAGCTTTTGGTGATATTTTTATACATGAACATTTATTAATCAGCTAGGCAGAGTATTAAAACAATGATTCAACCAAAACCATCGTAAGAAATATGTACAATAAAAAATACATAAAAATACAAGCCTATTGAGTGGTAATTGGTAATGTAATTGGTTCAGTGTACCACAGTTACATTGCCTTTAAAAGTAACTTTAATGGCTTTAAATCATTTTGTGCGGAATATTTCTATTATTCGTAGTCTCTTTGAAATAGTAGCATTAGCGGGTAGAGGTATGACTGCTGATTAGTGGCCATTAAATGAACACTGTCATCAAGCCTTGGATTAGTAAGTAGAGGTTAAAAACAAGAAAAATAATTTGGTAATACCATTTATCTGTGGTGGTTACCAATTGAGTTTGACTGCAAGCATTATGAAATAATCAAGCAGTTCACCACTAAATAATATGTATAATGTATGACAATTGTGGAGCCAAAACTTACATACAATTAATAGTATGATATGAATACGGTTGCCATTAAAACTAATGGAACAAAATTCTAAAATATGGCTTCATTTTTATCAGTCAATGCTCCATTTTTCAGCACATCCTCACCAAGGCAAATTCCTCATATGTGTAAAATCATACTTGGCAATAAAGCTTTTTCTGATTCTGATTCTGATTCTCAAACATTCCTTGTAATAAAGACCAAAAAGATGACAAACTGAAAGAGGTATTGTGCGTACCAGCTGCTCCACATGGCAATGAAAGTGAATGCATCTCGCAGCATACTTAACAACGTACGGAGTAAAGACATAAATACACGTTAGTACAACTTTCCTTTGACCCCACAGAGGTGTTGCATTACAGCAGGCTAGTGTGGGAACTGTGTGTGTGAAGACCCCCTGCAGCTTCAACCAATAACACCCTCCATGATGCTGTCAAAGGAATGGAAGGATGGAGCCATTGAGGGAGGAGTAAAACCACCCTTATTGGCAGAGAGGAGGGGAAGACCTCTGTAGCTGAAGATATAGATGTACAGTGCAGACTCCCCAGCTGCTCGTTTGGAGGAGCAGAATATGTTTGATGTGTGTGTGTGTGTGTGTGTGTGTGTGTGTGTGTGTGTGTGTGTGTGTGATGTCCTCTTTTAATCTCTGTCAGAACACTAGGCCTTCCGAGAGAGTCTGGCTGTCAATATGAGCTCATGCTGGTGTCTGACTTAGATTTGTGTGAGTGTGTGTACATGTATTACTCATATTGTGGGGGCAAAAATCGGTTTACAAAGTCACATTCTGGGGACTTGCCTTCCTTATGGGGAGAATATGCAAGTCTCTGTCAAGTAAACCATGAGATGTCAGGGTGCAAACGTGTGTTAAGGTTAGGGTTAGGCAAGTTGTGGTCAGGGTTAGGGTAAGTCTCCTGGAAATTAATGTAAGTCTATGCCATGTCCTCTAGTGATGGAAACACGACTGTATGTGTGTATGTGCGTGTACGCATGATGATATTCTCATTTCCATTTGCACTGACAGAAAACACCCCTCCTCATACATTTCCCTATTCTCTCCTCCCCTCCATTCTCGGAACAAGGCCCCCACTGCACATAAAGGACACATTTGTTCTCAACCTTGTGCCGTGCTTCTCTGCGCCATTGTTCTGCAAGCCTACTGTTAATATCCGTTGCAAATCTGCTTACTTTCAGATTCCATCAATACGGGTGGGGTGGACAAAGAGAGGACTATATAGCCCGTTCAAGACCCGGAGAAAGGATGCAAACAGAGGTTGTCAGTGTGTTCCCTGACTCTGGGAGGGCGCTGACAATGGCAGCAGTGTGAGGCAGCGTGGTGATTGATCAGTCTGATGTTGTGCTGTGTGGGATGGATGTCGCAGACAGAATTAAACAAACAAAGGTTGAGAGGAAGTGGCATGATTTAGTTGATGGGATTTAGAAAGGATGAATGTGAGCTGAGTGAATGTGGTGGGTCTACATGTCCTTCGTGTAATATAGAAATGATTTCACACCATGTCATGATTTAGGTCGATGGAAAAAAAACAACCACCTACAAGGATTTCTTTTAAGCAAATCACCAACAAATTACAATATGCAGGTTCTGTGAGATATTGGAGACTTTGGTTTAGAAGTATTTATCATTTCCTCTCACGGCACTTCGACCCAGCATCCCCTTCTCAAAGCCTATACATTTATCAAAGACTGAAATACCGCAGGTGCAGCAATAAGCGCATTTGGTGACACTAAAATTCAGCGGGCTGGGGCAAACAAAGCTATTTGTCAAATTTAAATAACAACAAAAGAGCTTTGGCCACAATCTCAATAAAATATAAGTATATTGTGTAAAAAGCAGTAATTTAATTTTTATTTATGACCTACATGTCCTTTATGATATTGGTCAGATTGCTAGTTAGGAGGAGAAACATAACCGAGCCAACAGAATGAACAAAGATGGACATGGCCTGGAGTCTGTGGGACCACGCTAACATAGGAAAAAAACTTTTGTTGCTCACAAACTTTCATTCTTAAAGCTCAACTATTCAGTATCTTTATGCCAACACTGGAAAATTTGTGTAATGTTAATATACATAGCTTTTTCTACAGAACCCAAAGTACACAGTTTGTGTGGCTTTAGTTGACAAAGTTGCACACACATACAGCACCAAAAAAAAAAAAAAAACCAACCCAAAAAACCCCAAAACTGAAAAAAGCAAATACAAAAACAACAACAAAAACTAGAGTTTTCTTTCACTTTGCTCTTCAATTTCACACCTTTGACAAATTGACATGTTCAGAAAAATAACAGGTTAGGTTAAATTAATTAGGCTCACCAACAATGCCTCATCCATTCACTGAATGTAAACTGGGTTTTGATCCTCCGCTGCTGATATTGAAACAGACAGCAGACAGGATAGACAGGCCATCCTGCATCATGCATTGGTATTTATCCTTGCTTGTACCTATCCACAGTACCATTATTTAATGGCTTAATTTAGCTGCCAAGATGTCAGAAGATGAGTTGCCTTTATATTCATTTAAGATGTGTGAAAACACATTTGACATTACAAGAAAAAATTGGTAAATCCAAATGAAATAGCTCAGCAAAGAACTAATTCCCTCTCCTCTACTTCTAGGCTGGCTTTCTAGTGTAATAAAATCTCATTTGTTTGTTTTTCACCTTTATTTTCTTTTCATACAGGTTTACTGTTTGTAGATTAAGCTACTGGCCTCCAGATTCTCCTGAGGGTCACATTTTTCAATGCCCCCTCTGCCCTGACTCCACATTTCGGCAACAAAATTACTCCATAAATTCACAAGAACGCAGGAAAACAGTTTCAGAAATGAACAGTTTTCTGTAGGAAGATCCCCAGACAGATATCCTGGTTAGGTTTGGGTTCCTGATTTAAGCTATGATGTCTGGAGGTTGGCAAGTATGCTAATCAACCACACTTCTTCATCATTTACCATGATATTAACTTGGCTTTTCATCTATAAATGCTTTAAAATTGGGAATTTAGCTGCTGAACTATTTAAACAAAATTCCTGGGCTTGAGGAGAGATGACCCCGACCCCTGAGGTGGGTAATGAGACGGCCTACTCGTAAGCACCGGCGTTACCGAAACCATATCTCACTCATAAGCGAAACTGGCAGCGCTGCTTTTGTCTTTTAAATTAAATTTCATAGTTATTTTACAGTTTATACAAATCAGTAAAACATTACATGTAATTGAAATATTCTGTAGGGTGAAGACAATATAAAACAGACCCCTAGACAACATTTTAGCAACATTAGCATTCACAACATTTTTTTGATGTATGGCAAACCTCACAATGTTTTGAATAAGATGATTACTACGACTACGAAGTCTTCACTGTGGATACGAATTCAAGTTTACGGGTACGACTCGAAAAGTGCTGAAACGACGTCACTGAGGTCACAGACAAGTCGCAGGGGAAAGTCGATTTAATCGATCAGCGATTCCTCCAACTGCGCATGCGCATGCCTCAGACGCAGACGATTACTTTCCCCTGCGACTTGTCTGTGACCTCAGTGACGTCATTTCAGCACTTTTCGAGTCGTACCCGTAAACTTGAATTCGTATCCACAGTGAAGACTTCGTAGTCGTAGAAAAATGAGTTGTATTCTCAAGACTTTGCACTCACAGCTTTTAGACTCATACTCATATAAAAACACTCGTAACCTGAACCCAATTTCACAGACTCACATATATGACAGCGGAATTTTGTGTAAAACAACTTTTATGATACACAAATTGTTAACTTTACAAATACGAAACTTAAATTATGGACACGTCTTTTTGACAGCGATCTTACACCATACATCGGCTTTCATTTGATGATGATTAACCTGTGGGTGTGATGGCCAGTGTTTTGGGGCTTCTGGTGTAGTCAGCAAATATCTGGATAACGGATATCAGGGCTGTGCGTTATTCATTGTTTACAGTTGGCTTACCAACTTGTTTTAGGTCTAGGTGACATTTTGGCTAATCTCTATAAACAGATGCAGATAAATAAAAAAGAGCTAACAAAAAGCAAATTCATTGTCATACAATAGTCAGTGCGTTCCGCCTCTTTTGCTCAAACATGATTGGCCAATAGTACTCGGACTACAGACAGACTGCTTACAGAATCCAGCAAGCTTCTGATACAAAAACCTTGTCACTTGCTAACAGTTTCTGCACTCACATGCAAATAACTGTTACAGACATTAAAATTAGGGAAAAATGTTCTTTAAAAATTCAAAATATTTAAAAAGTCAGCACTGACTATAAGTATGAGACAATGCCTGTTTACTTTTTCCAGATTTAACCACAACTGTGATCTCTCCCTAACTTTAACTACAGCATATTTGTAACCTAACAGCATGGACACACAGGACACATAGCATGAGCAGCAGCAGCAGCTTTAGTGCTTTGCCTGTGTCTGCACACGATGCGTTCAGGCAGAGTATTGAGTTCTGTTTCGTACAGGCTTTGTCCTGTCAAAGCTGTTAGCGGGTTCATCACTGTGTGTATGAGCAGTCAGGAGGATTTTCTTTCCTGCCACTGTACAGTTGCCTCTCTCAGGTCCTCATTTAAGGTGTAACACCTCTGTTCTGCAGCTCTGCCCCCAAAGTTTCTTCAGCAGCAAGCAATTAATGGAGAACAGAAGTGAGCATGAAGAAGTTTAGCCACTCTGAAGCTGTCTGCTTGTGCTCTGCCTGTCAAACTGGCTACATCCTGCTGGCAGACGTTCACCCCCACTGTGAGACTTGTCTCAGTGCTGAGCATGCTAAGCTAGCACTAACTCTGCAGACTATCTATCAAGACCATGGCGGCATCCCTCCAGAGTACGAGACAAACACATCTTCAGCTGTGTTCGGCTGTGAAAGAAAACAGGCAGGATACATTATGAAGCAGTTTTTCAACTTGCTGACAATCATATGTGCTGGAATGAATGCGCACTGGCATTTGACCCACATCCATGAACATGAGAGATGCAAAAATCCACATCTCTGTTATTCCCAGCCACAGAAAATTCCTGTGCTATTCTCTGGTTATGTGCATTTTCTCCAAGTGTATGGAAATGGCATTGAAGCCATGATGCAGGAGAGAAATCAGGGCTTTGTTCTACTGGCAAAAGAGCTCTCTGCTCTCCACCAATCATAAATTTTCCTGCGTGTGAAAATGAATTCTGCCACCATGAGAACAAAGGTGTCCGCAGCCAAGTTGGATGTGCTAAACTCTGCTGTCACACAATGTGCCCCACAGAGTGGTAATGAGTCAGTGATGCCCCCACTGGGTATGATGTATACAAGCCACATGGTTCCCCATTTAAGGCTACACATGAGGAACGTGTAGAGGTGGTTTGGCCATCTGTACCTTGATCCAGTTCCCTTCTTCACTGCAGTCAGACCTGATGTGCTGGAAAACTCCCTGTGTTCTATCAATGGTGGTTCCCCTTCAGAGAGAGATGTCACATATATCGGCTTGCACAGACGTACCTCTGGCTGGTTTGGGATGTGTGACTCTCAGATGGTGACGCAATGATGGCAGAATCCTTCATCCTCCCAGATGAACTATCTAGAACTGTCCATGGTTCTGAAAGTGTTAAAATACTTCGGTCTGCTGCTGAAAAACAGACATGCCATAGTCAGGACAGACAACATGGCAGCGGCGGAATACATTTTTGTGCGCATGCGCTCTGCCCAGTTGCAGGACACTGCCAGATGCCTCCTGTTGTGGTCACATAGACACCTGCTCTCCATCAGAGCAATGTACATGTTGGGGTTACAGAACTGCACTATGGACTCTCAAACTTGTTCAGATGTTGTGGTACAGGTTCCGGAAGGCGAAGGTGGATCTGTTTGCCTAACGAAAGAATTTGCAATTTGCACTATTGTTCTCCATGAATGCATGAGACATCCTCCACTAGGAATGGATGCCTCTTATCGGCTATAGCCCAGAGCTCTCCTTTAGGCACTTCCCCTAGTCCCCCTGATTCCTCGCCTCTTAGTGCACACTCAGTAGGGGAATCTAGCGGCCATTCTGGTGCCACCAGTGCACACAAGCACATCTTTTTTCCTTCTGTGGTGGTTCCCATGGTGCAGAGATGCCATGTCATAGCTGGAAGATGTGGTCCTCCACTTAAGAGGTGGATGGTTATGGCTCAGCTGCCAAATGGGAGTGGTTAGAAAGGTTTGGACTGCCCCTTGCAGTAGTGCACAGCATGTTATGTGGGTAGATGGTTCACTTTTCAGAGAGGCAGAGATCCCATTTTGTGCTCTTAAAGGCGTGAGTGACCTGTGCATGTTGTCAGTCTCACCTTCCTGCCTCTCTATTAGAGAGGGTGGGAGCAAAGCAACTTTATAGCCAAATCCCTCATTTACATAAGTCTAAATTTACTTGTTTCAGTCCAGAATTACTTCCTCAAGGAATTCTTCCCTCTTGCCCAGAGTGTGATGTTTTGCACAAAACATCAGGCAGACACAACAGCTGTTTGTTCATTGCAGAGGACACTCACAATATGTGGCTCTGTCAAAACAGCTTTTATCTCACTGGCTGTGTGATGGCGTCAAACAAACCTAGAGTGCAGTGGGTCTGGATCCTGCTTAAAGCTTCTGGGCACACTCCACGGCAGCCTTATCCTCATCCTTTACCCTCCTTCAAGCGATGACAGTGGCAGACATCTGTGTAGCAGCATCTTGGGCTACACTATGCCCTTTCATCCTATCTGAACGATGTGTCCAAGTCCTCCTTGACTAATTCAGTTTTACATGTGCTAGACGGTAGATAATGTTGTTGGGTTTGACGCTTCTATGCACATGCTAAACCTCTACTTTACTGGGGGACCATTATGGTACACAATCAACAACTCACCACTCTGCAACAGAAATAATTGAATTTTAACTTAAGTTAAGTTAAAAAACTTAATATCAGTTCCTATGTGCAACATACTGTAGGAACCTATTCACTATCAATACTCCAGTCAGGAGTACTATCATTCAATGTGCAATATCAGTACTGATTGTTCATATTCATATCAATATGCAATCATATCAATCATATCAATATGCAGTATCAGTATTGTTTGTTCATACTTCATTATTCCTTGTTTATATTGTTAATATTGTTTGGTTTGATATTTAATGTCCTTTTACTGATGCCCTCTATGTTTGCTATCCACTTTTGCTGCTGTAATACCTGAAATTTCCCCACTGTGGGACTAATAAAGGTATATCTTATCTTATCTTATCTTATCTTATCTTATCTTATCTTATCTTATCTTATCTTATCTTATCTTAATGTCACAGCCTACCTGCGCTTACCTGTCTTATTATGCTTCAAGTTTATGGTGTTGTGAATTGGTGTATGTTATGTTTAGGCGTAGCCCTGAAAAACTTTGCTCCACCAGCATTAGCCAAAGAAATGACTTTAGGAGCAGAGCTCAGGTACTGATGGTGTTATATATTGTAGATGAAGACCTGAAAGAGGAAAGCACAGTTTACAGTGGCAGGACAGGAAATCTTCAGGACTGTGCATACACTTAGGGATAAACCCAATAGTGACAGCGCTTAGAGCAGGCGTCTCAAACTCATTCCTCAAAGGGCCGTGTGGCTGCAGGTTTTTCCTCCAACCAATCGAGAGCATGCGGTCTGACCAATCAGCTGTCTGAAGACTGAGATCAGCTAATGAAATGAGTCAAGTCTGGCGTGCTGCTGCTTGGTTGGAAAGAAAACCTTCAGCCACTCGGCCCTTTGTGGAATGAGTTTGGGACCTGTGGCTTAGAGGGTCATGCCAATACTCATAGAATCTGAAGTCACAGTATGTAACTAACATCTAGCAGAACACAGAGCCCAATACACAATCACTAGTTATGTGTGTAAAATAAAATAAAATAAACTTGAAACTTGAATATCAGGTTCAGTTAGTATTTAGGCATGCATAGTGCGGTAAAGTGTGAGCCTTTACACAGTCTGTGTAGACAGCTGGATAGTATAAAATAGGAGCACATCTGTTCTGTCAGGCGTACATGTGACAGACAACTGAAAAGTGCGGCTTAAGTGGCTCCTGTGTAGACATGCCAAGAGGCATGCAGGATGCAAAACCATTTAATCCTGTATAAATAAAGTTGTGTACAGTGACTTATACTTTCTGTACTGTATTCAGCTAACACACTGACTTGTACCACCACAAACAATACATATGTAGGTGTATTATGATTCATAATCATAAATTCTTTCAATAGTAAGCACAGGTGACTTTTCTTTATGTATTGTAGTTTACAATTACTGCTCTTAGTTGCTCCCACAGTTACTGAGACATGCACAATGTAACATATCACTCCTGTAAGGAATCTTCAGCTGATAAAGATCTCATGTGAGATGTCACTTTGATTTGTCTGAACCTTCATCTTCTTTTCAAGTCTGATATGACTGCATAGTACATCAACAGCACATCACTCTTCTCTAACCTTGTGTCAGTCCTTTGTTTTTCATCTGTCCTGTGAGAACGTTCAACAGATAAGCTATCTGTGCTGGCCACTGATGCTGGCTCTATTACACTGATAGATGTGTCTGAGTTTACAATGCTTTAATGTTTTTACATACTTTCCCCTAATAACAACACTGGTGAAGGTGTCCTCTCTTATGTGCACATGGCACACAGATTGGCATGGTAGGAAAAGTTGCATTACTGAAAATGGATCTTGCATTTTGCCTCTTAATAGGTGGATAAGCATGAAAAACAATTTTCTTCTTGGTGCTGACAAGACTTACTGTAAATGCTAATTTTAGACCCTGACTGAGCGCCAAGACCTGACCTGTTTAATCTCTTATTCACCTGCATCATTCCATTAAGAATTCTGAAATATCTTTGATCTTAATCTCTTCTCAGATACTTTAAGCATATGAAGGCCAAATAAGACACTTAGCAGTGGTAGGTTGGCAATGGTAATTCTATAAAGTATATTTAATGCACGTGCATCATTTGATTTAGGTTTGATATTCAAATGTTCATTTGATCATTGCCTACACAGGAAAACAGGCTAAAAGAAATTGCAGATGATCAGTAATTTCCTAGATCCACAGTATATCACAAACTGGGGTTGCAACAAAGAACAGTATTCCATCCATGAGATTTTAGTGTGGAAAGCATCGACAGAGTTAAACTCAGCAGCTTGAATCTGGACCAATCAGGAAACTATTGGGCTGTGATTGTTATGATGTCATTGAAGAGTAGATGCAAATGCAGTGCACAGACACTGTGGTAAGTGAAGATGTTTATTAGAAGATACTGGGGAATTGGGGTGAAATGGAGGGTGGCTGGCTGGACAGGTGCAGGGATAGCAGACAGACAGACAAGCCAGCAGGTCAGCAGGTAGATGTGAAGTGATCCTGACGCACACAGAGAAAAACAGGTGAGAACAAACAAAACACCAAAATGCAAAATAGCAAACTCCATTTGGCCTGAAGATAGCTACCCCACGGGATGCAACAATGATCTGGCGACAAGTAGGACAAGATGGCGGGTTGATATACTGGAAGGCTGGTGAAATGATGACTGGCAGGTGTGTAGGCTGAGAGAGCTGAGGAGCTGATTGATGGCAGGTGTGCAGGAGGAGCAGAGCCAGGAGGGACGCCACAACCCCACCACATACACACACCCAGAGACACATAGAGGGAACAGGAGACACAGAGGAAGGGGGAAACACTGGGAGACACAAAGGAAGTGACTGAAGGTAGTGATTAAGATGTTAGTCTGCAGCTTTCAAACTTGTTGTTAAGCACATACTTTACATTATTATGTGATCTTTGGCCAATTACATACTCGTGAAAGCTAATTTTCCAGTGGTTACTCACATACATATTAGGCTCATGGTTTGTTTACACTGCAATGTGTGCTGTTGAAAATAGATAAAATTCAGCTGTTGCTGCCTTTAAACCACTTCCAGCCTTCATCCTTTAGGTTGACTTGACAGTCGCTATTGGTTTTCACTCTGCAACGTCAGGTGACATTTGCATAAAGGTGAAACTTGCTCTTTGTGTTACAGCAGCCTGTACAAGAATGTGTATTGAGGTTCAATTGACAACTGACTGGCATCATGTCTCTTCTTCAGTCTTTGAGTTAATTTTTGCTCAGAATGCACACTAAGGTGCACACGTGGTGGCCATTTGGATGCTAAGTCCAACAACAATCTGCCAATCTAGTTGTCAGCTCTGACTGGTTGATGGCTAATCCAAGTAATTGTGGTTTATACATGATGGAAACATGTCTAATCCAACTGAACAGCTTTTGAGCCTTACCAGAACAGAGTGAGTAGAAAATAATTATTGGTTTATGTCTTTACACTTTACAGTGTGTCAACACACTCTGGATGTCATTCTGAAAAATTAAAACATTTTTCCTAGAATAGCAGCTTTGTTTCCTAAGTTGCTAACATTATAATGCATTTAGCCAGAGGGTCATCATTTTTCAACCATAAGGTTTCATAAATAAATGTCTATATTATTAAGTTGCTGCCTTTAATAAGTGCTTTTTAGCAACACTCCACAACCTTCTCAGCACCACAATGAGAACATGTGAACATGGGAACTCACTGGGTGATTTCTTAATGGACATTATGAGGCAATTATAACATTCAGCAACACTGGCCTAAGAGTTATTATACAAGACCACTGATAGTCTGCAAAATATTTCCATTATCTGTGGCAAAAGATTAAAATGACATTGATTTTAGAGGCTTTAATTGTAACAAACACCTGCATAAATTCATTTCTCAGGTGTCAGTTCTGCATTGATTCTGTAAATGGGAAAATGGCCTTACTGACTATGAAGCATCTTACTGCAATACTTAAGAGCCTGGTTGTATAAATTGTGGCCATATCGGACAAGCTTTCCCTAACCTAGTGTTTTAATTGTGCTAACCATACCTAAACTAAAGCTATGATTTGGCTTCTTTGAGCTGTGTTAAGATCTACACCAATTTGACTCAGAAAAAGTCACTGAATGTTATCTGGAGTCTTGCAGGATTGATGTATAGTATTGATGTTTTTAGTTTGTAATATGTTGTTAGTAATATGTCATATAATATGTAACATATTGGGCAACATCACCCAGGATTGAAAAACATTAGCACATCCTGTTCAGTGAGGTCACCTCACAGTAATTTCACTTTCGTTCTTTCTTGATTTCATTTGTAGCTGCCAAGGGGCAAAGCCCTAAATCTAGCCGATTATTCTCAGTAGAAACTTTTATTCTTTTGTTCTTGTGGAATTATGTTGTGGATGCTTTGCAGGGTAGTGTGACCTGGCACTGCTGCTTCAGAACAATGGATCCATCCGTGTGAGCTCTCATTGTGTCTCTTGTCTGTGTAATGAGGGAAGTTCTCCCCAGTGATGAACCCTCATCCATTTAATTTTAGACACTCTCGGAGCCCGCTGCCCCGCCCCGCTGACAATCCCCTGTGGTTAATGAAAACATAACAGACTGTTAGCTGGTCCAGGCAAGATCCCCATCATCTCCCAGTCATACCAGCCAAATCTACTGCTGGCCCACCCCCTTTACTCCCACCCAAACTGTCCCCTCTGTCCCCTGCCTCGCTGTCTCCCCCTTGCTTCATTTACAATGCTCCCCTGTCATCCCCCTGGCCCTCCACATGCCTGAATGTCAGCCAAACCTATTCTGCTGCCTGCCGCTATATCCTCTGGGCTTCTTCTATCTTCCCCATCACTCTTCAGCCTCCATTGACTTGTCCTCCTCTTTCTCACCCCTCCTCAGGCTCTCTCAGCCCTCATCCCACAAAATTCTGCCCCCCACCCAAGCCACAATTTGTCGTCAATTTGTGCCCTTCCAACCTCAGATCCCTCAGTTTCCCTCTACTTTTGCCCTAATGTCTGCCTTTTCCCCCTTGCATTTCAATTTCTGGGTGTACCTGTCTCTATTTTCCCCTTCCTCCATCCTGTCACCATCCCTCTCTTTCCTTCCTTATCTCATTGCACCCCATTCTCCTGCCTTTTCTGCTCTTCTGTTTGCCGATTCAGTGGCTAAGTCCATTTTCCCCGACAGCCCAGTCTGGGGAGGCTGCCTAGTCCCTCTGAATGCAGCCTGGGAGACATGAAGCCCTGCCAGCTTCCGATGTCATTACTGGAACACAACACGGTCAGACAGGCAGACGCGAACACACACACCAACACGCCATGCACATTTCTGCACACGCACACACAAACACATGCACACACATAGAGATGTTGTGAAGTGTGAGGAACCCACCAGAACACAGTTAACCCAGAAAACAGTTTTGTATTGGCAGGAAAAATTAACTCTCTAACAATATTTTGAACTTCATAGGTTCATTATAAAGTACCCCAGATGTAAGTTAGATTAAGACAGGAACTGGGTGTGCAACATGTAACATTTAACATTAGTTCATCTTCATTTCCTCATTTTGGACAGAAAATTCAATAAACATGACCATCACCTGTATTTAACTTTGAAGAAGAAGAAGAAGAAAAATCAGAGGGACTTTATTTGTCACACAACATACATGCGAACATGCCATGCAATTGGTGAAATTTGTCCTCTACGTTTAACCCATCCTGGCTGTCCTTCCTCCGCGGCAGACCAGGAGCGGTGGGCTGCCATCCGACCGGTGCCCGGGGACCCAGTTTCCTTTGTCACCATTGGTCAGGTGGTGATCTTCTTGCAGTGGGTTTTTTTTAGGAAGGATACCTCAGGTGAACATGGGGAGAACATGCAAACTCCACACAGAAAGGCCCCTTTTCCTCGAGCAGCAGGCACCAAAGGCATGGTGGAGGACACGCCCCCGGCGCCCACAGCGGGAATTGAACCCGGGACCTTCTAGCTGTGAGGTGACAGTGTTGCCACCAGGAGATTTACTTTCTAGACAAATCAAGATATGGCAACTGTTCTTTGTTTGCAAATCAAACTAAAAGAACAATGGTTTTAGGGGTTGACAGTATATAGAGTTCTGCACTGGGTCAAGTGCATTCAGGTACACAACAGATTACCCACAAAAAGTGTTTAATTTAGCTTGTTGTATTGTAGCCATGAATTTTTATGGTCATAAAGAAATGGGTTGGCCAAACAAGACCTTGGCAAATGAGGGCGGATGCTTTTGGCACAAATCTGGATGTGGGAAATCTTCTGTCATTGCAAATCAAGCAAACCCATTCACTTTCAAGAAATAGTAGATGTTGGACAAATAAACAAGGCAAACACATTTCTTCTCATGGAAGGAGAAAGTAAAGCTACATGATTAATGGACATGTCATCTTACTGCAGACAAACATTATTAGTAGCACCAACAATGTTTTCACTAGTGTTTTAGAACACTAGTGAAAACACTGGTTACAGCTAGCACATTGAAGAAATGAACACAAATCTGATATGAAAATGTAAATCATCTTGGTTAGTGTTTTTGGCTGTATACTAAATGCAGCTCTCTCAAGCTCTACCCCTCCTTATCCTCTTTTGTTCTCACACGTTTTTGCAAGACTTTGTTGGAAGAGTCTCCACAGACACATCATGCTTGAGTTGATGTGATTAGTTTTAAGGCTTAGAGGATATAGATGAAAGGATACAGACGGAAGCCTTCTGTTGGCTTTTCCCACTGACAGTTGAATAGGCACTCTGTGGCTTTGAGAGTAACCTACACTTAATTTGCTGTGGCAGGCTTAGATAGCATATGACTTAAGATGGCCACCTCACACAGAGGTACAAAGATACAGTGATCAGTGTTAAACAAAGACAGGCCACAGAACTCAGCCGCTGTTTATTGAAAAACTACACTGCAGAGATAAGGCAACATATGCCAATTAATATCACCTATGGAGTTCCACAGGGTGCAATTCTTGGTACATTTTTTTTCTCAGTAGACATTCTGTTAAATCTCTCAATCCAAACATCTAATTCAAACTATAAACCTGTGCTACTGCAGATATAACAGATCATGGCAGAAAATGTAGTTCTCTATCTTTGCTCAGAACGTCTGATACTGAATCTCAACTACATCAGTTAAAAGTACTGGAATGAGCTACCAAATGGACCTTCAATAATGATTTTTCTTTGGCCAAACTACTGTTTCTGAGGTTAAGCATAAACATTCATACTCATATCAGACAAAAACAGATAAATGCCATTCTTAATCAAAACAACCCAGCACCACGTTGACTGATTTTCCCTGGGGTACACAACACAAAACGTGATTTAGGAAAATAAATAAAGATGGAGATATCTGTTTTTGCTAATGAAATCTTCAATTAATACCCATAAGAACTGAATATTAGCTTGAAATGAGCTGTAAAGCATTACTGCCCTTCAGTAAGGTTAGAGATGCAAACCATTAGCTGACAACAGACAATTACCATCAGTATATGTCATGATTCGAAATGAAGATAACAAGTGTCTGATTTTATTTTGACTTTGAATCTTTATTTTGACTTTGAATCTTATCTTATTCAGATCTCAGACCTTAAAGATCTCAGATCTTAAATCATTACTGTTTAAAATCTGAGATCTTAAATCTCGGTTTTTACAGGTTTCATACTGTATATGTAAAATGTGTTAGTTTTACATTCCTTTAAAGGCTATAAAGTCTTTTTGGAAATTCAGATTTGTATTTTGGGTTGTGTGAAAACTGAAAATCCCAGACATCCCAGCTATTTCGCAGTAATTACTGTTTTTTCTTTTCCCCCAGTGGGCATATTTGCACATTTGAGGATTGTCCTTGGGTGTCCTCCGTGTTCTGTCAGACTCTTACTTTGCCTGGAAACATTGCATTGTGTCACCAATTAGAATGAAAAAATAATTAATTAGAATGGAAACCATGCTGTCTGTGTCTGGTAACCGTGAAGAAGAAAATCTGCCACCTATTGCAGATTAGACCTGCAATGCCAGCTATTTAAGCCAAACTTTGTGGCTGCTAGGCAGTGGTCTCTGTAGTCTTCTGATTGGATAAAGAGTGATAAGAAGAGAACAGATACGCTAGAGAGTAGGAGAGTAATGAAACACATTAGCAATTAAACAGGAAAAAAGAGCTCCCCAGTATTATAGGAATTACATTTATTGTAGACAGTTCATTACCTCACAATCAACGTGCACACCCCACAACACCCTGATGCAAAGACTAGCATGTCAGAATTTTTTGTCTTGACTCGTCTGGTGTGACATCTTCCATGACATGTTCCTGAGTGTTTACCAATCAGGTGCTCTCTCAACAGCGCAGTCAGGTAACCATGGAGAAGAGGAGGAGGAGGGATGTACAGGCTGCTGCTGTCAGGTGGCACAACGAAACAGAGGAAAGGGTCGTTGAGCTGTGGAAACAGTACCCCTGCCTATTTGACGTGTCCTCGAGGGAATACAATGACCGAGTCAAAAAAGACAAATGTTGGCGAGGAGTAGCGGAAGCCCTTCATCAGCCAGGCGAGGAGTTGCTGTGCTGTCATAACATTATCCCCGGTCCTAACTGCAGGAATATGCTTATCATTACTAATTACCAAACGTTAAAGTAGCCTGTTTGATGCAACCAACACAGCTAGGCCTGCTTCTTGTAGAATAAATAACTGGAAATAAAATTACTGTATGTGAAATTTATTGTACCTGTGCTAATTGTTATCTGGATGCTACACAGTGGATGTAGAAATAAGGACCCAATGGGCCCAAGTTTACTCCACCTCTTGCATTTGCCTTTAATATTAGAGCTCATTCACAGCTGTTTTCTCTTTCTTTTCTTTTTTCTTTTTTTTTTTTTTTGGTACACAAGACCCCCAGACCACAATTCTTCTGTCAGTTTTATTGACAACTGCTACACCCATCTCCCCAATGACACCTGAACTTGTGTGTGATCGTAAGATAAAACATGCTGTGATTGGTCATACGTGCAGTCTTGCCAGTTACCTGACCAAGACACAGCAAGAGCTTATGGCACTGTGATCATTACATATGACATGGTGACAATCTTTTAAGAAAAAATTGTGTAGTCTTAACCAGGCCTAACCTTAAATGCACCATAGTTGCCATATTCAGATTATGTAGAAAGTAAGAATTTTCAATTTTATGTACTGGACATAAAATAATGTTATCATTTAATGTTATCTGGGGTTGTTACCGAATCAATGATTATTATTGTTTTCCGGGCTGAGGCTTGACACAAGACATAAAAAGGCATTTTAAAATATCTAATATGTTTTTAGCAGACACGCTGTATATTTACACAATAACACATAAATAAAGTCTGGTACACTGCCTCATACATCACTAACCTTAAAATTATAGCTACTGTATGTTGCAGCAACAATAGCATTAATATCCAGTTAAAGTCTCGATTGTGTCCACCTGATAAATAACAATTAAAATTAGTAATTTGGCGGATGCTTTGATCCAAAGCAATGTACATATGGCACAGCATAGGGGGAAGTATTGGGCTTCAGTATCTTGTCCAAGGATACTTTGGCATGTGGACTGACAAGGCCAAGGATCAAACCAGATGGTTTAGTGGACAACTGCTCTGCCTCCTGAGCACCTACAGCCACCCCTTGTGAAGTCAAATATTCACTTTCCATCAACTCCTGTCTATCAACTATCTGGCTCTTTAGTTGCTAAATGCTTCACTTTGTTAACCAGCCAGTTACTAATTTTGTGTGTTGGTTGGGGCTGAGCAGGTAGCATGCAGTGACTTTTTCAGAGATTTTTGCTGAAAATTAAAAAAAGAAACTGAATTGATGAAAGTGGTGTGACTGAATCAAAAAATGTAAAGTTGTGAGCCAAAACACCAAAAGTGAAATGAAAGATAAAATGCTCCATAGAGCTGAGGGAAACTGCAGAGAGGGCCCAAAACTCTGTGTGAGTTTGTTACTACAAGCGACACCCTTTACATTACACACTATCATTTGACCCATCATAAATCTAAAAATATTGTTCAGTGCAGTTTTAAAGATGGTGACATTGTCCAGTAATTGTGATCAAACTAAATAATACTTATAATACTACTACTACTACTACTACTAATAATAATAATAATAATTGACTATAGTTTGAATATATTAGCTGTTTTGTATTGGTTTTTGATTGTAATGTAACTACACTGAGCTGTGGGCAGAAGAGGAGCAACAGGAAAAAAAAGGGTTAAGGATAAGAGAGGGAGGGAGAGAGATAGAGAGAGGAGTGCAACCTCAAGGGAGAGAGAGGGGTGAGAGTGGAAGACTTTTGGAGGGGTGGGAGGAGAGTGGTGGGGGGTGGTGGGGTTAGTGCAGTGGAGTCAAGCTACCGTCTGGCCTAATGTACGCGCATTGTGATTGGCTGGGATTGCTGGCCTGCATACCTGATACTGGGCTCTGCTATAATCGTCCTTTTCCTGTAGCTGGGCTTGGACAACGCTCCTTTCTCCTTTTATCTTGCCCTGCTCCACTCCCTGCTCAGATCAGGTTGCTAAAAGAAAAACGCCGCCTGCTACCAACTCTCCATTTCTTTGCCTCCTTGCAATCCCTCTCTCTCTTTCTCACACTGCTGCTGCAGCCCTCCTTTTCCTCCATGCTTCTGAGTCTGTCGCTGTTGTGATGGCAGGAACCTGTCCTTCTCCATTCAGAAAAATTCCTCCCGTGTTTCCACACTGGAAGCTGACACAAAATGGCTGCCAAAGAATAATTTAGACAAGGAATGGAGGCCCACTCATAGCAGGGCTGTCGGTTTAGCAAGCAGATATTAGAAAGGAAAAGATTGTTTCTGTGAACATAAACAGATACAGTAAAACCTTTTTTTTACTGCTACTCACAGGTGTTGAAAACAAAAACACATATGGTGAAAACAAGTTGATGTTTCTATATTTATATAAAGCTGCTAATAGTTGCTAATTATTACCTAAATCTGGATGCTACCTGGCCAGCACCAAACAGCACACAGACCAAATTAGCAGCTAGCTGGTGAACACAGTGGAGCATTTAGCACTTAAAGAGCCAGACATTTCCCTCAGGAGTTGGAAGAAACCAAAACAGAGCTAACATGAGAGTGAATATTGAAATTAAATTCACTGGACGACCAAAGGCAGTACTCCAAATGAATGCTAATGCACTCCTTTCCTGCTGTATATTTAAATGGTAAAGTATTAGCCACAACTTTTGCTATATCAACTTTAGATGATAGTAAGTTGGTGTTGTGTTTACAGCTTGTTCTAAAGCTCACAAATTGCCAATAAACAAAAACAATACAATTAATTACTATCAGATGTTATTAAATTAATCCTAAATTACTTGGTTGGAATAAGGGAAAGATTGCTGTTATTACTGACGGATAACAGACAGATAGAAAACCAACTTGCTAAGAACAATGTTCTCCTGTGTACAATATACCTTTCTTGTGGCAGGACTAGATAACATATAACTCAAATACGCAGGTCAGTGACAGGCAAAGAGATGCTACTGAAAAAGCTGTTGCACTGTTCACTACACAGAGAGGGGCCCCAGTATTATCAACAAGAATCACATGAGGGGTACCACTGGGCTCAATCCTGGGTTCAGTGTTTTTCTCAGTGAACATGCTGTTTGTAATGTTCTAATGCACTCCAAATATAGATTATAAAGTTATACACCTCTGCAACTGCAGAACTGTTCCAGTAGATTTAGGGCAACTGAAACTAACTGGTCAAGGTGAGCAAGAGATTTTGGTGATAATGAAAACAGGGAAGATTTTGGTGATTATGAAAATAACAAATAATAATTCGGATGGAGATGGGGTGCAAACAGTGACCTGTGTCAAGTAGATCGTTTGTACAGACAACTTCCTCCCAAAGAGGATTTCCACAACAATGCCTCTTAACTTCCCCCTCTGCCAAAACAACAAACAACAGTCATCATTTGCCCTGCCGCAAGGGGCCGCTTGCCAGAGCAATGTGAAAAAGGTTGAACTATATCAATTTGGTATTCTGTCCTATCCTGTCTTAGCTAGTGTTGTCCTGCATTGTCCTGTCCTGTCCTGCTTCCTCTTGTGTTAAAGCAGAGGAGACACGGGGCCAGGTGTTGCTGTGTGTGGATTCTCAGTGTCACTGTGCACAGTGGGAGGACAAAGACAGTATTGAGGAGGCAGGCATGGAGCAGGGAGCAGCACAGGATACTCTTACAGACCGGCCAGTGTTTGTGCCAAGCCCTCCCTTCATACACACAACAGACACTGTGTTCAGTTTCTGCCCTATTCCCAGCTTTGTCCTGTCTGGCTCTCTCTTTCTCCCTCCCATTCCCTCTACCTCCTTTTTTTTTTTTTTTTGTTTAGAGCAGGTTGGCTTGCATTGGAGTCGGCATCTATGGTGTAGATGAGAGACCCAGATAGCACAGTGCTTAAGAACAGACTTCGGCATTCGAGACCATTCTCTCAACCTCCAGGACACAAAGAGGTGGAGGGTGGAATCAACTTGAAAGAAACTCAGTTGAGTTGCACTTCAGACTGCATGACAAAGAAAAGAAAGGGAACGTGACTGAATACTCTACTGTATATGGCATTTCATTTTTAGGATTTGGCCTATAGATTGAGGTCACATTTTTTATTTTTTGTAAAATAGGTTTTTATTTAGACATCCATGAAAAAATCAGGGAATGTATTCACAAACATTCTGAAAGTACTTTCAGAGAGCTCCAAACTTAGCTTAAAATATATGATTCAGGAAAATTCTCAGAGTAATTCTGAGCAATGAAGGGACTGAAACCTTAAACTTAGTGAGGAGGCGTTGTTGACCTCATTGCTAGGTATGACGCATACTTTTAAAAGGTGTGATTGGCTGATAAAAAGACATGACATTCTTAGTGATAATGGACAGTGAAATGCATATGCCTAATCATAGAGTTTAGACTCTATCAAGATGTGGTAACTATGAATACTATTTGATGTAATGAACAAAACAAATTGTACGCTATAGTTTATAAGAACCCTACAAAATGTTTGAAAACACACACCTGCTTGCCCAGTAACCCATTAACATGCTAATAGTTGTTATATTTAATTGCTTATGTTTGATAGCACGCCGGTAACTTTAATACATGATCTGATGGACCTATTATCAGGGGAAAAATGGCTCAGCCTTCACCAATTTCTGTGATCGTTGGCCAGCTTATAGAAGTAGCTGTGTTAATTGACATAACTCTACCATAAACATAACTCTCTCACA
Source organism: Chaetodon trifascialis (assembly GCF_039877785.1). Classification (NCBI taxonomy): domain Eukaryota; kingdom Metazoa; phylum Chordata; class Actinopteri; order Chaetodontiformes; family Chaetodontidae; genus Chaetodon; species Chaetodon trifascialis. The sequence continues at coordinate 4,780,383 of NC_092064.1, read as the reverse complement.
CCAATAACACCAGGGAAGCCCGCTATATCCATGCATGTCCTTTTGTGAACCTGCAAGCTGCAGATGTCGAGTGGAAATTAGATGAATTGTGCCACAATATGAGACTGAATTTGTTAATGTGATCACTCTACTGATGAAGGTTGCAACAGACCCAGGTCATCATTGTTGCACTGCTGCATTTTTACAGTTACCAGATACGTATCTTAGTGTTATGATCACTTTCCTTTCTGCCGTTATAACGTTATTGTGTTGGGTGGAAGATGTGAGTGCATCTAGAATGAGATCAACTACAAACATTATCCCTGCACGATCTAATCTGTAGAATTTCATTAACTCACTGTCATTCAGCATTTGGAGAATATTTCTGCTACCTCCTTCTCTTTCCACCGTTTTTTCCTCTGCTTAAGAAACTCTTAAGACCCTAAAAGTCCTCCTCCCTGCAGTTTTTCAACTTAGGAGCTCTCTTAGGGGCTAAGATGTTTTGCGAATAACTTTTATCGTTTTCCAGTTACGAGTCTGAACTATAAGGGTAAATGCTGTCATAATTATAAAAAGTATAAGAGTACGGCCCCAGGATCTTTTACATACAGCTCTGTAGGTGAAAGTAGCAGATTAACGCTGGTACTGTAGCATAAGGGACTCATCAGACACCTGAATACTCAACATACTAAAAAAGGCCAATGATAATGCAATTGAAAAACATTTAATCAAAAGCCCTGAAATCATGAGGAAGCACTCTGCTGACATGGAAACAGATTCCTTGGAGACTCTGGCACTTTGCCACAACAAACTTAATTGGCTGAATTAGCCCGATAAGCAGACTGAATGGCCATTTTGTTATCACTTCATCATTCTGGCTGACATTATTCTCTTGTCTGCATTTTGCTGTGCTTCTTCTTTCTCCATCACATGTCACTGGTAAATGACATATCCAGCCTCTCCAACGTCATCATCTCCAACACCATAGTATGCATCAGACCTGGTGTTATGAAATATCAACTCAATTCAGTTCAGTTTTATTTATATAGTGCCAAATCACAAAAGAGTTGTCTCATAGTGCCAAATCACAAAAGAGTTGTCTCAAGGCGCTTTCCGCATAGAGTAGTTCGAGACCAGTGGTTCCCCAGATAGCAAAATACAGTGATTCAACGTTGAATTTTGGTGAAATTGGTTATTTTTGGTTGAAGTTGAAAAATCTATGTTTATTCAATATTGAATTCGAGCTACCATTTCAACATTTGAAAAAATGTTGTTGAATCAGCATTGTATAGATGCTGGGTTTTCAATGTTGAAATGTCAACATTAAATATACATGGTTTCAATGTATGGCATGCTGTGGCTGTGCACCTGTGCCCCCGCCCACGAGACTTGCTCTCTCTTGAGACCAAACCAGTTCAAACCAGTCAACAGTTGGCAGCGGTTGGCAGCTTTTAGCGGCTTTTATTATCTTCGAGTGACAAAAGAAGACAAACTGGTAAGTCCTAATGAGAACACAATGTATTTTCACCAGCATGTCAACTTTGTGAATTATTACAGTGAGGTTGTAGCTTATTAGCGTCGTTAGCATTAGCTAGCGCTAGCATTCTAGATAACGCTAGCTAACGCTAGTGTGTCCGTGTGCAGAGGCTACGCTGAGGGTTCAGGGTTTCCCCCAGTGTATTATAAGCCTGGCGGGCCACCAGGCTCTACTTGCCCCCTGCCAGGCTAAGGCTACGTTCCCACCAAACGCGATGAAACAAGATCGCGCCGCAAGATTACATACAAAGTCAATGCAAAGACGCGATGTGAAGCGTCATTTTGCCGGGCGACGTGATGGCCGTGATTGCGCGGCCGAGAAAATCGCTCTCATCGCGTCGCCCCATCGCGCCATTGCGCCATCGCTCGAGTTGAAATTATTGAACTTTTGCGGCAGATTCACGTAAAGACGCGCCACGACAGCCTATCAGCGTTGAGATCGTCTTCGACGTGCTGACGTACTGACGTGGTCGACGAGAGAATGAAATGGCGGAAGAAATGTTGTTGTTGGGCGGGCTTGTCGCGCGATGCGATGACGCCGCAAGGGGTTTTTGTACCAGTGTCAAAACGCGCGATTTCATTTGAGGCGCGATTTGAGGCGCTTGGTGGGAACGTAGCCTAACGCTACGTTCCCACCAAGCGCCTCAAATCACCAAACGCGATGAAAGTTATTTAATCACGCTCCAAATGAAATCGCGTTGCGCCAGACGCTCCAGTTTTGACGCTGGTACAAAAACCCCTTGCGCCGTCATCGTGTTGCGCGACAAGCCCGCCCAACAACAACATTTCTTCCGCCATTTCATTCTCTCGTCGACCATGTCCGTACGTCAGCACGTCGATGACGATCTCAACGCTGATAGGCTGTCGCGGCGCGTCTTCACGCGAATCCACTGCAAAAGTTCAATTATTTCAACTCGAGCGATGAAGCGATAACGCGATGGGGCGACGCGATGAGAGCGATTTTTGCGGCCAACGCGTCCATCGCGCCGCGCATCGCGTCGCCCGGCAAAATGACGCTTCAAATCGCGTATGCTTCATGCAATTTGCCTTGCATGAAGCATATTTAAAACCTACAGATGAAGGCTGAAAAGTGCTGTAATGGTCCTTTAATTAATAACATTGTTGCAATGCAGAATCAATGTAATTTCAATGCATTTATAAATGAATCAATATTGATTCTATGTTCAGATTAATTGACAATTCTACGTTGTTTCAATGTTGAAAATGATGTAGTTGAATAAATATTGAATCAATGTTTAGACTGATTGAAAATTCAACATTATTTCAATGTTGATCATAACGAGCGCTTTCAATGTTACTTTCAATGTCTGACATCAATGTTGATTCAATTTTAAGCCATGACCATATCTCAATGTTGATTCAATGGATTTTTGCTTTCTGGGTCTCCCCTTAATGACAAGCCGCGACACAAATAGCCCGCACTCCGCACTTTTTTTGCCTGGCCAAGGTCCACAACCCACTGAAAACAGGTCCCACCAGTTGAGAGAATCACTGTTCTAGACCATACTCTTTAATGTACAGAGACCCAAAAATTCCCTCATGAGCAAGCACTTGGTGATGGTGATGAGGCAAAACTTCCTTTTAACAGGCAGAAACCTCGAGAAGAACCAGGTGGGTTTTTAATGAGAGACAGAGAGGGAGAGTGTGATATGCACAGCAATGACAATGATAATCATAACAGCTATAATAATAATAGAAACGTGACTAATGATAAAATAGCATATAATCATATAAGTAGATTGTATATATGTATGATAGTATATGTATATATTCATATATGATAGTATATGTGCATAGTAATAGAAATATGATTAATAAAAATAATTGTAGCAGTGAGCATTAAGTAAGACCACAGCAGCTGGTGCAACCATGATCCACAATTCAGGCACAGCCACAATTGAAATTAATTACATGTCAATTGGACATGACATAAAGATGGAAAGGGAGAGAAGAATAGAGAAGCTCAGTGTATCATTGGAAGTCCCCCGGCAGCCTATTCATATAGCCGCATGACCAGGAGCTTGTCCAAGGCAAGCCTGAACCAGCCCTGACTGTAAGCATTATCAAAAAGGAAAGTTTTAAGCCTCCTCTTAAATGTAGAGAGGGTGTCTGCCACCTGGACCAAGACTTGAAGAGACCCACAGGAGAGGAGTTTGATAGCTAAAGGCTCTGACTCTCATCCTGCTTTTGAAGACCTTAGGAACCACAGATAAGCCTGCATTCTGGAAACACAGTGTTCTAGTGGGGTAATGGGGTTCTATGAGCTCTTTAAGCCTGACCATTTAGGGCTTTGTAGGTAAGGAGAATCATTTTAAATTCTATTCTTAGTTCTACATGGAGCCAGTACTGCCAGTACAAAACACGTGCCACAGTGTTCTGGATCAGCTGGAGAGTTGAATTGAAGGAATTGCAGTAATCCAGCTTGGAAGAGACAGGATCAGCCTGAATTATGCAATGTTACATAGGTGAAAAAATGCAGTCCTTGAAATTTGTTTTACATTTTAAATGACATATCCTGATCAACAATGACTCCCAGGGGCCAGGAAAATGCCATTCAGATTAGCTAAATCACCAGATAGTGAGTTTAGTTCTAAGTACTAGAACTTCATTTCTGTCCAGATTTAGCAGCAGAAAGTTGCAGGTCATCTGGGTCTTCATGTCCTTAACACATGCTTGAAGTTTAGCAAACTGATTGGTTTCATCTGGGTTCATTGATAAATATAACTGGGTATCATCTGCATAGCAATGAAAATTTGTTTCCTGATAATATTACCTAAAGGAAGCATATAAAGGGTTAATGGTATTGATCCAAGTACAGAACCTTGTGGAACTCCATGACTACCTTCGGTGTGCACAGAGAAATCATCATTAACATGTAGAAAGTGGAATTCCTCTGATAAGTAGGACTTTGTAATGAAAGTTTGAAATAACTGTTACAAGTTACAAATAAAAGTACATATTTGAAGTACACCTTCTACTGATCATCCACTAGAATGGTTTTGAGTTGTGTCTAACTCATGCTCTCGAGTTTTTTTCTGTGGCAATGGTCATGAGACAATTGCCTCACGTTATGAGGATGGTCACATAGTAAGTGTAGCCACACTGCAGACATCAGCCTCTGCTAGTGGTTTTGAAGATTCTAGCAATGAAATGGGAACTAGTGCTGACATTGCCACCAAGCTAGCAACCACAGCAGAGATAAGTGCAACCATCTTTCCCACCATCTCCTCTCCCCTTTCCTTCACATTGAATTTAACTCGCTTTTGAGAAGGACCTGACCAATAAATGCAAGACATAGTGGAAAGATACTGAGGAGATTCCATTACCTGGGAGACACTGGCTGCAGCTTTATTAGGCCAAGCCTGAGCCACTGAGGTTTCGTAAGTGGCCACAATCGATTTCATATGATTTTTGTGTAACGTTGTTTTCCTGAATTGTCTTGCAGCACACTGATATTGGAAACTGACTAGTTTGCTGTTTGCAAATTACTGTTTTGGCTAACGTTATGAAACAACTAGCCTCAGATCCATGCAACATAGTCAAGTTGCAGCTGGCTGGCTAACCTCATCTTACTTGCTCACAAAAATCTGAGAGGATATGTTAGTTGGCTAGCTGGCCAAATTACTCACCAGCACAAACAACATGTTGCTGACTGCAGTTAACTTAAAGGCCATCGCTGTCATTAATAACAATGGTTTTCTGAAAGCTACACATAGAACCTTTGAGAGCAACTTTTTGGGTTCCTATTTAAGTCATCATCAGGAAGACTGACGACATTAGAAAATGGCACGTTTTATTTCCTGAGTTCCCCAGGCTAACTTAAAACCTATTGCATTTTGTTTCCATCCATTCATTTTGCCTGCCACCAGTTACCCTGGAGAGGAGACACTGATGCACCATGCTAGCCCTTCAGTTTTATTTTGTGAAAAACCTCCACCATGCTGTCTACTATACTGTTTAATAATCAAATGAATTAAGCTCTGCCACACTTCAAATACAATTAAAGCTGATGTAGGCTGACAGAAGCATTTAGGCTTTTAAAAGTGTTTTACAACATAACATGTTGGCACGTCTGATTACAAAAACAATGACACTACTAACAGAATGTCATGAAGAAACTTTTTTTCAAGCTTTCAAGGTTTCAAATCAGGCATGCAAATTAATGCGTTTTTTCTGTTTTTGTGTTCAGTGCAAGAAAAAACAAGCCTAATATACTATGTGTGATAGTGATGGCACACTATGATGAATATTGTAAAGTGTCACACCACTGACAGAGCTGGCATTGTTCTCCTGTGCTGTAAAGTTGTAACATTGCTACTCACTTCAAGGCTGGAAATTTCAAATAAAACATGTTTTCTTCAACATTATAAGCAGCGAGCAATTAAAGGGAAGGGACTATGGAACAATCATCAAAGAACTTCAGTACTTACAATCATCAAAAACAAATGGAAAATGGAAATGGAATGGAAGAAATCTACTTGTTTCAAGACATTTCTAGAAAAGTGTGTCAGTAGGACGTAATAGTGTCAGTAATGTCAGGGATGTCAGTAAGACTTTTGTCAATACAGCACTGAGCACTGAGTTGCACAACACTGTGCAACTATGTTTGAAGTGTTCCAAATCATCTGGGTCTGCCTAAAAAATCCTTACATGCAACGACAGACTTCCGTCCCACCCACAAGTGCTCCTATTGGCTCAGTTGTCCCTCCTTTTGGGGACGAGCTGAGGACAAGGGTGACACCAGACCTCTGAATCACTAGAGCAAATTTAAAAAGTGGGCGGGTGATTCAGGAGTCTGGAATAAGGACACGGTTAGCTACATTTCAAATAAAGCATTTGTTTGGTGAAATGAAACCCCTCTGCATTGCTTTGCACAGGCCACTTCAGCTCTGCTGCATGACCAGCCACTCAACCTGTTGAACAAGTGACGTTAAAATTATGACAGTTTGGCAGTGTGCATTACATGGTGCAACACACCTGTCCTGAGATATAGTGTAGATATTAAGATTCTTTGTATGTGTGTGTGTGTGTGTGTGTGTGTGTGTGTGTGTGTGTGTGTCTGCCTCTGAGGGGTGTGATCTGACTTTTGGATGAAAACAGAGAAAGATGACACTGATGTGATAATGAGAACCTCACCCTGTGGCTCCTGGAGAAAAAAAAAAAGTCCTGGCCTTTGCAAACTGCGGTGTCATCAGAAAACAGACGGTGGTGTATAGTCTGCTCACGCCTGTCTGCGACACCTGCAAGTCTCACACGTTGCCCATCCCCCATTGAATGTTTGACCACACCAGTATTTTTTACTTCAGTCTTGAAGCAAGAGAAAAGAAACACTTCAGAGGTGGAAACACAATGATGCTGCAAGTTTCAAGCATGAGGATGCTGGCATTGCAATGTTTGAAATGTTAGCATGTGAGCTCTTAATTTTCAGAATGATGATGGTGAACTTTAAGACTGAATGTGATTCTCTTGCAAGTTCGCTTTGTATGTTTTCTAAGTGTTTTTATCTACGGAAAATATCACTCCGTGTGTTCTGATTACATTGAGTGAGGACTCTTAGAATAAGTATCATTTTTGACACAATTTTTGCCAAATGGGCAATGAGGGTTGTAAAGTACCTTAACTCCCTCCATGAGCTGCATCACAGACTGCTGATGGTGCTGATGACCTCACACAATGTCTTTGACTCATATCTCTCCCTCCTTGGGAGGCATGTCACACACTTTGACAACCTCTGATCTATAGCAAGATAAGAGGCCTTGTGGGTCTTACAAAAAAACAAAAATGTTGGACAGTTTAAAAATTGACATAATGACTTTAGATCTTATCAGTTAAATGGCTGCATATATACGTGTGTATATAGATAGGGTTTACAATTTGCTTCTTTTTCTTATTCATACACATATGCATGCACACTGACGGAAGCGAGCTACCATGCAAGGTGCTGGCTGGACCATTGGGAGCGATGTGGGGTTCAGTTTCTTGTTTCAGTGTCTTGGCCACAGTGTGGGCAAGAGGAGCTGGACTAACCGAACTGTAAAACAATGCGATCAGTGAATGACACGCTCTATGTCCTCAGCCACAGCCAAGGCAGTGATGTTAACCAAAACACTAAGGCTTTATTGATAACCAAGGGCAGAGTGTTTTCTCTGCAGCCTTTTCATTGTTATGTTTGTTTTCTTGTTTAGGTATTGTTCCATCATTTCATTGTATATTAAACTTTACATAATTTCAATGTATTGCATTGTGTTTCATCTCTGTTTATGCCTTTTTATGTCTTATGTGAAACACCCTGAATTGCCTTGCTATTGGCAATCAGACAGCCAAACCAAAATAGAATTAAAGCCAACCTGCAATACCACCTGAGCTACTTATTATGTATGTTTTATCTATTAGTGTATGTATGTGTTGTGTGTAATGTTATGGGATATGTGCAATACTGTTGTGTAATTGTTGTTGAGATGGTATGCCTGGTGATGTATTGTTTGTTGTCATTGTGGCTGTCAAGGCATTTATGGCACAGTTGCTGAGACCAAGACAAATTTCCCTAAGTGGGACAATAAAGTATATTGTATGTATGTAATCAAGAAAGGGTGTATAAAAGTTTTACTGTGTTTTATCGTCATTTAATTTTAAAAAGCTCCTCAGCAAAAGAGAAACTGAGGCATAACATCAGTAAAAGTTTAACTCTCCTTTACAGCGACCTACTAAGATAAGACCTCACATCAAAAGAAAGAGAGGCCAGGCTGTTGTGGTTGTGTTGTGTTGTGGTTCAACCTTTTACTGGTGCAACTGATTGCAGCAGCATTACATTTACATTACATTACAATCTCACCAGATCTAGATCCTGCAGATAAATGTGTGTGATTTGGCACATGTAACACCCCTTATGAGATTATTGTGATAGGTAGAATATATAGAAACAGAAAAAAAAGCTTAACAATCAAAATAGTCATTTTGATGATTGTGCAATGAATTTGGAGAGCCAGGACAGTTGTATAATGAAAATAACCAATGGCTCTAGTTTTGACAGCCAAAATAAATAAATAAATAAATTAAATTAAATTTAAAAAATGACATTTATTAGATTTATTATGCTGCTGACAATCTGTAAAAGTTTCAACCTCTAATATGCTTGAATCCCTGAATACACTGAAGCAATGCAGCGGAGAAGCCCTGTTCATGCAGCAGCAGATCATAGTCACTCTGCAAAGCTGCTTCATGAAGTGACGAAATCCAAATCTGCGTAAAGCTTTTATGGCAGGGCCGAGCACAGGTTGGCAGAGCATCAGGACGTCCTGGGTGGGACCTTCATGTGGGAGGTGGATCACATGTAGGAAACTTGTCCGGTATCATAAGTCTGTCTTTTGTCCTGTTCTGGAATCCCATATACATACATTTCATTTATATAAGAATAGAACAAAAGAAGACGGTGAGTGCCAGATGCATGCACACCAACAAACACACACACACAGCCAAGTGTGAGTTACAGTATCTGGAGTACTGTGGCTGAATGGATGTTGCTTGCAGTAAGTATCACAGACAATAAGTTTGGCTTATTAAAGCCGGATTTAGGTGGAAGTGAGTGAGACAGACAGACAGACAGACAGACAGGGTGTGGAATGATTCTGCCCATATGTGTGTGAGTGCGTGCACAAATGTAGATGTGTGTGCGTTGTGGTGTATGTTCATCTGCGTTTGTGTCTGTGGCCCATGCACGTGTACCAAAGTGGGTGTCAGTCTGTGTGTGTGTCTAAGATAATTAACCGTCCACAGAAGCGTGTCATTCCTCTATTGTGTGTCAGAGAGGACTGCAGGGGTCCTGAGGAGGAGCGGAAATGCTGATTTAGTCTCACATTAGTCCATGGGTGCGCTTTTCCTTTTGATTAGACCAGCATCCTCGGGTGTTAGATGGTCCCATTTAGAAATATCTCCTATCACCTGGCTTGTAAGCTTAGATACCTATGAAGACACACACACACACACACACACACACACACACACACACACGCACACGCACACGCACACACGAACACACACACACACACACACACACACACACACACACACACACACACACACACGCACACGCACGCACCCACGCACGCACAATCAAGCACAACCTGCTACAGTATATCCACCACCCGTTAACTCTACCACCAGCAGACTGCTGGCCAGTCGGCTCGATGCTCAGTGGCCTTTTCCAGAGGAATTCTTAGGGTGGGTTTTTTTTCTTGTAGATATTCCACGCCGCTTTGCGCCCTCAGATTTCACGCTGCAACATTAACACGAGCTGACACACTGGATTAAAGGCAGACAGCTGGAATGCCCGGGCCCTTTGTGCAGTGTGGACCTCAGCCAAGAGCCTTCGCTCTGAGGCCAAGAGAGACCTGGGAAAGAGAGCCCTCCTTGAAAATAAACACAAGATTGGCCAGGAGGGTGGAATGTACCTGACGGAGTAAATCCTTTACTGGCCCACTGCTGTCTGGCCTAGGTTGTTTGAGTCTGGACAGGTGAAGCTGAGAGAGGTCTCTGAGTTATGCTTGAGGGCAAGAAGAAGAAGATGAATCAAGTCAAAACTGTGGAGGAAATAGGGCTGCTTGAACATTTGAGGCCTGTCTCACCTGTTTAGGTTGCATCCTAATACAGCTTGACTTTCAAAGATGTACAATTAAAATCATACAAATCAGGACAGTTTGCTTAAGCTGGTATTCATTCATGAAAAGGTCATTCATTAAAATGTTTAAAAATCACTGCTGACTCATACCTCATCACTGTATGCATACCCTGCCTGTTTTGTGGAGCAGTTTGAACTCTGGCAGGGGACGCTGGATTTGAATGGTGTGGGACAGTGAGCAAGATAGCTTCTTCTCTTTTGGACCATGGATGTATTAACATCCATCCTTTTGGCATATTTCCAGATGACATGGGTCAGCAAAGCTATTGGGACAAATTTGAGTGCAACACCAACAACAATATGACGGCTGACAAGAAGCTGTCTCTGCATTCATTGGGCTATCAAATACTGACTGTTGTTTTTTTATTGGTTCTCCTGTTTGAACATGAACGTCTCATCTGCCAATCAAATCAGTGTGTCTTGTTGTACCCAACCTGATCTGCCACGCAGAACAACTGACCACATCATGGCGGGTGGCCATGTCATCAGGCAGAAACACCTTTCAGTGCTGGAAATTAAGGAATATTTTCTTTGTTAAATCAGAAAAGAGCTCTAACATTACCGTACAGTATAAAGCTTGTTTACCAGCCGTGAAATGCTCGATATCAAACCCTAGCAAACAAGTGAGTTAATGTACCATAATCTGTCACATAAAATGAAGCACCTCCCACCGAACCAAACATTTGTTCAAAAAGTGATGAAAAGTAATAAATTGCAATAAGTTTCATTGCCTTGATGATGTAATTAGAATAGTTACATTACTTATCTGAATCAGAAAGTGATTTTTGAATTCTATGCTGGCTTGGCAATTTTCAATCAAATGAAAGGGCACCAACCTGGAGACAGCATCCATTCTTGGAATCTACATCTCTGTTTGGACTTTCTTGCTCTCCGCTCTCTCAAAGCTTACCTTGGTCAAGACAGCTTTTGCAATGCGTCACTGCTAATTTGTCAAAAATAACTGTAGTTGAACGGAAAAGATTTTAATAGATTTACTTCACTTCTATGAGCAGATCCACCCATTGCACTGATTGCATTGAAAATAGTTCATTTTGCTTCAAAATTGTAGCATTTTAATGTTAATTTGACCAGGCCATAGGACTGTAGCAGCAAAACTCCACTGATGGTGCGTTTTATTACTTATGAATTCAATATTTTCATTTGTAAGGGGGATAATGTGTTTTTTTTTCTTTTAAACGTTACATAAAATGATCAAATATAATCTGATATTTTGTATCAGCACTGAATAATACCGAATAGAATTTTAGCATTGATATCAGCCTCGAAAAACCTCAACTAAATGATGAAAAATACAACAGCCCTTCCTGAACACTTTACTACTTAAGCACAGTCTTTAATCCAGCCTGCAAATGAGATTCATCCAAATGGGTGTTTAAAAGTGAGAAATAAGAGGAAGAGAGACAGAGAGAGAGAGAAAGTGGGAGAGTGACACTGGCTTGTTGAAGGTCTCCATGGTAACAGAGCAGTCTAGTCACGCCTCATTATGGCGAGCCGAGTGTTTGTATTGGCCGGCCAGTTCCGGAATGTATTCTCCCCATGCTAATAGCCTTCAGATGCCATCGGCTCATTGCGCTCAGCAATGTCACCCAACTTGCCCAGACACACACACGCACGCACGCACACACACACACACGCACACACACTGAGGCGGGGAGAACAGAGAACTGCCAGTTTTATGGCTTCAAATATTTCCCCCCGGAGATCTGTCTAAATAGATAACATAATCATTCCTAAAGTACTGGTGGCTGGCACAACTGGCTATATTCACTCCACTAAGCTCTCCCCTGGTTTGTGTGTGTGTGTGTGTGTGTGTGTGTGTGTGTGTGTGTGTGTGTGTGTGTGTGTGTGTGTGTGTGTGTGTGTGTGCATGCATGGTGTGTGTGTGTGTGTGTGTGTGTGTGTGTGTGTGTGTGTGTTCATATGCCTTCATGCATCCTGCAAACTGCGTGTTCTTGTGTATGTCAGATTGATCTTTTGATGATTTTAACTGACTCTGACCACTGAGTTCATATATCTTGTTTTTTGTGAAATATTCCTTTTCTATCAGATTTCATAGAATATGGTGCTGCATTTGTACAGTATGAAACACTGAAATCAGAGATAACCTTTCAAACATTTGCTATTTTACATTTAATTCTGCATACCAGTATGAAGAATAGTTGAATAAATTTGATGGGGTTAACTTATTTCAACATTTATATTCAGTATATGAACTGCTAAAAATGGCTTTATAACACATGATAACTGTAATGTAGCTATAGGCATGTATAAGGACTTAGTGTTTATATAAACAGTTTATATAAACAGTGTTTATTAATGTATTGTCAACAGTTAAAACTTCTCTTATATATAAAACACAAGTAACTGGTAAATAAACAGATCATTAATTATTGAACATATAACAGCTACACTCCTATAAAATATGTTTTCACATTTTATACAAATATCAAATATTTATTAATGCAGCTTGTATTTATTTACTCACTCAAACTTTATTTACCAGTACTTCTTCTTCACTGTGAGACCAAAACGGAGACATCACTTCTCTGACATTGTGACTGCTGAGCAAACCAGTGATGAAGACCATGACACGTTGAAGCTCAACTTGTCTTCATGAGTTTTGAACAGTCACAAACCTGCCTGTGATAGATGTGTACATGTCTTTAAAGAGTTAATAAATGAGTTATAACACATCAAGTATTATCTGTTTATGTGTGTGTCATCAATCATTCATTAATTGTTTGTACACAGCTGTGACTGCTTGAGGAAGTTAGATGGTCAAAGTGTCACCATTATGCTAAAGAAACAATCCTGTGACCAAACTGGCAGTGACTGAGAGGGGGATACATTGACACCACTGATTTTACACATCACAGTGTGTTTCCAGAGGTTGGGGGGCACCAGAGCATATGTGAAAAAAAGTTGTGTAAATTCTTTTGTATCCCAGAGGGAGCTGTGTGAAATCTGATACATGTCAAGTGATGTCACTTGAGTCAGTATCAGTTGGGTCTGAAGACTACAAGTTTGAAAATGAGAAAAATCTGCTGGTGTGGAGTTAAAAAGAAAAAGCTTACCAGACCTCTGTGTCATGCTCCTCATCTCTGCTTGAGGCTCCATATAAATATTTGAGTTAAAAAGATCACATCTCTGGCTCTGCTGCATTGATGTTGATTTTTTTTAAACTGTCGATGTAAGTCAGACGCTGTCACAACAGTCCAATGCTAAATCACTGGAGTACTCTTTTCAGTAAAAGAGTGGATAAAGTAAAAGTATGAGAAGACGACTCACCTGGATGAATCAACCTCTTTCTGTGCTGGATATTATGTCTCCATCTGAAGCAATGTGTCAATCTGAAGGTTATTATTGAGCAATTTGTCGATTATATTTGAAAAATGCCAGTTTCACAGGTTCTCAGAGATCAAGGTGACATCTTGAATTTGGATGTTTTGTCTGACCAAAAGTTCAAAACCAAAGATATTTGATATAACACAGAGAAAAGCATTGCTATATTTAAGAAGCTGGAACCACTAAATGGTTGACATTCTTGTTTGATTAATGAATTAAATGTAACAGTTATCAAAAATATATTTTATTCAGCACTGGTTCATTCCTTACTTTTGCCTTGTGTTTAATCGTTTACTGTGGCACTGTGAAAAGACGAGAGGGCTTTGTGTGAGAAACTGATGCCGTGTGCAGTGATGCTCGACTCGAAGTCCCTTTGGGACTTCACAGGGATTTAGTTTTCCCTGGCAACTCCAAAGTCCGGCCCAGGCTCACTAATCTGCACAGAGTAAGGCTACTTCACTTAAGAAAATATCAGTGAGCCTTCATGCAAAAGAAGATAGTGCCGGCTCGGCTCAGCATGGCAGCGGAGTGAAGAGGGTGGAGGCGTATGGAGGGAGAGATGGGATGAGAGGTGGGGAGGTGAGCGCAAAGAAAGGAATAATGGAGAGAGCGGGAAAGGCCAGCAGAGGGAGAGAGATAGAACAAAGAGAGGTGAAAATAACGAGGAAATGTATGAATGGAAAGAGTGAAGAAAAGTGGGGTTTTTTTTAGTTATTAAGAGGCCAAAGCGAGGAGAGCCGCAGCTGGTTGGGCGTGACAGAGGGTTTGGTGCTAGGAGACAGTATTACTGAGTGGCTGGGCTGCGACACAACACAAAATCATAATTGGGCATGAATTTAACTTCACTGAGTGCATGACTGATTAAAATAAACTGAATCATTAAATATAATGTATTAAGCTGCATTAGCTACTTTGAAAGAGCTGTGAAATGAGTGTCATTAAAAGATGTGAGAAGTATGTTTTTGTACAGTAGTTGTGCCAGAGGAAGAAGTGCCATCTTAGCCAGTCTGTCCACAAGAGCGACTTCAGGCTACTCTACACCTGCTGACAGGGGGCATGGGAGCACGTTTATAAAAAAAGCAGCAAGAAATAGAAACAAACACAACCACTGGAATTCTTCACACTGTGTGGAATCAGTCAACATTCCCTCTATGATGTCAGGTTTCTTGAGATGATCACAGTCTTTACTGCAGATTCTCTACAATACCATAAAAAAACTGTAATAATTGATTTTTTTTTTTTTTCCTCTTAGTTGCCACTAAGATGAAACAAACTGCAAACACAGTACTGACATTTGTTAGTCACACACTTTTCACATGCAGCAGTCTGAGCAACATTAGCATTGATGAAGTCTATTGGAGCTTTTCATTGAAAACAGGTGCCTATTGCACCTATTGAAATGAGGTTGATGACAGCAGCGACAGTGAACTAAAACAGTAAAGATACTCCAAAACCCAAACAATAAGCAAATGATCCATAAAGCTCAAGGAAATGCAGTTGGATAATTATTTTATTTTATTTTATTATTTTATTTTATTTTATGTGGGTTTGCAACTAACTTCAAGCAACTGACTAACTTGAACCTGATATCAGATGGAATGATTAAGGGAAATTCACTTAATGAATGGGACAAAATAGTAATTCAGTTTGAATGTTAGGCTAACGCTGAAGTATGTGAGGGTGATGTAGCAGCTAGGGGCAAGTGCTGCATGAGATAACACACTGCAGGGGATATGTTACAAGGAAGCTGGTTTGTTGAGACTGAGGTTTGATTTTTATTTTATTTGGCTGAAATATCACTTCATTAGCTGTGTTGTCTTGCAAGAACACACCTCCATATACTTTTCCAAATGTATTAAGTTTTCTCTACTTATCAGCACCTTTGAATGGTCAAATGACCTCCATATGCTCTTGTCCCCTCAGTCACCTTTGACGCTCTTTCATTGCAGCTGTTGTTCTGAAACTGTGTCACTGCTTTTCCTTGGTTTTCTGAGGTTACAGTTTCCCCTGTAATCATTGTGTGTTCCCACTGCTGTGGAGTGTAAATAAACTGCAAGAGGCAGCAATAAATATACTGTACATGAATTTGTATGTGGTAGCTTGTTAAACTGTGTTTCTATATTGGGTGAGTTTGACTACAGTGAAAGTACCGCACTTTCTTACTGCAACTGGCCTGGGTAGTAATTTGGTCCAGAATACCACAAGCCTGGATTGTTAGTTACTTGGATTGGATGAAGTGGAATCATCTGACCTGGCAGCATAATTTCATCCAAGAGTCGACTTTGCCTCTCAAGCAGATCAAATAAACAAACAACAGACACAATCAGTTGCAAATTATTTGTTATTTCCTTTGTGTGTAATGTAAATGTGTAAGTGCATTAAATCTATAATGCACTTACACATTAAATCCACACACACACACACACACACACACACACACACACACACACACACACACACACACACACACACACACACACACACACACACACACACACACACACACACACACACAATTGATATTCATCACAAGGGATGACATAATGAATTGTTTACACACAGACATCTCCCACACACTCTTCACTCACGAGTTAATTTCCCACAGGGCAAACATACAAGCCAAAACTGGCAGGAGCTACAGGTAGGTTATAGTGTGAGAGCCTGTTGCTAGGCAGACTGCTCAGCCTCTGTGTGAACACACAAGGCTGATGATTAAAAGCCATTTACACCCAGCAGTGGACGCCTGCCTGTGAGGAGCTGCCAGCATCATCATTTCATGCTGGCAATACTTGGTAAATGATGCTATTCAATCATGAGATTTAAAAGCATATGTGTATTTCAAAGTAATTATTCAGTACAACTCCAATACTATGGCAATCATTTTTCATACAGGTTAGTGCCATTCAAGTGCTTTACTGGCCACTGAAACACTGGCAAGCTCAATATGAGGACAAGGAAGGCAATTGGATACCAAGAATATAGAGACAGTGGAATTAAACTGTTAATGAAAATGACAACGTGAAATAGAAAAATGTTTTAAAAAGAGTAAAATCAATTAAAGGGACAACACAAAGTAATATGAAAATAAAATAAGCATAAAACCTTTTGAACAAACGCCAGGCTGAAAAAGTAGGTTGTAACATTTTTTTAAAAGATATCAGTGCACAGTCACTGTCATGTGTATGCACTGAGCAAAGAGTGTGAGCTGGAAGGTCATTTTTTATGTCTGTATTTATGTAAAGATTAAAAATGCAGATAAAGTGTTAAGTAGTAAATTGAAGTAGTCAGTAGGTGTACTTTTGAACTTTGTATAAAGCCAGGCTTAGCAGTATGGTGATGGAAGAAGTATTCACATCCTTTAAAGTAAAAGTAATGCAGAGATTCTTACAAATGCTGCACTGAAAGGATTGCTTATGTAAAAGCATTATGTTGCACTTCAAGTATCAATGTGTAAGTAGCATTTTACTGTTGTACCTGGTCATGGTTGTGCCTCAAATATATATGTGTGTGTGTGTGTGTGTGTGTGTGTGTGTGTGTGTGTGTGTGTGTGTGTGTGTGTGTACGTGTGTGTGTGTGTGTGTGTGTGTGTGTGTGTGTGTGTGTGTGTGTGTGTGTGTGTGTATGTGTGTGAAAATGCCTGCAGTAATAGATGTAGTACAGCGTGGTAGACAAGTGGCTGTTTGGATAAAGTCTCTGTGGGTTTCCTCAGTGTCTGTAGTGACTGATAAGCGCCCTGTGATTGTACTTATCTCCTTGTGGGTGGGTTGAAAAGGCACATTTAGTTGGGCAGGCAAGATAAAAAAAATGGCTATAAAACACCTACAGCAAAGACTGTTTATGTAGTTCCACACAATTGGATACAAATAGTCGGTAATATGAGGCCTTTTATGGTTTGGTTGTGGTGGAATTGCCATGGCATAGCATGACACACACACACACACTGAACACACACAGCGATTTTATCAGGAAGCATGGTTCATCTGAGCATTAAACAACCCAAGCACCTCTCTGCAGGAAAAACAAACAGTGTCTGCAACCAAGCGCAGACGTCTGCTGCATGTCACATGGCAGCTGGCTGCAGACGTCTGCCGCAGGGACTGCATTGTATGTGGGCGGCCAGAGTCTCGCTGCTCAAACTGTTATCAACACAACTCTGGCACAAACTTAGAGGACAGAGCTACAGACAGAAGGAAGGGAAGACACAGAGGAACAGGGAACTTACAATGATGATTATGAGATTTTAACTAAGAGGCTTTAATTCAAATTTAAAATTACGCATTAGAATCAATTTAAGAAAGACCTTCCCATGCAGAGTCAGTTACATGATTAACAGCAAGTAAAAGAAACAGACTGCACCACATACATCATATTTCCTGTATATTATATTTATAACCTTTTAACACATTTTTTGCTATTTGTCCTTGAGTTTGCCATTTGTTTACCACATAAAACATCGCACCAATACTACTACATGGCATCACAGTTCTTTATCCAGCACAAATGTAACTATAAGTCTACTTTATCAGCTTCAGCCTCTGCAGTCTTACTTGGATTGCAGGTTGAACCTTAAGCAGCTTTGTTTTTCATATTCATTTTTATGTCAAACAATAATATTAACTCTACTGATTGAATTGTTTTCTTTAAATGTCAACCTGTCAGATGAGCTCAAGAGGAACAAAAAGAAGAAGAATCACTACATAAATCCCTTCGCTGGAAATTATATTTTCCCTTGTTAATACACACACAAAAGCCTAAAACAGATGCACGCACACACAGGGCCTATAGACCTCCAGATAAGAACTCCTTTATTGAATTGACACTAACCTGTTATGCTCCAAGTGTGTTTTTATATTCTATGCAGTGGGCAGACCTGGCCGGACAATATTAAATACAGCTAATCAGAGACAAAGCAAAATACATTTCATAATAAAAGTGGTGTGGTGATATTTTCCAATCTGTTTTAATGCAAATTTGTATCATATCATATCATATCATATCATATCATATCATATCATATCATATCATATCATATCATATCATATCATATGTGAATGCCCTTTTTGCATGAAGAAAGTAACATTAACATATTGACTATATTGATTATTATATCATACTTAAAATCACTATCATATGGCTCATAAGTATTCGTTTAGATCATAAACACAGCATATGTGGATATATCATTTAACCAACTCTGTGAAAGTGCTAAATGTGCTTAAATGATAAACACACATTAGGATTGCTTATGTTGTCATCATGTGTTATATATGCTCTACTGTCATATTAGTTTGTGCAATAGCTTTATGTACATTTTGAAGAATGACGTATCGGTGAATTTTGCTAAAGTTACATTTATTATAAGATTATTATTATTATTATTGTAAGATTCGGCTAGGCACAACAACAAAATTGATAAGAAATTAAGAACTTTGTGAGGTTAGGGGACTTTCGCCATCACAGTTCCAAAAAAAAAAAAAAAAAAAAAAAAAGTGGGTACAGTTAGGGAATGATTGTGGTCATGCTTTGACTGTCACGTTGAGTGTCAGGTTGCGATGGAAAACAAAAAGCAATCTCCCATGTTGAAGTCCGTTGTTTTCTCCACCCACCCATCCCTGTGACTATATAACATCAACTGACTTCCTTCTTCCTGTCCTACAGCCGCTACAGGGCTTTGCCACTTGAAAGTAATGTTGCTTTGGGGGTCTTGCTGAAATGACTGATGCTGTTGTTGGAAGGACAGTCTCAGTCAGTAATGGACCAGTCTGAGATACATCTTTTAAATAAGACGCAGTCTGCTGTGATACTGTGATGTAAATCTGCAGATAAACATTGCACCCGTTTCACAAGAAAGGTGGATTTAATTGAATGAAACACAAGTCAAAATAAGAAAATTAAGCCTTTGTTTTTCCTGTACCCTCTGGAAATTGTTAAAGTAGCACCTGACTATACCCTGTTAGGAATCACTGTGCTATATTATCACTCTGTTCTCAATGACAAACTCAAACATCACATCCTTAGAATCAGGTTAGAATACGTTGTTGTGACTGATATAATTGTGATGTGTCATGGGTAATAAAATCTGAGAAGCGACTGATAGCTGTAACTTCTTAAGAGTCATTAAAATCAAACAAATCAAACAATTATCTGGTAGATTTTAATAATGTTCCAGAATTAATATAAACACTGCTCCACTTCACTGCAACTACAGGAAATTGCTTTCCAAAAAGAAGTAACAACGCCTCTAATTGCAGATAGAATCTGCATTATAGAGTCAAACATTTCCCCTGTGAATAATTATAGTGTCAAATAAAATAATATGGTAATTAGTCATTAATTGGAAGAAATTCAAGTTTTAATTCTTAAAGGAAAACTTGTCATGCCTTGGCAATAATGATGAACAGGCAATGCAGCCCACTCAGAGGACAATTAGTTCGATGCCTCACTCTGCAGTTTTCAGATAAAATCTCGGTAACAAGTTTTAGTTACTTCACATATCATACTTGATTCTGTTAGTGTGGAGGTTTGTAGATTCAGCCATCTGTGAAAACCTTCAGGAGCCACCTGGTTGAGAGCGCGCAATTTCCAACGGGCGCTGTTCATTCATACTGTAGCAGCCTGTGATTGTGTGACTGCGCTGCGTTTCATCTGAGCATCTGCATGACAGCCTGAATGCAGCCCTCCCTCAAAGATATAATAGGCTTTTATTTGCCCCTTGAGAACCAGTGAGGAAGCCCAAAATGCAGCTGCAGGGCCACAGGAGTGCCAACCCCCCTCTGGGAAAAAAAATCCCCTAAGTGAGGAGGACTGAGGGAACTGTATAAAAGAGAAAGATCTGTTTGTGTTTGAGTGTGTTTAGACTTGTATTTCTACACATATGAGGACTGAATGTACCTGCAAAAATATAAAGATGAGCATAATGCTCCAATAAGGATTTTTCTCTCCTGTCACCTGTTACCACTGAACCTGTTTACCTGTTGAATGTTCCATGCTGGAGCACTGCACAGCTTTCCCAGTCTTTTGCTGCTCCTGTCCCCTATTCTTTGAAACTTGTTGCTGCATCAAATTCCCAATAAGCATATATATACAAAAATCAATGAAGTTGATGAAGTAAACCATCAAGAAGTTTTTGACCTCTAGCAGTGCTGTGGAGCAAAAACTGCCCCACAGCACTGGGTCCCTGTTTTGTTTGTCTTGTACACGAAGATGTGCGTACGTGTGCACGTCAGTGACACTCACTTTTGCAGTGGAATGGTTTCACAGCATTTCAGGTGGTGGCAACGCGTCAAGAAATACAGCAATGTGCCAGCCCAGACAGGGGAGATGTATCCCATGTAGGTTTTGGCCTTTGAGAAAAAATTGGGTTGTCAACATGAACATAAACATGTCTTTTATTAGTTTACAAGAAAATGCTACAGGATGCCACAGGAGAAGGACCTATTCTAAGGTCAAAATCTGGATTTAGGGTATTGCAACTCTCAGTATTTTTCCTGTGAAACATTATGTTGAGGACTAGTAAAAGTTCTAAATGCTATCTAAATCAACCAGGCTGGTTCAGCTCAATAAAAGGGTGCAGTTTCATTTACAGACCTAACTTTCTTTTTAATTGTAAGGTAGCGAGACATGAGAATCTAAAAACAAACAATTTTACTTACTTACTCTTACTCTTACTCTGTACTCCAGTGCGCACCTGTTCTTACAGTGTAAGTAGAATTTAAAGAGTTGGAAAAAATAATTGAGTTAAGAGAACTATTGCACAGTATGCAATAGAATACAGACCTATTGAACATGTCACAATGTTCTTGTGTTTTGTGTTTTTTGTGTTTGTATATACCCTGCCGCCTCCCAGCACACACTCTCACACATAGACACACACACACACGTTCTCTCTCTCTCTCAGACACACACACACACACACACACACACACACACACACACACACACACACACACACACACACACACACACACACACACACACACACACACAGGTAAGTAAGTAAAGTCAGTCTCATTGACTGTGAGGGGCTGGCAGTGGTGGCAGGCTGGAAGAGTAGGGGTGTTCAAATCCAATGAACAGCGGGCCTGATTTGAAGTGAGGGACCCCCTGCTGATGGTTGTGAATGGCGAGTTGCATACCTTGCTGACTGCTGTTTTTGCAGCAGCCAGTAGAAGAAGAAAGTGCAGGGAAAAGGAATCACAGGAAGGGGAGAGGCAAGGAGAAAGAGAGAGGTGAGAGAGAGAGAAGGAATAAGGGCGAGACACAGGAGTGCAAAGAAGCATGTTCTTGAACTTGGCTGATAGCATCTGTAATTTCCTCCTCCACAGTTCCTGTATATGTATCATCCTCTGTTTTATTACGGACTGACCCTGCCTTGTCTCTGATCTGGCTGCTCTGAGCCAGAGTGTGAAAGACACAGAGAGAGAGAGAGAGAGAGAGAGAGAGAGAGAGAGAGAGAGAGAGAGAGAGAGAGAGAGAGAGAGAGAGATAGGGGGCTGAAAATTGCATTTCTCCACACAGATATTTGTAAAATGAACTTTCAGTGAGTGCTACAGAGGATCATATAGCTGGTCTCATGGTCTCAAAGACACCAATATATACTTTTCAAGAGTCCTGAAGCCACCAGCTGGTCGTTCATTACAAGCTGCAGTGCATAAACCCACAGAACTTTACAGACCTTTATCACGGTGGGGGCCTTCAGCAGCTCCTCATCCAGTAAGAGGGAACACTACCGCAGGTCCTTCGATCACACAGCAGTAAGACTGTTCAACTACAGCATTGTTAAATGTAGCACTGTGTTTTACAGTTTACTCTGTTTTGCACTGCTGTGCGCTTTCTGTTTAACATCTTGTTATTACATCCATGTAATATCTTGTGTAATATCAATATTATATATTTTTGCATACTGAGCTTATACAGTATATGTTTACTTCTGTGTTACATATATTTTTATCTACTGTGCAATAGTGCAAAGCACTGTACTTAATTATCCATATTTTACCATGTGCAATTTAAAAAGATTTTTCTTTAGCAATATTATTTTGTATAGTTGATTTTTTTTTTTTTTTTTTGTTCTTATCCTGCTACGATTGCTTGCTCTCTGTAACATCTTAATTTCCCCTGCAGGAGATTAATATTCGATGTCTGGTGCACTCCCGATGCTGTGACAAAGGCCTTCAGTACCTGGTGGATTGGGAAGGTTATATATCGGAGGAGAGGTCCTGGGTCCCTGCTCGCTACATCCTCGACTCCCAGCTCATCTCCAGGTTTCACCAGCAGCACCCAGAACAGCCATCCAAAACCAATGTACCATCTCAGATCATCTGCTGGAGAACCGCTGTGGCACTCTCGTCTGACACCTTGGACCAAGAGGAACTGCCTGATGAGGATGGATCGGGGGATGTTTAGAATCGAAATCAGAATTAGAATCGGCATTATTGGCCATGTCTGTGCAAGGAATTTGACTCTGGTTTAAAACAATAAACAATATATTCAGAGAACAATGAGGCAATACACAATACATACAATGACATCTCCAATGTGCAGGTATCTATGCTGACAGTGACAGTGGGTGATAAATGTACATGCTAAAAACTATGCATTATTTATAAAAATCTTGAAAAGTTCTGTTGTCTGCCTGTCTGTCTGTTTAAAAGTTCTGTTGTTTGCTTCTCTAACTCATCATCTTCAGAGATGTCAGTCTGTAAAATCTCCTCAGAGTCTTGTAAAAATTGCGTTGATTGAATTCAACGTAACTCAAATACTTGTACAAACAAATAAAGTGCACGTAAGAACATTCACTTCAAAATGCCACTTAACATCACTCCTCTTTGACAGGGCAAAACAACAATACATTTCTGAATTATTTATATATATATATATATATATATATATATATATATATATATATATATATATATATATATAAACACTATGTGCTCATACCAAATGCGAACTGAATTATAGAGACAGTGCGATTGCATACAATGTCAAAGGAAAGACGTAAATAGACACAGTTGTATTTTTCTGTCCAAACCCAACCTGAGTCCAAGAGAGTGGTAACTGAGCCCAACCCAAACCTGACAAACCTTCTGAACCTCAGGGGTGGCTCTGGCTCAGGAGGTAGAGCAGTCATCTGCCAATCAGGACGTCTGTGGTTTGATCCCTGGTCTCGGCAGCCCACATGCCGAAGTATCCTTGGGTGAGATACTGAACCCCCCAAAAAACTGCCCCCGATGTTGTGCCATTGGTGTGTGAATTCATATGTACGTTGCTTTGGATAAAAGCGTCTGCCAAGCCTGATGCTGTTAATGTAAGCTGAAGCACTGAGTTTGTGTTATCCCGTTCAGCCCACATGCCACTGCAAGGCCAATTTCTTAGTCTTCGTGCTGTCATAATCAGAGCCCTACATGTTTTCCATTTTTTGTAACCATCTGCTTCGTTTTTAACTGCATTGAATACTGCACTGAAATGCCTCCATATTTCCTCCTGCCTCCATATCATCATTTCCTGTCTGTATTTTCACTAAAAGAACTTGAAAGCACTCTGTCAAGAAGGCTAGCCCAGCTGATGTTGACCGAGCCTGACCCAAACCTGAACATAGTTGTCCGAACCCATCATCAGGTCCTTCTGGGGTCATGTTGGAGGTCTACACTTCAGTACAGAAGCAAGATGAAAAAGGAGGGACTGGAAAGACAAGAAGAACTGGAGTTTCTGGTATGTCAGAGCCTGAACTGAACACACTCCCACACTCCTACAGACATGGATAGTGTGTGCATTGCTAGCTACCTCGCAGCTA
Source organism: Chaetodon trifascialis (assembly GCF_039877785.1). NCBI lineage: Eukaryota > Metazoa > Chordata > Actinopteri > Chaetodontiformes > Chaetodontidae > Chaetodon > Chaetodon trifascialis. The sequence continues at coordinate 4,756,012 of NC_092064.1, read as the reverse complement.
ATATACAGTTTGAACATTGGCTTAAACACACACAAATAAACACAAACAGTGAAGTTCATGAAATGATGCAAGGTGGAAAATTCCCTTTGCTTCCTGTCTGAACACACCTTTAGAAAGATAAAACTGAGAGTTTTATGTTCCATAATTACAAGAATGGATTACTTGTATATTTTGGACTTTTGTAGGCACTTGTTAGCTCCAACCTGAAGACTGAGTATTGGCCTTCTGAAAGCCATACTGTATCGGCAGTGCCTCTGTCTGCGCTATAGAGCTCCTATGTCCCCTGCAGCCATAAGCAGCTCCTGTAAGGTCGTGTAGTTTCAATTCCACCAAATCCTCCCCTCAGACAATGCTGCTCCGCTTGGCTAATGTATTGTTCAGCCTGTGGGAACCAGCTTCCTATACTGAGAAAGTGAGGAGGGAGGGCGAGAGAGAGAGAGAGAGAGAGAGAGAGAGAGAGAGAGAGAGAGAAACAGAGAGAGAGAGCAAACGCCTGCTTGTTCTCCCACTTTCCACAGACATAATAGCATTCTTAGAGTGAGAGAGAAATGAAAGACAGTGGGAGAAAGTTGCACACTCTTCACACTTCAGTGGTCCTTACTCCCCTTCCCTCCCTCCTTCACCTCCTCTTCTTCTTCCTCCCCCTACCTTTTTTCCTTCCCCTCCAGCACACACACTTTTCTTCTTAGGGGATTCTTTTGAAATGGGACAAGAGAGAGGGCAAGATCAAAGGAGACCAATTGCCACACACAGCATTCCCAGTCCCAGCTCTGTACATTTACACACACACACACACACACACACACACACACACACACACACACACACACACACACACACACACACACACACACACACACACACACTTTTCCTTCATTTCCAACATCTATCTTTTGTGATGTTGAAGATGTACAGCCATGATGTAGCCTCCCTCAGTCATTGTACTGTAATGGAAAGTTATTCCTAAGTCTTTGAATACTGTACTTCTATTTCAGAGCTAGAATGGGACAAACACGGTCCTTAGGCTGAGAGCCCAGGTTTAACCCAAAATCCTGCATACACACACACAGATATGTTAAATCAGTCAACACACCCTTTGACTGTAGCACATGCAATATGCAGTGTAGCTTGCTTTTTGTAGGTTTTTACTGCTTTTCTACTACTTTCTTTACGTCTAAATAGTTTGTAGTTTATTTCATTTTACTGGATAGATAGATAGATAGATAGATAGATAGATAGATAGATAGATAGATAGATAGATAGATAGATAGATAGATAGATAGATAGATAGATAGATAGATTCAAGGTCCACTTACTGGTCTGCTCAGTTGTCATGGAGATGGATCTGTCCACATCCAAGCTCAGTAGTTGTTATGATTTATTCATAATCACATCAATCTATGTTTTGCCAAAGCAGTTTCTACGTTTGTCAAACTAAAATTAAAATGTTCAAGGACATGGGACGCCCCGTAACCTATGTATGGAGCATACGTAGGTCTACACTGATGATCACATAATTACAAACATCAACTTTTGAACATATGTGTGTGTGTGTGTGTGTGTGCGCATGTCACTTGTCAATTGTATTTTAACAATTGACAAGTGACATGCACACACACACACACACACACACACACACACACACACACACACACACACACACACACACACACACACACACACACACACACACACACAAGTGATTAAAACCCTTCTCCGTCTGCAGATGTATTAGAGATCTGAGTGCTTAAGGAAGTTGGTTAGCTTGCACTCGAAGGCCGTCATGGAGAGGCTGGAGTCATGGTATTGTTTCAATATGAGGACACGTTTTCAGACATCTCTCCTGGCATACATGCATAGAGCTGAACTTGACTCTTTATATAAAAAGTGAGATGAATAGTTGTGTCGAGGATGAAAGAAAAAGAGAGCTACAGAGGGAAGTTCAAACGCCTCTTTCTCAACTCTGGAAAGCTTGTCAATCACAGCATGAAGTGGGTGCAAAAGTTAAGATTGTCATTTTCAGAAAGGTGCACAGAAATGGTTGGACACAGACCCCCCAATCTGACATTGGAAAACTGTGGGGGGCTAAAGCTAAAGCTTAAATCTGCAGTTTGGACCTTTCTATCAGCCCCCTCTGGTAGTGACAGTAATTAGATAAACACTTTGGTGCGTTTATGACAGTATCGGCTTTGACACCATGTAAAATGCATCAGTATCAGCGCACCAGTATGGGAATGTCACTACAGACTCAAGATTTAAAAATGCTCGTGGGCATCTGTATTTCCTTGAGCAGGCAGGATAATGTATATTTTATACTTTCTGTTAAACAATGCACTTGCACAGCTCTTTCCACACGTCTATCCCCAGACAGAGCAGCAGAGCTTCAGATGTGATGAGGAGCTAAATCTGGCCTCACACCTTCTGAGACACCATATGCTACCTTACTGCATACCTCAGTCACTGTGTGGCACCTCTGCTTGTTAGAGTCCTCCCACTGGTTTTCAGGAAAATGAGATGTGGACTGCAGATATGAACATGTGCTATATTGGATCATGAGGCTAATGTGATTTCTGAACATGATAACAAATGTGTAAAGTTCTGTCAGGAAACTGGCACTTAAGCGTTTCTCTGTTAGAGGGGAACATACAAATTGATGATACAGTTTGTACATGTCTAAATTTGATTGCATCAGTGTCACAAGTCACTCTGATGATTTCCTCTGTAAATCTTCTTTGGCTAGGAATATGCCTGAACTCAGGAAAAAAGTCACCCACCCTGAATTTACACAGCTGATAAGCAGAAGCCAGTAGAATGCAAACCTCATTTTCTCAAGTTTTCTCATATATATGTATATAAAGTCTTTAATAAAGTGTTTTTGTATAGTTTTCTTTCAGATGTATGGAGCAGTGTAATGATATTGTAACTGACCATTCTAGGTTCACCCAACTGTACATGGGGAGCAAAATAAATGGGACAATAAGTCCACACTTCACTTACATTTTTGTTTTTTTTGTTTTTTTTTTGGTAACATTTTGTTGTAATACATCACTTAAAGCCACACCTTACTATAAACAAGAAATGTGAGGCATCAGTTTACCAGTTGTACTGCCTGCAGCTGTACAACTTGAAGGCTGAGGTTATCCCAGCTTGTGAATCTGATTGTATACCATCAACCTCTGGGGACAAAGTAACTGAATGTTGCATGGTAGCTGCTCCATCAACAACATCCTTGTCCCTGTTACTGTTTAAGTCAGACTTTTCTTTATGGATCACACTAGCTTTAATAATATTTGAGACATCAGATCCTCATTAGGTCCATTCTCCACACTGGCACCTTCAATCAAAGACTAGATTTATACTTTATTTGTACTTGGTTTAGATTCAGGTAGTTTACCTGCACACTAGATTGTTTTTCTTAGGTTAGACCATATTGTGCTTTAATTTGACTGCATTTACTTTGTAATAGAGAGCAAAGATGGGTTACACACATTCCTATTTGGCTGGAGTAAAAATCCTGGCAGCTTCTCTTTTGCCTTGTCTCATTGCTGAATTTGAGAATATTGCTGCAATTGCTGTGTTTTTGGTTTGTGTTGAGTGTGTGAATGGTTATTGCTCGTGATGAGCAGGTGGCACCTTGCCAGCAGTGTGAATGGGTGAATGCTGACTTGTATTGTGAAGTGCTTTGAGTGGTCAGTAAGACTAGAAAACATTACATTAAATCCTAATGAGGCATATTAATTTTTGCAAGTTGGTGATGATTCAAGACAAACAAAGAGGAGACAAGCTGAGGTTTGACTCAAAACTCTTCCAGACAAGCACAGAGATGTAATTATCTATATTTAAATATGTTCAACCAACAAAATTACCTGTCTCTGTATCTGTATTCAGATTGGAGACTGGAAGTGATATTACGTAAGTCAGGAAAATGTTGTATTTTCTAACATAGTACTCATTGGCAATGGAATTGTGTATTCAAAGCATCAAATTAATCTAATATTGCCATATAATTATGAAATATATTTCCACATCCTCATGCTGTACTTTTAATCTCTGTCTTTCCCTTTCTATTTTTAACTAAACTAAGATTTATGCACTGTCATGTCCAAACGTCATCAAAGCAGACAACACAGAGACGCATAAAATACATAAACTGCACAACTGCAACCATAAACACACATAAAGCAAAGAGAGCTGCACAGTTTTTACACACCATGCAGCACACACACAATGCTATGTTGCTAGGCAGCACAGTGGTTGTTGATGTCTTTGCAGTTGCTGTGGCCTAAGTCAGTTATTAGTACAACAAAAAGTCAAAATACGACTTGCACAAAAATGATACAACTGACATGACTGTTTCCTACTTGGTAGACTTTGGTGGCCTGATAAAGCTGTAGCCACTGTTTTCCAAATGAATGTAAACTCTCTCTTCGCTCTGTCTTGAATTTCTCGGTCAGGTCCTTCTCAAAAACAAGGCAGATTAAACGATCTGAACTGGAAAATGATTGAGGAGTACCTGTTTGGGGTTTATCCACCCTGAGGTCATCTGGAATTAGTTTAATTCTCCAAGATGTGAGATGGGAGAAGATGGGAGGCTGCTCACAGATGCACAACTATCATCCAGTTTTGAGGTAGCTGCTGGTGGCGAAGCTGGTGATCCAAACCCTGGTGGTGGTAGTGGTGGTGGTGGAGGAGAGGGGGGAGGAGAGAATGATTTATACATAATATATGAATATATGAATGATGTCAATCAATTTGAAGAAACATAATGGCTGACACACAGACATATCAATAGTGGAGCTGAATTTTTTTCTGAATAACAAGGAGCAACAGGTGGAAAAAATACTCCTTTCCATCGCATTATTCATGCTTTTGCAAATAACACATTCAATTTGAGTACATCCCAACATTATTCTGTGTCTATGCTACAGTGTTAAATGTACACTGATATATTGATGTATGAGTCCAGACAGGTCCAGGACAGTCCAGACGCTTTCATTGCTTGCTTCAAGTGACTTTAGTAACACTTGCTGCAAAAATGTCAGTTAACTAATATCTGTGCTATGACAGAAGCCCATAAAAAATCTGCTTATATCCATTAAATTTCTTTCCATAAGAGGAGCAATGACTAATGGCTTATAAGCTATTTCATCATTGCGATAAATTGCTGTGCTCAGTGCCTCTAAGGTAACATTTATTGTTAAATCCAAAAAGCTTACTGCAGTTTTCTGCAACCTTTGCACTTCACTATACAGGAAAACACATGATCATATTTGTCTTTGCTAAGGCTCATTTTCATGTTAGAAGATTATCAGGCCATAATGCCGAATTACATTTTCCATTATAATATAATGAGACAATGCTTAATAAATGTATCTGGAAAATCACAAAAATGTTGATACTTGTAGTGTGTAGTGAGTATGTTCACTGACAACTTATTTCATTTGTTTAGCAACAAAAAACGTCAATCTTGCACTGCACCATCCATTTGTAGTGATTATTTATTTATTTGTTAATTTTTATTATGTTATGTATACGCACGGGCAGCACCCAGTTATTGAAAGATTATGATCTTTTTTAATACTAACCTTACCCAAAGTCCTCTTTTGTTTAAACCTAATCCCAGACAAGAGTTTGGACTCTGGTGTCACAGCTCTGCACTTTGTATGTCCACCATTACCTCACACCTCACCTTCACACACAGAAATGTTGTCTCTGAACATAATCCAGGCACTATGCAGTTGCAGTGCAAATTGGTTACATAGAAATGTAATTTCTAGGGGTTAGGGTGTCACATTATTCCATTGATCTTCATGTACCGGTAACATGCCAAGAAATGCTGCCGTGTGCCAGATAGGCAGGGAAGAAGAAGAATGCAAGCTGGTAAACATGGATGTAAACAAAACTCCACAGGGGAACCTTTAAGTCCACATGTAGCCAGAAAGCTGCTGCCTGTGCCCAGCTACAGCAGAGTATTGCTGCCTCCATGACAAATAAATTCTACTCAGTTTATTAAAAATATTTTTCCAAGGTAATTTTTCCTCTGGTTACTATATTTTTTATATCATTATGATATATTTTGTCATTATTACTAAATAGCGAATTAATCTGCTTGTCCACTAGACTTTGGTCATGTCGTCATTTTATCTTGTTATATTGTATATTTGTATGTTGTTACAGGCATAAGGTAAAACTTCCATATGATGGAATTCGAGTGGGCCATGTTCAAAGCCTACATTGTAGACGCAGCTGGTAGGAGCTGTGGTTGAAAGGTCTTTAATGCCTTGTGTGGCAACAACCTAAGAACCCACTGGAGGATACCAGCGGTGAAGGGAGCCATCAAGCTGCAGAAGGAGGCCTTTTGGGTTTGGTTGGCCCTGGTATCTCCTGAAGCAGCACACAAGTAACATAAGCAAGAAGGGCTGGCAGTCACTGAAGCAAATACCTGGGTGTGGGAGAGGTTATGGAGAGGGACTTTTGGTTGGCCTCAAGGAAGTTCTGCCAAACCGTTAAACAAGAAGAAAGCAGGGTTTGGCCCTGGCTGCGTTCAGCTGGGAAGGAGAACTACTGACGCAGAGTAGGGAAACCAAACCCTCACATTACCGAGCAGTGGAGAGAGAGCACTTTGAGGAGCTCTTAAACCAGAGGTAGAGGAGGCAAAGTCTGAAGACTCGAGGGAAGCTTCATCCATATCACTGGCAGACATTGTGGAGGTAGTCAAGAAGGTGTTTTGCAAGGCGTCAGGTGTGGATTGACCCTGAGATGAAGAAGGCTCGGGACATTGTTTGGCTCTCTTGGCTGAAATGCCCCATCAGTGCCATGTGGAGTTTGGGGACAGTACCTGTGGAGTGGCAGACAGGGCTGGTGTTCCAAGGTGGATTCCATCCTGCTATGGGGGGGGGGGGACAAAGGCAAACATGTTAAAAAGTGAGTGTTGGACTCCATCAATATTGCCCCTTGTCTCCAATTCTGTTTGTGATACTCATGGACAAAAAGCTGGGGAAAGGTTTGGAAACCATGGAATTACATCTCTGTTCTTTACAGATGATGTGGTTCTTTGTGTCAAGCGGCTGGGATCACAGTCAGCACGTCAAAGTCTGAAGCCATGGTCCTTTGCCGGAAAACTTTCGAATGCTCCCACCCGGATAGAGTCCATTTTTGCTCCAAGTCAAGGACTTTAAGTGTCTTGGGATATTGGTCTTGGGCATGAGTAATGTGTGTTATATCGAGCGCAAGATGGACTGGCCATTGTGATGAAGATGGAATTATGCTGAAATGCAAAGCTTTTGATTTTCCAGTCGATTTGCGTTACATCTGACTATGATGCCTCCTGGACACCTTCCTTTGGAGGGTTTCCAGGCATGTCCAACTTGGGGGAGACGCCAGGGTAAACCAAAACTCACTGGAGGCAAATTAATCATCTGGCCTGGGAGTGCCTTGGGATGCTGTTGCTGGGGAGAGCAGTGTCTGGAATACTGTGCTTAGCCTGCTGCCATCATGAAATGGAATCAGAGTTGTATAAATCTTAGATTAAATCTTAGATTCAGTCACCCTCCCAACCCAGAGAGAGAGAGAGAGAGAGAGAGAGAGAGAGAGAGAGAGAGAGAGAGAGAGAGAGAGAGAGAGAAATGGGCAGATGAAGACAAGCTTCTATTTTCAGAGCAGTTAACAGCTCTTCGTAGACATGTGACACACACAGAGACTGTCAGACACATGAAATCACAATGTCACACTTCATGCTAAGTAAGTAAAATTCATTCTAGCTGCAACAATGATTCAAGAATAGAATCCAGAACTCTTTGCTGCAGAAATAAACTCCTTTTCCTTCATTCTTGAAGCACAGATGGTATGTATCATGCAATCTCATTCAGCTGTTGATGTACAGGTATTCCATGAAACTGGGTGGCCGAATACAATGGGAAGACGTGTTTCAGTAGTTATTTTCTGTTTTAATAGTTTGACATTTTTTTCCTGTATGAAACACTGAATTAGCCTCTGACTTACTTAACACTGTCATCATCGTTTAAACTTGCTGCTTCATTGTAAGGTGGACATTGTGCACATCTCTGCAGTTACAAGACTTACACATATTGAATATAAAAGCAAGGGTTTCATTCAAATCAAAGGGATTTATTCCACTGGGAACATGAATGTTGTCAGCAAAGTCAAGGCAATTTTCCCATTAGATTATGAGATATCTTCCGTGCAACGTCATCATTTTGTGGGGTATAATTCTAGCCATTTACCTGTTGGAACTGGAATTTTTTCTGTACTTTGTCTTTATGGTGGTGGCAGAGGAAAGGTCAGGGCAGCGCGATAAACATTAGGATTCAAGTTTTTGGGCCCATGAATGTATACAGTCAAACTGAACTCAGAATGGGAATGGGTTATCCTCTAAGAAGCATTCACTCATTTCGAGCCCAGTGTCCCTACAAATGACACCCATGTTGGACAATTTCATGCCTAAAGATTCCAATCACAGATGTAAAATTCTAATTTAGTGGTTTTATATATATATATATATATATATATATATATATATATATATATATATATATATATATATATATATATATATATATATATATATATATATATATATATATATATATATATGTGGCACTCAAAATACTTTTGGTTGGGAAAGACTATGCTCTGCCTTAAACAATGAAAAGGTTAACAATGACTTAGAGCACAGGAAATGATGTGTTAATTGACTTAAAATGGTCAAGAACAGGCATATATTTTACTCTCATTTTTTTCTTTTTTCTGAAAAGGTTGCATGTATGTGTGCTGTGTGGGTTGGGTGCCGCAAAAAGAAAATCGATATGGAGAAGGGTTTAAAGAAGTTTGGGAATCACTGCTGTAGAGAATGTGTGTATTCAGGGTACATTGACATTTTGATGATGTGTTTTATATCATGACATATTTTGGAGGGTTGCTTTGCATTGTGCTGAACATACAGTCCTGTTGCCTGTGTCTATGCTTAAATTATGCCAAACTGTGTTTTTAAGACTTCATACCAAAACTAACCTCTCCATAAATTTGCAAAAAAAATAAGTACAAATTTATTCTTATGCCTCTTTGTCCTCTGCCATTTTAATTAGCAGAAGTCAAATCATAACCACACAGTTTTGCAAAGCAGATGAACCCTAAAATCAACTCTGCACCTAAATCTTCACGCTAATCCAGAATAAAACTCTATAATCTATCATGAAAAGTGATCATTACAGGTCTCCTGCTAAGCATAGATGAATCAGGACTGTGTATTAACAAGGATTGACTGTAAGTGCATTTCTAATCCATAATGACGGCTATCACTCATGCCGACATCTGCTCTTTGTGGTGCTCAGGAATAAATACGGGAAGTGAAAACGCTGCTCGCCTTAATGATGTGATAGGATAAAACAAAGCTTTTGTTCAACCATGTAGATCTTATGCAACCAGAGCTGAACTTGCACTTGAAGCTGGAATATAGATAATAAGATCTTGCATTGAAAAATGGTTAAACAAGAATGCAAAAACAGCTGCTTCAACTGCCTTTTTGCTTTTGAACTTCACACTTGCACACAAACCAGCAGCAATTATGCAATATGCAGAAAAGATCCATTACATCTTACAAAACAAAAAAGTACATCAAGCACATTGTACTTTCATCATTCGCAACAGCTGAAAAAGTCTCTGTGTTAGCCAGGGAAATGGTGTTAACGCACAGGAAGAGCCATCTCAGCTGTCTAGACAAACTGACAAACAGAAAACCCCGAGCTACGGTGGGCTAGCAAGAGGAAGTCATTTGGAAGAAACATGGCTCCCCAGTATAAATAGCCTGTACAGGGCATGTGTACTGACAGATTAAACCATCTTTGAAGTCTGCCATACATCAGTTGAAAACTCCCTTCCCCTGCTCTTTAAGCTAATAAGCTTAAATCTTCCTGCAGCCAAAGCTGCTCCTCCATGAAAAAAAGAGGAAGAGGAGGAAAAAAAACCTTTTAATCCCGGCTTTGATGATACATTATGTGCTGCTGGAAAGAACACTCAAAGTTCCCCCTGAAACTTAAAAGTGACATGGACCCCATCAGACTGTTCTGGATGGAGGAACCAGCAGAAGGAGCGTCCACATGACAATAGCATAAGCAGCTGGAGGGTTGGGGGGTTGGGGAGATGGGGGTGTACGGAGGGGGGAGTGGGGGGCATTTTTCCATTCTCCGTTTGTCATATAATCACTTGTATTTCAACCCAGCCCCATTCCTCAGATATGACGGTGGCAAACAACACGCAGACACAAGCATAAACTCAACGTGACCCTGCTTTCTGCATGTGCAGCACTCGGCGGCTCAGCGAGCGGAGATTAAGCTTTGAGGAGAAGCAGCGTGGGGGCTGAGGTAGTACGGAGAGAGGAGGGAAGGGAAGGGGAGAGACGAAGAGCAAGAGATAAAAAAATGGGGAAGGAGGGTGTGAGAGGAGAAAAAAACAGGATCACAGAGGGAGGAGAAGAGAGCTGCGAAGGGGTGAGAAAGGAGAGCGGGAGAGAGGAGAGAGAAGTGGGGGGGCATGGAGTTCAGATTCGACTGTCATTTTCCAGCAGAGAGAGAGAGAGAGAGAGAGAGAAAGAGAAAACAGAGTAGTGCAAAGATCTGCTTTCTGGTTTCTATGGCAACAGCAGGCTATTATCCTCAACTGTCATTTATTATGAAGGGATCTGACTTCAGTGAGGGAGGACGAGAAAGCGAGAGAGAGAGAGAGAGAGAGAGAGAGAGAGAGAGAGAGAGAGAGAGAGAGAGAGGACAGAGAGGTCAGGCCTCCTGTTTACCTTTGAGAGCAGACAGCGATCAGTGAAGTCAAATGAGCTGAGGTAAAACCCATCAAATGGCTGTCTCTCCTCAAATCACATGACAAGATCAGGATCTGGCTGAAAGGAGTCAATACTGACACAATATCGTTATATAATTCAGTATCTTTAAAATTAACTTTCCTCAACATTGCTGGGATTCTTTTTCCATGTCAGGATAAAAAACATCCATTTCTATGCAAAGGTGAATTAATATCATTTCATATTCTAAGACAGACTTAAAGGATCACACCAATGTTTCTACAGTTTTTGGAGCCTTTCCCACAAATGATGCGTATTTTCCATCACTGCATTTCATTTTAAAGCAATGTATTCATTTTTCATAATATTGGAAGAAGAAATTAAATCTCTTAGTTATTTCAGAATTCATAAGTAAAAGGACAGATGTGTCAGCAGCAAAATGTATTCAAAAGGAAAAAGGAATCCTAATGCAAAATGTATCAAAATTAAGTTTTTCATGTCTGTATGATTATTCTGTTACAATTCCTGATATTTTATATCCCAATTAAGTTTTTTTCCCCAAAAGAAATCATATATATCTATCAATTCATATCTAAATTGTTACCACAGCTGCAAGATGAATGTAATGGAGTAAATGTACCACTTGTAGTCCCATAAAAGTAATATTTCCCTTTCAAATGGACTGATGTACAACTTGTTAGAAATGTAAGGACTCGGGTGAGGGATAAGTCCCGAAAGGGGCTCTTCAGTAAAAGTCAGTATTGCACTTTCATAATGCTGGGGAGCTCACAAGAGACATATTAGAGAAGAATGGGAAATATTCCAGCTGCAGTAAATGAGACAGGTTGACTTTTAGTAAAAACAAAAAAACACTGGATCTTAAATTTACCCTGATGCAACCAGAAAGGGTCTTTAGATAAAGACTCCCTTCCTGATTATGTCATCAGGGTTTTTTTTTTTTTTTCCCAGACTAGACAAAGATGCTCCAGAGCCACAGAAGACACAGGCTGAGGAGTTCTATCACTGACTAATAAATTGATTTTGACGTGTAACATTGGTGGAGCCCCTTTAAATGCTTCAGTAATTTTACTTCAGTAAATACTTAGTGACTTTCCACCACTGGTGTTTTAACTGTTTTTTCAAGTCTTCCAGACAGCCATTGCTTTCCATTCATTTCACTACAAATTAATTTAGAGTGACTTGAAATTTACCTCAGAAGGTTATCAATTGCAGAGAGCAAACAACATGTTCACTTTCTTATTTAATGGTCAAGTTAGGGTTGTGCAGTAATACAGTTGTAAATGCAGATTGGAAAACTCAACGCTCCAACCATAATGCAGGCATTACGTTTGACAGCACAATTATGAATGCAAATGAGTTGTGTATAAATGTAATTTCCAGGAGACAATGTTACATCAGCCGATGGAGTTTGCTCAGTTTCAAGATGATCAGTTCTCATTACAAAACACAACTTTAGTTATGTGAAACCGGTGGACATATATTTATCTTTGAACAGAGACAGGCATTATGATCTCCTCCCACATATGTGGCCAAGTGTAATCATATGAGTGGATCTGCTGATGACCATTTTGAGATGGGGTCAAAATCTCAAGAGAAAGCCAATAAGAGGACCTTGATTTAAGTTTCTTCAATAAATAAATAAAGATGTGAATGAATGGAAGGCAATAGCAGCCTGCAAAATAGGAAACACACTTGTAACTCAACCAAGTATTCTTTGGAGAAAGGGTAAGCAGCAACAAAAAACAACCAAGACAACAAAAAGTTAAGGCTCCCCTCCAGTCACTTTGCTTATTGTTCCTTCGCTGTGATGTTTGAGCTTTCACTCTGCAGAATGATGTGTGCACAGAGTTTGACACTTGAGTTCTGTTTTTACATCTACTGAAGGAGGAGAGTGACTGTGCTTACCTTAAATCTGAGCTGAGGGAATGTGCAAAAAGATGATTCTGTGACATCACAGCTGATCATGGTCCGGTATAAAACTGACACAGGTGTGATGCACATACAGTGGCCAAACACTGATGGCTGACTTTTCAGTGATGTTTGACTTATGAAGTAAATCATATTTGCGTATTCATTAATCTGGATTTTTCATTCATTTTTCATTGAGGACTAGATGATAGATTTAAGCTGTTTTTTTTTTTTGACAAGGTCGTTTTGTGAACTTTTTTGTGGAAAACCATATCAGACAGAGATGATTAGTCAAAACAGAGTGTTTTTTATTTGCATGTCTAGAGGGTATCTAAAAAAAACGTAAAAAGTCAAAATCTTGGAAAACACTGATATGGTCCTTTAATGAAACCTTAAAGACTGAACATCTGTAGCTTCTGTAACTCAATACCAAGCGATACACAATAGCTTTTGAAATTCGTTTACATAAAATCAGCCACACAAAAAACAAAACAACAGCCCAGCATAACTGAATATAATATCTGATACTGACTAGCAAACAAAACAGAAACATTGGTCCAACCCTAACCCATATCTAATTCCAGGTTGATTAAAATGGCTGTTAACTGTCCAACAATGTAATGCAAGATTAGGGGTACATTAGAGTGGAAAGACCAGAGCAGCAGAGGAAAAATAAGATCCAAGCCTACTCCAACTGCCTTATGAATGAATGGAATTTCCCCATATAGCATGGTTACTGAACATGTATACAGTCTAACTGTGGGATCCTCTGCATACAGTAGCACAGAGAAACTGTTGCTGTGACCAAGGTGGAAATGATTATGGAACAGGAAGCGCCTATTCCAATTTCAGATGCATAGTCCTGCCCTTGTGCAGTACATGGAAAATATCTCCCCCTCATTTAAACTGTTCCCACAACACACATAGTTCAGCATGAACAAAATCAACGTGTACATATGCACATGTGCATATGCATGCATAAAGATTTGGTGTATGTATTTTCAGCTCATTGTATGTCATGAAAAGAGCTGGAGAGCTGTGTAGAGGAAAGAAAAAAGAGAAGTGTCGAGAGGATGGGTGGGGGCGGTGGACGAGAAATAAGATATGAGGAGGTGGGTGGTATTTGGGTTGAGATGGAAATATCTCTCTCTTGTTTTCCTCTTTCCTCTCCTGTCCTGTATATCTCTCTCTCTGCCTCCACTCCTCCCCTCGACCAGCTCCTGACAGTGTTCAGGGGCCGGCCTAGTCAGAGTTCCAGGTGGCCCTCTCTGGAGCCCCACTCAGTGCTGGAGGGACGGGGCCTTCATGCCATGCACTTCCGCGAGGTCAATGGGTTTGTTCTGGCAGGGAAGAAAGCAGTGAATGGGCATCATTACAGTTTCATTACAGCGGGAACTGGCTGAAATGAAAGCTGTATTTAACGTCCCCAGCAACTACTTGAAAGCCAGGGCGAGAGAAAGAGAGAGAGAACGACAGAGAGAGAAAGGTGAAATTAATCTTGATGGGAAGCAAGAGGGACAACTTTTCAGGTATTACATCTGGAGAGACCAGTTGTGGTCTCTAGGTTTGTCATCGGTGAAGGAATTCCCAGAGCGTCAATACCGACATTTTGTCACGCCCCCGGTGTCTGAGTGTCTGTATGAGATCCACCCGGCTTTCAACTAACTCCAATGTAAACCCGTCCTTGGCAATATTAGACGCTCCTAATAAATGCTCCACCCAATGTAACGGAAAGAGGTACAAAGTCCTTAGAGGGGTTGAAATTTTGGTAGAGCGGTGGGTCCCATGCAGGACCTTCACCCAGGACACTGGGCTTCCTGTCCTGTGTGAAAGCAAAAGCAAAACCTTTTCCTAAACCTAACCAAGTTACTTTTTGTGCCTGAACTGAACCAAACTGTGAGCGTTTCACAACATCGACCACGTGTCAAAAAGGCTTTTCCTAAATCAGTGTTTTCTTGTAGTTTCTTTTTAATTTTGGTATCTAAACATTCACAACTGCTAGCGTTTCACAACTTTAACCACGTTAGAAAGAATGACATGGGTCACATATGCAGTAAAGTCCCCTGCACCTCTAATTATGTATTTTAGAAATATATAAAAAGTGCATTTTTTTTAAACTGTTATACAATTGTTTATAAAAACTGAACACAATTACATCCAGGTGATGGTGGGGTGTCGCGATGTTATTTTTGCAATGGTATTGGTACAGCAAAACAAAACTCACGATAAAGGTGAGTGGCTTGTCTTCGTAATGTGGTGGTGGTGATGTAGATTCTTGCTGGGCAAGCTGGTGAACTACTATAGCAGGCTAGCTAACTGCTAACATGCTAGCCAGTTGAAAACAAGCAGGTGCTAGTCAAGGTGCTAAAAATGTATTCTCAGTATTGTCAATCAATTATTTCACCAGTAAAGGGAAAATAACTTGAGTCATTGTATTTAAAAGATGTATTTGCACCATCGACTCCTGTCTCATAATTGTAAGTAATGGCTCGTTTGTGGAGTGGTTTATAATCTGATAGAGGAGGTTAACCTGGCATTCCAGTAAGCAAACAGTCTCTTAATTATACATCTAACAGTTACGAAGTACCCTTATCATTCATTTGGTGTTGTGTGTCTATCCGTCTGGTAAATGAAACTTTCAAATTAATAGTGATGAACGTAGTATTAAGATTGACAAAGTCCATGTAGGGAGGTGGCCAGAGTGAATGGACATGTCAAACACAGGACCCTCAGACAGGAGACCGGAGTTTGATTTCCTGTGTGAAAACCAATGGTCAATGTTGATTGTTTTGGAAGGAGGTAGTTATTTTAATCCAGACTATGATGATGCCCTAACCTAACCAATCTGCCTCTGTCACCTGAAATGTTCGTCAGCAAATCTTTATTTCTATTTATAATATATGAGTTTGAATGTCGTGTCATGAAAAAACTTGTGTGCATCTACACAAACTCTATAACATAAATTTTGTGACTATTTGACGAATGGCTGCGAAACTGTGTAGAACATTCACTTTCTTTTGGTTCTGTTTTGGTCTCCACCAACTCCTGACAGAAATACCTGGCTTTTAGCTGCTCCACCACGATCACCAGCTGGTCTCCAACGGACTCTCTTTGCAGTTTCCTGCTTGTAAATTGATCATTTTCACCATTTTAAATGGTTGGGTGACCAGGCATTAAAACTGTTCTGATATGACGATTGACATTGCCAGAACTGAGATGCAAATGTCAAAAGTGGCACTGCTGTGCTGCTGTGCAAAAAAACATGTAGAATTTTAAAACAAATTAAAACAGAAAATGCTAAATTGTGAAATGAATTACATCTTAAAACACACTCTTACAATTATGTTAGATGGTCTGGCCTTCTACCTCAAGGTGGAGCGTATGAGCAGTTTTTATAATGGTAGTGTTTCAGCATGACAAAAATCATGGGAATGATATAATAGATTATTGGGATTGAGCCATAAACGCCAGATCAGGTAAACTAAAATATTAAATACATATTCAAACATGTCTTTAGAATTATGCTAATCCATAGGCCTCATGGTGGGGTATGTGGGGCACTATTTGTGTCACATAACATTTCAGAATTCATCTTAAAATTGACTTTATATCACATGATGACATTGCTGGAACAGAGCCGCAAGTGCTAGACCAGCCCCAGATGTGTGTGTGATATTAGACATGTTTTTCTAGAGTCATTGTTGGCCATCAATTGCAGCACTGTGACTGACAGAACAGCTGTAATGGATCTTGTGAAAATGGAAAAACATGTATTCCATATTCTGTCGGTACACAATTCTTCTTGAGGTGAGTGGATATACTGTATGTGTGTGCATTTCATTTCATAGTTTGCTTAAATCAATAAATAAATACATTACAGCTTTAATTGAAACACACAGAAAGATATGGTTAAATCACCTCAATGTCCTCTCACAGCCAAGGCCAAGACTGAAAATCTACCAAAAATAGATAGATAGATAGATAGATAGATAGATAGATAGATAGATAGATAGATAGATAGATAGATAGATAGATAGATAGATAGATAGATAGATAGATAGATAATGGACTGACACAAATGCCAAGCAGCTCTCAAAATCCAATGGAATAATTTCCATTATTCATTTAATCTTCTTATGTTCCTGTGTTTTTTCTTTTCTCTACAAATTTCAGCATATTCTGGACATGCAACACTTTCACAGTTTCACTTTCAGAACTTCGTTGAATGAAAATTTCATATATAGCAGTTTTTGCAGCCAAATGAACAAACCACTTGCATGAAAAAGATAATTAAAAGTACAAATTGACTATTTATTGCAGTCAAGCAGTTTAATAAATTACATATTTAGTACAAACTAAAATTTATTGCTCCACTGCCAAAACTAGCTCTCAACACAAGAAAAATAGCAATAAAAAAGTGCAAATGCTGCTTAAAATAAGCAAACTTCACCTTTCAGTAATTTTAAAACAAGTGTGGTGACGAGACTGAAAAAAGTGCATTTATCTGGATACAAAGAAATTCTAATTTCAACAATGCAGTTTTGTACATGTCACCGTTGATCAAACAGCTTTAGAATTTTGTAAATTACAATTTCAAGCACCCAGTTACTCAGAACCAGTAGTAAAACCTCAGTAAGAGGTTATAAAATGTTATTAGGATAAGGACAAACAACAAGCATAGCCTTGATTTAAGATATTTTATCTTACTTAGATGTTGCTTTTTATGGTGTACAATTCATAACAGTCTGAAGAATGCTATTCAGAAGCTTTTACTTTTCCAGAATACAATTTTTTTCCAGAAAATATTTTTCAGTGCTTCATATTCAAAACCTAACCATGACTATTAGCTTTCTTTAACCTTAAACTAATTGTTGCCTAATCTTAACCGTACTGTGCAGACCATGAACCCAACAGTTGCGAGGCCTCGGTTCAGTGTTTTGAGATGCATCAGCATGCTCATTCTCAGTTATGCTTTAGCTGTCATGAAAAATGACAATGAGCACTTTGCAGATGCTTGATATGAATGCTTTCTATGTTAATATGGTTCCATAAATGTCATCTTGTGGTGTTAGCTTTCCCCCTAAACATATTTAGGTAATGGTAAATAGTTGAATAGATGTTTCAGCATCAAGTTTTAAAAACATTTATTAATGAGGGGAAGACAACAATAGATTATTGCATAAAAATGAAAAATCGAAAGACAGTGCATGTATTGAGTCATTTATTGTGTGTACAATCGATGGTAAGACTTTGTCTACTATAATGTAACAAATACAGTGATTGAGCTGTGCTAAAATGACAGTGAATATCACCAGGTCTTATTTAATTTAGTGAGATAAGAATGAGCTCTCAGACAATGATTACATGCTGTAGACTATAACAATGACCTAAATAAAGGTTATTTTCCTCCAAGAATAACTGAATTATGCAACAACTGGTAGAAACTAGCCCTTTACTGTTTGCTCAGGAAATAAGAAGTTCGAGCTGAATCTGAAATGTATTCTTGAAAAAAACTTTGTTTAATGTTACACAATCATATCAGTCAGTCAATTTAATTAGAGCTAGAGGGTTGTACATGAAATGTAATGTTGAGGTTCAGGGCAAAATTAAGAACTTAAGAATGTAAAATTAAACAGGTAATTAAGACATTCATGAGCTGGAAATCAAACCTAGACAGAGTTCAAGGTTGATGTATGGGATGCCACAATGTCTTTGAGAGAATCACAAAATTCAACATTCAAAATATGAACTCATTTCTTGGCATATGGTTGTACAGCAATATGTTCTAATTAATATGGGAAACATTTATGAAGATGAAAATAGATTTCAAATCATGATGTCAACATTGAATGAAAATTGGGTGATTTGAACATTTCTCATACTGTTCAAAGGCCAACAAAGTGAGTGGTGAAAAAGGTGCTTTATGTATGAACTTGAAGGTTTAGTAGACAGCTGAATTTGTGTGGAGAAGAGCTCAGAAAAAACACAATATTGGGACCTTCGGCTAACGTGGAGAACACTGTTACCTTAGTGGGATGAACTGCTGTCAGACAGAAAAGACAGATATATTGGGGAGGTAAAACATGTAACAAAAATTTTGATCATGTAGCCTTGAGAGACCAAGACATTTTAAGCATTTATAAGAGAAGAGAAAATAAATATTTTTTGGATTCAAAGTCTTAAGGAAATATGGTTCTTTGAAACACAAGAGTATGGCTTTATTCATTTTCATTCAGGCCTACGTGAGTGAAAAATTAAAGCATGTAGATTTCAGTTCACATTTTGCAGTTTAACATGAACAAAATATTATAAATTTTGAAATTGCGTGTTGATAAATATATTAATGTAAAAAGGAAAAGTCCACTCTGTAATAGTCAATCCATAATTAATGAAGCTGTATCTGTCCAAATGTATGAAGCTGCCATGTTGTGGAGGTCAAATACTGTACATAAAGAAAAGTGTATTCAGCTGAAAATGGAACCATGACACAATAAAATAGAACTAAGAAAGTTAGACAGACACAACAGCTGTCAACAAAGACACGAGGACAGACTTTTTGCTGATTTATAATATACCTTGTAGCTAAAATATTAAAAGAAAAAAAAAAGAGAAGGTAGCCCTGAGGGCATGAGACGGCCAAACATGTTGCTAAGCATTTGTAATAAGAAAAGAACAAATCATTTTCTCATGTAAACCTTTAGAAAGAATGTCCTTTCCAAGGCACAATGATGAGTTGATGAGTACCATATTGCTACAGTATATGGTAAACTCATTGCTATATTCATTATTATAAGATGCTTCAAAATAAAAGCATGTACTAAACATTCTTTGTACTATTTTGTGAAGATGTTGGCTAACAGCGATGGAGTTTTTACAATGACAATAAAGCTGTCAACAATACAAGCTGTTTACCACAACAACTAAAACAATTTAGTCTGTTTTGTCATTTAGCTAAGGCTAAAGAAATCTGTCCGATTTCCAATTTCACACAAATATGCCAGGATCTTTTTTCTTTTTATTTTATGCTGATTTAGAACAGAAGGCTCTGTCCAAATTTGTTCTACAGCTTCAGGGTTAATGTTCTGGACTTAAACCATCTCAAGGAATTGTACTTTTGTGCCAAGTTTATATCCTTCATAATATTTTCCTAAAGCGGCTGTCTATTAAAATGTCATAATTAAAGATAGACAATGTCAGTATCAACCCTAAAAAAATATCATCAGCCCTAAAAAACGCAGCGTATTCACAGCAAAGACCTTTAAATGTGTTGTGGAATCCTAAAGAGGAGTTGCAAAAAAAAGAGCTACAAATCAAACATCGAGTAGGATTTAAAGGGGTAAATGATATAAAAGCATATCCTTCTTCATGTCCTCTATCTGTTACTTTCAGTCGTTTTTCCTCACCCGCCTGTCCCTACCTCCCTGCCTCATTCTGTCTCTCCCTCTTTCTCTCTCTGAGCCCTGTCCTCAGATGGCTTTTGGCCTACTTTCGGCTGCAGAGAGTTCCAGTGTGTGTGAGCCAAATCTCAGCATGGATTTACAGGCAGAGCGCGCAAGAGATTGAGGGATAGAGAGAGCGAGAGACAGCGAATGAGTGAAAAAAATCGTGTCAAATGAGATTCAGCTTTGTGCTGTCGGTATACTCTTTCCTCCTCTGCATCTCTGTTCCAACAATCATGGTTAACATGTTTTACAGATTTGAACATGTAGACAGCTTTTTGTATGGAAATTGTATGTTACAATAATCCTAATTATCTTGGTGAAATTAACAGGAAACATAACTATCATTAATACATTTGATGAGCTGTTTGTGTGTATTTGATAATTCCTCTTGAAGCGGTTTTGGTGTGAAAGCTATTAGAAGTGAGCCTCATAACTCCCATATTTGACAAAAATGGAAAATACTCACATTAAAATGTCCTCAAAAAGCGTGATTGCAGCTCATTTCAAAAGTATGCATCAATTCACCCAACTGAAAACTGCAAATAAGCATTGATTCCCATTGCTATTTGTTTTTTTATAGTCAGTCCATGGTGACCACAAGGCAACTCATAAGATAACTTATAAAAGCCATTTTGAGGTGAGAAGGATGGGAAATCAAAGTGTTGAAACTAAGCAACAAGCTGTCACAATATAGTGTATATGCTTCCTGTTTAATCAAGACAGAGTTGCAGTTATAATAAATGAACATGGTCTGCACCATCGGATATGCATTTATGTGGTACTAATCTGTATCTGAGAATGTCGTGTACCTTCAAATCACTGGTATTTATGATAGGATAATATACTTTATTATTTAAAGAAAGCCAGCAACTACCTGGTAATTGCTACCTGGTATTTGTCTGCAATAGAAACCCAAATCATTTCTTTTTTCATTGATCCTGTCGCTCCATGTTAACATATAAACATAAAAGATATTATTACTGGTAGTAATAGTAAACAGTGGATTACACACCCTTTTCATGCATACAAAATCTAAAAGCAGTAGGAAGGCATCAGCATGTCTTACACTTCATTTAAAAAATAAAAATAATTTCAGAAAACAACAGTAACAAATAACACATTCAGTATTTACATTTTAGTTCAACTCAAGGTTCCACATGTATTGGCCTCTGCAGAATTAAGAAGTAAGAAGTTTATTTTTCTTTTGGAGATTTAATTGGGTTTCGTGCTGCTCTCTGTAGCGTATGAAAATCTCAGCTAAACAAAGTTTTTTCCATGATCCATTTATCTGTAGTGCTGATTGACATCTGTGTAGTCAAATGTAGACAGCATTATGTTATGTGTTGAACAGCTCTGCTTGAATAATATAAGACATTGATCAAAGAATGAACAGTAGCTCTTTGCATTGCAGGGGTTTTTTCTATAATAATGGACTTACATAATAAGTAGAAAACTCTATCTTTGAAAAAGCAGGAGCTATCAGTTTCCTCTTTTACACTAACCCTAACTGTCTGTAATACAATACAAGTATAGGACATGAGATGTTCTGAGAAAGGACATGAATGTTACTTTTTTCACAGTTTGAAAATCTCACCGTGCTGCAGTTGTTAAGCCTCTTGCTGTGTCAGCTCCACAGTGTGTGCCCATGTTCCTGTCTTAATCATTCTGGCCAATGTAAAGCCAAAAGCTGGCAGTAACGTGTCCAGACAACAACTCTTGAAATTAATTCTTGGAAATGTGGTGAATCACTGAGGTAGAGGAGGCAGGTTGAGGTTAAATGGACACCACAAAAAGTTGACACTTCATCGCCAAACAACTCCTGGAATGAATGCCATGGATTGATTGTCTGCAGCATTGGAGAACATGTGAAGGTGGAATTTTCCTCTAACTGTTAGCAATAGAGACTCACACAGCATAATGTATGCTATGTTAGCTTGATGAGAGTGTAGCCACTAAATTGTTGCCGAAGTGATATATAATATGAGTTCAGTGTAAATGTAAGCTAAATAAGCTTTGAGCATATAAAGTATATTGTTACATAGGGTTAGAATTACGCCTTCTACCATTCAACATTTTACGCTAATATGTTAGCATGACGGACAAGCGCAGTAGGGCAAAATGTAAGCTTGTAACATTGTTTATTATATTAATATGATGCCTACTATCAGTTAGTACAAAGCATGCTAAAGTGCGACCATCAAAATCATTTTGCACAGTGTATGCTTAAGCATTAGCATGGAGTGTACACTCACACAGAACTGTTAACATGCTAGTGTTAGCATGGCACTTGCTATCATTAATGTACACCAAAGGATACTTCAGCATGCAGACAAGGTTCAAACCACCCACATTTGGATTAGTGGACGACCTTCTTTACGTCCTGAGGAACAGCTGTCCCACAGCCAGGCAATTTTAGCACCGTTACACAGCAGAATATATACTGTGTTAGCATAAACCTTGAAATGCTAATATTGGCACTTAGTTATTCCTAGCATATCAAATATCAGCATACTTAATGTATGTCATAAGCATAGAAAATAATACAAAAGGAGGGAGTTTTTAATAAATATTTTATTAGAATCAAATATTGTTTGCATTACAAAGGAAAGACTCTGGAAAAGCATCTCCTCACTGGAGCCACATTAACGAAAAAATTAAATAAAATAAAGATATCAGTTTAGCTAGAAGTCAATATGTATGTGTGTGTGTATACATCACTCCAGCTATATGTATGTCAGGGTCAAGATCGTGTATACCACACAGATATGTGTATGCATGTGAAAGGGCAGTGGAAGCTTGCTTCAGCGCGGTTGTCTCATCTGTCTCATGTTCATGGACCATTCCTCGACACGTCCTGACCTGTTCTAATCGGCTGTAAGAGAGAGAAAGACAAAGCTATTTAACAGCTGTTTCAGAATGTTCCACTCATACACTGTGTACAGTACATTAGCAGCATGCCACAGTGGTCCAACTGAAGTTTGCATTTCCTCTGCTACTGTGGAAATAAGAGTGATTGTTAATTTTGTTGGCAAATGAAACACTTATGAATATCTGCATACTTCAAATACAACAAATATGTGCATTTTTAACTGAATATTTACCATATTTATGTAGGTCTAATTAGCATGACACACATTATTATATTATTGTGGTATTGTAACCCATTTAACAAACAACAATACACAAATGCATACATCCAATTTCAGATCACATTGATTAATTACTGCAAGCATACTGACTACTGAGAACTTGTCCACCGTCTTTATTAATGCCTTTATTTTAATCCATTTACTCTCCGATGTTTTTGTGGTCAGTCGAGAAAATGTTCTAATATGTTTTGGCAGCTCTGCAGAAACAAAAATCACGCCAAACAATTAATCTTGTTGAAAGAGATTCAAGGCTTTAAAAGGTATAAAAATACCTCAAAAGATAAAATATAAAACATGCCAGATGACATGACTGGTTAGAAAAATCCCACAACTCATTCAGAGCTTCTATTAATAAGCATGACAGTTGAAAGAATTGACAATCATGTGAAATGACAGCATCAAGGCTTTATTTAGACACAACTGTAAGACATCTCTATTTCAATACCAGGCCTCTGAAGAGAGCACTGGGCTTACTGTATTGCTCTAATATCATTGCTGTATTTATTACAGGCGAAAAAGTGGTATTATCATATGTAATGTTGTAAAATATAATATCTCTTCATGATCCCTACAAAGGAAAAACTGCCAAAACAAAATAGAAGTAAATTGTAGAATACAAACATTCACTTGCCCCAGATTCTCTACGTCATGTAAATCACATGATAGGAACATAAGTGTTACTCATCAGTATCTGCACACTATATTTTTACAATATAGATTCATTTAATAAATTCCTTTATATAGAGGTTTGCAGTAGACATCAGATCTGGTAATGATTTTTGGTAATCACACACAAATAGCTGTAAATCATATTTTAGCTGGTGTGACTTAATAAAAGAAGATGCATAAAAACAAACAAAAAAAATGTTCACTTGAGGTTTACATTAGAAAGGAAGTTAAATATGCTGGTTAGAATACACTTTTGGAAACACTGATAACAGGTAACATTCAGTGTTACTGAGCTGAACGATGCATCATGATGTCACAACTGGATGACAATACTCAGTCAAATCCAATGAATGGAAAATTATTTGCACTTGAATTTCAAAACATTAACAATGTGCAACATACTGAAAAGTCACATGTAAAGCATAGAAAAGGTGAGCTGAAAACTAATTAATAAAACAGATGAGGAAGGTGTGTTTATAAAGAGAGGAATCAAGGATGTTGCACTAACAATTCTATACTGAAGTTGCAATTGAGTGAATAGAATAGAATATTTACAGTATAGTATTTAGCAGTAGTAGATGCACATAATGTATGTGGTATTCTAGTTTTTTAAAGATTCTTTGCATCTGCTGAGACACTTCAGTTTCCCTGTGTTATTTTCATTATTGATTAATCTGCTGATTATTTTCTCGATTGATCGCTTTGTCCACAAAATGTCATAGAATTTCCCGAGACCACAGGGACTTCTTAAAATGCCTTGTTTTGTCTGAACAACAGACAAACAACTAAATTCTGTTATAAAAAAGTAATTTCCACATTGTACCTACAGAAAAAGGGAGGAGTAAATTTCTTATTAAAGAACTCAGACACAGTCAAAGTCTCAAATTCTGTAAGTTTTGTTGGTATTATAAGATCTTGTCCTGATGCAGCTGCTGTCTGACAAGCCCGTCATAATCAAAGAGATTATGGAAATATCCCTTCAGAAACTTGCCAGCTCAACTGAATAAAGAAAGAAAACTTGAATTGAAGACTTGAATCCACCAAAATCAAATGTCTCTGTCCAGACACATAATAGCTGATCACATCTGCAGTGCTTCCCGGTTTCAGGCCTGTTGAGGCAGAAAATTGTCCAAAACGTTAACCACAGCCAACATGCTTCAAATGTCCAAAAACCATTTGCAGCTTTTTTGTTGACGTGTCAGAAAAAGGGTTAAATGTTGATTCATCGGGGGATTTCCAGCATGTCTTTAAATCCAACATGACCTGGAGCAGGACAACACTGACACTGAAGAGGAGACGGGCTCAGCCTCAGCCTCCAGTTATCAGTACCTATTAGGTAGAGACAAAGGGAACAGTTTTAAATGTATGTGTGTGTGTGTGTGTGTGTGTGTGTGTGTGTGTGTGTGTGTGTGTGTGTGTGTGTGTGTGTGTGTTTGACTGCTGACACATTGTTGGTGACATTAGTCTCTCTCAGATTAATGAGGTTAGTGTGTAGTCTGGTTAATCTGTTGGTGTGATGTTGCTGTGCACAATCCCCAAGCTCCTTTAAACTGGCTTTAGCCTGAGTCTGGGAGGACACATACGCACACACAGGTACAGGCAAATCATGCTGGAAACGTCCTCGTCCACCCGACCAGCACATTAAAAAACGCCCAGACTGTAGACAAAACAGCACACAGTTTGGCAGCTGATACAGTGACTGAGTGAAAAAACCAACAAGAAAAACAATGAAAGCACTGGATCTGCCCCAAATCCTAAATCTCTTAAAGTCGGCCAAAATACAGTACTGAGAAGCGCCTCAGCAATTTCAACTGTGTGGCGAATGAATACATCCCAGGTTTGTGACTCCAAAAATGACCTCTGCGGCTCTTTGGTGCCATAGGTAGTGGAAAGTAGCCCACGTGGAGCCGCGACGCCATCTTGTTTCACCAACAGACTGGAAGGAAGGGGTAGTGAACTCCTCTGCAGTGGGAAGAACCGCTAAACACACACACACACACACACACACACACACACACACACACACACACACACACACACACACACACACTAACAGACATTACAGACATGCTGACAGATACTGTAGGAAGCACGCACGCAAACACACACACGCTGACCAGCTCTGATTATTGATGAGTGTGCTTCTCCCGCCTGCAGCTGAGCGAGGCTGTGTGTTGAAGGGAGTGGCAGAAAAAAACTGCAGAATGCATGACTGTAAACTCAGCACTGAGACAAGCCACCCGGCTGCCACAAAGAACCGTCTGGGCTAATCACCAGCCGTCTGTCACCTCGTTCGACGCTTTCTCACAATGTGCCGATCGATCTAGCTGATCAATAATTTTACTTTTATTTCAATCCAATCAGGCTGATTCCTTAAACACGTTCCTGTGGCACTTTGGGCGTTACCCTGCGGTAACTCATCCAACATAGCCTCCACACATACACTTGAACTACTGCACTCTAAACTCTCTTTTGCCCACATTTAAGTCATCCACTGGGTGTCCATTGCACCTTCCATAGTCCACCTTAACAAAGGTCCACCTTAAAAGGGATTACATCAATCACAGCTGCCTGTTGGCACTCAGAATCAACAAGCGACAAAAGCTGCATTTATACCATTGTCGGAGACTAAAACTGAAACTGAAATCTAGACCAGTGAGTCTCTGACACTTACTTGTACAGCGTCTCAGTAAGGCAGGCGTCATTCCAGGTTTTACTGACTGACACACCTGAAACGGACGAGTAAAAGGTTGCAAAAGAGTTGCCAATCACTCAAAGAATAAATTAACGTTTTTTAGCGATATTTTCATCTGAAATGTTAGAACAGATCAGATTTCAGCTCAAAGGCTTCCGAGATGCAAATCATATCACCTCCATATCGCCAGGAGTAGACGACACTGATCGGCCCATATCCGTTCTGTAAAAAATTCAATCAACATGGGCGATGAAGCAGCTTATCTAGGCGGGTATATGCCCACTAGTCTCTCAGTTCTGTCCGTCTGTCTATCCTCCATGTCTGCCTCAGCCATGGGGACACAGTGTACAGACAGTGTGCGGAACAGTTGAACAATGGAGAGCAAGCCTGCAGCCGCTTTCGAGTTTACCGGCTAGACGCTAACTGCTCCAGGTTAGTGTTTGTTCACTGAGATGAACAAATAAAAAACGATTTTGAGGCAGAGATATGTTAGAGAAGAAAGACATGGAGCTGACAGAGACGTTACATAAGAGATTTGCTAAAGCAGCAGATTAGCAGTGCAGAGGGGGTTCAAGTTATAATCCATATTAGTTCATTAACAACAGGACGGAAGCATCTCCGGGAATCCACACAATGACGGTTGATACACTGAGACAGAATGAAGCATCTTTCACAACATCATATCCAGCTGTTTTCAGTTGAAAAAATGGCACTGAAGGAGGGAAAATGATAAATATACCTTTCATGGTCAAGAGTAGAAGCAAACTGTCTGCTTGTGATGTCAAAAAGAGGCATTTATTGATCAAAATAAATGAAGCTTCAGGGATTTCAGACATCAGCCTTAGTCTTGTTGCACACAACCACAGAAATGCAACCACTGAATTCAAGCATGTCCGAAAAATGTATATGATTCCTACTATGTAATAACGTAATATCCAAGATACTATCCTGTAGAAACTTTAAAGACAAAAAACAACGTTTTCATACCACCTATAAAGCAATTAGCAGCAACTAATGTTTAACACCCGGCGTAATTTTCACTTATTCAAATCTCAGATCTGCACATCCATGGAATTTAGCACCTATTTAAATGAAGGGAAGTGTTCATGAAGATGAGTTATCATCAATATTCATACTACGCCCCATTAAAATCAGATATTAGCTACGGTGTGATGGGCCTACGTCAAATATCGATTAATCGCTCTGTCAAAGAGCTGCTGTTAAAAAATATGCTGTATTGCTCTCAGGAGAGCAATGGCTTCCTGAGAACAAACCATGATGTGCAAGAGAGGACGACATGGTAAACTAATCCTTAAAAAACTAGTCGATGAGAGAGGAACCTCATTGCTCAAACAAAAACGGACGCATATCCTGAAGAGCCACCATGTGCTACTTTGCTAGTATGACCAACTGAATTGTTATTCAAAGTCAGAGAGTGGGATTCATGATGGTTGACAAAGTATGCTGCCACTCTGGTTGAAGCTAAACACCGCAGTCAACTCAGCTGTTGCATATTCAAAAGAACTTCACATATGAATCAGGGAGGGTGGCGATGTCGTCTAGTGGCAAAAGGCACTGCAGGTTATTTTCAGCGGACATCACTGGTTGCACTGTGATTGTATTCTTGCTGCCATCTTTATATTTGTCTTAGCATTGAGTGAGCTTCAACATCGCTGAGGGTTCACTGAGGTCAAGCACATAATGTACAGAGCTGTCATGGTCACGCTCTCAACATTACTCTGTGCTGCTCTCAAGTCATAAAGTTACACACACAGACAGCCAAGCCTGCTGGAGAAACAAAGAGCTATCACACTGACAGATGCTTCTTTACTGAACAGTATCCACTGGTGTATGAAGAGGCTAATGCTATCACAGCAGCATTAGCATTAACTCTCAGAAACTACTGATGCTAACTATATGTTTAGCTGCTCTGTTACTTTTCCAGCGCCAGCAGCAATGCAGTTTTATTCAGCAAGTGGCTCAGGACACCAACAAGCTTTGCTATCCAATTAGCATTCCACCTAAAGCTGGTTTTTAAAGGTACATGTGCTGATTATCATGCTACTGGATTGCTAAATCATTAGCTTAGGTGCGCAAAACTGCAGTTGCCAGAGAATGTTATTATTTGGAGGTGATAAGTCTTTTAAAACAACATTGAGATCACGTAACATTAAAATGATCCATTGACAAGTAGAATAAAAGACATTCATGTGTCTTACTTGTGTAAAATCGGATCAAAATGCTACATCAGCATGGGACCACAATAAGTGCTTTATATGTGAGCACACGAGCAGTATCAGATTAACATTTGACAATACTTACTGACTGATGTTTGATGGTTATATTTAGGCAAATATCAAAGGCAAATAATTGCTGTAGCCCTCTTGCCAGTGGCCCAAACTCAGACAATCAGGCCTCTGTTGCATTAGAATGATAGCTTCCTGTCATCGTGATGCCTCGACTCATTCTGCCTTAATTTTGTCACATGACCCTTCAAACAGCATACATGCCACTACATCCTCCTAAACCCAGAGATTTCACCAGGGAATACCAGTCCATCTACAGTATCTACTTTATCCACAGTACATCGTATGCGATGGTGCATGGCGCAGCAGACAGAAAACAGATAAGCTCAGGTGACATGCAACACACAGCAGGATGTGAGCCAAACTGTAAAGTGTGACACAGTGAGCATGCGGTGAACGCCTTTGCTCACTGCGCCATGGCCTTCCCCCTCTGATTGCCATTGTTCGAGGCAGGAACGTGCAGAAGATAGTGCTGGCTGAGCATCCCTCTCAGCTCCCAAGAGCCTAACCCGTGGACATGAAAGCACAACGTCACAAGTTAGGGTCTCAGGGACGGAGAGAGATACATCTTCACATGGACTCCTCTATCTCCTCACGCAGCTGCTTTCAGCCCCTGGGATTCAGGATTGTGACTCCGTCTTTGTTTGCTACTACGACGTCAAAAGAAATCTTGCATGTTCCTGAACAAGAACGCTCCCATTGAACTCGTCTTTAAGTCAAATGAGGACTCAGAGCGTCTGAGCATCTCTTGCATAGAGCGAGCTCTGCCTGTTACAAACATGCAACTGCGCACCAAACACGCACTCCTATATTACATGCATTAATTGAGCATGCTCACTGCAACCTCCACTGCCCCATATATGAACATACAAGTGCAAGCCTCAGCCAGACACAACATTGGCCAGCCTCCCCCCCGAGTCTCTCTCCCTCTTTCTCCCTCTCCTCGCCCCCTCCCCCACCTCAGCTGAACAATACAGCACTTTGAAAAATGCCTCCTGCCATCAGGTACAGAGCCTACTGCTGTACAGTATACCTAAAGATCTCCAGCCGTCTCAGGGAAAATCAAAATCAGCCAATGACTGCTTATCATTACTGCGGACGTACGAGACAAAAACCCTGTGTGGATGCATCGATTGCAGCATCGAAATCTGAAGCTAGGACCGCAGAGCGTCAAAGAATCCCTCTGACATGATGACTCGCATGCTCCTTTGACCGTCACATCGTTCACTGTTAATAAAATCATTCAATGCATGCTCAATCATTACTAGCACAAATCCCTGTTCAGGATGCATAGAGAAGAGACGAGTCAGATAACAAAGCTCCATGGCTCCTTCATGCCACCATGGTGGTCTAAAGCTTAGGAAACAGATGGGTAGCTGAGAGGGAAGTGGAGAGGAAGAGTATTCGTTGGTATCGACTCACCCTCCCCTTCGGATCCAGTATGCCCCCTTGCTCGTTGTTCTTCTAGCTCGCTTCCTGCTCAGGAGGGGAAGAAAAAAGAGACAGAGAGAGAAAGAGAAAGCTCAGATTTAAACTTACAGCATGCCAACAAGATTCCAGTTATTTTCAGAGGAAGTTTTTTTTTTTTTTTTTCACAAAAACGCAAGGCGAGGAGGAGTTCTGTATGTCCGGCGGGCTGCTCGAAGTCAGGCGAAAAAAATGGGAAGAGAACGGCGGACGGGGACAAGAAAGAGAGGCATGAGGATGGGTGGTAGGACCGAGCCGGAATGAACCATGTGCACGCTCTCTCTCCCTCTATCTCTTCGCTCTCTCACTCCCTTTCACACACACACACACACACACATCCAAACACACACACTGAGCAAGAGTGAGCAGCCCGGGGAAGAGAGTCGCGAGAGAGAGTCGGCGAGATGATCCCTCTTCCAAGAAAACGAAACGCTGAAAGGAAGTGATACTTAAAGGTTAGATAGAACAGGTAGACTGCAAGGGAAAGTGAGAGAGACAGTGAGCGAGTGAGTGAGACACATAGAGAGAGAGTGAGAGAGAGAGAGAGATAAAATAAAAGAGCGAGCATCGAGCCACAGAATCAGTGCTTGCAGCTAGGGCCACAGTGCCAGTGAAGCATACCAGTATGCTGCCTCACCGAAGGGAGGGGGAGAGGGGTGAGGAGGGGGTACACACACACACACACACACACACACACACACACACACACACACACACACACACACACACATATACATACGCACACACACACATTGCATACACAAAACAGTGACACACATATTTGCCTTTCTTCGCACCCAAGCCTCTACTTACTTTTTACCCAAACCTGCAGGTCCAAGGCAGGTTGGCGAGGGAAAAAAATGCATGTACACACACTTTTACACACACATACATGTGCACCACAGACTCTTGCTCTCTCTCCCTCACACATGCACACAAATCCAAGTTAAAGGCCAAAACCAATGCGCCTGCTGATCTCTTGTCTCGCTCCGCTTTCTCTCTTCCTCGCCCTTTTCCCTCACATTGTTTTCTCTCTCTTTCAATCACATGCAGAGTTGGAAAGGAGGGAAGACAGGAAAAAACCATACCCCCCTCCTCCCCCTCTCCTTCTCCCCAATGTCAGTACTCCACCTCTTTCTCTCAATCTTTCTTTTACTCTGTCTTTTCCCCCCTCTGGCTCTTTTTTCCTTCCCGTGTTGATCGGCAGGAGGAAAAACATTTTTTTTTTTAAAAACGAAAAAGGGGGGAGAGAAATATCATCCATTAATTTGCCTCACAGCTGTAATCGCTTACAGCCAGAGGCCCACTTTTCCTCTGTATCAGACGAGAGAGGTGAGGGGGGGGAGGGGGGGGGTAGAGAGAAAGTAGTCCTCCTTTCGTTGTTTTTTCCACCTTGCCGTTGTCCATTTTCCACCCATAAAACAAATCCTCTGTTCTCTGCTGCATGCATGCAAAACCCCAAAAATCCACTTTTCCAGTTCTTGCACTCTCTTTGTCTTTCTTTTCTCTTATTCTGTTTCACACGAGCCGACATCATTCACACTGTCCCTTCAGAAAAGGAAGGAGAGACAGAGAGAGAGAGCGAGAGAGAGAGACAGAGAGAGAGAGAGAGAGCGAGGGAGGGAGAGAGACAGAGAGAGAGAGAAGGGACCATAGAAACATTGCTACATGATGTGCTTTGGCTTATAGAGGCTACATTTAATCTCCACTGGCTCCCCCAGGCTTTGGTATGGAGAGAGAGAGAGAGAGAGTGAGTGAGTGAGTGAGTGAGTGAGTGAGTGAGAGAGAGAGAGAGAGAGAGAGAGAGAGGCTGAGAGAGGGAGGGAGGAAGGAGAGAAAGAGGAGAGATGATGGGGGGTGGGTCAGATGGAGCAGAGAAGGAGAGTGGCGACGTACAACCGACTGTAGGCTCAAATCAGCGACAGGCCTGGAGAGACTGGGAAGGGGGGGAAAGAAAAATCCCTGAGACCACACTGCCCTCTTGCTTTTCTTCTGCTCTCTCCCTCCCTGACCGACTGATCGACCGACTGTGTCTGCACCCCGGCTAATCTCCAATCCTCTTTGACTGCTGTCTGGCAGACGGCGCTTTGTGCCGTTTTTCTATCTCTATACAGCTGCAATTGCCAGAGAAAAGCGTGCATCTGGATCTACAGCACGCTCACCCCCCCCACCCCTGCAAAAAACACTGACGTTACCAATTTTAAAATCTCCTGTTGACACATGTACACACACACACACACACACACACACACACACACACACACACACACACACACACACACAGAGCACAGCTATCCTCATTTATCACCTGCTTTGTGTCCAGATAGAGCCAGTCTTTGGCGAGGTGCTAATATTAGCATGCTTTGACGTGAGAGCCTGCAGCAGGCAGACAAAGGCTCATAGACGCCTGCACACACACGTGCATACTGAGGCATGTATGCACACACGCGTACACACATACTGTAGGTAGGAAGGTGCAGGAATACAGCAACTATGCACACACACAGAAAATACTTAAGAGGAGGGTTTTCATGGCTCTAAAATTTTAATTCTCACATTAATCTTAGTGCAAAACTCCATCCACGTGGTGGATATTAAACTTTGCATCCAGGTAAATGAAAGTTCATCGCTCATTGATTTACCGATCCCAATTTTCTCTCTTCAAGTATTCGTTATGTGCTGGTAATGGCCAGGAATCAGCCCCAGCGAGCCAAGTAGTACATCAGGAGAGACCCAGATCTGTCACGCTAGCCCACGCATCCCAGAAAACAGCAGCAGGACCGCAAATAAGCACACAGCACCGGGCCTGCAGAGCCTGAGAGGTAGAAAACAAACATACATGGACCCTGTGTGTGTGTGTGTGTGTGTGTGTGTGTGTGTGTGTGTGTGTGTGGATACTGAGCCGGGCAGGGGGACATGCAGGACAAACTGACTGGATGGCTGAAGCAGCAGTGCTGTTGGCCAGAGTGATTGACAGCTGTCACTTCTGACTGATGGACGAAGATGACAGTTGCTGCAGAGGTCATTGCTATGGCAACACTGATAATGAAAATAAAGGTTTAGGAAAAAGAAGATTCCAGTATACTGCAGTTGTTAGACTGCCTCTAATTGAATTTTGGCAATAACTCTTTTTAGTAAAAGTATTAGTAGTATTTAAAAGTTACCTAATATTCTCTTTCTTTTTTGTAGGACACTTAAAACTATGAATTCAAATATTCAATTTTTGGTAAAATTCAGAGATGAAATTTGCTGACCTTGAAATAACGAATAGCAATCAAAACTAGATTTTAAAGTGTAATCAAAGTGCAGGGAAAGCCCATTAGATCAAGAAATAATGTCACCAGCACTGTATTAAATACATATAAGCAGCAGTATGTTGACATTAATTTGACTTTAATTGATTTTAAGATAGAATGCAGAAAACAAGCAGAAAAAATTACAAAATGGAGTGGAAGAAGTCTTTCGGTACCACACACACACACACACACACACACACACACACACACACACACACACACACAGATTGCAAAAGAAACAATATTTGTATTTCTAATAGAGAGGGAAAAGAAAAAAGAAGAGGGGCAATGAAGGAGAAGACAGACAGTATTAAACTCCACAAAGCTGGACACTCTCACTTTTTCTCTGGTTTGGATTAAATGCATCATGCTGCACTCACACACAGAGACATGTGCATGTACACACAGGCATCAAACCACCGCACAATCGCACATCTCACTTTAGGAAAGCCTTAACTCCTATAAAATCACTTGTTTCATATTTTCCATCATTTGCCAAGTCACCAAATCTGAACCTCCAAAAGCTGGACACTTCACAGTGGTAACCAACAGGGGGCAGTCTTTTGCTCCTATACCTATTACCTCAGCTGCACACACACATACGTCCTGGTAGACTGGGAGACAGGCGACTGCCAGGCCTCAGTGTTTTCTCAGTGTATACCATGTGAAGGCTAACACACACATGCTGCTGCTGCATTGGGAGTGTTCAAGGCTGTAAATCCTGCAGAGGCCAGCCTCAGTACCACACTTGAGATTCACAGAAAAATTAGGAATTTACATACAGCCTTATATTTCATGTAATGAGGAGAGTAGAAGAAAAAGAAGGGATTCTCCTTGGTAGTAAAATATCAGTTGGTATGAGAGGACAGACGTAAAGGTAAGAGACTGGGCATCAATAGTTGTTGTTACTGATTTTGGCAGGTTTTCAGGTCAAATAAAACTGTTTGCATTTAATTGAAAAGTTTGACAAGAGTAGAGATTCACTTTCAACATGGAAAATAAATGAACAGTGTTTCTGCAGTCAATCAAATAAATCCTAAAAAGCCAACCAAATGCTATGGAGCATCTGAGGAATTTTGTGTGTTGCTGTGATTGTTCATTTTCAGAAGATTTCCTATTCCTCCTGCAGTGTCACAATATTTCACATGTCAGATATTTTGACAGCAGTAGATTCCACTCCGTCTGCGTCTGCTGATTGGAAATATTATGACAATAATTGTTCATGCTGACAGCTGATTTTACTGTCTGTAAACGGACTGGGATGCTGCTGTCTGAGGCTGATGCTCAAATTTCACATTCTTTTTCCTATTGTGTCCGATACCTTGTACAAGCACTATCTGTCAGCTCACAAGCAAGACGACTGAAGAAGATGGACTTCTTCCACAAAGCCATCAGCATTAATGAGGTTACCACTGAGTGAACAACACAGTGTCACCTCAGAATGAAAATGAGTGATGTCTCAAACGCAGAGCATGGCTAGAAGCTCTCACATGTCCTATCAGCTCTGCAGCAGTGCTGTGCTTCTCATCTCTACCTGTGTGCTACGCAAGGGCCAACGTAAGTTCAAATCAACCCAGGCAGAATATACTGCTCTGCTGACAACTGAAACACACATAAACACACAGCTTACACATCGAAATACACATCAAATACAGAAAAATATGTAGACTTTTTAGTAATAATAAGATCTCTGCCAGTAAGTCCACTTTTAATACAAAGTCACAACGTCATAATCATACAATCGTACTAACAATCTGACCAGAAATTATTAGTTGATTTATTGATTAGTCAAATGTCAGAACATGTATTGGCAATAATTGATTAATCGTTTAAGTCCATTTCCAAGCAACAATACCAAAAATGTTCTTGTTCCAGCCTCTCAACTGTGATTATTACTGGTTTTCTATGTTAGTAATTTCAATATTTTGGGATTTTGGATCACTGTGGGCTTTAAGAAACTGTGAGGGGCATTTTCTGACAGCTGAGGGACCAAAGGATTAATCAATTGACTGAGAAAATAATAGCCATATTAGATCAATAACAATGATTTCAACTAATAAAATAAAAATTCAAATGTGCATTTCAATGCATTTTAGAGAATAAAAATCAGAGGGAACCACTGAAGGCATCACTTTTAAAATAATAGGTTGCGATTAAAAAAGGACTTTAGCACTTGTAATGTTAATATACTATCCCATAAACTTCAGCTTCTGTACAAGCCTTCAAATACCCCAGAGATCAACCAATAATGCACAAACACACACATGTCATGGACTAACACACTAGCATCACAGAGCCAAAAATGGAAACTACACCGTTTTCTCCCCTTCTGCTCCATCAGCAAACAGCCTTGATTGTTATTGACCATGTGAAGTGTACAGTATCTTGCTTTAGGAGGCTGCTTGATTCTTTTCTCCTTATTTTTTCATTTTTTCTTTCTTTCTTTCTTTTTTTTTTTTTTTTTGGTGTGACTGTTACAGTAACATTGGATTGTATTGATCCAGCTGTGCAGAGCGCCATGCGTACCTCAGGGAAAGCTAGGAGGTTGTACAGTTATCTCCCGGGGTGTAATTCTCAACTATACAACCTACTACCTCAACCTGGGAGCAAGCAGACCTGGACACCAGGGCTTCATGGCTCAGGGGGTTTGAGAATAAAAATGAAGGGAAGCTGCAAACACTTCAACCAGAAAAG
Source organism: Chaetodon trifascialis (assembly GCF_039877785.1). Classification (NCBI taxonomy): domain Eukaryota; kingdom Metazoa; phylum Chordata; class Actinopteri; order Chaetodontiformes; family Chaetodontidae; genus Chaetodon; species Chaetodon trifascialis. The sequence goes on along the minus strand of NC_092064.1, from coordinate 4,719,558 downwards.
GAAGCCACTCATGATCAAGAAAAGGATTCACCATCAGATTTTACATGTTAACTTGATGCACTTTGTTTATGAGATACTTTCATCCCATCTCAAAGTGGTTCTAACATTTTAAGAGCTGCCCTAGCAGTGCAACTGTGTATCTTAGATACACACACAAAGCAGATAAACATGTCTGACTCCAAAGCTTCTCCAAACTCTTTGCGTCACTCTCCCCAAAACACACAAACGAACCCAGCCTTCCCCCAAATGCTGATCAGATTTTGTTCCCTTAAAGAAAAGGCTTGCAGTAGTTCATTTTAAACTGCTAACATGTGGGAGGTAATGGCCGTTTGTGAGAAAACAAGCATAACAACTGTCTGTCGTATGCATCCCCTAATTGGGCCGACGTCTACTTCATTAACACTAGAAAGGCCAAGCTGCAGCTAATTGACTGCTGACTGAAATAGCTGTCTCCTTGTGAGTTTTGCACAAACCAACATTTGAAATACACATAAAGACATGGTCCATTTTCCATTTTAATTGACTGTTTGTTGGCTTTCTTTTAAACTCTCAAAGTCTAATTTTTTTGGAGAAGACTAATTGAACTGTGTGGAAAGTGAAGGACCCCTGGAAGACCCAAACCCAACTTTTCCAAACTTTGGGGTTGCTTGGGAGATTTCTCAGATAGATATATAGATATTTGTTTGAGATAACAGGTTGACAAAATGTGCTCTAGAGGACTCAGGTTTTGAATGTCAAGACAAAACTTTTAAAGCAACCTCAGATGCATTTTTGTCCCAGGATAGGGGAAGCTTTCTAGCCCATGACTGTTTTCTTGCTCAGAGGAAATCAGTACTGCTGGTATCAGCGACGGGGAAACAGTTAATGAAGCTGGTGAGAGCTGGTGAGCAGCCCCCGCTGTATTTTCCTGGTGCTGCTCGGGTCGTTGGAGCTACACAGACGCAGACCTGTAGATACAAGCTTGTGGTGTCAGCTAACACAAGTTCGGATCTACGGGTTCGGGGCCGTGAGCAGATGACTTCATACATCCATCAGCATGTCGAGATGGAAGAAATAAGCCTCTTAGTCAGTAGAACCTTTCATACTTCAAGTTCCTGTCTTTCAGGAACACTTATAATTGAAAGTTAGACGCTATCAATTTAAAACTTAAAACACAAACGGTAACCCCACTTATTGATGAAAATTAATTGGAAAAAATTTGCTTAATATTCAACAAAAAATGGTGAAGTCTTCTTAGGATTTGAAAAAAAAAAAAAAATCACAATTATCTATTTCAAAGAAAAGACAGTGGAGGCCGGAATAAAAGAAATTACGGATGAGTCATTGGCATTTAAGCTTAATAGCTAAAATCTTTATTAAAAAAAAACACTCCTGAAAAAAGATTATTTCCTGCAATTACAAACCAACATACTTCATTCAACATGATCATCTTCACTCAAGTATCACTCTTTAAACTCCACCAGCTCAACTCCTGATCTCACTTTGATCCCACAATGCACTGCATTATACCTATCAGAGTACATATTGAACTTCATGTTGTACTTTATTATTTGCTTACAGGTTATTACTATGCCAGCACTTGTATATCACTCTGTTTCCTCACTGCGAGAGAGTCGTTTCAGTGAGTGATAGGCGGAAAAATTCAAGTGGCTTTCTAAGGGGCATGTTGCTGAGCTCAAATGAGTTGTAAGTAATATAAAACGTTCAAAATGAACTGCAGGAAAATTGCTCTCATAAAACACTGTGTCGGAATTTTGCTTCATTAATACCTGTGGATATCTAACAGGACTTTGTGATGACAGAGAACACTGGACTGTTAAGTAAATACTGCAAAAATAATGGGAATTGTCTTGAATATTTAGGTGACCTGACATGACTTGCTTGATTTGTGATGCTATAGTGGTCAGTGGATGTTCACATTGCGTTTGAATTCAATTAAAGATAAAATATTAAATCCTATTAAAGGTTTGTGTCTGAAGGATGATGCCATGGATTTGTAACGCTACAATATGATTTCTTAATAGAACTACATTCCCAAATTTTCACAAATGTATTAAACCATTAATTAAAATAGAGACAAAAATAATCTGGTGATATTATGCACCTACATGGTATTAAAAGCATTCTCCAATCGATCAAGCTTTTCACCTAAGGTAAAAGCCATAATCCAAGCTCCCGTCTGAAAAGCACTAAAAGTTCAAATGTGGACAGTGTTTCAGCACATTCCTATCTAATGTGAGTAGAGTTGTCGCTGCCCAGCACAAGCAACAAAATAAAACTTGTAAAAAAAGAGAGTGAGTGGTCCAGTTTCAACTTTTAGACTCCATCTGAAGTTCTCTTTCTCCTTCTCTTCCCTCTGCCTGAATTTACATGAGATGTCTGACTTTGAAGCTGTTGCCAAGTTGCTTAAAGTATGTCAGTGGGTCTTCGCCAGTGAGCTGAAAGACACCTTGAGATTGGCCAGACAAAGAGGTCAGCGGGGTCCACAGCACCCTGCTGGCCAGCGCCTCCACCACTGCACCAACATGTGTATGTTTGTGTGTGAGGACGACCCACAAAGCACGACAAAACTAAGACCAGCTAAAGGCCACCACCTGCATTGTTCGGCACTGAACAGTGCCAGCGGCCAAAGCCAACGGCGCTACCCGCCCAGCTCGCCAATCTACCCAGCAACAGAGGTGCTGTGTGTGTATGTGTGTGTGTAGATGAAGGGAGGGGGGTTCAGTAGAGATGAAGAAGTGAGAGGTGAGGAAGTGGCATGTCGTTAGCACTTAACAATAACAATATCACTCAGTGTAAGCAGATAGCCCCGGCTAGCCAGCAGGTAGCGTTCAGTTTAGGCCCCTTCCACCACAGCTAATATACAGTAAACATCACAGAAAAACTCCACTACGGGACAAAAACACAACCACATTGTCAAATATTAAGCGCCACAAAGCAAAGAAAAGAAGTGGAAAAAGCTCGGAGCATATTGGTAGCATGATGACTTACCGATTTGCCTTTATGTTTAGTTTCCAAATGTTTCTTTTCTCTACTCTGCAGGGCCTACGGTGCTTGGCAGAAGGTATAGGCAGTCATGTCCACTGTGGCCCATTAAAAAAAACCCAGCTCAAACATGCAACTACAGTAACAAAACCACCCTGAAAGGGAGCTCGGGGAGAGGGTGGGAAAGAGTGAGACAAAAGAAAAAAGCAAAGGGAAGAGGGAGAGAAACTGGTGGGGGAAAGAGAAGGAGGGGAAAAAGTAAACGATAACAGAAAAACAGACTTTTTTGGGGGTGTTTTTACAATTTCGGTTTACCGCGCGCTAGTAATAATAAGTATAAATAAGCAAAAGAGGTAATCTTTCAGCCTGTAAAACCTTTGCAATCTACAAGCTGCTTCCCTGCACTACGAGCAAATGACAGGCAACATCTGTTTGTAAGACAGCCAAAATCCGAGCCTAAAAAAAAAAACAAAAAAAAAAACGGAGAAAATTGGCTTGATTTTTCTCTTTCTCAGTCTTGAAACTGCAAACTCTCCTTGCCTGTTTGACTCCCTCACTCGCTCAGCTGAATAAGGCAAAACAGAAAAGAGAAAGGGGAGTGTGGAAATTCAGCGCAGGGAAAATGCAGCCATGAAGCCATCCTCCTGTCACCCCTGAACCTCTCCCCTTCCCTTCTTCTCCTCTTCCTTTTTTCCCCTCCTCCTCCCTGCACACTCCTTCTTCCTCCTCTTCCTCGTCGTCTTCCTCTCCCCCCTCCCAAAACGCATGAGGGACAGTCCATCCGAGGTATAGCTACTCCTCAAACAGTCCTTCTCTTCCCAAAACGCCCCACTACTCCGGCACATAAACACTTGGACACACACACTTGTATCCTCGTCTCCCAGAGCGTCCCACACAGCCAGAAGCAGACTGACTGGCTTGCACGTACACACTCATGGATGTGCTAACAAAAGTGCATATACGAAAATACACACGCGCACGCACACACACATTTCTTGGGAAGCTTCCATGCACCAAAAACAAATACCAATCTTTAGTTAGCCTCAGCTGCGAATAGAAAAGAAGGAGTCATTTCGGGACTTGGCTCTGGTTTACCGAGGCACAGATACAGACCATTTCTCCATATGCCTGCCTTTCACAGCTCGGGAGCAGCTCCAGATTTGACTGTATCATAATACTGCGAAAAACGTCCTCTGTCACTGATATCTTTTGATAACATCCAGCTCCAGTAATAGGACCGTGAGAGTGGCCGACATTCAGCAAACCAGAAAAGCTGGACTTGTTTGTCGTGTTTTCAGTCTCAGAATTAATAGGTAGGGTTGTGCAGTTCTCCAAATGGTAGTGGCAGCACATGAGCTCTGCTCCATTATTGGACATAAGTGGGTGCCAAGTGAATCAATACAGCACACAGAGACAGAGAGACAGCTTCAATTTAAGCTGCAGGAGCTAAGATACACATACTACACTGAGGTGCTGCAAGTTTACCCTGTTTCCCCAAATTAAATTCAGGTGGAAAATAGAGATATTTCCTATAATTCAAACCTGAAAGTATGATACGACACGTCTCCTTACAGCAGTGAACGAGCGCTAACGTCCACAGAAAGCTGGACTCACTAAAATCATCTGTTTTCCTCCCTCATCTCTTTGGTATTCTTTGGTACGAGGCATCACTGACTGGCTGGTTTGGTAAACAGGGGGATGCTGCATGCTGACATCACATTACAGGAATTCTGGGTACTCAAGTGTAAGAAATAGATCTTCCAAAAATAAATTCTATCCACTCATCTGGGTAATTATGGATCCCGTTGCAGTTGTGGGCAGAGCACTAAGATTCTTACCCAAATTTGAACTACACCAAACCTAAGCCAAAGCACAGCCATATCTGATTGTTTTATATTACTTAGATATCACATTCATAGATCTTTATATTTAAACCGAACTGTCTCAAGCCTTTTTAATCTTACGCCAACATCCAAACTTCCACTGGACCAACCACAGCACTTTGGTTATTGTGTGATCTATAATTTTGCCACCTATCCTCACGACTTTCTGCAAACTAGCCCCAGCTTGTGTCTCTCGTGTATCGTCATTACAATGGAAGGATCAGGTTTTCTAAAAGAAAAATCCTGGACAATCTTCGAAAAAAGCTTTCAAAAAAATTGTTCATCAACTCTGACAGCTGGTTTGAAGACATAAGCAGAATCCTTTCCAGAAAGGTGTGTATGCAAATCACGAAACTAGAGAAATGGATTAAAATTATCATGAGAGGCACAAACCGTGGAATCAAATAAATCTTCCCTCTTGACTTTCATATGCAGCTATTTCATGTTAGCAATTAATGGGAAAAGGATGGAAAAAAGATCCAATAGGTGATGGCTCCTCTAACATCTATGTGTCCAAAATAAAGTTTGTTTTTTGGCAGCTAAAACCCAGCTAACATGCTATGTTAGCATACAAACTTCTCTGCTGCCTCTTACTGTGATTTTTGGGACCATCAACAAAGTCTCAGGAAAAAAAAAACATGAACCAATCCAGTCTTGTGCTCTGCATGAGGGGCAAAGATGTAACCCTATTTGACCTGTCTGTTTTTTCTGTTATGATCTCTAATCCATCCTTCATTCATCCTTCACACACTGACTCCAGTACGACCTCTAGCACAGAGATACTGTAACTACTGTTGCATAAAGTTTCCTTCAGGGACAAAAAAACAAATAAATGCCTTTAACTCAAAGTGGATCCATGATAATCTTGCTGTAATGAAATTTTACTGTGTCAAGCCTTTAGCCTGAGACGGGGTTCATACAGAAAGATGTGTTTGCTGCGGTCCTTGTAATCCCTTCAAATTGCTTCTCATACAGAAATGAAAGTTGTATGGTGCCATTTCATAGATTGTGGATTATGGGTTCTGCCTCAAATGCACAGGATGAACCCAGACTTGAGTTTTACTATCTTGGACTGTAACCATGAGCGTTTGGTCTGACTGGAGCAGCTCTCTGCAGGCTGGCTAGCCTACATGTTACTCTAAATGAGTTGAAACATGATAGAATGATCCTCCTTGTCCTCCCACTTGAAGACTTCAGGATTAATCCTCATCCAACTTCTAATTCAAACAGCTCCTTATAAACTAAACTCCATGCAAATGAGGACTCTATAAGTGTGCTGTTTTACATTTTGTTGAAGTTTATTGGCACTTTCTTTCATGCAGCGTGAGCGGCTTGTCTTTAGTGTCTTCAGGCGTGGAATATCACCCCTTTCCAAAATTCAGTGTCTGTACCCTTTCCATCTTCTCTCCTCTCTTCTCTCTCTTCTCCCTCCGCCTGATATTCTGCTCACGCACAACTGCGGCAGCCCTCCTCCAATCGCTGGCATTAATCCACACCTCAGACCCCCCAGACACACTGTCTGCTCTCCCACAATGCACCTCAGCTCCAAAACTTTCCCAGACACATTTGGCCTTCTCTCTATCGCTTACCTCTCCCTCCCTCTTCAGTGCCTTTTCTTTCACTCGGTCTCCCCATGGCTCTTCATCGTCCAGTTTCATTTGCTCTGCCTCTTTCTTTCTCAAACTCTCTAAATTTCCCCTTTCTTTCCCTCTATTCAGCCACTGCCTGTCTGACAAAAGTATCTCCTAATCTTCCCCAGAGTCCATTTGACATAAAATGGCGGCCTTGCAACCGACCAATACCGGTCGTCCCTCCAACACTGGAGAGCAGAGCTACACTCTGCCTCAGTTGTTTTTTGAAGTTTTAGATTTGAGAGTCTAAAATATTTTTATGTCACAGACCCCCAAGTAGACCAACAATACAGTCCTAAAGTCTCTAATTCTGATAATTAGAAAATAGGTTATAGCAATGCGTTTCTGCATCTGGATTTAGCTTGGTGGCTCATTATTCCTCACTGGCCCCAAATCGCTTATTTTTCTCATTTTTATTATGTATAATTGGTCAAATGGAGACATTATGACATCACTTCAAGATATTTCTCCCACAGCTGCCACAGTTGATTTTGAATTTGTTTTGCACAACCCAGAACAGGAATGATCATTGTCACCTTTTCAGCATCAAAAAATGGTTCAAATTCAGTCATTTTTCGCTGACATTCAACAAAAATCCCATCACGCATGAAAAAAGGAGAAATCTGTCCACCACAGTAGCCACCAAATTTCTGAGGGTTATTCTGTAAAATGAACTGTAAGAAATCACTTTAAGAAGTAGACAATGCAGGTTCGGCTAATTTTACAGTACGCTGCAATGTTATTCACTACATTTAACCTTTGGAATACAATCAATGTCCAAGGCTGAATATACCAAATAAGACATAAGTACCGTCAGGATTCTGCTACCACGAGGAAAAGATCACTCAAATATCCATTAAAGGAGGATCACAGATGTCAGTCATAAAAGCAGAGGAGCACCTGCAGAGGACCACCAGAGATTGAACTTATCAATTGTTTTCCTAATCTTCGCTGGGATGCCAGCCTCCTAACATTCTTGTACTGCACGGTCACTAATTTATTGCATGGTGACTAATTTATTCTTTGGCAATCGACTCCCACGAAAGAAAAGACCCCTCTTCAAAGGCCACTAATCAGCATCTGTTGGCTTGGACTGCTAACTCCCCTCTGACAGTGTTTTCCTCATAAGGGTTTTAACGTTTATCTGTGATCTCGTTTGGCTCCGGTCTTGGGAATCTTTCTGTTGTGCTGGGAGAAGACAAAGCTAAGAGGATTGAATTCGGAGCTAAAGGCAGACATGATGGGAAGTACAGATAGAAACTGGAATGAGTCAGTTCTCCTCGGAGATAAAGACTCATCCAAGAAGCAATTAATAAGGAATGAGTTGTATTTTATTGAGATGTGATTACAAGGCAACTTTCACCTCCCCCCACTCACAAGAAGAATTTGACAAAAAATTGAAGGAAATCGTTATGGTACATGCTAGGTTTTGTCTTCAGAAATGTATTGTTAGCCAGGTGGAAAAAGAAGCCCAGTATCTCTAGCAATAATGTTCATGTACTGCAGGACGATTCGGCATCTCACAGTCTATGCCAAGGTTTAGTGCCAATGCACTCACTGTGAAGTTGTGTGTCCTATATGTAGCATGTAGCCAGTTCAGTTTACATGCAAGGGACCAGAGTTTGTGAGACCTACAAGATTGCAACCATAATCTTACAATCACACCTTAACCCAAATGCCATAACATGATCTGTCCTTAACCTTAACTGTATCGTAGTTTCTGGGTACAGATATTGTGGAAAGCAAATATTTTACAGATGTATCAAGTGTAAAAAACTAAAATAAACTGTCACTGCACAAAATCCATCTACGGATATAGCTTAAGTATGGCTTGGTCAGACAACTCAAACATCAACATTTTCACTGAAACACATAATGCATAGCATATTCATTTCTTGACAGATATATTATAATCTGAGCAATCTGCATCAAATCAATCATTTTGGAGGTGGGTGATGATTTCTGGAAATTCCACAAAGTCATTATTGGCCTCATGTATCAACAAACAGATTCATCGGTCTAACCCTGCCGCCCAGCCTTTTGTTTGCCTTTCTTGCTGTCCTTTTGTTTCCTTCATCGTACCAAACGCTCTCTCTCCTCTCCTCCTCCCTCCTCGCAATCCCTTTTGCCTTCATTGCCTTTCTTCCTCCTCTCTCCATCTCTGCCCGCCCCGGCAGACAACCCCTCCACCCCATCCCCCCTCTGTGTTTGTGTCCTCATCTGACCCTGCTTGGCCTGAATCGCTGTCGGTGCCCATTTGGATCGGGCACAGCTGGTGCTGCCGCTGAAAGCCGAGTGCCATTACCGCCGCTGTCTACTGTCTGTCCTGTCTGCCTGTCTGTCTGAGCAACACATCTTGATAATCGTGCTACAATTTTTTGATGGTTTTAATTCATTAATTATACTTACTCTTGCATGCTCTTTATTTTCTGTGTTGCATCCTTTTTATGCTTTGCTGTAATGACCCCCGTCCCTCCAGAGGGAATTATTTAAGCTTTATCTTATTTGCTCTGCCATTCAGGAAATATGAAGAAAATAGAAAATAAACACACAAGAAGGTACAAATAACAAAACTAAACGTGTCAGCCATTTCAGAAAAGGACGACAACGCGCGGATTAGAGGAAGGGGGAATTTGTGCTCCTCTCAATCCAATCAGATGTCACAGGTCGATAAAGTCCAGGAAGTGCAGAGTGTGTCTTTGCAGCTGATTGGATGGCGTTGTAGCAATAGCTCACTTTGTGCCAGTGTCAGATAAGCTTGCTGAAAGCCTGAGAGCAAAATCAAAGCCTGCTGTGCAGAGCAGAGAGTCGGAGAGAAGCTCAGATAACACGTTTTGAAGCAGTGCATAAGAACAATACTAAGTACTAAATTGTTATAATACAATTTAAAATATTTAATGGGGCATGTGTCGAGTCAATGACAGTTTTGTACATAGATATTGTACATGTGATTATATTGTACAACATTAATCTGTGATCTTAATGGGATTATAATATTTGAATTGAATTGAATTGTTTTAATTCCCAAAGGAAGTTGTAAATTTACTATGAAAGTAAAACTCTTGCTTAACTGAACCTTCACCAGTCTTCATTTGGTGCTCACTATGCCTGTCAGGTCCAGCCTCTGGGAGGTCTTTTTATAGCATGTAGAAAATATGACAAAGATGTTTCTAAATTACAATGTCTTCAATTATTATGTTGATCAAAGGAGTTGTGACTTTTAAGAAGGTTTGGAGGTGAAAAATTCTGATTTTTGCAACACTGCATGGGGAGTTATACACTGAGCACACTGTTGGTTCAGCACTTGAAACAGGGATCAAGGCTATCATAGCATACACTGGATAGTTTCATTTCAAATCTGACCTCTCCCACATTGGCCTCCAAAGAGAAAAAGAACATAGTAAAAAGGGAATAAGAATAATAACACTAACAGCAGCATTGAACTATGACTTGGTGGATAAACTCCACTGTGTAATGTATGGTTACAACATTGTGTTGTAGAAAGATAAATAAATTAACCTTGTACCTTATGGAGGAGTGTACTTATTCCATTTTCTAGTAACATAAAGTCCCTAAAGTAGTTCAGTTCAGTTCGAGGACAGAAAACTGGAAAAGGGAAAATGGACTGGAACATACTGATTGATTTGCAGCCTTTAACTGTGCACACAGACTCATGTTTCACTCGGGTCTTCATCAGAGTTAAACTGATGTTTAGCGAGTGAAGCCCACTCAGTGTAGCATGGAAGGGAGAGGCTGATATCAACATTTTGTTAGACACAAGACATTAAGGAATGGGAAGGTCACAAAAAGCTGAAAACTGTCCTTTTACAATGATTTGCAAAAAAACAAAAAAACAAAAAAAAAAACAAAACCTTATCACTAAAACCTAAAACATGTCTACACAATCAAATGTTTTCAGAATAAGTATGTAGTCAGAATGCAAGAAAGTCTGTTCACCCCCATGTTACATGTGAGATAGCAAGTTAAACATGAATCGATCTCTGTTAATCATACATTTAATAGTATCTACTGATGCTATAAAGAACAGTTAATAATGACATAAAGAATGTGTAGGTGTGCAAGTCGGGAAACTACTTAAGAACAGTTATAATAATGTTAATTATCAAAATTATTGCTGGTATGTGTCGTGTGGCTTTTCACCACCACTGTGTGCAGGCTGCTCTTTTCTCTTCCTCTTTTGTGTACCTAGGACTTTTTTTTTCTTTTTGCAGTAGTCTCAAAAGAGATGTTGAGTGTCTTTTTTTTTTATGATAATACTGTAATGAAGTTCTGTATTCGTGACATTAGTTGCATGACAACTCTCCCGTGAAAAACGCCGGTGAGCAGCAGCTCAAGGCAGGGTTATACACCCGATTTGTTAAATGTAATTGAAAGTAAATTGTTGACAAAGAATGGGGTTTAGAGATTACAGTAGTTTGTGTAACCAACCAGTGGTGGACAACACTGACTGGGTAGTGAAGTATATTTAATTAAAGGCTATATAATAAAATGGCATACACCATAAAATATTTTCAGTCTGCAGACCTGCAGCCTTTTAAAACATGTACAAACAAACAAACAAAAAAATGTTCTTGAGCGGTACAGGGATGAGGAGGTGACCATGTCTCTCTCTGGACTGTGACACTCAATGATGTTTCGTGCCATTTTATTATACAGGAAAAGATTAAAAGTCCCATTAATTGTGTTACAATTAAATTGCCCTGACTCAGTTAAAAGTGGTTTATAGCAGGTTCCTGGCCTGCAGCACATTAAAGACAGAATCACATTACAATACACAATAAAAACAGAAGCAATCTACAGAAACAAGACCATAACAGAACATCAACAAATACACTGTTAGTTGGTAGCTGCATGATGACTATGACTATTATTAGATATGTGTAAATAGGGTAAATTATAAAAGCTATAGTTGATTGACACTGAGGTAAATATTTAAGTTATACATGATTAACATTCAGGTAATTATTTAAACATTATTTAAGTTACTGAAAAGGGGTTGGATCATTTAAGTGCATACTTCTTTCTTCTTTTCAGACATGCAATTTATTTAGTTTATTGAGAATTTGCTGTACATTTTCACAGTTTTTTTTTATTCCCTATTCTTGTCTTGTTTTTTAATCATCAGTTGCTACATGTTTGAAATCAAATCCATTCAAATCAATTCAGTTCAATTTTGCACATAATAATGCAGTGAGAAATTAGTACCTATGACTTTTTAATCACACTCAGCCTATTACATTCCAGCTGTAGCCTCTGTATAGATGCGAAATGCAAACTAAAGGCTCATAGCAACAGATGTCTGTTTGCTGCATTATTTCACCTGAGACTGGTCAGCAAGCCTATAGCCCTGTGGACAAATCTGCCTGTGAGCGGAGCAGACCACTTTTTGAGGCACACAGCTGCATGAAGCCAATCAAATTCCATGCCGAATTTTCAGGACTGTCCAATCAGACATGAGAACTTTTACTTTGGAAGCAATTGCAGCTTGAAGTCGTCTGGGCAGCAGTGAAACTGGCTGTGAACCTGAATTTAGTGTAACACAGTGAGTGCTACAGCATGAAATGGATGCTGCAGTGCCATCCCTGCAGGTCACAGTCTGGCCCTGCCGCTGCCCTGAGATCAGCCTGCTCTCCCTCATCCACTGCCTGTTATCACTAGTGTGAGCTACAAATAATGATGGAAGGCTCTATCTGACCATCAAATGTCATGCCAAAAACAAATCACGTGATTTCTTCAAATCAAATTGTGAATCATACAATATTGTTTCAGTAACATTGCGTATGGCTCAATTGATGTGGCTGAAAAAATGTGAGGATTGATATTGATTTATGGCTCATTTTTTCTGTGGTCATTAGTTCATCAAAGAGCAACATAACATAATAACATAAATGAGTTGATAAATAAATGAACTTAGGTCACTTTGTTTCATCTCTGACCACACCCAACAGTGATGTCAGACTGTACTGACCACTGTACACGTCTACATACACTTCGACCACTGGAGGTCAGAAAAACCAGTCTCTTTGTATTTGGCTGCAATTAACATTTTTCTTATGTAGTATTCAATATCTTCTGCTAGAAAATTGTTTAGCATTTTCATATTTGTATTCAGCAGCAGCCAACGTAATGACACCTGTAAGTTGTCACTAATAGGCAATACAATAACACCTTTAACCTGAGTGGAATGTACACTTACTCTAACCAAAGAAATGTCAGGATGAAAAAATAAATATAACCATACAGTCAAGAAAAGTAAGCAATTATGTAGGAAAAACATGTTTGAAATAAAATGTACACCTTATAAATTTCTTTATAGTAAATTCATTTGTGTGTGAGAGTTATGGTTAATGACCTCGAAATATATATTGTTCCTCGTACCGCCAGTCCATTACTCCTCGTATTTTTCTTCTAACCCCGTTCTCACCTCATCTCCCTCCATTCACCTCAGTCTTGTTCAGCAGAAATATGTATGTTATGCAACGCCTTTTGTCTAAAGCCAAAGTCTTTGACCCTTCCACTTTTACAATTGGCTGCTTGTTAAGCAGGTGATTGTTATTTCAGGTCCTTCATGTATTTTCATAGTGAGTCCAATTAAGCAAGCAATTGTTATAATTATCATTAGGCAAAGGCAATCAACATTTTACCAACACAGACTGTTTAATTAGACTTAATAAAGCATCTTGATTGCTCATTCAGTTAAAGGCTTTTGTGTGTTACATGAGGTGAACCTCCGGTTGAGTGGAGTGGGTTGTGCTTGCAAGTTACTGTATGTTACCATGAAAGTTAATGGGTGGTTGAGTTGCCTACTGATGATGAAGTACAGTAAATGGATAAAGAAGTAGAATTGAGTGTTGATCACCATGTGAATGGCTATAGTTCTTAACCTTTTTCTGTCTGTCGTCTCTCCATAGGCCTGACACTAATTGTCAGGTTCCAAATGTGTTTATTTGAATTGAATGGAAACTCTAGTATTTATTATTTAAGACTTTTAAATATGTAGTGTTGCAAAACTTTTTTTTCTTTCTCGAAACTAGACATAAAGATCCTGCAATTGTTAATGTTCATGCTTGGCTTTTTTTTGTCCTTTTTTCCCAGCAGGTTTGGTCAAGTTACTCTGCTGCCACTTGGAGTGGCAGAAGCTAGTTTCAACCTCAGCATGTGGTATTCATGTGCTGCTACTGAATGCAACATATTGCTTGGATTACATGCAGATCTGTATTAATATGTTAAACCAAGCTAGTGTTTATAAATTGTCAAGAAACACTGAAGATACAAATGGCAAAATTTAGATGAATAAATAATACAATTAAAAAAAAACAAAACAGAAGCAACAGAAGTGTAAGTGTAAAATGCATAAAAGCAAATTTTGAAGAAAAACATCAAAAATTCTAGTGTGCACTGTGCTGCTGGCGCAACTACTCCCCCTTCTCATCTCAGTCCCACCCAGCGGTGCAACTCAGAAGGAGGGAGGGGAGAAGGCGTGGAGTGGGTTTGACACAGCCGAGTCAAATCTTCACCAATCACACCAGCTCCTCGCCTCACCTTTAAAAACGCCGCTGGTGAGGTGCATGGCAAGTTTCGAGGATGACTGAGTCCGCACAGGAAAGTGTCCGACGCCCAAACTTCTCCCAGGAAGAGACTGACATCACTCATGTCTAAATATGAGGTCCTTAGATGGTAAATCCTCCTCCTCCTCCTCCTCCTCCTCCTCCTCCTCCTCCTCCTCCTCAAAGCAATGATGTACTCCATCTTTGTAGATAACGTTAAGCATTACAATGATAACATTTGTATTTGGAATGAAATGATGTGGGTAATAGCGGACAACGATCATCACTTATGTTTTTTCCATGTGTCTGTCTCTCTGTCTCTGAGTGCTCTGAGATAGATGCAGTATATATGCTCTGTAGGATGCCACGGCTGTTTCTGGTTGGCACAGCGACGTTAATCGATTAGTTTACATCCCTGTGTCACCTGTGTACATTCGGTCAGGTTGAGTGACCATTACGCGTGCAGAACGCGCTTGCGATGTGGTCAGATGAGATGCTGATCAAAATATATAAATTTAGTTCTGACTGTATGTGCTGACTCAGATAGTTGCATTGAATCGTGGCTGTTGCTAATTATTGATCGCAGTGAAATGCCAGACACTGTGGAAACCTGCCTGTGAGGTATTGGTGATGTGGGCGCACGACTCCACCGGTTTACGAAAATCCATTTGCCCAGCGGTGCACCGCTGGTGCACAGAGTCGACCAGGTCTGGGGTGGCGAGCTTTCAGCACACTTTTGCGCCGCCGGCATGGCCCCCCTACTGCGCCGAACGCCCATCCTGGTGTACCTTTGTGTGCCTCGGTTTACCAAAATACCAAGTGCACCGTGTGCCTGCCTACGCTACACGAAAATACCAGTGCTCGGGGTGCGCACCCTGCGCCGCGCCACCGTCGGGGACGAAAATAGAGCCCCTTATGTTAAATAACCAAAAGTACTGGCAAAACATTAAATTATGTCCTCATGTCACTTGTGGTAAGAACCTGATTAAGAAGATGGGTTTTCATTTCCTTTAAACTAACCTTTGTTTTTTCTGTACTGCATTTTGTTTAAGCAAAGCTGTTGTACAAGCAAACATAAACAGTATTTCATCTTGAGAAATGATTAACTGTATGTTGTTAGCAAAGCTGATGTAGTTATGTATGCTGATGTGATTTTAGTGCTAAGAGAGAACATACAAGTTGAGTTGCATATCATTACTAAATGGGTGAAAATGAACAAATTAGTATTGAACATTCTTGTTGAACACATTGTTCTATCTGTGTTATGACTGATGTTGTTAGATCGCTTGTTCTGTCACACTTGTACTGGCTGCTCACCTGAGCAAATGCTGCTGATAAATATCAAAAAAGAAAACCTTCAGATTGTTCAGAATAGAGCTGCCAGATTAGTACTTCATTGTTCTTACTGCACTAATGTGCTAGAGATGCACAAACAACTATCTTGGAAAACAATCAAGTCTTTTTTTTATTCGTGCAGATGTCATATGGAATAATACACAGCACCTCTTTTGTTAAAAATTAGCATACACCAGCTTTTGTCAAGGTTATAGGACCAGAGGAGTGAGATCTATTCAGATGGCAGTACCTTTTTCCTCGTACAGATTGCATATCAAGAACTGGTCTGTATAGAGATTTGTCAGCTTCCTGACAGTATTCGACAAGTCAAAAATAAATCTTCCTTCAAGAAGTCACTAAACATGAATAAGTTAATCTATCTTATCACACAGCTAAGAAAAGTAAAAAATGTTATTCCTGTTTTAGCTGTTTTCTTACCTCTTTGCTTGTTTTTTGGTGTTTCTTCACAATTTTTGCTTTTTGCGTCTCCTATGGGCTGTTATAGGCGTAGAATTACTTCATGTTTTTAATCTGTATGCTCGGTTTATACTGCATTTTTACGTCTTATTGATACAGTGTGATTTGAATTTGTATTTGTCAATAAAATGTTGTATTTAAGAGGTTTGCTGAATTTCACGACACAGATAAGTGTCAGGTACAGTATGGCTACTGGCAGCTGCGCTGAAGGGTTTTTAAACAAAAATCTGGCCAAATGACAAAAGCCATCATCCAAACACGAATAAGTTCTGTGTCTGACCTGCTTCATTTGCACATGCCCGATTTGGAGGATTTTTGAGGTGCCTGAAGTAACCCTGCCCTCTCTGTCCTTTTCTCTATCTTTCCCTCTTCCTCCTTCTCCCCTCTCTTTCTGTCATTTTCATTTACTAGTCCCCCATGAAGGACAGCCACTGAGAGCTGACAACCTGGCTGCCTGCCATTCGTTCTCTGCCAGTCGATTTATTTTGCACCCCACCTCCACCCCCTCCGCGCCAATACCCATCATGCATTTGTCAGACACTGTCTGGGTAATGGTGGTGGTGCTGCTGCTGTTGCTGCTGCAGCGTTGTGAGATGAATATAAGCGAGAAAATAACTGCTTTTGTTCAATCTTATATTTTAAGATGAGATGTGTTTATTGGTTGAGAGGACGTGCCCAAAATGAGTTCAAAATCCTGCTGATTGACTGTTGAGTCCCAGATTATAATGGCAGTTTAAATGCCTCTCACAGTAGAAAATGGAAAAATACCATCAACAATCAATGGCATTACATTCATCAGAAAGTACAATGCAACATTTGCGCTACAAGTTTGCTGACAAAAATTTCAGACAGCCAGCAGCAAGAGAGTCTGGCATTGGCCCTGAGAGAGAAACCCAAAGAGTAATGTTTGATCGTCAGATTGGAGAGATCAGGATTATTTCAAGGCCAGGATACAGACTGCTCCAGACAAGTCTTTCAGAAAAGGGCACAATTCTTGCATGCAATCATCCCACAAAACGATCAAGATGAATGCCCTGGAGCTCTTTCTACTGAGGAGGATGGTGACCCCTGCTTTGTGGGTATGGTTCTGGATGTCTGGTGCAATTCCTACTTGTTTCCACGGCTTCTCAGGACTGTACTTTAAAATTAAGTAGACGCTAGGGTCCCTGCTGCAAGGTTTGCCAAAGCTGATGGAAACAAGCTGAGGTTGTCTATCACCATTCGGGGAGCTGTGAACAATGAGCGTCTGGTGGCCTTCTTTCTTCTTTCCTTGTAATCCCCACTCTAATTTTTGCAGATATGCAACCACTTCGCCAAACAAGAAGGTTGATATTGGATGATTCTGCAAAACATGTAGAATGATAGCTTTTTTTTCTTTAATGTCCAATACAAGTGTGTTTTATAAATTCTTGCTTTGAACAATGTCTGCACATGGCAAGTATGGTAAGGGAAAAATATGGCAAATAGTAAAGTTAGGATTACGGTTAGACAATGAAAATACTATTCCAAGAAAAATGAAAGATCAAGTGACAGTTAATAAACATATGAATGTTAATTGCTGACGCCTATCCACCTCCTTGACCTCCACACCCTTACTTTCCACCTTGATCCATAAAGAGCTTCCTGAATTGGCACTGAATGTTGGCATTAGACATAAATTGAAAAGTGCACATCATTCAGCATTACAATAAGTCTTGGGATACCAGGCAGCCAATACAAGGACATTTTATGATCTTTACGCAATGGCCATGGCACCCAGTTGGCCCAATGACTACTGTACAAATATGTTATGAATTCAAGTAGCAAATATCTAATTTGTTATTGGTTTGGTATTGCTTTAGTACACAAAACTTCACAACCAGTAAGGTTGCACCTAGCTGGAACATGGAGGCTTCATGTGTCACTTCAAAGGTAGGCGCCCTATTTTAAAGGCAAAATCAGAACAGACAGTGTGAAGTGGTGGGTCTTGGGTACATTGAACGTATTGGCGCCTTCAAATGCACCTGTTATTTTGGTTCAAATAAGCGTAGTGGCCCTATGAGCAAAGGGGTTGGGTGAAGTGGAATATAGATCAGAGTGTGATGATGACTCACTTTCTTCTCAGCCAGTTACATTACTTGTCACATAGCTCTGCAACAGCTGTGTCAATCACTGTGAAGCATGACAAAGAAGCCTTGACAAACGGAGAGGGCTTCTCCAGGAAATGGAAAGTCCAAGACCCAAGTTCCACAAAAATACCAACAATTTCCTTTGACCCATTATTTGCATGAAAATCTCACTTGTCTGTGCCTCTCCTCACACCTTTGCCCAATGAACAGCCATGTTGGGCATGAAAATACTGCACAGATACTTGTGAAGCTCAAGACAATACCAAGCTGCCAGTTCAACTTGTTGAAGAGCACCCACAAAAATAGAGGCCTAAAGACCAGGGTATGTTTAAAACAAGGTAGTTCAAAGGACATGACATCAGACTGCAAAAGTTTAAAGCTGCTCAGAACAGACACACTGGAGGGTGGAGCGAAACACTGGTGTCATAGAGAGGGGGAGACAGGATAATTGTAGACATTGGGATACGGGTGCAGACTTCTGGATAGTCTCTCCTCCATTGCATTCATGTTGTTGCAGTTGGCTGTGCACACAAAAAATGACTGAAGTAGTCGTGTGGAGAATGAAAATAAAGCTTGAGAAAGAAGTTCAAATCCTACATATTTCCACACCTTGAAGTGACCATGGTTGTTGGATTGTCCATTTGGGAAAGTTACAAAAACTGTTGGACTGGGGCTTTTTTTAGCCAGTGTAACCATGCATTTATCAGATTAGCTTTGCAAGCAGCTAATCATGCATATGTTGGTAAAATGCTGATTTTGCAAAACTAAATCTATGGGGAAAAAAAAGTGCTTCTGCTCGAGTTTGAGGCCAAATGGCACTACGTAGAAAATGAATTGCAGTTTATATTATTTCAACCCAAGTTAGGCCGTTATACCCATACTAATCAACTCAACTTAAAAAAACGTCCACCTCAGGGATAGATCTCGCTAAACTTGCATTCATGATGCACGTTTTATTAACAGAGGTAGAAGTCTGAGGTGGGAGAATGTCACAGAGATGGACTGCTCAAGATTTCTGTGTAATCTCCAGAGGGTAGGGAAGAAAATGTTGTCGCTGTCTGGGTTCCTGTGCTAGAGTCTATAAGATCTGCACTATGTAGCACCACATGATTTTTGGTGAAGATTTCTGGCACGCAACATTTCCCAAGGTGAAGACACAACCAATGAAGTTGTTAAGTCACAGTTTGACTGTTAATGGTGCATTATTAATCATAAGTACTCTCAGAATGAGCGCAGTGTCTGTGAGTGGTGTATCCTTGGTGTGTCTAAATCAGGTCTGCTTTAATCAAACTGCGATTCAGCTCAATACAGTGGAAGATTTGACTCAAGTCTTGCCAGAAAGCCCTCCCTATATATTTGACTGGCAGAAGGCCACAGGATGTGCTACGAGGCTGTCATTACAGCAAAAGGGTGGCCTTTGCTAAATAAAACAAAAGAGAGGGAGAGAAAAAAAAAGATCGAAACACATGGATGGCTACTTATTTAGTAATGAACTTCACATGCTGTAGGCTTGTTCAGAAACACATGCAAATGGTCCACATCTGCATGGCTCAGTGGAAAAGGGAGACAAAAGAAAAGAGCAAAGTTGCATGTCTGTATAGAATTTTGCATGGTGAGGATGTTTCAAAGTTTCTATAATTTCTGAAAAGGTTTTAGTAAGTTATGGTCAATAAAAATGTATTTTGTTATTATTGCTAAAATGCATTATTTGTCTGCCAAAACCTCTTAAACCTTGTATTTGTATTATTACTTCCAGAGGTCATTCATGGCAATAGTTCTAGGAAAATTTTGAGGCACTGTGGGGTTGTAAGATGGCAACATCGTGCAGTCTATGATGTCTAAATATATTATTTAATCCTGGTATTATTCCTGCCATCAGTCTTCACAGCCTCTAATAAACAAACATACAATTAAAACATTACAGCTAGCATGTCACCAAACAACTATACCGATCAAATGCCCTTTTTGTTCAGCACAGAAAAATAATGCTTAAAATACATAAGCATATAGTGTTTGCCTTAGAAAATGACTGCAGTTGTATGTGCATAGGTTGTGTGAGGACACACTGTAATTTATGCTGCTGGATCCTGAGTGGAGACAGCCAGCCGGAGGATGCCTGGCCCAGAGAAGAAACATGCCAGGAATTTTAGAAGATGGCTCAGCAGCAGCTCCAGATGCAGGCAGAGTGGGAGGCTGTATTACTTATAGAAAAAGGAGTATAAGGAGCTAAAAGGACAGGGGAATAGGATGCCTTCTGGTATGAATGGAACAGAAGACAGAAATGGAGTGAAGGGGAGAAAGAGATTGAAAGAGGAGGGCAAACGGTAAGTGAGGTGCAGCAGGGAGGCAGAGGAAGGGAAAGGAGGAGGACAGAGGGAATAGTAAAAGAGGCACTGAGACTAGATGAGGGGAGAAAAACAGGAACAATACAGGTACGGAATAAGGCAAAGACGCAGAGACTACCCGGAAAATATAGTTTTTGAAGGCTTACATCAATAGACTGACATATCTATATTCAAGATATTTGAATTAATCTATGCCAAATAATGCTGGGGAATGATTTTCTTAAAGGCATAAAATCAGTCAATTTTGCAATGTGACAAGCTAAAAATAGATACAATATGACAAGAAACATGAGCATTCATGCAGCTTGTAAACAAATTTTCAGGTAAAATCTATTTTAATTTTTTTCATTTAGAAGGCTAACAGTACAATTTTCATCCAAACTGTTGATCATTTCTGCTGCAAACACCCATCACAATTATCCGTTCAGCTTAAACTTGCTAAACTTGCTGTAATCATGCAAACTCATGGTTTTTCTGAAAGTGCAGCCACTTTCAGTTTACCTCCAAATGCAGAGGTTTTGAATATTTGACAAAAACTGTCAGCTTGTTCACAAATGGTCTGATCCTCTGACTGATCAGGCCCGTTGGACATATTTTTAATTCTAATGTTGCCACTTTCTTTCTTAGTTGATTATTTTGGTGAGTATAATATTATCATATGCTATAGGACTGGTGGCTAGAGCCACAAAAATAAAAAACAAATTGTGATAAACTGTAATTTTCTTTCAATGCTTTCACCGAAACTACTACACCGAAACTACCCACAATAACAAGATGTTGTTTTCATTGTAGAATTTATTAGTATTAAACAGTTTTCATTGAACGAAATAAAACCCTTGTTCTTCTATAGCTGGGCCCAGACATTTTCTCCACAGGCAAACAAGCTGTAAAATGAGAGGTATCTGCCACCAGTCTCTGCACACAAGCTGCTTTGACTCAGTATTGCATGTCTATACAGCTGATGGACAATGTCCAATAAATATATAAGGCAGGGGAATCCAATCAAAGGTTCAGATCAGATGAATTCATAAAAATGATGCAATGCATCATTCTGATCCTAAAGACAAGTAGTAATCAACTTCTACAATTAATAATGTAATCAATAAAGCTGCATTACACCTACTTTCAAAGTGAACAACACTGACTAGTTGATACACACTTTTTCATAGAAGGTCAATATCAGCCCCTTATAATAGAAACCCAATTTATCAGCAGAGACCCTTCTACAGCTGTAGTTGTTCTCAGCTGCATCATTTCTCATGCAAAGTACTTGAGTTCTCTGGTGCATTTGGCCATATGGGAACATTGTGATGCACTTTATTTCACAGACAGATGATAACGGGTGAGGGAAGAAGGCAGAGACACGAAGGAGGAGGGGGAGCAGTGCTGTCTATGACTTCCTCCAGCTCTTTCAGCCCTCGAGAAGAACAATGATTTCTTCCCCTAAATCTGCTGCAGCACTCCAGCACAGACAACACCACTGAGAGGTGTTTGGCATTAAAGAGATAGAGGATGAATACCCCCATGCATTACTGAAAACATTAACTTCCTTAGAAAGCTCTGCATTGAAGTAGCAGCTCAATACACAGCACTTGAGAACCATTGGCTGTCAAATGAACGATGGCAAAGGTTAGCACAACATTGATGATGAGTATACAGTATGTGAGCGATACTGATGAACTGAAAAAGGCTTGCTGTAAGAGACTGTTCAACGTGACAGAATGGAAACAGTGGTGATCAAAGTGAGCTTTAGGAATACATATCATCTCTATTATCTCTCTCCTCTCCATCGTAAACACTAACACACAGCCTTTACACCTTACATTAAAATCCTCCTCATATCCAGATTCTTTGTAGATGTGATTTAACCTGATTACACTGACACTTGGTATTAATGTCTCTCAAGTGTCCACATTGAGATCCCATTGAAAGGCCCTCTGCTCTGCCCAGCTTCTTCTGCTTCTTCTTTATTATATATATTACTGTCCTATTGAAACAATATGTTGCACTGTTGTGCATTTCACTGCAAAAAGCGAACATAAGTAAAATGAAATATCTTAAATCAAGGCAATGTGTGCTTGTTTTGTCCGACAAGATATATCCTCTTACCAGTTTTTATGGTAGAGCAACTCACTTTTTGTTTCTTAATTATCTGAATAAGATATTACAACTTCTTACTGCGGTTTTATTCCTGGTTCTGAGTAACCTGGTGCTTGAAACTAGAATTTCCAGAATTATAAAGCCGTTTGATCGACACTGACACATAAAACTTCTTTGCTGAAGTCAGATTTTCTTTGTATCCAGGCAAATGTAGCTGCTTTAAGTCTGGTTGCACTACTTGAAGATAACTGTGGGTTTTTGATATCAAACATAGATATTTTCACTTGTTTCAAAAATCTTGGTAAGTGAAATTTTCTGGTTCTGTTGGCAGATAAGTTTGCCTATTTTAAGTAATATTTCCCCATGTCATTGCTTTTTTGATAAATGTAAACATTTGAACAAACGACAAATTCTTTGATTTTCTTTTAAAGACCCCAGAAGTTCTGTTGGTACACAGAATGTGACAAAACAAAACTTAAGACAGAAATCCTGAAGTGTCTCAGAAGCAGGACTGAGCCAACCCATAACTTGAACTCATCTTCTAACTCAATCTGCGGCTATCAGATATTAGTGATTTGATTTGGGGGAACATAATTCCTGCCAGATTTGCATGATTGGACTAATTTGCAAATTTGTATGTTTGCCTTTGACACTTTGGTCCACGATTTCATCTTTTCCCAGTTACCTCAACCCTAACTGGGTTTTAGTGGTTTAGTTTCCCACTGCTTGAATTGAATTGAAAACGGGTGAATTTTAATGGTTCTGAATTCAACTTCTCATTCCCAAGTGGAAGAATGTGTTATTTCTTCTTTGAGATGTTACCTAGAGTTGAAGCTGAAAGGCTACAGTAAATCTTGAATGGGAAGAATTCATGCAAGAAACCTCAACAACGTGGGCTGTCACATTTTCCCATTCCTCCTGCCAAAGTGTATGAAAGAAAGCTATTATTGATTTTAATTTCTTCTACTTCTTCCTCTCCTTCATCTCTCATTTCTCTAATTCTTGTCTCAACCCAGCAGATGATTTAATGTTTTAATGGGATCCTCAAGAGAGGGTGACTCTTAATGGCCACCCCCACCTAACCGTACACTGCCTGGGTACATTTGAGAAGTCTTTGTACTGTATTGCAGCTTTGGGCCATACAACAACACACACACACACACACACACACACACACACACACACACACACACACACACACACACACACACACACACACACACACACACAGGTTAAGAGAGAAGCTCCAGCCTCAGATATGTCACACCAATGACAAATGAAAGACAAACTCCAGATAGAAGTTCTCCTACTGCACAAAGCTTTCTAGTTCTGGAATATCTTGCACTATCTAGGCCAAATCTCATATTAAGTCTTGATAAATGATGACTTTTCAAACTAAAAACATGGCTGAATGAGCTCCAGCTTCAAGCTGCTATACTCAAGTCACTCTAGCTGAAAACATGTGCCTTGTGGAAGAATTTAACATTTACAAGAACTTTTTACTACATACATTTGGTAATGAGTTTAAGCAATAAGAGGTAAAAAAAAAAAAAATCTAAGTGGCTACTACTATCTTGTACCCTATTATTACTTGCTTGACACCATTGGTAGCAAACCACAAATTGAGCTGTTTTCCCCTTTTTTAGTCAATTGTCAGCAGATGTTACTGACTGTCAGCTGTCCGCAAGTGCCGGCCGCCAGCCAAACAGCCGACTGCTCATTTAATTCCAGTTGGCTACATTATTATATTCATTTTGGATTTGAATGAAATAGATTTGATTAACAAATTGCAATTCGCTATGCAGGTACATTTTACGACCACTAGCCTCCACTTCAAAATAATGTGAGCATGATGATAGCGAAACATGCCCATCTGTCTGTATAAGTTCCGTCCCCACGTGCTCCATATGAATATGTGTGTGTGTTGCGCTCATTGGACAGAGATGTGGGCGGTTCACCTGAAGTATGAAAGCCATTGATTTTCACTTTTGTTTGAGCCAGCATTCAAAATCAGTGAGTACTACACTTTCAAGGATGAACGCCTACATGTTGCTCGATCATGTTTGAGCTGTCAAGGTGGACTCAGCCACAAGTGTCACATTCACATCAAAAGGTGATAGAGATTGAGATAAAAAGCCAAACAGAGAGACTTGCAGCCATTCAATATGATGAATTGCCTTACCTTTTGTGTATCTGCTCATGAGACCTCGGTCTTCTGCAGCAGTCTTCCATGATTATTGCTGTGAACAGAAACAAATCCAGTTAGAGCACCAAAAAAGGAGACCACACCTGAAACCTACGATTTTGACATGGGACAAGCGATCGTCCATATCCCAATGAATATGAAAACTAATGATCTGCTTATGGAAAAATAAGAATGGATGTTTTGTTTTGATCATAATGACCGTTGTTCCTCGCATTAAAACCCAGTTCACTACTTGAGTGCAAATGGATGTACAGAGAAGCTGACCATTCACTTCATTCTCCTTTGCCTCAATCCATTCTCATCAGGTTCAACAGACCTTCAGTCACTCTTGCATCAAAGCCCATTCAGTTGTCAACCATAATGACACCAGAGAAACTATTCAGTGCTTTAAGTAGGCCTACTAAACAGAGTATGCTCTTCTTTCTCCAGATACTGTGGGTCAGGCAGTCAGGTCTATTATTAAGATCTCTATTCATATTCACGGTGGAGGGAACTGGAGAGGGTGATACTTCATAGAATGAGAAGAATAAGAAGACATATTCACAAGGCTCAATTTTGTGAAGCAAGGGGAACTAATATTTAAAATTACAGATTTGTGATGACTAAATTCAACTTAAGACACAAATCTCATTCTCCATTACAGCTGTGCTTTGCAATATAATGGTGTCTACTGTGCAACAGTAGAAATGTGTCCACCAGTAAAGATTTGGCAATACCGTGTCCAACGCAGGAGCAATGCCGTCAACCTTACTGACACACTGTCAGTCACAGTGTCCGCACTGTTACCATGCTTCATATGGGTGAGTGGACATGTTGATGACATCATGGAGTGTAGCTGCTTTGAGCTCTATTCTGCCTGGGCAGGCAGTGCGATGTAGCAATCCAAGCTCAAATGACGCAGCAGGACTGCTTACTACATTCTCATGTGATGTGAGAACAATGGTTGGTGGTGATAATGCACCTCTGTTGCATCTCTGTTGTCATTGTTGGAACCTTAAAGAAGAAAGTTAGTTTGACTATTTTGAGTCTTTTGTTTTTAACTCAAGTTGTCTCGTGTGAAGCAGTTGTTTTTGTTTGTATGGAAGTTCCAAATACAAGAAAATAATCAAATGTATAAA
Source organism: Chaetodon trifascialis (assembly GCF_039877785.1). NCBI lineage: Eukaryota > Metazoa > Chordata > Actinopteri > Chaetodontiformes > Chaetodontidae > Chaetodon > Chaetodon trifascialis. Next base: position 4,693,802 of record NC_092064.1, on the reverse strand, counting down.
ATCACATATAGCATGATGTAAGATTTTGGCCATATTTCAAATCCCTACTTATTTTGGTGCTAGACTGCATTCAGAGCTTCTAAAAGCACAACTATGAAGTGGATAGAAGTAGACAAAATGTTGTTAAAATATTTGCTGATGCTTATTTCCCCTTTTAGTCTGCAACCAAGACATATAAAGGGTTTCCATATCTCAGAATTTAGAGACTTGATTCTAATAAGTTTTGCATGTGAAAATAAGTTTCTCTAATTTAAATCAAGGAAATAGGACTGAGATATACTGTATATATTTCCACTGTTAGCTACTACCTAAGTAGTACACCTCTAATTTGAACGCTTCACTGCTCCTCCACATTAAAAGTGTTATCTGAGATGCTAGAACTAAAAGCAAACATTAGCTGTCACCCAACGTCTTTGACACGAAGATAATGTGGCCTTGACAGTGATGTAACATTTCAATTTAACAAACTAGAATTACTGCCTCCATGTCTGTTAAGACTCATATGATTTATATAGTAAAGACTTTGAAGGAATTTCATAAAAGGTTTTAAGTGTATGTTTTGGTGAAGTGGAAGTTATCACTATTTTGACATGTATGATTCTAATGATTAATCTCCAGTAATGCTGTCTTCACATTGAGGAGTCCAGAGGACTGATAGAGAGCTTCATCACATGGTGCAACAACAATCACCTGAAGCTCAATATCAGCAGAACCAATGAGCTTGTGGTGACTACAATGCTTCAAATATGGATGTTGCTGCAGAGAAGCCACAAACTGTAAAACCTGTGTGTTTCAGACACGCCTTCAACAATCAGCACAGTTTGAAGGTGGACACCAGGATTAGTGTCACCAATTCAGTATCTGACCAAATGTGAAATATGGTCACAATCTCCCCTTCTGTTCCTGAATTATGGCGTTGAATAATGGCCAGGAAAGGGTTTCTGTAGCACATTATGACATCACAGTGAAGCTGACCTTTGACCCTTTGGGTATAAAATGTCATCACTTCATGATTTTATCCTCTGTCCTCACTGAGCTCCCACAGCTGTGGTCAAGCTGTCTGTCTGTCTGTCTGTCTGTCTGTCTGTCTGTCTGTCTGTCTGTCTGTCTGTCTTGCATTAGCAAACTAGCGAACAAGTGACTTCCAGTCATTTGTCAGACATTACCAGCCTGTTACTGATATCCTGTCTGTCTGTTCTACACTCAAACCCTGACGACTAAAAGTGTCTTTTTATCACTTCTGCCATATGGAGACTACGTCTGAGCCAAGTTCTGGACACCGCTGTGACAATCATGTCGACATTTACTGAAAGTGAAAACTGTCCATCATACATTTTCCACCACTGATCCCATCAGCGTCAGTAGGGAACTCTGATTTTGCGTTCTAGAAATCTTTGACTGTACCTTATCTGTTATTTCTCTATATCAGCACACCTTAAGGAGCAAAGGTCTTTGCATAGGCAACATGTCTTTTGAGTACCACATCACTGTTTATAATATGATCTGTTCTCTAATTAACATATGTGTCACCTGAAAATGTCATAAATGGCTGAGCACACTATAATATTGGTTCAGGGCTAGTGATTGGATAAAGCAAAACCAAGCACACACACGCAATGAAAAGGCTAATGCAAATGCATACTGAATAATGGAGTGGTAACAAAATGGCAGTTTGGTGTGAAAATCACTATGATATGGAACTGCTAAAGGGTTAGACATGGTGTTTGTGTGCCAAAGATTACTGTCACTTACTTTGTGCTTCAGCACTGACTCTTGAGTGACACTTAAAACAATTCAGCAGCAATAATATCAGATGATCCATAAAGCAGTGACCATTATATTAAAGCAGATAGAATGAGGACAAGTCACAGTGCGAATCCTGCATATTCAAAATCAAAAGAGCAACAGCAATATTTTTAGCTGTGATGAAACAAGTACCAAGTCCATTATCTGGCTAAGTATAACAGGAAACAAACAGTCCTTTTAAACCTCTGTGAAACCTTTCATCTATTTTATATTGCAAGAGGCCTAAATGAACTCTGCTGACTTTGTATTCTTGAAGAATAAACTGAGTGGAGCTCAGCAGTGGCCTGCTTTATGTGGCCCCCGGTCCCTTTAAAGACAATGACCTGACCAGCAAGGCAGCTTGGCTGGAGATGAGAAAGTAGTTATTTCCAGCACCCTCCTCATTTATTTGTGTACGTGTTTTAAGAGACCTAAAGCAGCAGGCTGGATAACTGGGTGCCATGCTGATAAAGCAAGAAAAGGACTCTGTGCACTTTACCCAGGGCCCCTGAGTGAGTTGAGGGGCAGCATGGGGGGGCTCCAACAGGGGATCAGGGCTCTAAGCCAGGCGGATACACTCGGGTGGATAACATGTCTTTAGTGCTACTGATGGACTGCCCAACTGGCGCCCCGGCTGGCTGGCACCATGCCCAGCGTTCTTCCACTGGCTGAGCGGCTGTATGGCTTGGATGACTGTTGTGAGACAGACAAGGAAAGTCAGGGGTGACAGACAGACAGACAGACAGACAGACAGACAGACAGACAGACAGACAGACAGACAGACCACAGTCAGACAGACAGAACGACCTCAAACAGACAGGACACATGGAGGCCAAAGGCAAAGCCAAACTAACAGATTGGGAGACACATTGAAGGACGAAGCGGGTGGAATGCGGTACATACAGGGTACATACCTCCACTCAATCCATGCACATTTTAAACTGAGCTCTGAGGTTAATTAATGCATCACAGAGGCAGCTTATAGCATCAAACTTACGTCATTTGTTTGACCTCTCATGTCAGTATGGAAGACTCTAAAAAAATATCACAGAGCAGCCAGGCTGCTAAAATATAACAGTACAATGCGCAGTTACTCAACTGCTACCAAACTACAAGATTTCCTGATACTGATGCTGAACCACTCTGAACACTCTCTTACCTGTTATAACGTACACCTCTTTGATGTTTAGCATTTCATCACTGCAGAAAACAAGCTACAATTCACTTTCCTGATATGCATTTGGTATTCAACGAAAAATCAATCTGTTAGAAGAGCCTGGCGATTCTGCAGAAAGCTATCGTATCACTCCTCTGGCAGATGTCATGCTAAATGTGCTCAGTCAGCTTTGAGCTACAATCTGAAATAATAAAGCAAGAGAAAAATGCAGATTTTAGAGGTTGGAATGCCACGTTACAGCAGACTCACATTACATGAGAAACTGAACCAATAAGGTTTATTGTAGCAATGTCAAACATTTCAGCTCTTGTCCAGCAGTGATACAGTATGAGTTCTTCATGGTCCAGTATTTATTATATACAGTACAGACTTACTGTCTGCACACAGAAGTCAAAACCAACATCACAGCACTCATTTTAAGATCTGGATTTAGTCAGGTTTTTCATCATACGGGACAGATTGAATGCTTTAATAGTTTCGGGGAACATGGAAAAGAAAGTGAACTTCCCGGAGTAACAAAACCTCACTGAAAAAAACAGTGACTTTTATAAAAAACAGTAAAAATCCAGCCATCCTCAACACTACATCATGTGGTTCACTCTGTGGGCTCAATGTTTGCGGCGTAGGGTGCGCACCCTGAGCAGTGGTATTTTCATGCGACAGGCGCACAGCGCACTTGGTATTTTGGTAAACCGAGGCGTACATAGGTGCGCCAGGATGGGCGTTGTGGCGCAGTAGGGGGAGGTGTCGGTATAATCAGGCGGCAGATTTGGATTTTCGTTCCATTTCTGTCCACACCGGTGGTGTTAAAGTGCGCTGAAAGCTCGCCACCCCAGACCTGGTCAACTCTGTGCGCCAATGGCGCACCGCTGGGCAAGTGAATTTTCATAAAATGGTGGAGTCGTGCGCCCACATCACCATCACCAAAATTAGCAACAGCCACGATTCAATGCAACTATCTGACAGCACACACAGACCTAAATTTATATATTTTGATCAGTATCTCATCTGACCACATCGAAAGAGCGTTCAGCACGCGTAATGATCACTCACCCTGACCGAATGTACGCAGGTGAAACAGGGATGTCTGGTGATCTGTGACTCAAATTGCCTGGTGACAAACGTGTATGCCACTTTCCCCGGGTCGGCACGTGACTCGTTCATCCTGGCGAATTCTGGCATCCCTACAGTCTTTCAGGGGATGGGTGGTTGCTAGGTGATAACGGCTATCCACTGAAAACGTGGTTCAATTCAATATTCAATTCAATATGCGATATTCATCCCGCGAGGGGAAATTCCAAATTCATGACGCCATATATCACACCTTCAACAAGACAACGCCGTGGTTTTAACAGTGTTTTCAGCAGTGCTCGGTCAGTCATCGAACGCACATTTGGGGTTCTAAAAATGCGTTTTAGATGTCTGGACCGGACAGGTGGTTCATTAACATGCAGCCCTCAGAGGGTCGGTGCATTCTTCGTGGCATGTTGCGTTTTACACAACATGGCTGTATGACGTGGATGTCACTATGAACTCACGGAGGACACATTAAGGGACTTAAGACGGAGAGAGGCTGAACTGCATGTGCCATGTCAACTGGGAGAGCAGCTGAGCGCACGGGAGAGGAGGGAGCGCCTCGCCGCCCAGCTTTGTCATTAAGTGAGTATTTGTGGTTATATCAGTTCAAAAAACATCTGACGATCAATAACTTTCCACACTAAACAGACAGTATTGAAATAAATTTTGCAAGGCTGTAGATACGGCCACTGCGAGCCTGGATCTCCCGGACCAGAACGTCAGTCTCCTCCTGGGAGAAGTTTGGGCGTCGGACACTTTCCTACGTGGGCTCAGTCATCCTCAAAACTTGCCATGCGCCTCGCCAGCGACATTTTTAAAGGTGAGGCGAGGAGCTGGTGTGATTGGTGAAGATTGGACTCGGCTGTGTCAAACCCACTCCACGCCTTCTCCCCTCCCTCCTCCCAAGTTGCGCCGCTGGGTGGGACTGAGATGAGAAGGGGAAGAAGTTGCGCCAGCTGCGCAGTGCGCCGCCATGCCCCATCGGCGAAGCCTGCGCCGCGCCGGTGGCGGAATCGAAAGTAGAGCCCTGTATGTCTAGATGAGTTTGGTGATTAAAATGATCTAATATCAGTACTTATATAATATTCCTGCTTTTACAAACCAACCAAATGAAAACATCACAAGTTCAAAAAGAGGCCAGTCTAGTGGCTGCTGGCTCAGGCATGGCTGTGATAACTGTAGGACAGGGAAGAACAGCGTGGATGTTTTTAAATGACAGGGATTACAGCAAAAAAATAAAATACAAATCTAAAAATCTAAAAAAAAAAGAAAAAAAAAGACACAAGTTAGAATGAAAAAGATCGAATTAGATTTGATTTTAAGGGATCACATCCAAAAAACTTTGGGACCACTGTCTCTGATAGTAAATCCCAGGAAAGCATGCCACTTCTTTACAAAGATTCCACTGAGTTACAGAGGGGGGTGTGACAGCAACTAGCCTGGAAATGGCATCAGGTCCTCATCTCTCTTCCTTGTTCAGCCAGCACCAGCCTTTTAATAAATCAAAGTACAAGCCCGACTTTGTGTATGATAGAATATGATTAATCAGGTCTTGTGGTGTCAGTTCCTAAAACTCTTCACCAGATTTAAATAAATTACTTTCCTGGTCATACAAAATACTGACAATAAATATTATCAGTTACTATTGTTTACTATTGCTTAGTAGCCATGAGTATTGTTGTTATTGGCAAAGTTAGCACTTGTATGGAGTCTTTCTTCTGGCCATGTGATGGCTGTAGAATATTTACTCTGGCTCCTTCACTACTAAATACTCGACTAACTGTATGCGGTTTGGTACTAAACAGATAATGTACAAAGTTTTTTTTTGTTGTTGTTCTTTTTCACCGAAAACAGCTGCCTGACTGTCTCAAAATAAGACTGGCGACAGCAAGGGCCAGAAAACCAAAACAATGAGCCAAAACAGCTTAAAAGGCTCTGTAGAAGCTGCACGGTCCGGTTATTATTCTTGGTACCTTTGTCACTATGGTGTTTGGTTCATCTTTAAGTATTTTATTAAAAAAAACATACAGAAGCATAAACCAGTATATGTTTGTCAATGGGAATAGTCATTGGTCAGGTTGTCTCGCTTCTGTGAATAATTGTCTTTCAGTCATATTTGGGCAGAGGATCTGGATCTTATGGTCACATTTATCTATCTGTGTGATCCCAGAGATATTACTGGAACCAAAGCAATGGCTTTTTGTTGGTTTTGGTGGAGGTTTCCTTGACGGGCAGGGCCACTCTCCAATAACTGACTTCTCCCCAAAATGTAAACATAGCGTGGTTAGGAAATCTGAATGGATTCAATATGATGATACCTGCTGCCACAATTAAAAGGACTCAGCTTCATTTGAAATTATTTACCTATGACCAACCGATCAGCAGGAAACTTTATTTAAAATGGGAAGAATAAATATACTGTGTACCGTTAGCTCTAACAGGATGGACTGTTTATATTTGGAGGGCTCTTAAGGAAATCAAGCTGTGTTTAGATTATCAGACATTTCGACCGCTGCGGGTTATTTAATAAATAAACAGCTGAAGCTCAGGGTTTTAGATTCTGTTATGTGTTTGGTTCAATATCATTTGAGTGGTCTGGTCAAGCATTTACCATATATTATTATAAACCCTCATCTTGAGAGTCTGCTTACTTGATAGAAACACAAGCTCGATCTGTGCTATTTGTGTTAGAGTGCAGAGAAGTCTGAACTGAAATAAAGCACGGCCCACGGCCACAGCCGAACACAACCGATTCTATTCAATAAGGATGATATATTGAGCTAATAGCAGCTTTTTGTTGAAGAAAATGATCTGATACAGTCACCCCATACAATATGATTACATATGATTATTTTATAATGTACCTTAGAGTTTTAATGTCTAATTAAAACATTTCACACAGTTTTCTAACAAGAGTAAACAAAAAGATGTTGAAGCCATTATGGGTCAAATTTCTATGAGATTATAGCATCTTCAAAATATTCTGCTGGTGATGTTTGTAGACAATTTACATGTCTGAGGAAAATTGGTGGTCTATTCATCTCAGTATACCTGGGTGGTTGCTGTTTTCAATACTACCAAAATAGGAAATTCTCCAGTTGTACATATAGGTGGATATTTAGCCATTACAATGCTACAAATTACCATGAAGGATGTGAAATTTAGCTCACTGCAATTTTTCATTTCCATTAATCAAGATATTCACAAGACTAAGGATGTCACTGTCCGAATAGTCATGTGGCTTATGATACAGTCACATGACTGTATTCCAAACCTTAAGGATACCTGCACGTGCAATGTTGAAAAATGGCTTTAGCTGGAACAGATTTGAAAGGCACTGGTAAATTATCTCCTGCTGCTTATAGGGCCGGCAGATCAGAAATTGAGACATGTTGGTTTAGGGACTGAAGAAAGGCTTTAAATCTTCAGCAAATATCAACCATTGCTTTAAGTTGTTCAGCGCAAAATATTCACTAATTTCAATAAGTACATTTAAATTGAAATGAAAAAGTAAGTAAAATATTTAATATTTGAAATTATACTATTCATTCAAAAAAGTAAGAATGACTGGTATGTCAATACAGTAACACTGATATCGATCTGGGACATTTTAGCCCTGAAATAAACGTTCCAGGCAGCACTTCTTTCCAGGCTGGACCCTCAGCAACCAGAGCTTGATAAACACACTGTACATTGGCTGACCAAAACTGGTCCTAAACTAACATGCTTTTTGTTATAATATGGCTCAGTATGCTAACTGCGTGCTAGCGGACCGACACTGCAGTGCTTACTATTAATTGGAAGACTCATGGGCTTAATGGAATAAGCAGGTTATCATGTATTGTTGTTATTGCTGCCGACATGGGGTCATGCGTGTAGTCAGGCCAGTGGACCTGTTGGCTGGTCGGTTGGGACTGAGAAGTGGCCTCAGAGCTGTGGGAGTGGCCTGGCCCAGATGGCCGTCCTATACAGCCCAGGGATTCAATACCTTTCTTTTCCCCCCAAACAGACAGATGGACACCAATACAGTGGCCTGAAAGACGTGAGAGAGAGAGAGAGAGAGAGAGAGAGAGAGAGAGAGAGAGAGAGAGAGAGAGAGAGAGGTGGGGTAGGGGGTGGGGGGGTGTCTCGCCTTTCCAAAATCTCTAATTACCACAATTGTTGAAATCTTTTCAGCCCGCTTTTTTCTTGCTCTTCTGATACAAAAAGCTCCCTCTCAACATGCACTGCAAGCCCTCCTGAGAATTCCTATAAGAGACCAGACTGTTTCACACAAGACAGAAAGACAGAGAGAGAGAGGGAAAAAGGAAAAACACAGAGAAGGGAAGGAGAGAGGAGAAAAAAGCACATTAAAGATATGCAAATCCAACTGTCTGGGGTGAAGAGCATTAACCAGCGTTAGTAGGATAGCTGCCGCTATTTTTAGTGTTTGCATGTGTGTGTGAGCGCACACATGAATGTGTGTGTCTGTCTCTCTCTCTCTCTGCCGATGTGTGTGATGACTTCCTTAAGCCCAGGCTTTCATGTTCTAGTGAGACAGTCTGGGCGTCGAGATATGTCGGCAGAAATATTCTGCCTAATTGAGACACTTCACAAATGAAGCTGTCAAGCCCGGGCTTCAAACAGAATACACAACAGCAGTTGAAAGAGAATTTCTAGGACAGCAGTGTGAAGGAGTTTCTTTCTCTTTTTTCTAAACAAGTACAGTGCATTAAATGATTACAGGTTGGTTTCAGGACAATCATCAGAGTTGCCAAGGATGTTTAAAAAAGAACTTCCACGGGGAGTCGAGGAGAGTCAAAAATAGCAGCCATGCCAATCACATCTTCAAGTCAAATAGAATAAGTCAAGGGGAGGGATGTGTTCAACTCACTGGCTTTGTACACATGGTTTTGCATCACCCAAGGCCAATGTCGACGGCATCCATTGCAGAGGGCTTTCAGGTGATGTAATGTAGCGTCTGGTGGCCATGTTGGCCTGTCTTAGTTCCTGGAAGTAGCATGGTTGTTTACGAATGGGCAACATGGTCTGCATTCAGAGCCCAGAAGCCACATCTTTCAGGCACTAATTGATCGCACTGTATTTTATTCTTTCTCTGTCTTCAAATTCAAACAGGTCTGCAGCATTTCTTGAGTCATAGTACTCCTTAAGACCCCTTTACACAGAACGATATCGGGCTCTCTGAGATGAAAGTTGACAGATGTGAGAGAAACGCGGTCAAATCTTTGGTTGTCAATCCAAAATGATGGTCCTGTATCTCACCGTGAGACACGTCCAACAAGAGCATTGTTTCCTAAAGTGAGAAACATTGCAGAGGCTTTCTGGATAATTAGGCCTAGTTTGGGGGAAAATGCACAAACACTATAATTCAGCAGACACAAATCCAGTAGCATCAAAGAAGCTACCATCATAATCTTATTTAAAAAGTGAATTACTACTCTATCAACACGACATCAGCTAGCCTTTGTGATGTTTTCAGACAAGATGTGCTTTACTTTTGCAGCAGCCTGGTTGGCTACGTTTTTAATCCACCAGAAGTTTGTCACAAATTCAATAATTTTAACAGTTGTGCCCACATTTTTGAACCCTCTTGCCAGAATACTGTGTTGAATGTGTTCTCATCGAGGGGGAAATTGCTTCCTGACATGACATTACCTTGACTTGTGTATGGAGTCATGTAAAACAGTGATGTAGGTCTTTGCAGGACTATCAGAGCCAAGTTTCACTGATAATAAAACTTATCTGCGCTGATTAATCGACCAGCCCAATGTTTTTATTTCCTGTTGCCATGGTTGTCACTGCCTAAAATATGTAAGTAAAAGCAGACACTACTGCCAGGACAGAAATAAAACTTCATAGGCAAGAGAATCAAGAACACTTAACAGGCATTTCTAGGTTTCACTTTGGGTAACTGACACTTTTTCAAAGCATCAGAGGGATGACTGGGTCCTATAGTTTGGCAAACTTGAAGTGTTATGCCTTTTTCACATAGCATGTTGTTATCCTTTGAAAATGTCAGCTCATATTCTTCAGCATAAATAATGATGCAAATTTTGTAAGACTTGTAAGACTGTAAAAAACAGTATTTAAAAAAAACCATTTGAAGTCATGGCATCAGGTCTGGGCTAGCCTCTCTTCCACCAGCTTCTATCAAAAAAAAAGGAAGCGGTTACATTGTAGGACAAATCAGTATCCACTACAGCACTTTGTATCAGAAGTGCAGATACTTGGTTTTGTCCATATCGATAGATTTTTCAAAGCTGAACAAGTTTTCTTTTTCTAAACACTTCTACAGCGTTAAGTCCTTTCTGTTCTGCTGTTACAGAAATACCTGAGCTAACTGCGCACCCCTCCATTTGTTCAGTGACTCTTTGCCGAGCAGTAATGTTTAGCCCACAAAGGTCAAGGGCTTATGGGAAATGGTGCCTGTTATATGCCGCTACCAACCATATCAAGCAAATTACAATATAAGATCATTTTTCAAAGAATGATCATGCTTATCTAGACATTTCAAGTGACTAACATAACATAGTGTTGAAAAAAGCTCTCTTCCAAGGCTGGACTTTTTTGTTATTAGACTTCTTAGAAATGTCCATGGGATATTGAATTTGATTTTCTGACTTCTGGAACAGAGCAGAGTTTTTGGTTTCACTCAGGCTCTCTAACCCCTTAGCTGCCAGGCTGCCTCAGAGATCACTCAATTTTTACTTTCACACTTCATAAGCATCAGTTTTGAACAGCATGGCCCACTGTGATGCCCTGGTGGCTTAGTGATTAATGTGCATAGCATTACTACAATGCCCCTGACTCAGTTAAGGACCTCTCCCTTTTATCTTTCAATTTTATTTTTGCTGTGAACTCTAATGACAATTAAAAATATTTAATTCAATTAATAAACATTTAATTAGCAGTATCTAAGTATCTATATGCAGCGTCTTTATTGCAATTACTTGTAATATTGCAAGCTTATATATATTAGAAAAATATTGCAAGTCAATTCATTGTCTAAGCCATCATCAGTGTTTAAGGCGCGTGTAAGAAATCCACAAGTGGTGAGAAGTTCAGTTCTTCCCACATATCTATAACATGCTGGATAAAAAATAGAATGCAGCAAATGGGGATTTGGATTTAGAGTGTGATTTCATAAATGGGTGAAGATAAAAGTGCTTTTTTAAAAAGGTGATTCAGTTAATCTACAATCACCAAGAGCCACCATACAAACAGGACCATCAGTTCAGGTGTTCAGATGACTTGAGATCCAGTGACAGTCAAGGTCATAGCATATGATTCACATCAAACCAGTAAGTGAGGCCTCATGCCCTGTTTGGAAGCATCTGCACCAGTCTGTACATGGACCATACAGGTAAAATGGATGACAACTGAGCTCTTGCAAGAATATTTCTGGTGTCCTTTGAATGAATGCGGCTGTAGAACTGAGTCCCCACATGCAATATTCTGGTATAATATTAGAGGGGCAATCAACTTATTTGACAAATGAAGATCAGTTTACTCTTTGTGAGGAGTGCTACTCAGCCTGTGAAAACAGTTAATGTCATTTGTGGCTCTGGAGGAAAATAACCTTGATGATATTGTGAAATAGGCCAGTCAGTCATCAGGGTTAATTTACCTCAGTTTTTGCTTGAGACTTTAAATCTTTTACAAAACGCCAGTGATGAAAGCTGAGAGTGTGGAGTCTGAAAGACAGAGAGGGTCAAGTGAAAGATGCTACTGAGATTTGTAGGCAGTGAAGGAGCCATGGGTTTTTGGATGTGACTCTTTCTAGGGCCTTAAAGTCAGGATGGTTTAAAAATGTCTCTTGCAAGCCCCCCAGCTTCACTGAAGTGCAATACTAAATCACTGGAGGAAGGTACAAATGTGGAGAAAGCAGGCTGGGATCTCCAATAAGTTCATTAGCTGCACAAAATACACTAAGTACACTGACAGGACTCACTTAGGACTCGCTTTCCAAGTAATGGCATCTGAGCATGTGGTCCATTTAATTACACGCACACAAGGAAGTTGACCAATCTAGTGAGATGAATAAAAGCAATCATACAGTTGGGGAAATGATGCATTTCGTATCCCTGCATGGTGTGGAAAAAGGTTTGAAAGAGTTTAATTGTGCAATGTTTCCTTTCCATCAGCATGACATTAATTTGTTGTGCTCTACTGTATTTTTTAAAATGAATAGCTAACGCATAGCAGCAGCAGAGCACTGCACGCTGATTTCAAGGGAGGCCTTTCTTCCTGACAGCTCATGGCTGCAGCAGAGCTTGGGGCAACTGTGATGAAGGTGCATAGCTGTGTGGAAAGTGGATCAGTAAAACAATATGTGAGTCTCTGCTCTGAAACTTTCATCATGAACTCTAATACTTTACTGTGTTTGTCAGTGCAGTCTTTGTTTAGACAAGAAGAGCCGAGCCCTGAGAACAGCAGGCTACTGAGGGCCTGCCGCAGAGTGTGATACCAATGGCTACGGATAGCATATGGCACTGGGAACTAGATACAACACAAACAAACAGGACACAGGGATGGGCAGGCACAGATGATGGGATTACATAGGCAGTATACTTTGTGTGTGTGTGTGTGTGTGTGTGTGTGTGTGTGTGTGTGTGTGTGTGTGTGTGTGTGTGTGTGTGTGTGTGTGCATATTATTGATGGTTATAGTTGTTCAGTATGTATGTACTAAACAGTTTTTCAGCACCAAAGGGCAGCATATTGATAAAACTAAAGACTGAATTCTATGTCAAGATATTTTCAGTAGATGTACCTACAGGAGGAAATTCCATGCCAGTGTCACTTCTTCAGAGCATATACACGTGGAGAGAGAAAGGTAAAATATTAATGAGATGGATTGCAACAGACACATCAGCCCGTGGCTGACACCTTTGACAGCAACTGTTAGCATCAAATTTCTAAAGCACAACAAAGTGTCCAGACATAAGACAACAATGGACGAGGCAGAGGCAAAGAAATGTCACGAAGTGCAGCTTGTCTGACAAGTCCATTACAGTATTTAGTGTATCAGCACACCTCGGAGCATGTAATCCTAGTATACCATGGCCACTTACCAGAGTAAAAAAAAAGCTAAAAAATGTCTTCTTTTTTTGTTACTTCTCATTTCTTTTTTTTTTAAGTCTTAACATTTCTGTACTTTCCTGTGATCTCATTACCTTTTTTTTATTGTGTATCTTCAGATTGTTGTTCACATAGTTTTAGTAATACAATCGAACCACCTTGCAGTAGTAGAGCAATGTTCCTGTTTTATTTTCACGCAGTGAGACACAACTCACATTTCTCCTGAAGGTATGAAGCCTCACCACCAAATGACACTAGTGCTGGTAACACGCCAACAAATGCAACATATAGCAATGCCAATGAAAATAAAGAATACCAACACTGCAAGCTGCCAAACATAGATATAAACAGTAAACAACACAGCATTTATAAAGGTTGACAAAGGTTTTATGGGAAATTCAACTTGTTGGAGTGGAGTGTTGTTATGGTTACTTGTGTATAATATACATACTACAAATTCAAAATGCTCTGAATTTGTAGTATTTTCCCCCAGTGTAAATTTGCAGTTTTCTTTAAATGAAATCCTCAGTTTTCCTCAACAGACTGTAAAAAGACTTAATTGTCCTGGATAATTGTATATATTATAATGTATGTTTGTGTTACTGCCATCAGTTTTAATATGGCAACTTCATTGGTCATGTTTTTTCTGTAAGTGTGGCGTAGGGTTGGGTTGAATGATAGAAATATGTCCACTGGTAGAGATATGTTTCCACTGTGGGAGCTATCCCTTTGATTCCACCAGGCATGGCTGCATTCTGACCACTGCAGCCACCAGAGTTGTTCTCAGCTTTTCTGGACAATGCTTTGATCCCATCAGACGCACTGCAGAGCTTTTCAGAAGCATCCCAGAGACGGCTCTCCACTCTGCTCTGCTGAGAATATGCACCTAGTCTATTCTGACTCCACATCAAGCTGCACAGAACAGATCAAGCCAAGCAGGAAGTCAAACACAGACAGGGCTTGGTCGATTTTCAAAATAAAACACCCTTTGCAGACACAGGTTGTACTGTCTTCTACCCAGCAACACAGCTGTGTCCAAATATATGCAGTATTGATATCAACAAAAATCATTATCACCAAGGCGCCACCCCTCACCTAACTCTGGACAATGTCTGGACCTGATTTTGAGGACAGTGCCCAGCTTTAGTGTCTCTCTGCTATATACTGTATTTGGGGTGGGCAGTGGAATGAAGCACCTTAAATAACTAATTAAATTTGCAACTGAACAGACTGTGCACTGATTTAGAACTGCTGGAGTCCAGTTATACATTTCTAACAGGCACTCATTTATCATGTCCATGATGCAAAAACCTGTAAAATGACAACAGCACTGCTGCTTGAAATGGATCCAGTCCACCTAGTCTGGCTCCAGGAGCCAAATCAAGTCCAAGTGATGTATGTGGACTCATTACTGATGTTCTTCTTTGTTCAAGAGACACTATATATTTTATTAATCTTTTGATCTGCCAGCTTGTAACCATCCTTTCTTCCAAATTGGAATCAAATTGAAAATGTTGCCTTTACGACAGCACTGGTATAGCTGTTTAAAGGAGCTGTCAGGAGAGGGATTAGCATTCACTGCAGCAGAAGTCTGGTGGATTGTAGCCAGAGGAGAGAAAGGCGAGTGGGGTCTGACAAAAAGCAGGAGGCCTAAAGTCAGCCCGGCCCGGGGGGCGAAAGCTGCACTCCACAGGGACACAAACACACTGAACTCTAGCTCAAGTCTCTTCTGATAAACAATGAGCGCAAAAACACACACATGTGGGCAGCACACATGAGCATACATGAAAATACATGCGGCACACATTGTGTTTGTGGAGGAGACAGTAAAGCCACGGGCCTGTTGTACAAAAGGATCCTTTGTTCTATTACTGCTACGCATAAACACACACACACACACACACACACACACACACACCAAAAAAAAAACAAAAAAACATGAGTGATCCATGCATACCAGGCAGAGAGAGAGAGAGGCTGCAGGTTCAAGGCTGTCGAGAACTGTTGAAGTCTGAAAGTTGCATCTATCTCATACATCTGTGTTGTCTTGCTGGAGTACAGCTACACTGCATACCATCCTGTACATTCATCTAGTGTTTCATGTTAAGAGGGAGAGAGAGTCTGTGTGTGTGTGTGTGTGTGTGTGTGTGTGTGTGTGTGTGTGTGTGTGTGTGTGTGTGTGTGTGTGTGTGTGTGTGTGTGTGTGTGTGTGTGTGTGTGTGTGTGTGTGTACACCCTGAGATAAAGACACTGTGAGTGCATGCTGTATTTGTGTCGGGTCACCTTACAGCAGGTTCTATCAGGAGATGAAGATGAACTGTTAGGAGAGAAATGTCTCTCTGTGTCAGTAGATCAGTCTGGCAGCTTCACCCCTCCTCCATCCTGCCACCTTACATCTCTCACATACACTCCATTTTTAAGCTGATGTCTCTATGCAATCATGAAGACATCACAGAAATATGCAGGAATGTACAGTATATCAAGATGCAAACACAGACCCTTTTTCCTTTAGTTAAAAATCATGTTTGTCATTAAAATGTTCGCTATGCAGCATACAATTAAGCCATTAAGAAAACAAGGCCCCACTGATTACACTGGCAGCGTCTATGAGGCACAACATCTTGCTTTGTGGGAGCTGGATTTACAGAACAGGAAGTGAATGCTGTCAGAGCACAGCACAGGTGAAAGGCCCCCAAAACATTATTTCAACTAACAAGTACTTTTCTATTTTTCTAAATTAAGTATTCTTGATCTAATAAGCAACAATCGAAGTTAAAATTTGGAAAATCAATAAAGAAATTGGGTGGGGTTTAATCAGATTTGATTGACAGTGGACTGACTACATTAGGAGCCCTTATCAGGAGCACATGACACATGCCTCCCACCAACGTTACAGTAGTGATTCCTTGAAGCAGCTTGGAGCAGCAGCAGTTTCCAATCTGCCATAAAAGAAATATGATGATTTGTGTCAATCTCATCCACCATTTTTTGTCTGTGTTTTTCTTCATTTGTTACTTTTAATGGGTCCATCTATTTTTCTCACTCATGCACAGGAAGATGTTATCTTTATTCTTAATCTAATCTCAATCTACAAATCTCTACTTGAATCAATTTCTCCAATTTGGGGGAACAGCCTGCCAATAACCACAACGTTTGGAACCAGACTAAAACAATCAGACACAGCCTGGGTACATAACAGGCTAAAAAAGAATTAAACAAATTACCACAAAAACCCAAAAAATCTTCAAGCTAGACCAGAAGAACATTGTTGTTCAGTTGGTTAGTGGATGATTCCTCCAACACTGTAGAACAAATACCGGCCTGACTGACATATTGCCTGATTGCTATCAATATTCACTGGCATTTATTTGTCCTAATACTTTTTACACAGCACCACTACAAGGTCAAAACTTCCTTTTGACCAACACGTTGGATTCTAATGTGTTTGCTCACCCCCTGACCTTTACTAGTGAACCACTAAAAAGTTTAACCAATACAGCTCTAAATGTACTGGGCAGACTGCCATGAAATACACTGAGCCATGACGGTCTATAGTGGATAAAATCTGAATTTCTATGACCCCATGACCTTTCACTTTACATTTCTAGCAACACAACTTGTAAGGCTATAAAAACAGCAAGTATGTAGTTCAACAGTGTTTCAGTAGTCCAACACATTCACAATAAAGATAATAATGAACATTTCAGCAGCTGGGGCTGCTCAGAGCTTCACACTTTTTAAAAAAAAAACTACATATTTTACATACAGAAACACCGGGAGTGCCGTAGTTTTCTGATGCATGCTCAGGAAGAGACGGGGCATTTTCTTCATACTGGAGTCAACAAGCAAAAAAAAAAAAAAAAAAAAGGTATATGAGGAAAAAACTCTAAAAGCCTAGAATATGAACAGATGGGGACAGGAAACTGAGGAAGAGGCAGCACTGGGTCAAGGCCCAGACCTAATTGAATAGATGAGATGAAAGGCAGATAGAGCTCACTAAGTGATTTAAGGCCCACAAGGGCAGACAGAGCAGAAATGACTGTGACTATTAATGATTAAAAACATCTACATGACCACAATCACTGGATGCCAGAGCCCTTCTACTTATGTTAGATCAAGACACTACTTTGTCAAAATTGTCCTTTCATAAAAGGGTTAGAGTATTCATCTATAAGACGAGTGTAAAAACAGCTATTTGTTCCACTTTAAACGGGCAACCTTCATGAATTCCGAACATGCTGCACTAACCATTTAACTTGTTTCGAAGTACACACTGCCAGTTATTGACCATTTGCTAAACCCCTCCTCTGAACGCCAACTATCCAATCATAGTTTAGCAGCCAAGCTTTGGATTTGCCCACATGCTGAAGCAGTGTGCATGGGGTCATCTGTAGTAGAGTCATCTGTATTCAAAGAGTGTAGAGAGTCTCTCCAACTCCAAAAATACAAGAGCAAAAGTGTAAGGGCTAGATTAACCAGTATGTTTGTCTACTCTACTGAGAGCTGCAATCAGCTCCATGCATGCCCTGATAACTACCTTACTGACCACCTACAGTCATAACTGAGCCTTATTTCAAAAGAAGAGGAAACTAAAATTAGTTTGTAAAGTTACAGGTCACATTGAAAAAGCTCTGTTCACAACTAGCACCTCTACGGTGGAATACTTCCCTGCTGTATGGAAGTCCATCCGGTAGCTTAGCCTAAGCCTCTGTCCTGACTTTAAGCTTCTCCATCATTTATTCATCCCAAAAGACTATTGACATGTTAAAGATGAAACTTCTGGAAAATACAAACATCTATGTAAGGTAAGCAGCCAAATAGGGTTATGTTAGAATGACATAACACTAAGACTAACTATCTCTGCACTCCTTCTGCTGTTTCTTTATTTCCAGGTCGTCTTCATCGATCATCAACCGGCAAGGATACTTTCTGAAGGGACATGGCGCTTTAGCATCTTTTACCACAGTATCATGTATGTAGCCGTCAAGTGCATAGCCTATTTAAGATCTTAAGAATTATTCAACATGCAGTATCATGTGGAGCTTCAGTCAGTTTAAGGATAGTAGCGCTGGCTGAAAGACTGACTGACCTATGATGAACACAGAGCTGTGGAAATAATTCCAGCTCCATTCAAGTTTGCACTCCATCTTCACCACATCTGTATTTGGTATGCAATGAATGGCTTCATACTGAACCTGAACACAGGCATCGTTTTTAAGTACCTGCTACCAACCAGTGAAGTCAAGGTATTTTTTGATTACAGTACTTATTCAAAACTGTGATGCTGCATGTTGCAGAGGTCCTCTGCCTGTCAATAGATAAGATGTCTCATTCTCTCTTCTACAGGCACGAAATCTAAAAGAACATCATTCATCTGCTTTTTAATGGAGCTTTAATGTCTAAAGCTGCTTCACAGTTTCTTTCTCACAAATAAGAACATTTTTGGAGTAGTAATTGTCAAATTTTAAGATGCTCTATTATGGCACAGACTACTGGCACTAAATGTCTATGTGCAGATTCAAACCACTGGAACACTATTCAAATATATCGTATATAATGTTATACACAAGCATTATCAATGCTTAAGAGACACAAATCAAATCTGCTTTTATTCCCTGTTGGCGTATCAAAATAGCACAAGCACGGCTGTGAGCTATTACTAATAATATAGATGGGATAATACATCTGGGAATGTGAGTTACAGACAATCAAAGAAAGAACATTAACAAGAGTGTGAGGTAACGCCTTTCTGTCTGACTGTCTGTCTGACTCTGTCTGGTCCTCTGTCTTTTTCTTCTGCTGCTTGCCCCACCCCATTCACACACACAATCTCTCTTTTTTCAAATAAAACCCAAGACAACAATCTAATATGCTTGTATGCATGCTTATGAATGTGCCCGCATTTATCAGAAAAAGTCTAACATGGCTGCGCGCGTACACACACACACACACACACACACACACACACACACACACACACACACACACATTCAAATACACTGGAAATCTGGGCTCCAAGCAGCCGTTCTCAGTCTGTAATTACCTTATTTGACACTGAGTAGATGGCATTTGCGAGCATGCATTCGCACCCTCCCACAACAAACCCATTTGCATCAAACCAAGGGTGCACACACACATTCACACACACACACACACCCACACACACACACACACACACACACACACACACACACACACACACACACACTCATCAACTTTGCATCCACCCTCAGCAGCCAGCTCCAGTGTCTGAGACGAAAGGAAGCTGGTGAAGGTCAGACAGACAGACAGACAGAGACAGGCCATTAAAATTAAACAGTTGGATCTAATTATTACAGGGAGATGATCATTTATTGCTAAAGACAGAAGAAGGAGTCATTCAGTTTAAATTACACTGGCGACCATAATGTGTTTATGTAGCTCCGATGTTAAAGTTATTACTCTTGGATGGGTGGATTTTTTAAACAATAGCTATTCAATGCATTTGCTGTATTTCTATGTTAAGCGAACTACTCCTGGATCTATCTCTGTACTTAACACACAGTCTTGAGAGAGGTATCAATCTTTTCATCTAATTCTAACACAAGAAAGTGTTGAAGCGTGTGTTTTTACCAAAAGTATGTTAACAACTAGTTTGTATTATTGGTTATTACTGTTTTTTTTTAATCATTTCATTCCCTTAAATCTGGTGTTTTGTTTTGTTTTGTTTTGTTTTGTTTTGTTTTGTTTTGTTTTGTTTTGTTTTTAGTTGCACTGATCAAATGATGTGTGATCTAAACGGGGTCTTAGTGATGAATGCACAGGAAATGTTCTTCAAGCTCTGCAGGAAAACCTTAGCATCTTTCATCTTATTGTTTTGTTTTCAAGCCCACAGACTGTGATTCCATCCTATTTCTAGGCCAGCAGGAAGCTCTGATACAACTACCTGCTCGGCACCAAACAGCGGACAAAGTTAGCAAGTAGCTGGTGAAGATACTGGAACGTCTGTCAGCCAAAGACCCAGATATTTTTCTCTGGAGTCAGTCGAGATCAAACCAGGCCAAAAAAGAGTGAACACTGGACTTACATTGGCCAGGTGACAAACTCATTCAGTCAATCAGTCAACTGTGCAAATCATTGCTGTCTAATGATTCTACTTCAAACTGTGTCTAATAGTTTGGGCAGAAAATCAATCCATGGTTTGGTGATTCTTTTACTGCACTGAAGCAACTCCTGATAAATACTGTACGTCTCCTTTGCTCGCACTCATCAGCACAGAATCCACTTTCCTCCACAGTTCTGCATGAAAAGTTTGCTTCTTAACTTCTCGAGTTATTAGATTTGACTAGCTCATTTTTCATCTTGACAGCTTCATTAAAGCACCCTGAAAAAGCTCAAAATATTTGTGTGCGTGTGTGTGTGTGTCAGTATGTGTGTGATCACGAATACAGTCTCACTCGCCCATTTCCCTCGTCTACTCGTCCCTGACGCTATTTCAAAAGCTGTTTTTTTAGTTTCTTTCTTCCCATCTCTCTCTTTCAATATGTCCCTCCTTCACAGCCATTGTCCCTCTCTTCTCTATCATCCATCTCACTGTGCTTCATTACCCTTCACTCTTCCCATCATTATCTCTACGTTTTTACCCCCCTTCGCTCACCCTCCATCTTATCACTCTTTCTTCTGCTCCTCCTCCATGATACGTTCTCTGCTTTTTTCACCAGAGGAAAACACACACACACACACACACACACACACACACACACACACACACACACACACACACACACACACACACACACACACAAACACTTCTCTCCTGGCTGCCCGTTTGTCTCCAGCCTCTCCAAACCTTTCCCTGCTTTGGCATTGGCTGGTTGGAGCATCTGCTGGATTGGTATTGGCTGGTTCCAGCAGGTGAGGCATAGCTGTGCCACTTAATCAATGCCCTGCAGTGGGGGAAGCATGTGCCAGACACACAGTGCAGTAACAGCAGCAGCAGCCGTCAGCATTGGCAGCTCTCCATGAAGCTGAGCATGGGGATGGCATGACCTTCAGACAGCCGGGACCAGCAGGAGAAATACACACACATACACACAGATACAAGCTGTGCATATTTTCCTTTCAAAACACATTCTTTACCAAAATGTCCGCAGGCCACGCCCAGAACTCCACCTTTCCTCTGCAGAGGCGAAGACTCTACTGTACCTCTCACAATGGGAGAACGGCTGTGAGTGTGGCAAGCAGACATGGCAATGCTTTCTGAAGGTCAAGACGAGGCTCAGATGGCACATTTACAGACACAAGGCACACAGAATGCAGAGGCTGCCACCTGCATGGAACACAAGTGCTATATGCTCCATTAAAAGGAGAAACAACAACAAACTCAAGAATATATGTACTATACATCATGATATTATAATGTTATATGCTATAAGATCCAGCCATGGCAAAGGATTGCAAGTAATTGCCATTATATCTGAATTAAACATGCTTCCATTAGGGTGTGTCATCATATCTCATCCATTTTTTTATTAACGATAAAAAAAATGTTCTCATCAAATATCAAATGAATTGCCACCAGCCCCATTAAGATCAATGGAATTGATATGGAATTAATGGATTAATGGAATCAGTATGTAAAATATTAGCTATGACATCTATTTGCCAGGAGTCATTCACTCGAACAGCACCCACCAATAAAACAAGATGAAGAAGAAGACAAGAAGGATGAACGTGAGAGGGATAGAGTTCCTGCCAAAGAGGCCAAACATATCTCACCAAATGGAAGGAGGCTGACCCATGCTTAATGAAGAGTAATGTCGGTCGAAGTCATGATTTTGTAAAATATACCACACAGATTTTAATGTATCAGATGGAGGAAAATGGAACAAATCTGCCAAGCATGAAGCCCAAGAAACCTCCTCCACCAATGACTGTATTTCTACCATCTCTCCACCCATTTTCTCCTCTCCTACCAACGGTCTCACCTGCCAGTAGCTTCTCTCACAATCACAGCTGAAGCATAATGTGTGAGTGATGAGTACATATCCTTCAAGTAATACTTCTACAAACTAAGCCCTGGATTTCTATGACCTTTGTGTTTGCTATCATGCAGGGATGTTCACAGCATTTCTCTTTCAACCTGGTATCTGACTTAATGTAGGACCTAGTTAACCCAATTCTTGATGCTCTGATATTTTACAGCCAGTGGTTCCCTAGTTGTGATTTCAGGATTCATTTACTGTTGTGTGCACTGTTGTCTAAATGTCGAGATAAATATCCCTTATTTTCAAATCACAATGTTGACAGGTATGGACAAAGATACTGTGTGAGGTGAAGGAGACGTGCATGTCAGTGTTCTAAAAACAATGGGAAGTTAGTTATTGTGGTTTGGCCCCTGATTTGTCCCGCATGTCAGTACAGTCAACAGTTGGTGCTGAAACAGTGGCTGTGACACACAGCTCATGAAGGATATTAAAGGACTTTAAAACTTAGAACCAGCGATTTGCTTCCACCTTTGTACTCTTTTTCAGATGACTCCAATCTGAACACACAGACATGACACACATATTTTTACTTTCAGCGTGACTTCCACTTTACCGAGGTTATCATTACATCTGGTGTCCACCAATCTGCTTCGAAATTATGATCAGAAGATGCTCCAGAACTTGCAAGAGAATCATCACGTTTTTGTTTTCTTCAGTATCAAAGTAATCCAAGTCTGAGCAGACATGTTATCAGCTCTGATCAGGTGGCACATTCTAACCATGGCAGGACAAATTGCAGGTTTTGACATGAGTGTGAACTTTGGTCACGTATTCCTGCTCTACTCGACTGCAGCTGCTTGTGCTGCTGCCAGTGCTGCTGTTCTTGTGTTTTTGGGTTGGCTACATTTCAGATAGGTGTCTAATTATGCTTAGGTCCCTTTCAGATCGACATTTTTAATTTCTGCAATCACTCCGTAAATTATTTTACATCATTTTAAATATGCAAGTTTCAGAATGACAAGGGATCCATGAAGACCTCTAGAGGAACACAGACACTCACACAACACTTGTTCGTTTGGGTATTTTCATTTGATTTGCTAATGATAAGAAAAATATTGAGTACCACCTGCCAGTTGTAGCTGAGGGTTTTACATTTACATTTGACATCCATTTGACGCATTTGTACAAAGCAACATATAAATAAGGTACAATCTGAAATTAACAGTAATAAATTTGGTGTCAAAAACTGCAATAACTAATTTTTTGGCCACTATGGGGCAGCAGAAACAGCTTGTTTGAATATTTTGTTGAATATTTTGATTAAGATTAGTAGCTAGTAGTGGATGCAGATATCTCAACTTTCACTTTGATCTTATACCTACGCAGGTTTTCCACATAGCTGCCATCATATCAACATCTTTTCATCATCTAAATTTTTGCTGGGTTATAGCCAGTTGGCAAGCAGTCCCACATCCATTCATGCACTTTCAGACAGATAACATGCACACTATGCTGTGCACAAACTCATTTTCACTCCTTCCTCTCCACTCTGTTCCTCCTGTCTTAAACACTGCTCCCACATCTTGTCCTCCTCTCTGACCCCTGACCCTCTCTTGCTCTCC
The DNA here is from genome assembly GCF_039877785.1 of Chaetodon trifascialis. NCBI lineage: Eukaryota > Metazoa > Chordata > Actinopteri > Chaetodontiformes > Chaetodontidae > Chaetodon > Chaetodon trifascialis. The sequence continues at coordinate 4,670,097 of NC_092064.1, read as the reverse complement.
CGCCCTCCTCTCCTCTCCCATCTTGTGAGCCCCGTGCAGAGTCGGCAGGCCCCCCACGTTGCAGGCCCATTAACAGGCCTTGGTTTGCTATAATGATGCCTCTCCTTATGTCTGTGCAGCTGCTGCAGTGCTGAATAGGGAGGATAAATGTGGGATCCTCAACATCCGCATCATTGTTTCACTGCCACTCTCTGCTGTCATGTGTGGGAGGCAGAGGAGGGGAAAAGCGTCCAGGGGACTTCGATAATTTGTTAATTTGCTTAGACTTATATATCAGTATGGTAATTGTATTTTTTTATATATAAATCAGATATCAGCTTCACCACTCTTGATATGCTGGATATAATATTGCATTGTAGGAACACACACTTTCTGAGGGATACTCAAGACCTTCTTGGAATGAAAACAGTCATACCAAGACAAAAAAACTGAGGAATGAGAAATAAGAAAATCAGAGAATTGGACAGCTGTAACTCAAAAAGATAAGCAACAGTTATTAATTAAATGAAAGTGATGGATTTTACTGTATGTAAGCATACTAGCCTAAATAATCCCATAATTCCCTTAACTAATGAATACAGTGAATGTAAGTCAATGTTAAAATGGGTGAAACTGTGACTGTTATGTGGACAGCATTACATAAATTCTGTACAAAGAATTAGAAAGAACTGAACAAGAGAAAAAAATGCTGGTGTTGGATCAATGTTGGCTCTCTTCCCACTCAAAGGAGTCTGCAAACTGCTTTTACAACAACAACGAACACAATACGTGTTATTGCACATTTGTATCTGTGTGTACATTATGTGTCCATGTTCCATGGGATAGCAGACAGCTGCTGCAGGGTCCATCAGTCAGCTGCTGTATTTAGAGGGTGATGACCACAGAGCGCTAACAGCTGCATCACACAGGGACAGAGACAGAAGGACAGACAGAGCGAACGCTCGTCTCTTCAATTCTGTCAGTGCTCAAAATGACTGTAAAACCTTTGAAATCCTATGTGTTTGCACAGCATCTTATTGGCACATCAAAGGCAGAGACAGCAAGGGAGAGCTATGGCACATGACCCCCCCAGAAAAAAAATAAATAAAAAAAGAGGAAGTTTTCACTGCTTGGAGTGATATATTGAATTCATCTAAAAACTCTATTTAAGCCTCAAAAATTGTTGAGGTTTCCCTCATTTGTAGTCATGTCAAGACACAGAGAAATATGCAGTTTTAAAAACAAAAAAATCAACAGAGAACAATACTCAGTGAAAACAACTGTACACTGAGGTGAAGTGGTTTGAGATCATCGCCTGGAATTGTCCGGAGGTTGTGCAAGTGCTAGTCTTGAGAACGTCTTATAGATAATTTCATGTGTTTGCTGTACAAAAGCTAAAGGCAGATTTTCCATGTTCAGAATAAATCCTTGGGGTTTGAAGCATAAGACAGTCAGTACAGCCAGTTTGGTAGGGTCCTGCGTCCAGTTCAGAATAGATGCTATATAGGGGGTAAATGTTCTATAACAGATTTATGTATGATAAAATGCAAATGTTAATCATGCCTCTGTGGCAAGCCAGCTGTTATACAGAACACAAAGTTGAGTGTCATAGGAATCTCCAATAATGAACCTGAGGGCAGAACGATACACTAAGTCTCAAGGTTTGAGAGTGGTAGCAACAGCATGTCTACAAATTATATCATCATAAACAAGGACTAAAAGAAAGACTGCCTCAACTATAATTTTCCTACAATTAAAAGGGGAGCTGATCTGTTTGAGTTTTTATACATTGTGAATTGACAAAATTGACAATAGTTTGGTGTCTTTTTTTAAGGTTGACAAAAACATCTTGAGGAATGTTAAAATAAAGTTGTAGGTTCTCAACAGCAAGTTTTACAAAGTCAGCAAAACAATATAGTTTAGTGTTAGCTGTATAAATATGGAATTACAGTCAGTTAGAGAAGAGACAGCGTTGTCAATATAATTTACAAACAAAAGAGGGCTTTGAAAAGATCTTTGTGGAACACCTTTTGCTGCTGGTAAAAACTCTGATTGGATAATTCCAATGAACTGAAAAGGGTAATTCTGAAACCATCTACAAGCAAATGAACCAAACCCAATGTTACCCAGCCCAATGAATTAGCAAACAATGACCAACTCTATCGAAATCAGTGAAAACAGTAGCATGATGCTTCCTTTTGTACATGCATCAAAAAATATTTTGAGAGAAATACTTTGAGTTGGTTATTCAGCAGTAATTCCAGGATTTTTGTCAGACAGGCAAGTTTGGCTGATAATTAAAGAGATTCCTGTTGCCCTTATACAAAGGAATCACAGGAGAAGACTTCCAGATATTGGCAATTATTTCAGTTGAAATGGAAACAGTAAATATGTGTGTTACTTGCTCAGTAATAAATGCTTTAAAAAGAAAGGATCAAATTTGTCCGTTCCAGTTGATTTGGGATCAGTGGTTTGTAATGCATTAGCTACATCAATAGTAGATTTGGGTTGTAAAGTGAACTGAGGAGTGATATTTACATAAGTACTATTTATAGGTGTGCGTCCTGTACAAACAAATATATGAAAAAGTTTGGACACTCAAAGTTAAGGGAGTGTAAGATGGAATGATCTCCAAGATGTGTAAAGTTAAAGATGAAACCTACTCTTCAACATTTTAAGCAAGATTAGTGTAATTGCTTTGTAAATTTTAGAGGGAAAAAAGGAAAGGAGCACTATACAAATTTTTGGGCACATCAAAAAATTTGTGCTCTCATAGGTCTCTGACCTTAATTGGCTTGTGAGTGCTATGGCTTGTTCATCGTCAAGAAAGGACAGGTGTGCGCAGCAGGTAGTGTGCGTGCCTCACAGCAAGAAGGTCGCCGGTTCGATCCCCGGGTCGGGCAGGGACTTTCTGTGTGAAGTTTGCATGTTCTTCCCGTGCATGCGTGGGTTCTCTCCGGGGACTCCGGCTTCCTCCCACAGACCAAAAACATGCTCATTAGGTTAATTGGTGACTCTAAAATTGTCCTTAGGTGTGAGTGTGAGCGTCAATGGTTGTATGTCTATATATGTTGCCCTACGATCGGCTGGCGACCGGTTCAGGGTGTACCCCGCCTCTCACCCGTTTCACAGCTGGGATAGACTCCAGCCCCCCGCAACCCCGAAAAGGGATAGTCGGGTATAGACAATGGATGGACAAATATTGTGACTCCTCATACCTTGGCCCAACAATAAGCAGCCACTCAGAAAATTAAAATAATCGATGCCCACAAAGTAGGAGATGGCTAAAAGAAGATAGCAACTTGTTTTCAAGTAGTCATCAATTTTGCAAAGGAACATCTAAACAAGCATGATGCATTTTGTTAAAAGTTAAAATACAGCTTTTTGGCCACAATGAACAAAGGTATGTTTGGAATAAAAGGGTGCAGAATTTCATGAAAGAACACCTTTCTGTCAAGCATGAGGTGGATTGATCATACTTTGTGCTTGCGGTGCAGCCAGTAAAGCCAGGAACATTTCACAAGTAGAGGAAAGAAAGGATTCAATTTAATGCCAGTGCATTCTGGAATAAACCATCACAGCATCTGTAAAAAAAAAAAAATGCTGATGAAAAGAGGATGGCTTCTACAACAGGATAATGTTCCTTAACACACCTCAAAATCCACAATGGACTACCTTAAGAGGCACAATCTGAAGGTTTTGTCATGACCTTCACAGTGCCCCAACATAAACATCATCAAAAAATCTGCTGATAGAACTCAAAGCCTTTTGCAGGAGAAATGGGTAAAAATCTGACAAACAAGAACTGTAAGACTTGGCTACAAAAATACACTAGTAAAAGGGTTTGTTACTAAGAACTGACATACTGGGCGAAGTAACCTCCAGGATGAATGAGAATCTTTACGGACGTACTGACAATGTACGGTGTCCAAACTTTTACTTTGGTCCCGTTTCCATTTTTGTTACTTTAAAACTGTAAAGGATGGAAATTAAAAAAAGTGGTCTCGCTTGAAATATAAAAGAAATGCTTCATCTTTAACTTCATGCTGTTTGGAAATCAGATTGTCTTTTACTCACAGGATTCAGGGGTACCAAAACTTTTGCATACCACTATACATTCTTAAATAAATGACCAACAGCAGCAAAATGATGTCTTTCTGCTCAGGTAATACACACTTGTTACATTAGACATGCACAGGTAAAGAATTAGTGGTTTTATTTTTTTCAGAGTTTATTGCCATCCCAAATTTAGCCAGATTTGAATATGAGCAGTGAATTAATCATGAACAGTAAATTGATTTGGCTTTCCTTACAGAGGCTGTGCATTTATTTCTCAGTTGCCTAAAGGCAAGCCAATGGGATGAGATCCCCTGAGCATCTAGCAAGAGACCAGGCTTTGTTCAGGGGAAAACCAAGGATCTGACCTGGCTTTTATTCTGAGCTTTTTGAAAGGTGCACGTTTATCCACAATTGCAAGGACGTTGATAAATAATGTGGTGTCATTTCAACATCAGGGATTTCAGGTAAAATGAATGTCACTATGATAAAGGTCAATTATAAATGCTCATTAAAGATGCTTAGATTTATTTTGACAACAATTCTAGATTGCATTCTCATCAAATGTGTATCCCTAACACAAGCAACTGGGCCATGATGACTTATTCCAAGATCAAAACAGCAGTGGAAACAATTTTATTACTTCTATTGGCTAAAAAGCCACAGGTGGAGCAACATCCTTTTGGCCAAACATGCAGATGAGCAACACATTGTCTTCCACTGTCCAGCACGGTGTCAGTCAGTGTAATAAAATGTTTTTTGAGTGTCTCTGAATGCTGAGACAATAGATGAGCCAACAATGAGACAGGATGAGGGGGTGCCTGGGGATTCTCCATATCCATGACCCTCTTGACAGCCACATGCTCCTAGGTTCTCCTTACCCCTGCTGCCCAATGGAGGGGCAGTGAAATTAACTGCCAACAAAATGCGTACAGGGCGAATTAACCTCTTCAACACCAGCAGCTTTGGTGGAGAAAGCAGCTCAGTAGATGGAGGCATCCAGTTGAAGGAAGATGAGACAGGCACAGGCATAGGTCACACTTTCCAACCCTAGTCTACGGCTGGCTTTGAGACTGAAACATGGAGGGGTTTTGGTGTTACTCCCAACTGACACCCAGAAGAAGCAAGGGATCATATGTTTGAGCCACGCCATCGCCGTGGACAGTGGCATCCAGGTCTGCACTACCAGCAGCCAGCCCTGAGCCAAACGTCCAGGCCATCACCAGCAACTCTATGCACCTCTCTCCCTCTCAGATCTGGTGAGGATTGAAGATTCTCTTCTGGAGCTGAGAGGCCTCTTTACTGCATCATTTGCAGTTTACACAATCGGATGATGAGGTAAGTGGAGCCATGCTTTAACACACTGACAAGTTTATCTGATGGGCTAAGAATAAGCCAAGAATAGAAGCAAGCAGCCGTCGCAGCAGTCGGTCGCCGTTAACTTAAAAGTTGGAGTGTGTGTGTGTGTGTGTGTGTGTGTGTGTGTGTGTGTAGATAGATAGATAGATAGATAGATAGATAGATAGATAGATAGATAGATAGATAGATAGATAGATAGATAGATAGATAGATAGATAGATAGATCTGTGTACATTATGGATGAGGGTATTTCAGGAGACTTTTCACATTTTGTGTTCCTACCATACAGTGATAACAGTCTCAATATCATACCTCTCACTGTAACACAGCCAGCAGACCACTACCAGTCTGTCAGTCCAAAACTTCAAACTCTACTGAACTATGTAGAGCAGCTGTGGCTAAGAGGGTCTTCTAAGAGGGTCTTGCATGTGAAATTGTCTTTGGGCAAGACACAGAACCCCAAATTTCTCCTGATAGCTGTGCCATCGGTGTGTGTGAGAGTGTGTAAATGGGTGAACATAGAATCATCATGGGGGGCTTTGGATAGAAGGCACTGTATGGCTCTCGTTGTGCCATCAGTGTATGAATGTCAATGGGTGAATGATGATGTGTTGTAATGCACTTTGAGTGTTAGGTAGACTAGAAAAGCATTAAAAAAATACAGTCCATTTACCATTTAGTGCTTACTGATTACTGCCAGGTGTCATCTAAAGGTACCAGTCTGCTGTCCTGGCTGCTCCTGATGAGAGGGAGAGACAAGAAGACAGGTTATATTCTACATTACCACAGACATAATAACTGAGACAATTGGGAGGAATATTGCATTTGTGCTTGAATGGATGAAGTTAAAGTGTTGAATTTTAACTTTTACCTGTCAACCTGACCTGTCTGGTGAGAACAGTCAACCCTGTTTCTGTGTGTCTAATGAGTAAAAAAAAACAAAAGGTTTTGTTTTTTGTTTTTTTGTTTTTTGGGGTTCGGTTCGGGGGCCGGCAGATTTCGTCTCTGCTTTTCGCGGATGATGTTGTCTTGTTGGCTTCCTCGGGCCAGGACCTTCAGCATGCGCTGGGGCGGTTCGCAGCCGAGTGTGAAGCAGCTGGGATGAGAGTTAGCACCTCCAAGTCCGAGGCCATGGTTCTCGACCGGAAAAAGGTGGCTTGCTCCCTTCAGGTTGGAGGAGAGTTCCTGCCTCAAGTGGAGGAGTTTAAGTATCTTGGGATCCTGTTCACGAGTGAGGGAAGGATGGAACGTGAGATTGACAGGCGGATCGGTGCAGCGGCTGCAGTAATGCGGTCGCTGTATCGGTCTGTCGTGGTAAAGAAGGAGCTGAGCCGAAAGGCGAAGCTCTCGATTTACCGGTCAATCTACGTTCCTACCCTCACCTATGGTCATGAACTTTGGGTCATGACCGAAAGAACGAGGTCCCGGATACAAGCGGCTGAAATGAGTTTCCTCCGCAGGGTGGCGGAGCGCTCCCTTAGAGATAGGGTGAGGAGCTCTGTCACCCGGGAGGAGCTCAGAGTAGAGTCGCTGCTCCTCCGCATCGAGAGGAGTCAGCTGAGGTGGCTCGGGCATCTCTATCGGATGCCCCCTGGACGCCTCCCTAGGGAGGTGTTCCAGGCATGTCCCACCGGGAGGAGGCCCCGGGGAAGACCCAGGACACGCTGGGGTGACTACGTCACTCGGCTGGCCTGGGAACGCCTCGGGATCCCCCCGGAAGAGTTGGAGGAAGTGTCCGGGGAGAGGGAAGTCTGGGCGTCCCTGCTCAGACTGCTCCCCCCGCAACCCGGCCCCGGATAAGCGGAAGATAATGGATGGATGGATGGATGGTTTTGTTTTTACACCAATGGTCTCTTCCTCTTACTTCTCCTTGCAGAGACAGTACCTGCTTTGAAATTATAGTAGTTACTGGTCTACACCTTTCTGACAGGTGCAACTAATAATGCAAAGACACAATATGCAAAATTCCCATCATTTGCGGCTTCATGCAAGTTGAAAATGCTCAGCTTGAGTGAAAACTTAGTGTGTATTTCAGGGCTTTGCAGAGTGTTGTTTGGGAAGGACTAGGCGTGGGACAGAGCTACTGCGGACAGACAGCTGCTGCGCTAGGGAGCTCTGGAGGAGAGAGCCAGGGGGTAGAGCCAGAGCTTCTGGTAGAATGAACACCCGGAGTCACACCGGATTCTGCTCTGATCTAGAGGCGTTAACTGGTGGGAGAGGAGCTCAGAGTTTATTTTTTCAAACTTTTGGGATTAAAAAGTGGATTTATCTTCACTCTGGCTTCTGAACCTGTCTGCTGCAGTGAGCCGCGTAGGTGCCAGTGTTGACTGCTGACTGGAGGGTAAATGTACTTTATTTCACGAACATACAGATAGGAGAGGGGAAATGAAGGGGGACTGGAGGGAAACAAAAAAAAAACAGTGTCTCTGGTGAGTGCTGAGTTCAGTCAGAGGCTGAATTGAACACAGGTACACACACACACACACTCAGAGTTGGTGCTTGCCCATGCTTGCTATCTTACAGCTAACATACAGGTACTGTAGCTGTTTGGGGCGAATAAACACATGGGTTGATCATTTGTGTGTGTTTGCGTTACTCGCAGGAGTAACGTGAGTACACACAAATGGTCCCTCGGTCAAATAACTCGATTTGTGTTTAGTCTGAACACACCATAAGACAGAGTTGCCAGAGCCAAGAATAGGCAACTGCTCCAGGATCCCAGAGCTCCAGTGGTCCTGACACTTTCAGTGTGTCAACTGGTTTGTGCATAATTGAAAATTTAAACAAGCACAATACTTACATGTCATAATAAAGGCCTTAAGCTGGACCCTGCTTTGACACCTTAGCTTGATTTTAGGCTTAAGTGTGTCAAAATCTAGCTTTAAAGAGTTTAAAGTTTTGTATTTGTATGTAGCATATTCATGAATTATTTTGTCAAATCCAATTACCACGCATAAAATCTGTGGCTGGTTAATATTCTAGCAGAGAAAAGATTTCCACCATTAAAGGAAGCAATGAGGTGCTGGCCCCTAGGTGACCTGTCAAGTCGTTAGGCAACACTTTTCCAAAGAATGTAGCCAATTATAAGGATTGCGTTTAAACCTGCCTGAGATCTGTTCACAGTGTGAGCACCTTTGTCTGCAGGTGTATTTGCAGCAGCGCCAAACGCCACTGAATGATCATAGAAATATTAATGGAATATTACAGCAATACCACAGGCAGCAGTGTATCTCTATGGTCCTCTCACTCTGCTGCAACAACACAATGCTACTTGTCACTTTGATCATGAAAGTATTGAGGCTACAGTAGAGTACAGTATTGAGTATTTTTGTTATATATTTTAGAGAATATTTTAGACAGAATGGACGTACTGAGAGAATTAATTATGAATCCATCTGCGACTTCAGCACCATGGACATCGCCATGTATTTATCAATACACAGCACAGTTGTGATTCTGGCCTGAGATTCTAATGTGCTACTAAGGGATGGCAAGAGAGCGTGGCAGCTTAACAAGGGGGGTGCATTTTGGTCATTTTGTTAACAAGGGGATGGTATCTCCCTCATTTTCCCCCAAACTGACTATTGGAAATAAAGCTTCATGTGGAATTATTTGAAGGTTACAGGAAGCGCTGTGGACTCAAATCTCCATATTAGATACAAGTATGAGCAGTGAAGGTCTGTCAAGGTGCCCTTCAGCAGGGCTCTCAATCCCAGACTGCTCTTGCAGAGCTGGTACAGACTGTGTTTCTATTGGGCAGCCCCACTGTGACTGTGTGCAGCTATACAAGTGTGGAGCACGATGATGCTGGAAAAGAGCAGGGCATTTAGTCAGATTTCACTGAATAAATAAAGGTTATAAAAAAAATACTGTTCATACTCATCTGTTCAGACTCACAAGCCTGCTGGATGTTTCATTTTGTGTGCAGTTGTTGATAATTCATTGCATCATGGTCATGATGCTAATTGATTCCTAATCACAGTCTGCATCTCTGTGGAGGACATAGCCTTAAAAATGAGTGCTGTACCTTGTTTACAATGTATGCAACAACCTTAATGAGGTTGATTACAACCATGTTGCTGCAACTGATGATGACTGCAGCACAAAGATGAAGGAGGCCAATGAGAAATTGATTGTTCAGGATTTGAGTCGGATCCCGTCCCAGTGTATCCCATTAAAATTTGATACATCCCATTGCATACGCTCAATCTACTCTGCTTAATTGCCATATGGTTAAAAGTTGGCTTTGAGATGCTTTAAGGTCAGCAGAGACAAAGAGGCAGAGAGAGAGAGAGGGAGAGAGAGAGTTCATCCTGAGTTTGAGCTCAGCTGTGATGTAACTGTGGACGATGGCTGTGCCGCAGTCAATTTAGGAGGCGATATCCTCAAATGGCCTCAAACCCCCCCCCCCCCTTCTTCCTTCTTTCCCTCCCTCTCTCCTCTATCTTTTTTTCTCCTGTCCTCATGCTAGTGCCATTTATCTCTTGCACATCCTATCTTTCTTGCTTTTTTTGGGCTACAAAAATCTCAAACTACCCTGTTCTACCCTCATGCAAACTCTAATATTATCTCTTCTCCTCTTCTCTTCCCCCTTTTGCTGTCAGCTCGTCCATGCATCACTACCCCTGCCCTCCTCCTGCCCAACATCCCTCCTCTCCTCTCATGTTGCAGCACTAACCTACACACATACAATTTAGCGAATAATATCTCCCGCTAAATTCACTTCAATAGGACTCTGGCGCATGAAAGGCGTTAGCACGTTGCAAACTGTCCACCCCCACAGCAAAGCTGCTTGTTGGATAACCTTACTGCTTTTAATAACAGTATATCCCCCAGACGTATTTAGCTCTACTATATGTTTATGGCCCCTCCACACATCACAACCTCTCCCTGCACCACTTTCATCATCGCTTGCCTTTCCATTCCCTCCTTCCCTCCTCATTTTATTTCTCGCTTCCTTTCTACCTCTGTCATCTCCTTGTGCTCGCCTGTCGATTCAGGTTTTTTGTGTTGACTGCTGGGGCTGGAAACAATATTGCAGATGCAGAAAAGAAAACATTTTAACAGGTGACAAGCAGCAGTTTACGCATTTGAATGTCAGATCATTTAAAACTGTCTAAGAGCTTTTGGATGTTGTGTAACAATTTCATGTGTCTCCATACATTTATCTATGTGTATGTGTATGTGTGCATGTGTGTGCCCATCCCTCTCTCCTCTCCTCTCCTCTCCTCTCCTCTCCTCTCCTCTCTCTCTGAGTGATGGAGGGTGGGGTAATCTGCACCCGTTGCCATGACACCAGACAGCCCTTGCTTGGCGAAGGCACGTAGCTTCCTCTCTGCTCTATTTCCCCGGAGCCCTCCACTCAGGGGTGTGTGTGCATCTGTGTCTGTGTGTGTCTATGAATCTGGGAGAGTCATATATGATGCGCATGATGCACAACGCTAAGTGGAAAAATAGAACAAGGAGTGGGAATATTTACTTATGTTATACGTATGTTGAACTGAGGGTTAACTAAAGCAAACAGCACGAATCTATCTTGAGGAAAAGAGTGCAAATATTTTAGATATATGTCTGAAAACTGCAATGAGAATAGTCAAATTTAGAGGGAGACATTCTGGTGAATTATAGTGAACTTCATCCTTTCCTTCATATGCTTTGCCACCCTGAAACCCACTCAAGGAACCCTGGACTTCCTGCAGCAGAAGTTCACCACATATGCCTACCACAAATCTTATTTTATGAACCGGGTCGTTTCCCCTCTTAACCATTTTTCATTTTAATTCAACCTCACTGTTAAGACAACAATGTTCTGAAACCCTAACTGTTGAAGGCAGCTGGGGTGCTTGGGCTCCTGGCGTTTTTCAGACAACACACAGCCTCCTGAATCACCTCATACAGAGTCGATATTGGTCAAAGTGGAGGACTAGAGGCATTTGTGAAACATTTGTCTGCAGTTTTTTTTCTTAATTGTTACACTCTGCATGCATTGGCTTTAGGAAATAAATTACTACAGCTGAATGATGACTACAACTTCTACTTTATGCTTCACAAGTTAGGCGTATGCACATATCTGTTCTTATTTTGCAGTTTAATTTAATACAAGAGATTTAATTCCTCCAGCAAATAGCTGTTCCCAGACCTGATGCAATTACTTTTCTTAGTCTCAAAAGGCAATCACAGTGTTTTGAACCACTCTCCTCACAGCTCTTGGAATCCTAATAAAAGTGTCCATGCCAGCTCCTATCCATCTATCTATCTCCAGACTCCAGCCTAGATGAATAATTTAGCAGGCTATATTTCCAGCCATCTGCTTCCCTCTCTCTCCCTCTCACTCACTTACTCTCTCACTTGCTCTCTCTCTCCATCGTTCTTCTTTTCCCTTCTCAGTGAAGTCTCTTCACTCCGATTCTGCTCTCTTTCTTATGTGTGTGGTCAGTGATGGTGTTCTATGCAAAATCCTAATTAGAAAATGTACAAAATATCTTTTTCTAAATCATAACTTTCTCCTCTCACCACCATTGTTGTGAATGCAAGAGAGCTTATCATTATGCAATTCAATTACGCATTCAATGCAACAAAAATCTGGTCATTCAGGGTCAAAATAATTATGATTTGTAAAATGAGAATATTTAAGAATCCTGCTGTTTTATCACAAAAAAATCTGCCACTGCTAAGTGATGCTCTTTGCTGGACAACAGCGGTAAGATGCAGTACTAACTCTTTAATGATCCCTAAAGCCATTCTGTGGTTAATAGAAGGCAGAGCAAACCTCAAAAATACATATACATCCTGGATCAAATCATTACCTGTGATCAACATCTGTAACACTGCCTGTCAGAGCCCAGCAGAGGTCAGCCAAGTTCCTCTTTCCTGTTAGCATAATGACCAAGCAACCACATGTTCCTCCATCAGCATCGTTTTCATTATCGGTGTGCAATAATTATGCCGCCTGACTAACTGACAATCCTCCCATGCTCACAGCTACAGTACGAGGATCACAGTCTAAGGGAAAATGAATACATAATTGCCTATATAGCAACTGGTTGATTACACGGCGTCTGGGATTTATGTAAGCAAATATAAGCAGCCGGGGTGAACGCAGGGATGGTCTCAATTCACCGAGGGGGAGGCAGGAAGTAAGAGCCACCAGCCCAGCAGACAGACAGATGAGGAAAAGCTCCAGGAAAGGTTAATGTTAATGGAGGGAAGACCAAGAGAGAGAATTAAGTTGATGATGATAGAGATGCTGCAGATGATGATGAGGATGAGGAGGAAGATGGTTAAGTCCAACAATGACTCAGTAAATTGGAATTTGTGTTACTTTTCATTTTTCTAACCTCACAAACAGAAAAAGAGGATGTTTATCAACAAAGAATGGCCAGACAATTAAACTGAAGTGGGTACTATGTGAGTGCAGACCTTTAAATCTGTGTTTATGAGTTGATAACCCTTCAGGTTTTGTAATCAGTTCTTGAAGTCAAATATAATTCCATTTAAGGTTGTTTCTTTGCAGTCCATTGATCAGTCAAGTGACCTAAAGATCACCATTATTTTTTAAATAAAATAACATTGACAAATATGCAAAATATGCAATATTACAACCATCTTTTTAGATATGTTTAGCACATAAAAAGCCTTCCATCTAAACCCACTGATGGCATTTAGGCTGAGTTTCCATTTTTCAAAAAAAAGCAACAAATTGTGTATCCTTTCCATCTAACTTTAACTTTAACTTATACTCAGTCTCTTCATATTAATGCACACTAAAAGTCACTGTGTGCACAGATATTTGGGTCAATATAGCAACGCAACAATGGGTTAACTTAACCCAGGACCCACTGGCACCACCCGTGGCATGGGGTCATTTTGACCCAGTATTATCTTTTATGTTGCTGTTGGCTTAGTTACCCAAATATATGGTTATGAACTGTCATGATTAGCTTAATTGTACATGTCACTTTTTTCCTGATTGGTAATGATAAATGTATTTGCAATTTTGAATGTCATATGTGCAATGTTTTGTTCAACTTAAAGAATACATTTATGACAGTTCTAAGGTAGAACTTGAGCTAGCTATGTCTAAGAATAGATCAAAATAACTAGATTGGGCAGATAACTCAACAGTAATATGCGGAAAAAAAATAAAAATAAAACAAAAACACTAAAAATGGGTCAAAACAAGCCATTGGTACTGCCTACAGATAACCCTGCATTGCCTTGTGCCACATGCAGAAGACATGAAATGGGGTCATTTCAAACCTAAGTTATCTTATCTAAGTTATTCTTAGTGTGTGGATAACCTGAACTAAAATCTGTTGCCTGTTGACCTAATACATCTATCCATTAATTATGTTTCAATTGTTCTCAAAAAAAATAATAATAATAATTTTTTGAGAACAAATATAATCCAGCAGACTACAAAAATATTGTCAAAGCTAGCTCCTAACGTAACCCTCTCAGAAAGCCAGAATGCTTCCCTCTGAAGGAGCAACTTCTCGAAATCTTCCCTGTCTTTGACAAACATACCATCTCTCTTCCAATACATTCAAGAGAAGAGATGCATGACTGCAACTGAAGAGGTGTCTCTTTCCTTTTTTCTTTTTACATCTTAGAGTACTTTAATGTTCTGCTTTCCCTTGTTTGGGTTTGGTGAGGTGGATACAGCACAGTTTACTGGAGAGGGTTATGCGATGTGTTAATTTTGGTGGACTTGCATTCAGTCGTGGAAACTACATATACTCCAGTGCTGTACTTTACAGTTTGGAGGCATGTGTAGCCTACTTAACTTGGGCATTTCCATTAAATGATAATTTCTAGTCTACTACAATTCAGTTTTGAATGTTTTACATTTTACTCCACTACAATGATCTCAGAGATTCGGGTCCTCCTTACATTTCAGAAATAAAAAATTAAACATAAAACATAAAATGAGTTTGTTCAATGACAGATTATTATGGGTTAAATTACCAAACCAAATGTTGTAAAAATGTAACCCTAAAATACTGTGGTGCATCTAACATCAGGAATAATAATCTGATGATAAAATATGATGCCTTATAGTGACAAAGGTAATTCTGCTACATGATGAATAAATTTACTTTTGATACTACAGCACATCAGGACATTTGCTTGTAATTTGCTTGTATTTTTACAGTGTATATTGCTTTTACTTGTAAAAGATCTGAACATGTGCTCTAGCATGCTTGAATTCAAACACACACTAATGCTTACCTTGCTGTGAGTGTGAGGGTGTGCTCTCAAAGTTAGACCATCAAAGACCTTTCAAATGTAAGTGTGAGCGCACACACACACACACACACACACACACACACACACACACACACAAAATGTGCTCTCCTCTGGTCTATCTATATTCATGCTATCAACGTTTAACTGCTGGCTGGCTGCTGACCCTGCTGGTCAGGTTAGCTGGCAGCCTGACAGACTGGCTGACTGGCTATAAAACTGGCTGACTGATTTGCCGGCTGCGACGCGTCTGCCCTCGTGTAGCCCCTGCAGCACTAGCAGCATTTATTACAAATACACAAACAGTCTCTGATTCCCCCAGACGTTTGCATCCAGCGTGGCCTGCGATGACCAGCTGCATGTATTTATAATCTGCTCTATCCTGCGGCAATTAAACCCCCTGAACCTTGGCACATTGAAAACAACACAGTCAGGGAAAACTGCGAGCAGCACATGTCTGCCCTGGCCATCTTGTCACCTCGATAATCAAACCAACGAGCGGCCAGATGCACTTGTAACCCTTTGCTTTCTGTTCCCTCAGACACCTCTCCACGCAGAGACACTAAAGCCTCTGGCTCTTGGTATCCTGTTTCTAGGAACTGCAGGAGGTGGGTGGGGGTGGAGGGTGGAGTACAAGAGTGAAATGCTGGGCGGGAGGGTGGGCTGGTGTGCAGAGGTGGGCTGTGCATGTGCAAGGCTTTGCACACAATGGTGCCTGAGCAAGGTGTGTATATTTGACACACAGGAAACATGAGCACAATTAGCATGTTTGCATGTAGAATATGGTTACGACAGCTATGACATGGTGTCATGCTCACACCTGGTGGTTTCACTACTGCTTCAAGTTTACAGTCCTAATCACGTCAGTTTGGATTCTGATGTGCCAATCAAGTCAGTGAACTAAGACAGACATAAAGAAGATAGAAAGAGATACAATCCACTGCTACGCTGTGAAATGACACAAATGGAAATGGGGGTAGTGAGGAAGTAAAGAGAAATGAGGGAAATGAGAGAACAAGGGGAAAGAAAAAGCATGAGGGTGGTGGTGGTGAGGGACACGGACAGGAAAGAAAAAAGAGGGTAAGAAAAAAAGGAGGACGCAGAAGAGGAGGAGAGGCGAGACGAGGAGAAGGAGCGAGGCAAGGCGGGGAAAAATAGAGAGTGTGGAGTGAGGGGGCTCTGGAGGGGGAGGAGAGGGGGAGATGGGGAGGCGAGGTGGGGGCCGCTGCTGCTGATGCTGGAGCACAGCGCGGCCAGGCTGAACTGGGTGAACTGCAGTGGAGGTCAGGGAGTCCAACATTCCTCTGGAACACTGTGTTTACACTGCGTAGCAGAGAGGAGGGGGGGAGGGGTAGCAATGGGTGGGGGGATACAAGGGGGACGACGCGCAGGGAAGGAAATCATCTCCCGGAGACACTCCTTTCAGGGAACATGTGTCTGTGTGTATATGACGGAGTGAGTGAGAGTGTGTGTGTCGCTTATCCTGTAGCTGCAGTTCATTTCTAAAGCTCAGTAGTAACTTGATTCCAAACTCCCCTCCCTGCATCCCCCCACCCTCACCACCACCCCCTCCATCCACCAATACTTAAATCAACCTTAAACTTCATCCACCTACGATAACGGAGGGCCATGTGCTGCGTCCGTCATCAAAATCAAAGGACCAGAGCTGAAATTTAAGTGTTGTATTAGTCCGACTGTGACTTCAGCTGCATTACTAATGTATGATATTTACAAGCTTTAGAAAATAAGAAAGAGGATAAATAAATTTAAATTTATAAGTTTTTTTTTTTTTTTCTTAGATGGCATTTGCAGTCCGGTGCTTTTAAAATAAAAGGAAAAAGACGTTGAAAAAGAAGTTGAAAGTGATGTTTTTGTGTCCTGGGAATTATTGCAAGATTTTAATCCAATAATAATTAATAATACCTTCAAAAGTAGACTCAGACTTTTATCTGATGGAGGACATTAAGAAATAGTAAATATATGGCAATTACAATATTGTGTTTTAATTACAGTGAGTCAGTTTCATGCCAAATATCATGCAGATTTTTACTGTAAAAACTTTGCAATTTTGAAGTCAATGCTTTTTCTTCAATTGTTCAGAAAGAAGCTAACGAACTTTTTCAGATTGATGTTATTTGAATTTTTGTCAGTTATAATTTAAATTAGTATGTTTTAAGGATTTTAATTGATTCATATTTACATTTAAAACAAAGAGAAATACCTCTGTAATCCAACAAGAAAAAATGATTTCTTTACTTTTAAGAATCAAGAATGTTTTGAAAAGAAACTGTTTCCAATTAAGTACTAATGATGACATTTTACAAAACAACGATTTGATAAGAAAATTGAAGTAATCTACTACGTAAAACAAAAGCAAATGATATATTCATTTTCTCCTTTTTCTTTACTGGAAACATTAGTAAATGATCTGCAACAGCTGTTGAATTATATTAAGAGATAAATTACACGAATTGATGCATTTTAAAAGATTTATATCTCCTAAATTTTCACATGAACCACACCAACAAAAGTTTTGTGTCATCAAACAGCAAACCGAAGAGCAGACACAGCGGAGACTGTGAGCCCTGCAATCATCTCCCACTGCGCTTTCATTCATCCCATAAAGACGTTTCCTTTCCCCATCTGCTGGTACAACAGAGAAACTACAGTAGAGCCATCGGCTGCACACAGACAGCTCTCGGACACACTCTGCTCCCACACATTTAGAAATCACATCAAGTCTCAAGTATTTATACCATATAAGCTGTATCATTATATGAAAATGGGAAATTTGATATCTGTCCTAAAATTGCTGATTAAGGTTCATCATATGCATTTTTAGCAGAGGTTTTAATTTGTAACAATGTAGAAAATAAAGTAAGAAATCAAAGTGGCTCTTCAAACCTGTCATCAAACAGTTGTGTCAGTTTAAAGCTACAGAAATCAGATTTTCTCCTGTGCAGACACATCCATGTGAGATTAAGAAACTACTAAACACAGAGAAGGTTTTTCCATTTGTATGCCACAATGTGCCGGCCAGTTATTTTCCAGACCACTTTGACACAAATATTACCATTTAAATCAGATCTAGCCGGTGACTATTCAGACTCAGTAAATATTTAGTGTTTACTGTGCCATTGAGGAAATTATCACCGCTGGCATCAGTCAGAATGACATTTCAGCAAATCAAAGCAGAACAGGAGACAATTGGCTGTCTGGGCTCCGGACTGAATAATCAATTTGTCCCCAGACTGCTGCATAGCAACACTCAGCGCAAAAGAGCAAAATATGCAGAAGCAACAACACAAGACAAAAGTTTAGGGATGTGAGAGTCTTTGACTTGATTAAAATTGGAACCCTTTGGCCTCTGTTCCACGTGTTGTGTCCCAGTCCTCACACAGCAGGCATTTCCTTTCTGGATATCATCAATGAACGGTGAGAGCTTCAGCTTCAATATTCAACTAATCATTCAAACAGAGAGCTGATCAACCACAGTTTGACAGCAGTTGTCAAAATGGTTTGGAGTCTCCAGTCAAATCAGAGAGAGGCTGAGTCATGACTTGAACTTTAGTCTCTGAGAGCTGACTGTCATTTGACAACAGAGTGACTGACATTTGACCAGGATTTCCCCAAACCTTTCAAATCGAAAGATGATTGCACAAATGCTCACTGGCAGCAGGAAGTCATGTTATTGTTACCTTTCCAAAGTAAAGGGACCTGTATTGGGTACATTTAAAAAAACAAAAAAAAACAAAACAAGAAACAGGACTTTCATCGAATGTGAATTCATACTTAGTATTGCTGGAAATTCAAGGAAAGGGTTTACATTCTATAATTACTCACATGTTTCACATTGTACGTTTTTGTAAGACTGATTCTGATAAGTGATAATAATTTGACTGTTTCTGAAAAAATAAAATGAAATACTGATTATAATGAGAGGAATTTAGCATTACCCACCAAAAAATACAAACCTAGCCAGAACAGTAACATACAGGCAAACACATTTGAGACTGAAAGTTCATTCTCTGGAGAATCTACAGAAAAATAACTGATCAGTTCCACAAATATAAAATCCTATGCTTTTTTTAAATACTCAAAATATTCAAGGGAGTTTGTTAGGTTACAATAGACACACATTTCTTGTGTGGGGTCGTTCTAGGGAATTAGAACTGTGTTTCTAAAATCAAAGTATTTCTAAAACTTTCAGTGGTGGACCAAGAATTCTGATTCTTTACTCAATTAAAATAATCTAGAGATAAAAATGCAAGTAAAAGTCCTGCATTCAAAGCACCATTTGAGTAAAAGTACATAAATATGATCAACAGAAGTATCATAAGAAGTACTTGTTCTGCTGTAAAATGGCCCCTGTCACTCATACATTATTATGATTAGTATTATAATATTGTTAGATTTTAAATGAAGTAATGCAGGATGGGATGGTTGGGAAACACAGATTTATTTTGTATTTTAGAAGATTATATGTTTTTATGTTAAACGTTAATCAGAAAAGTGCCAAGTTGTAAAAAGTACAAGATTTCCTTCTGAAATTGTACCTTAACAGTATTCTAAACTATGGAATTTGAGAAAATTGATTTAGTTACTTTCCTCAAAATAGCACAAACTCAAACACACTCTATAAAGACTTCATCATCCACTTGATGCCAGCTTGTGTATATCAGCAGGTGAATGAAAAGATGGAGGAGATTGTGGCAACAACACTTAACAGCCTCAAAGTTTACACCTTCACTGGAGGCATCAGCACCTCCCCTGGGGTATTAACAACCAGCACCAAAAGAGGAGGAGCAGACGATGCAGAACGCCACCGAGCTTGATGCAGCCACGCCGCTAAACAGCTTCGTGCCAGACATCTGTCGCATTTCCCTTTTCTTCCTTCCCATCCCTCGCTCCGGAAATAGACAGAGGCCAGGGGAAAAGGTGGACAGAGAAGGAAATCAGAGACAGAAGAGCTGGGCGAGGTAGGCGTTGGATCAGGAGTGAGCCCAGAAACAACAATGGATAGCCACAGCTTTGACAATGCCTTTCCAACCCTGACACCCGGCCATCCCTCCACCCCTCCACCCTCCACCTCCCCTCTGGAGAACCAAGACCTTTGCTCTTTCTCCATGACAGGCAGCATTCTTTTGTCTGGGTCCGCCAGACTCTGGCCGAACCCAGACAAAGGCAAGAGCACAGAGGGGACAGAGAGAATGACAGAGCGGACAGAGGGGGACGGTGGAGGGGGTGATAAAGGGAGGGATAGATGAATGGAAGGGGTAAGATCGGCAAACAGTGCTCACCTTTTGTCCGACACTCTCTCCCTCTCCCTGTCTTTGTGTGTGTCTATGTCATTCACT
Source organism: Chaetodon trifascialis (assembly GCF_039877785.1). Classification (NCBI taxonomy): domain Eukaryota; kingdom Metazoa; phylum Chordata; class Actinopteri; order Chaetodontiformes; family Chaetodontidae; genus Chaetodon; species Chaetodon trifascialis. The sequence goes on along the minus strand of NC_092064.1, from coordinate 4,650,100 downwards.
CTCCAAATTTCTGCTCGGTAATCCAGCAACAAAGTTTTTTTTTTTTTTCTTTTTTAAGGGAGAGTTGCGAATACCTACAGGGTGATAATCATCAATTTTGTATTTTCATTATTTGGTTGTGTTTTTCATTGCCCCCACCTCCTCAGTGCTGTCTGCTGTGTCCACTTCGGTCCTGGTTGGGTAATGGCATTAAGAACGGAGAGGAGAGGAGAGGAGAGGAGAGGAGAGGAGAGGAGAGGAGAGGAGAGGAGAGGAGAGTCAGGTGATGTTTAGTTGTTGGTTTCAGTACTCTTCTGTCGGCTTTACCACCCTGTTACATCATCAAAGTTTTCTCACTCCAATCATCCTATTTTACGTACTTTCACTTCCACAGAGCAACACTTATAGTACGTTGACTGTGTCAGAGTATGATTATGGTAAAAAGTGGGTCAAAAAGTACATCAGGTACAAAGTGGGTTATTCTGTATATCCAGCAACTACCTGACAAACAATGACCACAGGAAAGAGTCAGGAAAGGAAAGGAGCTTAAAACACCTCAAAGAATCACAAACATTTTACTATAACAATAGTTATACAAATAAGTGATAAAGTAGCAATTTCACAGTGCCCTTGAATGTAAATTGTTTAAATTGTTAATAATCCATATTTTTTACATGAATTAACAAAATTACTCTGCAATGAGAATGGTCTGTTGGTAGTAATGAACCCACAGACATACATCAACTCTGCAGCTCTACAGAGCCTTTTAGCCTCTTTTAGCCGGTGTTTTGGTGTCTAGATCAGTACTCTCTGTACTGTCTCCAGCAGTCATGCTAAACACAGCATATACTATCTGTGTGGCACTACAAAGCAGATGAACAAGAAAGTCAAACATCTGGCAGCTAAAAACTCATATTTTATTCAGAAGTTGGTAGAGATCAAAACAGAGCTACAACAACAATACTAATTCAATAATACTAGGTGCACACCAAAATATCAAATGAAGGCTATGACTTTGGGTACAACATTTAGCTAATATTTAACTTTACTATTCGGAGTAGTAAAGCTGATGATAGCTGTCACATATTAAAACTCCTTTGAGAACTGAAAATGATGGCATAGAAAGTGTCTTTCATTTTTGGTGCCTGCTATTTCTATGCCAAATCTCAACATCTGTGAGGCTAATAAATTATCCTGTATCACGCAGAGCTGTAGACTTGAGTCTTGAGTCTTGGACTCGACTGGTATAAGAGTCAACTTACTTGAGACTTGAATGTCTGAAGACTTGTCTTGAGACTTGAAGGCAAAAAGCTGACTTAGTGACCAATAATTATTGAAAAACACAATAATGTGTGTAGTTTTTCCTTGTGGAGCTCTGCCAAACTCTCAAGTGTTGTGAATAATTAATAAGATAACCTAATGCACACTTTCAGCTGCAGCTGCTGGCACCAAAATTAAGTGGAGAAAACTCTAAATTCAGATTAAAGGAATTATGAAATGAATCCGTCTAATGAGTTTTCACACATAAATGAATATCTTAATAGTTTCCCCTCATCATATAATATCATATATTTATCTGCTAGGTCCTGCTTGTAATTATTTATCTCCTTTTCGTTAAATATTTAGGATTATTATAAATGTTTTCACTATTGCAGCAATCATTAGAATCAGCCTATTTTTAAGCCACATCATTTGTGCCATTTATGCCAAAAATGTAATGAAATGTTTTTGTGTTAATCCTCATACGGCTTGATGATAAATGAGATTAACTGCAGAAAAGACTGAACTTTGTGTAATATTCCTGTCACCTGTGCTTAATGGTATGCTCCTTGCAAACACAGCCGTGACACTGTGCTTCATAATTCTGAGACCTAACTATTAAAACCAAAATCAAGTTCAGTCAACATCTGTTCAGTTACACAGACAAAAGCTTCTAGTTAAGATCAATTTCCAGTGATGCTCAATTTTTTCCACTCGAAAAGCTGTTTCACGTCTGATCCTTCATGCACTTCACTGCCTAATTTTCATAGATGTTGCACAAATGTTAGACACACTCTGGTTTTGATGTGGCCAAGCAGAGATGTGTTCAGATCAAAACCAGGAGCAACAAAGTGCAACAAGACGACAATGTTCCAAACAGACAGACGCTCATCATGGAGCTTTTTGCACCTTCTTTTTAAACATTCTCACTGCACAACACATTCATATACTTTAACTCTTTAATTTCAACTCTTTCCATTAAAAAAAAAAAATAAGAAACTGACTTACAAGTCACATGTCATAGACTTAAAAGCAGCTCTAAAAAGAGGTATGGTCTGCTTAAACTGTCACTGTGTCTTGTAGCAATAACATCCACATGACTGCAACCTGAGGTGGGAGGACATGTTTTCACCTGTTCATTAACTTTCTCAAATCAATCAGCTCTGTCTTGTAGTACATGGGAAACAGCAGGATAGACGCATAGAGTCCACAGGGTAATGTTACACCCTGTACTTAAAGACACTCACGCAAACACAGTGCTGTGTCACCTCGTCTAGTACCTCACAAACGGAAGACACCCCCTCCCCTCCCCTTCCTTTGAGTGTGTTCCAGCCCAAGGCTCTCTTACAGGGCTATAACTCATAAGTCAGTAGTTGCCACAGTATATTGCACCTTGTGTTGGGGCACATACATAGAGCAGCCGAGCCCGTGTTTGTAACGGCTAAGCAGAGAGAGGAAGCTGAGAGGAAGTGTGTGTGAAACAGGCAGGAGGACAAGAGCCGATGTTTTCCATTGAAGGCGGTAAAATAAATAAAGATGGCAGATGAGAAAATGGAGTAACGTGACACAATGAACTCAATGAACCTCAAATGAAAAATCAGTATATTATTTCAGTATATGATCTGGATTGTAAAATATGAAAATGACATTGCTGCATTGATGTAAAAAGTTGTATTCAAGCTAAATTATCAAGAAAAGAAATCAACAAATATTACACTGTGATTTCTGCGATACTGCATATGAGATGCAGAATAAGGAGACAGAGAAATAGACGAAGGAGACAGAGAGACACAGCAGCACAGACAAAATAATGCAGTGAGAGTAAGTTGTCTCAAAGAAGAAAAATTGAGAGGAGAGAGAGAAAATGAGTTGTCTGGTGCCCAGAGGAACTGAAGAGCTCGATACTTCTAAAGCCTTCACTTGTACAGTATGTTTTATTTATGCTTTCCTCTGCTGCTCTCTGCCAGGATGACTGGCTGGCTGCTTTGTTGGCCGAATCATGAACTTACTGGCTGAACAGATGAAACACACTCTGACTGGTTGGATGACCTGCTGCTAGCTGACTGACTGATGTGTGAGGCATGATCCAAGTTGGTGTAAGAACACCTGTCTGCCTCACACTGAGTCACACTGAAAGAAAAGGTGTTTGCTTCTGAGGCTGTCTGTCAATCATATAGACACTGGAGGTTAACCAACAACTCTTTTTTTTTTTTTTTTTTCAGCTGTCATTTCAGCATATTATATTTTCAGTATACTTTTTGTCTTCTTGTAGTGTTTCACTTTCATCCTTCTTATACACTCATGATTAAAAAAGCTTTTTAGATAGTAGAGAATATTTCAGCAGGTGTATACTATGGAACAATCTTTGTGTGGATATAATTGTATTTTGTTCATGCTCCTCGTTGCACTATTTTAAAAGAAAAACTACGGTTTACAACAAGTTGGGTTATATATTTTATAGCTCATGTCATCAATTCTATCAGTACTCACAAACACTGTAGTGGGAAGAAGGCAAAATCATGAACAATAGATCAATGTTGTAATGTAATGTTATAACTGATGGAACCGATGGCCTGAGCAACAACTATATAACCCAAGTTAATATTAAATTAATTTTTTGAGACCAAGTAACTTTGAAGAGTGCCCACTGCAGCCACTAGTGACAGTTATGAGATAATGCCAAATTTCTGTTTGGTATTTAGCTAAAATGCTAAGCTACCATATGAGCAGAAGTGAAGGACAGTTATAAAGTCAGACTCAAAAGTCTTAACACAGCACTGCATAACCTGTATTCTCAGAATGTTCTCATTTCCAGGTCATCAAATACCTACATTCTGTCAGGTACCCTTGCACATCTGCATGAGGCACACTGGTCTTTCAGCGAACTCCAATGTGCATCCCATCCATGGCAATATTATACACTCAGAGCAAGGTGACGTAATGTACACACCCCATCCTGCCTGTGGTCCCTTGCTGCATCTTTGCATCACTCTACATCAGGTCTGTTTATACTTCCTTGCTCGTCTTTTTTGTCTGATTTCTTGGAATACAACCTGTTATTATTTAATTCACAAATTGATTCTACTGTCACTCAAATAGCTACCCTACACTGAGACCGGGCTCTCTCTGCTTCACTCACAATCACTGATTCCCATGCTAGTGGAATCTGCTGTTAGTCAAAGTAGCTAGCACTCAAAAACCGAGGCTTTCACCCCGATATTACCTGCAGCTCTGATCCTCTTCTTTAATCAGTCATAGACCTCCACTTGAGAGAATAATCACAAAAATATCTCTTGCTCGCATCTACCACTGCTACTGCTGCTGGTTTGGTCAAGCTTGTCTTTAGTCCAGAGGCCAACCTGGTTTGCTGTTTGATCATGGGTGTGTGTGGGAATAGTCTGCCTGACTACTCACAGATAACTGAAGATATCCGTCACCTGCGAGAGGGTCTAACGAAGAAGGACAAGTTCTTCACACACCTCTCCATGATCGCCATTGCCCAGACTCAGCACATTTCATGTTACGTGTTCTCACCCTTAGTCCCACCAGACTCCTACATCAGACCCATCTGATGCCCCACCAGCTGTGAGAGAAGAAACATGGTTGAGCATCAAAGCAAAGTCCCAAGCTAGTCCTACACCAGAGCTATGAAGTTTGGTGAAGGGCAGAAAGCTGTGGGGCAAGTGTTCCCCTCACTGCTCTATGCCAGATGCTCTCCATCTGGAAAACAGGTTCCAAGCCCTGATGCCCACAACCAGTGTCCTGGATGAGCAGGAATCCCCCCTTCTGTGCAAACAACCAAAATCTTCCATGCCATTGATTGCACCACAACCAGCTTCCTCTCTGATCATGCCTGGGCAGTCTGCCTGTCACTCAAAGAAACAAGCCACTACTATGGCTCGCTCTCACTCAGTAGTCGAGTGTCACTGCAGACCTCCACCTCCAACTGAAGCAGTTGCCTTAGAATACATATCAACTTCCCCCCATCTTGTTGGGTCACCCATGGTCCATTATGTTCAAATCAACAAGTGTCAAACTTCCTGCATCTGTCTTGACTATGAGGTTTATGTTGGCATTCAGGCCTAAAAGAGGCAGCAGCTGGAAACACTTAAAAGAGGATTTTGGCTGCCTCATGAACAGTGTTTTGAACACTGGCAAACAATGCATAATTTCAGGGCCCCATTTTGGCAACATAAAGTTTAGTTGATTAAGGCAACTGCACTAACAGAGCGGATCTCTTTAAACATGACTACCTCTATGGAAATCATGCATCATCAAGGTGTCTACACACCACCAGCAGCAGTTCAGCTTCATGACGCACAGGTAGAGTGCGATCTCATTATCGTGTGTATATGCTGTCCATCACACATGAAACCCACTTCATTTGTTGTTTGTGTGTCATCATGCGCCTCACGCAAATTAACTCCTAAAAACTAGCCATAAAAGGTTGATGAAATGTATGGCAGTGATGAGAAAAAAAACAACGCTGTTTTATACCATCATTGCAAGTACCTGAACGACTCAGTCCTATTCCTCAACACTTAAAACAAGCAGCTTGATACCCCTGAGCTACAAATAAAGCCTCATTTGCAAATATGGAGATGCTATTTGGGCAAATGAGACAGCAAACATGCATCAAGGTTGTTTTCTGTTTTTGCACTACTGAAGTGGAACTTCAACAGGAAAGCAGAATCCCTCGGTATCCTCAAATGCAGATTAAGATTCATCCCCCTCAAAGAGTGACTGGATTGACAGGAACCACCACATTTCTGCTTTGTTTTGCCCATGGTGAAAAGTAGAACTTTCTGCTGTTCTACATCAGGCACCAAATGTTTACTCTTTTAGCTCAAAACAGCATATATCACTGTCACGTTTCGTCTTTGTTTACACATACTCTTCTCGTTGTACACTGTCTTGACTTTATGCATGTCTCATGCTTTATTGTGTATTATTTTTCTCTTTTGACTTTCTCCATTGCCTCTGTGGTTTGACTTTGTTATCAGTTCAGTTATATCATTTGCATTATGTATACCTTCTGCCTAACTGAAACAGATGCCTGTACACATGAAACAGTAACATGGACATCAGACAGATGGAAATAAAGTAGAGTATATGGTACAAATCAAACACTATGTAAACACTATTTTGGCACATGCAAATCTACAGTGACTATTTGACCTTTTGTCAAGTTTCTCATATACACTGCTAGTGTCAGAACATTAGACTATATCTCACTGTCTTGCAAGTGATTTTGCCCTTTTTCAGTGTGTCAGATACACATATTCCCTCATTAATTCTAGTTTTAATAAACCTTTAAGTTGAAGGCAATGCAAGTGCCTCTTAGATTTTGATTCTTGTACTTACACCATTAAAATTCAACCCAGCTCTAAGTTGTTCATCACAAACAGGCACACTATTGTCTTGTAGCAAGGTGACTAAAGTGCTGCAATAATTTGCATGAGAAACCACTGAGGTGGACATTGAGTGCTAATTCCATGCAGCGTTGACCTGCTTCTAGCTGTCCCAAACAATCAATAGTATAAGATAAAAATGCAGAGGCCAGCTGCAGGTGTTGAAGCATGTCTTTACCCAGCCGGTATATCTGTGTGTATGTGTGCACATCTAAGTCCTTCATTTCCAAGACATCCAGCACAAATTAAGACAAAGATACATGTAGTACACATATGAAAATAATGCACGCATTCGTCAAAGAGTCAACGGAAGTATGAGCAGCCTCAGCTTTCCATTGGATTTCTGCACAGAGGTTTGGTTTCATATATGGTCTGAATAAAGCATGAATAAAGGAAAGGAGAATACAAGTTAGTGTATTAATTACAACAGATAAATTCAACCTTGAAATCTACTTTATCTACAGATAGCCTTTCTCTCTCTTCAGGGTCATCATGTTTCCACATTGTCAGATAAATAGAAGTTTCTGCATTGGAACAATCTCCTGCCATTTTTACAAAATTAGTGCAGCTAATGTACCTTGTGATAGTCTTCTTTGCAGCAAAAGTACAGCATTAACAGTAATGGATCATTTGCTGCAAATCATTTGTAATCACTTTACGGGCTAAATGCATACAGCATGACATCCTATGGATGTCATTAACACACAGAAAAATGACTTTGCCATTTCTAATAATAGCATGTCTAATTTCTACTTAAAAGTGCAAGCTAAACATGACAAAATCATTAACTTTCATGCTATAGCTCTAAAGAATATACCCTTAAACAAAAGTCACTTTCTGTAACATAAGTGCTAGAAATCAATCTAATAAGACAAAAGGTGAAAATGGTCTGTCCACCTCATGCTATAGTAAGGTAATGCCTCTGTGGTGCCTATTTCACGTTTTGTGAGATTGTACTGTTTTAAGCCACCACACACGCACACACACACACACACACACACACACACACACACACACACACACACACACACACACACACACACACACACACACACACACACACACACCCAGCAGCTGCATCCAACCTCTCCAAAAACCGCCTGCTGTCTGCCACGCCCTCCTAAACCCCTCTCCCTCCATTCTGCCATTATGTACAAAATCCGGGTGGAGCTACAACCTCCAGGATCTAAGCTCCAGGCAAGCCCCTCACATCACAGCATGGTTGCCCCACATTCCTCTCACTTATCTGGGGTAGCTGAGCACAGATGACCCCCTGAGAGAGGTGTAGATATCGAATTGGTAGGGAGGCTTTGGGGAGGTCTGCTGGCCGCCAAAATAATTACCTGTCACACGGGGCGATAGTTTGTGGTGAGAAAAAGTCATTTTTACACCATGAAATAAAGTAGTCTAGGGGATAGTCTTCTTATCCCCCCTCTCTAGCCTTGCTTTAATTTACTGCGCTCTCATACGCCTATCTTCCATCATTGCACTTCCTCTTGCTAGGCTGGTCTCTCACATTTCTCCACAATTCATTACCAACTGTCAATCATGTTTCTGGCTTGGCAGGCTTACACATGAAACACTCAAGCAACTACAGGCAAGAAGTATGATGAACGAGAAGCAAAATAAGACACAGAATATAAGTAAATATATATATATATATATATATATATATATATGTGTGTGTGTGTGTGTGTGTGTGTGTGTGTGTGTGTGTGTGTGTGTGTGTGTGTGTATGTATATATATGTATGTACATGTATGTATATATATGTATATATATGTATGTATATGTATGTATATATATATGTATGGATAGATAGATACTTGACTTGCTGTCAGTGAATTTTGATTAAGTCACATTTTATATGCACACATACATGCAAGTTTACTTTCACACCATCACAAGTAGCAGTGTAATCAAATCCAAAATAACTATGAGAAAAATGAGAAAAAAGAAAAAAAAATATGATTAACTGTATTGGCAATGGAAAATAAATGTGATACAGATGAATTTACATATGAACTAAGTGGACAACATACTCAATAACGTGCATGCATCTATGGAATCTCACATTACACTAATGATTGACAAGTGTATCAAAATATCTCTGCTGCAAAGTCTCTATTTCTCACAGGTTGATTTAGCTGCTCGGCCTGATGAGCAGCATCTTGCATGTCAAAACATAATGTTTCTGCCAGTAATTTCAGCTACAGTAAGCAGTTACTGGAGGTAAAAAGATAACAGATTTATGCACTAAATTCATTAATAATACCACCGCAGGAAATTAGACAAGAAACTCTAACAAAACAGCTGTGACACACCATGAAAACAGGCAGACCAACAAAAAGCCAAGATGACGTTAACTTAATCCACGGCTATAACTGTGGGTGGAACTTCATCGTTACTTTCAGCTGGCTAGATTTCCTGTAGTCTTGGAATCAGTAGGGAGGAGTGCCGGATGAATCTTGACTGTCAACTATCTAACTTTGTGATGTTCACTAAGGGAATATTACTGTGTTAATGTTATTTTGTGTTTCCAAATTTTGGCTGCACATCTCATCACCCTTACTGCAAAGCTACCGATAGACAGAACAACAACTGACACAACAAAAAAATCTCACTAACTATAAGCTTTAATACTATGCAGTCCAAAAATCAGCATCAAATTTCAAAGTCCTACAAGACAAATGTACAAGCCAAATGTTCTTTGGGCAGAAGATCACAGATCAAAACCAGTCTTCCTGAGCTGTCAAACCTAAAGCCTGCTGACTGATGGACTGGGACATGGAGGGTGGAGCAGTTGGAGAGGAGAAAACATTCATTTTAGCTCACATGCACCTCTCATACGCCTCACGACAAAATAAACATTATCTGTGGTGCTTGGCCCCATGCCAGCTTTCAAAGAGAAACAGCCAGCAAAGAAAGAATAAATAAATCCATCTGTCTCCATCAGCCCCGTGTCATGTTGCTGCTCAGGGCCTGTCACATCTATCAGTAAAGTTTCACTCAACTGAAACTTTTAACTAAACACAGCACCTCAGATGATTACTGTATGCTTACTACAGAGTAGGACTGGACATGGTAGCTACCACTACTCATGCTGAAAGGCTAGATCTTCTTCTCCTAAAACCAAATCGACCGAAATACAAAACGTATCCCTTCATTTGTGTGTTTGATTTGTTCGTGGTGAGGACTGTAAAGCTTTCAATTGGCTAAATCAGTATCAGTTTAGCGACTGAGCAGTTAAACAGACATTAATCATTCTAAAATATGGGAGGTGGTTTATTTAAAGCAGCTCTAATCCAAGAAAGAATCATCAGCCAGCTCTGCAGCTTCCCTAAGGTCTATTGAGCTTTTTAGGATCTTTTATGGCCCACAACTTTGCTATTGCATTCGTGTCATTTTCAGCACACCATGCAGCTCTTTCCACTACAAAAGCCTTACAAAACACTTTACACTACCTGTCTAGCACCAAACAGCAGACAGATAAAGTGCACCGCTAGTGAGTGAGCAGAGTAGAGCATTCAGCAGCTAAAGATGCAAATATTTCCTTAGGTGGGGACCAAAAACAGAGCTAAAAGGCAGGTGAATGTTGGATTTGCAGATGTTGCATTTATAGCCTGTTGCACCAATAAACATTATCAGGATTTTTTTTTTCTTCTTCTAAATGTATCAGTATCAAATAAACAAAAACAGCAGTTATCAAAGACCCATATAGATCAAACAAGGTGCAGGTGGCTGGGTTGCAGCTCGGACCTCTGCAGTACCCATGGGATCTAGCCCTGGGCCTCCCCAGCCTACACAACCCTCCACCCACACCACCTTTGGGATTCGGGGTAGTTTAATCATATTTAACAATGCTGCTGGTTTACTTTCCTTTCTGCCAGCGGCCAAATGTGACTGCCCTGTAATTGCTTCCATACTCCCCCTGCACTGTACAAATGTAAATAGTTTGAATGGCAGGTAGCTCAGGCTCCTCCTATAGAAAACACACGATCCTACTGTAAACAGGATTTTTCTGTTTGAACCCTATGCACCCTCCACACTCCCTCCCCGACACCTAATATATAACGTGTGTGTCTCTGAGGAATGCTTTGAGAGGCTTGATGGATTCTACACCGACCGTAACTCCCGTTATGAAGAAATAAACAGACGTGATTGAATTATGATGCAAGGCGCCTATGAATTTTCCAACACACTTTGGTCTTGTGTCTTTTTTTATCAATCTGAGGGCATGTTGCTGCTCTCTCTGGGGCCGTCAACAACATTAGTTTGGCTGGAAATAGCCGTCTCCTGTTTCCCTGAATTACCGCTGTGGGTGGATGTTGAAAGCAGTTTGAAAAATAGCACCTCTCATTTCTTTGTCTTTCCTGAAACAGGACACTGAACAGGAAAATGCAGCAAAGTTAAGAGTAACTGCTAATTAAATTTGTCCACCTCAGTCAGTGCGTGAAACTTTTGCCGCTAATAACATAATTAAATTTGATCATATATTTCCAATTTGCTGTGCAGCCGCATTTACATTCAAATAAAAATCCACATTCCTCTACCAACACAAGGTCTTTTACTGAGCAAATGTTTGTGAGCAAACATCTTTCAGAAATATGACAAATCCAGCTCTGACTTGGTGGAGGCCTCAGGGACACACAGGAGGATGGCAATGGGTTCAATTCACATCTCTGAAGGATAAATGCTCTCAATGCTACTCACGGTTACACACGGAGAAGGAGTCTATTCATAAAAATTCACCACTACCTTATCAAGGTCATTCCCAGAAATTACCATTGAGGAATCTGTCCTCAACCCTCAGTATCTGATTACTCCTGCATAATCACTTGAGATTCAACATGTAATTTGTCATTTTCAGGCATGAGTGAAATTCTCATAATGCACCTTGCTGTAAACACTGTCAGTTCACAAGCACATGATGCTCCATGAAATTCTCTACATACTTTCATTCCCACTCTGGTGGCCCCTTGCCTTAGAACCATTGTGATGTTGACATTTTGGATTTTGGTGAAATGTTTTGACAACTATCGTGTGCCAGTACAGATTTTTTTGATGACATGTATCTCGAGATCCCTTAAATTCGTCTTGCACAATCACGATCAAGTTCAAAACTTTGCTTAATGACCAAATTCCTGAAAAACTAATTATATTCCCATCAGCCTCAGTTGTACTTTGGCTGTAGACTCTTGTTTGTAACCATGATCCTTCACTAACCTCAATAAAGTGTTTGAGTTGTTTATCCACATCTTAACCAAGGTTTGCCATAAGCATGGTGTGCTTGCCATGTCCAGATGTTGTAGAAAGAAAGATTTTAACATTGCTTTTTTTTTTTTTTTTTTTTTTTTTTTTTCCCAATGCAATCTGCAGTTTTGCAGGTCCACTATCAATGTTCTTGTCTGGCAGTAGAGTTTTTTCAATTGACTGCTTTAGTTTCTGTTCAGATTTAGGTTTAAATAAAATAAATGCATTAAATAATTGGAAAATGATTGTGTTTTGAGCACTATTATGGTCTAAATTAAAGATATTTATACTGATGTAATATATCAAGTACAGGTCTCTTCAAATTCAGAAATCTTTGTGGTATTCTTATCAATCAAACCTTAATGACAAGCTGGAGATGGGACACTTCCCTTCAGTCCTTGCTCAGCTTCAGATTTACCAAGCTAACATCCTCTAACACCCAGGAACTCCAGCCAAACAGAGAGCCTTGGTTTGTACCCTGTGTCGAGGCCTATCCAGTCCAGTCTAGCACAGTCCAGCCAAAGGCCAGACTCACTGGGGTATTTCAGCTGAATTCGATTTCACCTCTGGCCTCTGTCGCGACAGCTTGAGCCGTGGCTACACAAAAAGCCAAGTTTCACATTGAACGTGAGAACCCCCTCATCTCCTGACCCCTATTATCATATGAATGGACCAGAAAATGGAACTGGGATCAAACAGGGAGACATGGAGTGAGTGAGAGCAGGCAAAGTGATTCATTTTTAGAATGCTTACTTTTCCCACTCACTGAGAATACAAATATGTCTCATCATGCCTCTCTGAGACGGACATACGTATACCAATATCACCCAAAGGCTCATATGGAGAGGATATTAGAGCAGTTCATTGTCCTGAAGCTTTGAAACCAAACCTGTGACCTCAGAGGAAAGTGGCACTTATCCTTAGGCTGAGCATTGTGAGCATATGTGGCTATAAGCTCATAACATCAGTAGATCTAGATTAAATAGAGTAAAAGATCCATCAACTCAGTCAACCTCAACCGCACTTTTGTGTCTTGTTAAACCTCATTTTTCTTAATCAGCTTCTACTATGAGCATTTAAACTGAAGAGAGTGAACATTGTCTGTCAAAGTTTGACCAATTTCTGTATTTAAACTGTACTCTTCCAGATGCTTATAGGTGCACAGGGCTCAGCTGTGGTTCTGTCTTCAGTGCAATAGTTATGATTTAGCAACATCTGAATCAGAATTTGTTGACAGTGGTTGGTTTGTTTGGTCGCAGTCAAACAAATCTGATCAAAACACAGTCGTGAGTGTCAAACTCTTAATAAATAAGATGCTTATTGCATCATAAATGTTCAATGTTCTGCCAAAATATATGCAATTTTTTTCTTTTTTTTCCAGACATAATGTTCAAAGTAAACAATGTACAGTAAATACTGGCAGAAAGCATAAATAAGATAACAGCTTTAGTAGAAGTATTTTTTGTTGGCCTTCCACAATCTCAAATTAGTCGTTTCAGTCAACATTTTTTTTTTTTTTTTTTTACATTAGTTAGCTTTCATTTATAGCACCCAGATTTAATCTGTACACAGAAGTTAGTGACTGTTAGTATCAGTGTTGTCCTCCTTTAACCCCGCAGCACAGATGGGGAAACAACAAGGAGAGGTGAAAATAAAGACATGGCGGGGGGAGTGCAGGCGGCGGTGTTGGGGTTTAGGGTAGAGAAGCAGTAAGAAGAGACAGAAACAGTCTGAGAGGAGCTGCAGCCACACCCAGGAAGAACTGCTGCTTGATGGGGGCAGAGTAAGGGGGGCATGTTACAGTGAGTGTAGGGAGGTAATGGTGATAAAAAAGGAATAGACAGTGCATGTAGAGATAGAGTGAAGTGAAACTGTCTGGGAGTTTGACCATGAATTATGGGGATTTAAAGGGCAATGCAAATATTCTTTCCAAAAAATTATAAGATATGTCACAGACATTTGGGGCAAATATTACGTCATCATGAATTTGACCATGAACGATCAATCAAACTACTAAAAATAATGATGAATAATTAATCATTTTAACAGAATAGTTCCAGAATGCATATTCACTGATTTTCATTAAAGACCAAGCTCTGAGCCTCATGTTAAAAACCACTACAGGAACACAGCGCGCCGCTTGTCTGTGCCCTTCAGCGTGAGGCCAGAGGTGAAGTGTGGCAGCTCAAGAGGGACACTTGATCTATAACTGAGATAAAAGATAAGAGACAGACAGTGATAAGAACAACACCACGTACACTGTGAACACACCATATGCTCTTAGTGTTTCTAGTGTGAAAATAGGACCAAAAACTGCTTCCATTTTCACCTGCCGCACTTCATGTCCTCTCTTCTCTTTTATTTAGTCTCCTGAGCACTGAACTGTCAAGATTCAGTCCAGTTTAGTACAGATACTTTGAATGTCTTTCACTAAGCAAAAACACATTCAGTGTTGGGTACAGGGATGTAGTTGGAGTTTTAATTTCATTTGAACATCTAGGATAAAATGAGCAGTGCCAGACTGATGGGGCAACATACTGTATTTTCACTTCAGCACACAAACCACAAATTTTCATGTCACGCCCTGTAAAAAAAAGACCCTTTTTTCGTAACTAGCGCAGAAATTTCAGTTTTTGTGAAATAATGATGCGATTGTTGCCACATCTAGTTGAGTTTAAAATTTAGGTCTTTGGGGGTAAGGTCAGTTTTATGTTTTGGTCAGCATTTCACAAACTTTCATGTGAAACACGATTGTCTGAGTCCAAAAATGTTCATACGTGCACTGGTGCACTGGTGTAAAAGATGCTTATTTTAATATAGATGAATCCATTTGTCTTCCTTTTATGTTTACATACATATGACATGCATAATTTCATTGTAAGTGGCACTGAGTCAGTGAAGTTAAAGATGGAAATATGAAAATATGAATGAAATTTGGTGGTGTGGCTCATGCTGTTGACTGCTTAGAGGTAACATAGAATGCTATAAAACAGATATTTGGAATAAAAGGGGCTAAGAATGTATGTGTAGAATATATAGATTTGAATATATGAATATATGCAGCAGTCGTCGTTGAAGATAACTTTTTCTGCTGTTTCATTTAGTATGAGGAAAAGTAATTTAGGCAAGTGATCAGAGACAGAGCGACTGGCTAGACATAGCCCTGCCTCTACCCTCCCTCCTCCTCCCCCTGCATCAGAGCCTGTGGTCATTATTGCCCTCCAGACTGCTTTTATCATCTCTATAAATCTCTGCTGGCTCAGACACGGCGTAATGAGGAGAGCTGTGAGGCTGTCAACCTGCAACTCTCACCCCCGCCGAGGGAGAACGGAGGGGTATGAAAAAAAGGTGGAGGGAGGCTGGAGAGAGACAGACAGAGATGAAGAGAGGGAGAGAGTTAAAAAAGAGAGAGGGCAGGAGTGGGTTATACTCACACCCACCACCACCCCCACACATACACCCGCTCACACTCATGAACACCACGCAGCTTCAGTGTGAGGTGGGAGACCATTCAGGCATTATATTCAGCTTAGAGGCTTGAGTCTAGAGAAGCAAGAGTCATGGTGGTCAGATTGAGAATAATCATCTTTCAAATAAAAGCTTTCAGATCTTCAAGACACAATCTCTGACCTTTTCATCTGAGCTGTCCGTTTTTCTCCTCTCTATCTCTGATGCCACCTGAGTCAGCCTGCAGCCAGTTCATGACCGTTATTTACATTTACTGCAAAAGGCCTTTCCTGTCATCAAGTCCTCTGGTGCACAGGGAGTGATGCGCTTTACATTTCTGCTTTCTTTACAAGAAACAAAGAAGAACTGAGTATTTTGTGTGAGTAGCAAAAACCCATTAACTGACCAAAGACTGGAGTGCTACCCAGAAAAATAGAAGGAGAAACTACTGGACACTCTTGAATTGACAGGTGATCTCTTAGAGGTGTGTGTCATCAGGTCATTTGTTCAGAGTTGTATACGCATCAGGAGGAAAAGTTTTTGACAAAACACTAGTGAAATTACTTCACTTAGCAAATGTTGTTTTCAAATGATTAATTCCCACATTTCACTTACTGACTGATTGGTTCTTGTGAAGTGTTATTCCATTTCCCCCTCCACATAGTTGTTATGGACAGTTTGGCTTTCACACAGTTTTATTTTGATCTTGGACTGACTTAAGGGAATGTACTTTAGGATTTGGCTGCTTGACACAATGCCATTAATCTTCTCTTAAAAGTATTTTATAGAATAACAAATGTTTTCACTGTGAAAGCCTTTTATCATATTATGGATATCAGTCCATAAAAACGCAGCTCCAGTAGCTCTACACTGCAAGAGATGCACCTTCACATCCTGGACTAATTATTGTACATGGAACAGTGACAAAGCAAAGCAATTTGAGGGAGCAAATCTGACATTCATAGAGACAATTTCTCAAAATTAGGGTTTGTACTACAGCATTTAACAAACAAACATTCAAAACAACATTCTTCGAACAAATTCAGTGCAGTGTGCTTAGCCTATGAAGGCAGTATGGGCAGAAAGGAGGGCAGAAATCTAATCTAATCTAATCTAAACTAATCTGAGGGAAAGATGTATACATATAGTCTACCTATATGTTTACAGTACATAGCATATATCACATCCAGGGCTCCATAACTTTGCCATGGATATGTTAAAAGTACTCCACACATCGCATTTGTCATATTTCACATAAAGCCCTTGTGTTTCTCCATAACATGAAATATTTATGACTAAATGTGCAACAATCAAAGTATAAGATCAGAATAAAACTTGTTTAGATATTATCAGTTTAGAATTGAACAGTCAAAAACTCAGCTACAGTCACCTGGCAACATCAGCAAACAACCCCACCATTGCAATTACAATTTGAATCAAATACTGCTGAATCAAACCAGTCAGAGGAGCACAGAAGAAAACAAAAAACAAAAACGAAAAAAGAAATCACGAAAGTGAAAAAACCAGACAGTTCTAACTTTGTCAGAAATGTATGTGTTCATGAAGGAGGCCTTTAGCTCTAATAAAGAGTGAATTGTGAAAATATGTTATTTTTGCACCAGGGACCACTGTAGCCACAAGTGACATTTACAGGTGACCAATAAATGATGAAAGCTAGTGTAACTGCAGCAGAGTTAGCAAACATTATCCACCATGTGCTACTGGTCATACCAGACCAAGTAAGACTGAAGCAGCAAAACCTATGAGGGTATTGATTTGAACAAGTATTTTTATTACCCATGAATTCAACTTACAACACTAAATAGCTGAAAGAAAGAAAGAAAGAAAGAAAGAAAGAAAGAAAGAAAGAAAGAAAGAAAGAAAGAAAGAAAGAAAGAAAGAAAGTGGGGAAAATTAGAACTACATTTAGTTGTATATTTTACCTATTACCCATTTATTTTATTCTCAGGTTGCATGAAAGAACCTCTGTTAATTTTTATGCTATTTTTGATATTTATTACTTTACTATTAGTATTAGTATTACTATAGGCATATATTACATTGTATTTTTGGTGTTATTTTAAAGTTTGCACATTATATTTGCACTGCCAACTTGCAGTAAATAAAAAGAAAAGTGTACTGACCAGATACTATTTAACCTTCACAGGATAAATGTTGTTGTTCTGCATCATTGGAAAACATTGTAAAATTATTAGTGTTCACCTTGTTTAAACATCTTCTGTTACTTTTCAGTCCACCACAGTCCCCATTGCATCTCTATCACTTACACTAACGAAGATTCTGCAACATAATTTACACCATCCCCTCCCCAAGTATGTTGAGACCACACAATCCTCAATGAATGTGTCACCGTATGATCAGGCCTATCAGTGTAGTCAGACAATGACATGATGTTGGGACACACGATGGAGGGGTTTGACGTGTCCAGTTCTACCCTGGGCCCAAAAAAGATCTGCGCTGGCCCTGCACAAGCCCTTCTTACCTCATCTCAACTGCTGTTCAAAAATACATCCGGAGGAGTGATGTACTGAGGTGTGATTATAATCTATGTCTTCAAAAAAACCCCGTCTTCCTGTCAAAAATCTTTTTAAGGATGTACTAAAACTGTCCTTGCATACTGTGAACATGCCTTTTTTTTCTAGGAACTGCGTGTACACAGCAGCTGGCTGGTACAACTGCTCAGGGCGAAAAGTAACAAACAGCTCTAGAGAGATAGACCAGTGCTGACCTCAGTGACAGTGTCGTTTTTATGTGTGTGTATGTGTGTCCGTGTGAGACAGAGAGAGAGAGACAGAGAGTGTAAGCCAGCTGAACTCTTCTACCTTTCAGCTCTGAGTGTTGTTTCTGATGTCAGACAGGAGAACCTTACGTCGATGCTGACGCCCGTGCAGCTGGTAAACCAAACACACTCCCTGACAGTTGTTACATAGTATGGACTTTGACCCACGCCAAACCTCACAACAACAGCCTCGTCATCCAGTGTCAGCTCGGCGCTTCCTCCAGTCCGGGCTGATGCCCTCCCACACTGTCGGGAGCTGTCTCCAAACCGCCCACTCCCGCTTATGTAAGGGGATAATCCTGTGCAGTCATTAAAATGATGCACGGCACTGGAGGTGTAGAAGCACATAACTATTTGATGTCTATGGTGACATCAGTGCATTAATGTTTGATAATCATAATACCTCACTGATGATTATACCTCCATACTTGGCCAAAAAATCCCCTTCTAACTCAACCCCCTGCAACCTTGGCGCTCTTCTCTAAAGTGCAGGAGACTATTTGAAGAGCTGCAGCTCCTCTGACACTTCAGCGACCCCTGCTTCTCCAGACTCCCTGACTCTTTCTCAAACATCTCAATCACCTTCCCCTCTGGTAAAAACAAAAAAAAAAAACCCATTTCACATGAACGCTCAGTGTGTGGCTCCTCCAGCAGGAACAAAAAAGGCAGCCTCTCCATCATCGTGCAAGCCATAAGCTTTCCTTTATCTCCCCTCCCTCATTAAACTCTGAATATCTCAGCAGAGAGGCAGAAAGAGGAGAGAGAGAAAAGTGATTCAATTCTGCCGGAGGAATAAAAGCCCCTTGAGGTTGCCATTTTGAATGTGTGCCATGTTGAGCAGGCTGGATCCAGAGATCACCGAGACAACAAAGCAGGGAAGAATAGCCTATAGACAGAGCTCCAGGCCAGCTGACCCACTGTAGATAATGTACCATGGATGTCATGTCATTGTACTGAGAGGCTAGAGTCATGATGATGACCCATCACGACCTCGGAGGGAGGCGGGCAGAGGCAGGGGAAGGAGCTCTGAAAGGGAGGTCAGAGGGAAAACATGGCACCAGACTTGATAGCTCTATTCAAATGCTGCGCTGGCAACCTGGTCGCATTGAATGCAGCCCAATACACCAGCAGTCCTGGGAAGGGGAAGACTGGAGAAAGGGGACACAAGAAAAGAAAAATGGGTTTGACATTCAGGCAGGCAGGCTGAGGGAGGTAACAAGTTCACGGCCCTTTCAGAGAACATGGCCGCCTGCTGTGTGATGGATCATGGAGCCTCAGTTGGGCCATCAGGGGTGGGACCCAGGGTGAAATGCATGGGAACGCAGTCTCCCAGGAAGAAGGGAGTCATCCTGACGGCTAAATAAATGAACCCTGGTGGTTCTGATACAAGCAGCTCCAACAGCTTTCTAAGTTGCCCCGTATGGAGCAACAATACTGCTGCTAAGAAATGACAAGACTGATGCTTCAGACAGCACCTCTATGCCCGCCACAAGGATTGATTCACTGCATTTTATCATGCATTTATGTCCTGAATGATGCTCGCAAATGAATGCAGTTGAGTTGAAAAGGTGATTACTGAAAAAACATGGAGGCCTCACAATAGTGGACCGTGGCTAAAGCTGACAGGCCAGGCCCTTTAATTAAAATGAGGCAAACCTGATTAGTGGAGGTTTACAGGGGCACTCCTGTACTTTAAGTCTCTAGCATGAGTCAAACTTCAAAAACACTTGATCCTACATTTCCCATAATGCAACTCAGCAGGACCTTTGTCTTTCAAGCTTCAATAATCCCATTTTTTTGCATCTCAGGATTTCTGTCAAAACTTCACTTTAGAAGGCTCCTCCAGAGCCACCAAAGACATCAACGACAAATTGGAACATTCCACAGTTCTTTACTGCGGAAGTGTTGTTGAAGTCTTGTGATATGTTCATATTAGTTGTCAGGAACTACATGGAAAAAAATAATTCCTTTGCAGAAAATTATGTCTGAATTTAATTTCTGAAATAAACTTACATTTTCAGAAAAATAAAAAATTCTAGCTTTGTTCAGCAGTGGCAATGAATGAAGCTCGTAAGTGCACCTTAAATTCTCTCTCTTTTTTTTTTTTTTACTTTTCTGAAGTAAAATCGAATCACATTTTAATATTGAGTACTATTTGTATGGGAGTAGATTTATTGTGCCCGGCACACAGGGACGTTTATAAAAGACCAGACATTAATTTTCAGTGGTGAAACTTTTGTGAGACAAGAATGTTAACTTCTTAGAAATTCATTTAAATTGCAAACAAGCTTGACAAAAACATCTGCCACAATGTGCCCTTCCTAGAACATTGTCCAAGTTTTTTCATAATCACCTGTTCTGAAAACCTAATTAGAAATCTAAAAAGTGTAGCTGTTGCATGGCATTATAATGAACAATAAACCATGCAGCTGACTTTTTAATCTCACCTGAATCACAGCCCTTAAGCGAAAGTGTCACACTGGAGGTAAATATCAAGGCAAATTGGTCCTTAAATTATTTACTACATGTAAAGATTATATGGTGCATCCGAAACTGGAATACTGAACGAAACACATATTGTAACCATTTCGAGAATGAGGACAGAGCAGAGAGGATCAGCTGCAGTATGTCTGGTATGCCAGAGATGACGACAACAGCCACCAGGACTGTTAACATGTTGAAGTCCTGCTGATCACTGAGAAGAGGGAGGCAGGAATGTAATGCTGACAACACTTTCATCATTTCTGTCTCCATGACTTCAACAGGAACTGTGAGAAATGACATATAACTATTCACATATTACCAGTTAGCCAGCATACATGTTGAGAGTGTTTAGAGGTGAAAGCATATGTTGTACATTTAAGTATGAAATTGTGAAGAATCTGTAAAGCAAGCTGAATAATAGCATTTTTGTAACAAAACATTTATTATTTGCAGCATCTCCACGATAGAGTTTCTTGTGTGTGTGTGTGTGTGTGTGTGTGTGTGTGTGTGTGTGTGTGTGTGTGTGTGTGTGTGTTGTGTATATATAGTGTACTTCTAGGGACTTGATTATCCATTTTTTCAATGCATTATATGCTTTACTAACGTGCTGAGTATAGCTTTCTCATTTCAACATGCCATAAAAGTATGACGGCTTATTTACCTGATGATGCTGTTATGGTATATTTCAGCAGTTTAGAATACGATAAATTGTACATAGAAATTATATCCACAGAGTTCATTGCACATATTCACTGTAATTACAAGGTTCACTATTTCATGTATTTCTTTTTGGTTTACCATTTTGTAGCCACATGACCTGCCAGGTGGCCCCTTTTGGCAGATACTTGTAAGATGTGTCTCTGTGTTTGTTTTCTAAAGAAGGGCTTGCACCCGGAATGTCACATGATGGTATACTAATAGATTTTCAGTGTGTGGTAGTGTTATTGTATGTCATCTTGAACTCTGGGAAATTATAATAGGACATTTTAAAAGCAAAATAAGAAAATAATCAGCAGATTTATCACTAGTATTGGTTGTAATGCTAGTAACCCAAACTGCTGCAGTGAAGCAGTTGAAAAAGATATGAAACAGTAAACAGAGAACAGAAAAAAAAATATTGCTACCACAGTGTAATATAATAATAATAATAATAATAATAATAATAATAATAACCTGTAAATACAAAAGTCACTAGCCTCTCTATAGTGCCATAGGATCTGTGGTATGTCCCACTTTCACAACCAAGGAATAATAAACCTGTCAACAATAAGTCTCCTGGAAAGCCACTGCTGACACTTCGTTGTCAATGGCAAGGCATGCTGGGATAGCTAATGGGACAGGCCCTCGGGGGTGCCTCAGACGAAGGACAGCCCTAGACAGGTGAGCTGTCTGACAGCTCTCATATGAAATAAAAAGTTATCAATCATAACCTCTGTGCCTTTCTGGACTCAAAATCACAAACTGATCTGTGTTGTAAAAAACACCCTGAATTAAAGTTATTCCTGAATAATTCTAAATCTACTCTGATTAAACTCAACGATATTATTGGATTTGGGAGAATTAAGGTAAAGCCAAAATGGTCTGAATTGAAGCGTGAAAAAAAAAATGTAATGATGAAACATTAACTGCATGATTTTGGACATATAAAAATATAAGTTTTCAGATAAAATACACGTGATGGGACATCCTAAGGGTAAAAATGAAAAATGTTGAGGATAAAAATAGAAAAAGCAAAGTGAGCAACCACACCTGACATGCTAACAACTGAAAACACTTTTGTCCAGCTGCCACATGACACTAAGAAAAGTACCTCATTCAGTCTGCACCAATTTGCAAGCATATACAGATCCTAGAAAGAGGTTATGACACAAATGCATTCAAAACTCCCTTCACAAAACTTGAAAATGAATCATGTCTTTGTATCCCCCGCAATCCCCCCACGTGAGTGAGAGTGAGCACCCATCCCACAGTACATCTCTGTGATTTCTCCCTTATTTTAACCACGTGGCCTCATTCAGTGAGTTTGTCCTCCCTCAACACGTGTACGCATGTGAACATCTGAGCTGATCAGCTACACAGTTCCCATATGTAGTGCTGATGGGAGCAGCTGGAGTTTCAGTACTTTCACTCCGCTGTGGGTGACACCGGTCGGATGGTGCTGACAGTCTCTGCTGACAGTCTGTCATCCAGTCGGTCAGTCAGCTTTGTTACACAATCCCTCCCCAGTGCACCCACTATTTCTTAAATTCAAGTACAAGCGGATGTTAAGCACTGTATGCACAATGCACACTAAGCAGACAGGAGTTTGGAAGCAGAAAAAGCAGGTAAAGAGTGAACAGTTGTTTGGTCTTTCCTGGGCACTGACCTGGACAGCACAGCAAACACAGCGCCAGTCAACCTCTCATCTTGCTTTTGCTTCTCAGATTTCGCACTCCAGCTCCTTCCTCATTGCCTTTTGAAGTTGGTCCCTCCGCTGTTTCTGAGGTAAAAGTCATTGGCAGAGGAGAGAATGAGGGATAAGAAGAGGGAGGTGGGGGTGAAGTCTTTCTCGCTTGCTTTTCTTCTTCTTCTTTTCTTTACTTCCCTCTTGTCCTATTTTGCACTAGCTGAAATCTGCACCTCCTCTTGTTCTACCATAGCAAAAAATCTCTCCACACACTCACTACTGGGCGAGGAGAGGAAAAATAACATTGCAAGAGGGAGGGAGAGAGAGAGAGAGAGAGAGAGAGAGAGAGAGAGAGAGCAAGCGAGAGAGAGAGAGAGAGAGAGAGAGAGAGAGAGAGAGAGTGAGCGAGCGAGCGAGCGAGAGAGAGAGCAGCAACAAAAGTCTGCTCAGTCTCCCTCCTGTTCAAATTTAGAGGCTGGATCTCAGGCTGCAAGGCGAACTCTACTGGGCATGCCCACAACTGAGAGGCACACTTTGTAATGAACACTCACTTCCTCTCTTGTTCTTGCCTTCCCCCTCCTCCCTCACAGCTCTTTCTCTCCCTCCCATCCCTCCCCTCTCCCTATAGCTCTCAGTTCAGCAGGGATCAGGAGTGCTGCTCCGACCAAAGTCCACCCGGTTCCAAGGAGCATGCCCGACTTTTCACACAAAAACAATCTCACACTTTAAGCACAACAGACTGAAAAGCAGAGTGTGCAGTAAGGCAAGAAAAATACAACACAATTTAGAACATTTAGAAAATTCTCCGCTGACAAAGACATTTTCAGTCATGAACTAAATCTATCTGCCAAAAATACCCATATTATAGGCTTGCTGCATATTTCCAATCCATGTAATTCAATCATGTGCACATTAGATGGCTGTCTAGACTTAGGTGATGCAATACCTAATCCAAAAATAATGGACACGTCGCTCAAAATGGCAAAGCAATCAAATACAGTCAATTCTGATAATGAAATGTGCTCACGTGAACAATTTGCTGCATCACTTCTGCTTGAGCGAGATAAAAATATTATCAGGACCTCTGTGGCGTACTATTTACAGTCTGCCTGGACTGGGCTCAAAGACAGAAAGTGATATCGATGAAACTCAAGCAGATACATTTGACAGGTATGTCAGGTATATGGAATTTGCTGTTTTCAAGCAGCAGTCTGTGTACAGCGATGTGTTGTGTATTTCTACTGCGAGTCAGCCTCGTGCCTGTGCTATCTCAGGCTCCCCACGCTGACCCAGATTCTCCCCAGCAAACTATCAGGACACTATGCATCAAAACCAGGCTATGGAATGAGGACAGCGAGTTCAGAGAGCGACAGACAGAGAGAAAGAGAGACAGGCAAAGTTCCCCCGGCATCTGTATTGTGCTACTCATGGAAAAAAACGCATCTTAAACACAATCTGAAGTGACAAGGGGCAATTTAAAAAAAAATGCTGAGGAGCAATATTCGTAACATAATATTTGTTTGGTATAACGTAAACATTATGACAAAATAATTCAACTTCCAGAGCTGCCGCTCAGACCTGGAGCTTTGTGGATCCTCTCTGTTGAGACAACAATGTAATCCCGTAGATGTACGGAGCAGAGAGTAATCCATCTGGACCATCTGAAGGATGGAGATAGGGGCCAGGTGGAGGAGGAGGAGGTCCAGACGGCTGCAGGATTGACCCCAAGAGGTCAGAGGTCATGGGAAACAGTGGGTCAATATTAAGATGAGAGTTCAATGTCACGGCTGGATAAGCCAGAGCCGCATGTGTCCTGGTCAAAGGCAGCTGATAGAGTGATGTGGAGCAGGGGCGAAAGTGTAAAGGGATCAAAATTAAAAGCTACAAAATCAAACATAGGAAGAGAGGGGCCAGTCAAGCTTGAAGGAGTCAGAGCTGAGCTTCAAGCACAGAAATGCTGCCAGGTTTGATCTAACTGTATGCGTATAAACATGGATTTAAAGGCTCAACATACTGAGACATTAAGTTTGTGCGAGGTGTCCCCCAGCCACATCTTCAGGCAAGAGTCTTCATACTTGTTCAGAACCACACTCAAAGTGGGTAATCCCAATGGGGATCAGGGTGCACACTTTCGGAGAGTCTGTCTTCCAAGCATGCATGGCATTTCTCTCGGTTGTGCGCACAAAAAGTGAAGGAGTGAAGCGTTAAGAATGAAAAAAGAGAACTTGAGAGGAATTCCAGCATCAGAAAACAGGTTTCACGACACTTTGAGACAATCTCACAAACACTTTGTTTTAAGCATACAGAAACACTTATCCTTTTGCAAAGACACGTGTCAATATCTCTGTGGATCTACAACACTTCAAAGCAAATGAAGTGAGGAAAAGATTTCCAAAATTTCATCAACAACAGCAACAAACAGGCAGACTGATTCAACTTCCTCTTAGTATCTGGGTTCTAAGTGGATGCATTCGCTTTATACACAAAATTTGTGAGAGAAAACAGCCAACTAACATTTCCAAAGGACAACCATGCATGAGGTCTTCATGGATCCACTTTGTTCTGAGTTACCAAGACTTGACCCAGTCAGGCTACGTCCAAACTGTATTCAGTCCAATCCGTCAAGTAGGATCCCATTGTATTATAAGAGTCTCGGGTCTTGGTGTCAGTATATTTAATATCCAGCAGGTCTGAGAGGGCCAGCTATCGGCTCTGATCACATGGTGCAGCATAATTTGCACTCCAGCTCTTTTTGACGAAAATGTTTGTTAATTTGTGGCACATCATGCTGCTGTCAGTGCTGATGTCTATATTGGAACAGCTCATTTTTTGATACATAGGTCCTTTTGGGATCAGACCCTCTCTGACTCAAAACATCCTCTACTTCCAGCCTTCACGTAGTTTTGAACAGCTTTCCAGCCTGATGAGTGATTAATGACTCCTCTGTTGACTCTTGGTAACTACAAAAAATAGCCCCTTTGTCAGCATTTAGAAGAAAATGTGTTATGTACCAAATGCTTGCTGATAAGACAGTAACATGGTGGCTCTGCAGCCTCCTGTTGGAAACAAAACAGACAAATTGGCTGTGGCTGTGTCAGAGCCATCGGAGTCTGTGGTTGGAGACCACACTGGCCTGTTCCTCTTAGCTCAATACTGAGTCATTAGCCCTCTCACCCTGGGTCTCTGAGGATGTGTGACCCCGGCTATTGTCTGGCTCGGGCCTATCCTGACGAGAGCCCCAGCACCGAACAAAGCCATGTCATTAACTCCAGCTCGGCTGCCCCTGGCCACAACTTGCAGCCCCCGCAGCCTGTCTTGGATGAAATGAAGTGGGTCAAATAAACACGACGCACCGTTCATCAACCTCAACCCCCTGACGACCACCACCCCGCCACTCCCACTGTCTGAAGAGGGCAGGGAGACACAAGCGATTTAAGACAATAGAGAAATCGTGTCCATCCACCTGCTCCTGTGCAAACACAGATGTGTGAGGTGTATTAGTGAACTGCAGCAAGCCAACACTAAGTGCATAGTGACAGGGGGTGGAAAGCAATAATGGTGGCAAGTCAGTTGTTTGTTCTCGTTCTCTCAGTCAATAATCCAATAACAAGTAGCGACAGAACACACAGACATGTTGAACTTGCTAAGCAGTGTGCTTCCTGGATTCAGATATGATGCATTGCATTGATCCTATCTTACTAGTGCAAAATAAGGAAAGAATTCCATATAATTATAGTTCACTATGAGCTCATTTGAGATGCATATAAAAATATAAATGCAATCAAAACACCATTATCATATTATTTTACCATCATCATAAGAGCACTACTAGCCCAGAATTAATCACCAAAGTTTTATATTTTTGACCAGCAGCTATTGTAGCAATGAAAAAAAATAAAATTAGATGTCACTATTCACTATTAAAAAAGAAATTCATACAGTGTGTCTTCAAGCCCCTGGGATTCTTTTTAGCAAGGCAGAATGACCATTACCATGACCAATGAAAATAAAATATGCAGTTCAATATAGCTGAACAATCGACATGTTCCCTTAATTAAAGGAATTAGCTTGGGACTATGTTTAGAAAGAGTTTCAAGAAATAAATAATTTTTAGCCTTTTACGGTCTCTCTTCCTTCAAAATGAGTTGAGGAAGAACAAAGAGCAATTACACTGTCCAAGTTGGACTGACTGCGAGTGGATAAAACTGACAGATGGCGGCTAAATGCCATCCTATTGACAAAACACTTGCAGCAGCATTAGCAGTGTCTGAACACATTCTTTTTTAACCTCAACAGCACACGTTCAGAAACACATTCCAGTATTCTCTTTACATCTTCTTATAGCTGGACCAAGACAACGGACATAGGCTTAGCAGCAGGGAGGGTTAGGGTTAGGGAAGTGGCTTTGGTCAAATTTGGAGATAAAGCTTGTTGTGGCATTTGAAACTAGGCTGAAACCTGAGACTTTGGGAAGTAGTGAAATAGGAAAGTGAGACATGGTGCTCAAGATTTTCCCCTTGAGCTTTGCAGTGGCTGTTCAACCGCCTGTGCAAAAGGAAAGCCACAAATGGAGCACTAGCACCTCCCTTTGGACTGAAGCCATACTGCAGTCAGTCTATGGAGAGGGCCATTCAGCATCTTTGGATTAACGCGATTGTGTATGTGTTAACAATAGGGTCTTTTTTAGATCTGTTTTGTTTGTTTGTTTGTTTTTTACAGGAGGTATATTTGAAGTGTAATTTAGCTTTAATGTACATTATTTTCCCATGATGCAAAGCACAAAGAAAATGTGGGGGGATAGCATTGAATTAGCATTTCTCATATATACTTCTTAGATTCCTGTGTTTATTTTTGCTTTACATTCAATTCTTTTAGCTGACACTTTCATTCAAAGCGACTTACAGTAAGTGCATTTTAAAGATTTAGAACATAAATAGTCCCACTAATCACAACGCAGCAGAGCAGCACCAAATATAACATAAAGCTTCCTTACTTAATTGTACCCCTCCACTCGAAATCATGTTTTCTCTTCTTGGTCCTACAGTTGAATGTTTGAGCGTCACTGTGCAGAATGATTTCACAGTCATCTGGTCAAAGCGGAAAGTTTCTCTGTGCTCACTGAACGGGCCTAAGAGCCTGATTTGTGGTATAACAAATAGTTTCACAGAAAATCTTGTTCCAATATTAAGCTTATACAAATGTGATGTGGAAACTTGAAGCACAAACAATGAAAATGGACATTTCAGAGAAGTAGGAGACATCTCCTGTGAAGTAATTAAAATCTTGAACTAACATAAACACATATTTGCATTACTATATATCCAGGATTTCTAATGAGGGAAGGAGATGTAGTTTTAACTTGATAATAGACCGCTTTTGTGGGAAAACCATATCAGACACATGATATTAGTCAAAATACAATGTTTTATACACGTCTTCATGTTTAGAGGGGATCTTTAAGTTATCACAAAGAATTTATACCTTTAAAAGTGGGCTGCAAACAAACATTCAAAAATATTCATCAGACAATAGGTTCAACTAAGGTCCCATCTTTCACTTCAATGTTAGCCAATCATACTTTATGTTAGTAGGATGGCACTTAAATTACAATTAGTCATTTGGCAGATGCTTTTTTCCAAAGCAACATACATATGAATTCGCCCACCGATGGCACAGAGTCAGGGGCAGTTTTGAGGTTCAGTATAATTCAAAGTGCCTTACAAGACAGAAAGTCATAAGGAAAAGATACAAATAAACTTAAGGTAATATGAAAAGACAATATAAAAAGGCACACATGCTTTGAAACTTTAGACTTTAAAAAGAGTGTAAATAGATGCACATCTAAATCCAAGCAGTGGTTAGCTGCAGGTTTTCACAAATGATGGCTCATTTAACCACAGTTATCCTCACAAGCTGGACTTCTTACAAGCTTCCAAATTATTTACATGAATATTTGGGTCTCATCGTTGTGTGACAGTGTTGTGTTAAGAACATAGAGTTCATTTAAATGTCTCCGTTTTGGACAAATCTGTGCCTCAGCAGAGGCGACAAAAATTCAGCTAGCTCTCTTCTCTGCGGGAAAAACCCAACAACAATCCCTCCTCTCACACATGATCATGTTTTGATTCAGAGTGGGTTAGAGGGTTATTCACAGACAGATCCATTGTCAATGTGTGTGTGAGAAAGAGACAGTGAACAAGCGAGAGCAGGCAAGGAGAGGCTGAGCAAATCAATGTGAGGCACGCAGCTCTACAATGGCATAAAGTTTTATAAGTCGGTGCAAATAAATCAATGTATAGGACATGCTGCAACCGTTTAATACATAAAAGGTATTCCAGAAAAGCTTCTCTAGCATCTACAGCGAAAACCGGTCCATAATCCCAGAGATATTGTAATTATCTATTCATCTGGTGATAAATCCTGTAAAATATATCAATTATGCATCAAAAAGTAGTGTAACACTATCGCAATTTTTACTGATGGAGTACTTCAGAGGTCTGTCCTTTTCTCTCTACTTTTCTTCTTGGTTAAAATATATGGCATGTCATGGAATTAACTGCCACTACTACTCAGTTACTCAGCTATTCAGCTGTATGTGCCTGTAAAAAGGCACATAATCATACCCAAATTATTGAATTATTGGCTTTCTTGTCTGCCATGACAAACTGCATGTAAATTCCTGCTCCTAAATCCTAAGTGCAGACCATTGATGAAGTAACAGTAACTTACAAATGTTTAACAAACAAAAATCTTGGTGTTACGTTTGATCTAACCCTCTTTTGATCAGCATATTAAAGAAGTCACCAAGACTGTTTTTTGTTTTGTTTTGTTTTTCCCACATACATTGTCCATGGCTGATGCAGAGACCCAAATTTCATCCAGCCTTGATGACTGCAAATGGACGTCAACTGATTACAGGCTTTGCTCATTATGGGTTCCGTTACTCTGCATTTTTACAATTATAGTAATGGGTTCTTATCCGATTTTCTGTCTGTTTGCAGATAAAATAAATTAATTGGAACATGTGCTACTCTGACACTGATGCACCTGCCTCTCTCTGTCTGTACTCACCACTCTGTAGTCTCACTCAATGTCCCGCCCACAGCTCACCACTCACAGTATATTACTGGATTATAATTATTGATGCATTAATGTGTTCATCACTTTAATGTTGCAGCTGGTAAAGGTGCAGCTCATTTTAATTATTTTATATACTGATGGGTAGGTCAATCTTTAATAATACATCATACTTTATACAAAGGTAAGGTACAAAGGTATACTAATAATCTGATTCAACAACAAAACTAAAGACTAACTAACTAACTAACTTAAAATACAAATAAATAAAGAAAGAAAATGTAGTGGAGTAAAGAGTGCAATATTTGCCTCCAAAATGTGGTGGAGTGGAGGTATAGAGTAGCAGAAAATGGAAAAACTCAAAGTAGAAGTACCTCAAAACTATACATGAGTACAAATATTGGTTATCAGTCTCCTTAATTTCAGGAATGAACTCTTGATTTCAGGATCAGCACTGAAAAAACATTTCCATGAATTATTGTAACATTCTGCTGTCAGGCCTTCCACATGCTAGTATTTAAAGTCGTCAAATGGTTCACAAGGTTGCACTTAGAGTTTTTACTAAAACTAGAAAACTTCATTGGCTCAGATCAGACTTTAACATGTTTCTGACGAAAATTCTGCATGGTCTCACCCCTTCAAACCCTTCAAATGTAGATTCCATCCCATGTCCTCTGCTCTCAGAATACCAGGCTCCTGTCTAGATAGGAAGCCAGCAGGCTGCGGGGCCTTTTCCTATTGTGGCCCCTTCCTCTGGAATCACTTCCCTGCTGACATCAGACAGTCTGACTTTGCTTTGAGTAGCTATTATCAATGTGAGTGTTATATTCTATTTTGTAGTGTTCATATAAACTGGACTTGGAAAGCCCATGAACGTCTATTAACTTCCAGCTAATCTAAATGACCTTTTAGGCAACCTGCTTCTTATCATTGCCTGCAAATTGTTATATAATCGTCTAATCACAAGTACAAGATTAATCTTATCAGCTTCAGTGAAACGATTGGTCATGACCTACCTGCTCAGGTGGGGGTCATATCCCTGCGGTGTAGCAGGGGCTCCTGAAGCCCTCAGAGTCCTCCTGTTAACCCAGAACAGCAGCTCTGAGCAGCATCACCACACCAGCTTCACTTTTATAGTCTGGATCCTGCAGCACAGCGCAAATTGAGGGAATAGATTTCCAACACAAAACCTGCACGTCCATCGATCCGACCTTGAAAAAATAAATACATTGTCATCGATGACGCTCTTTGTTAATGCTTTTGTTGGCGGGGCCGGAGAGTGATTCACATCCACACAGCCAACATCAATCGACGAGCTATTAAGAGACACTCCTGTCATTACGCAGAGAAGGTTATCAATCCGACGTTTTTGACTCAGCATCGCAGTCAATAACATCAAAAAGTACAAGTGATGTTATTTCATGTTGGGCTTGAGGATTAAAGTTCAACAGTTGATTGGTATGGACATATCACTGAAAATGATGATGCAGTCATAGAACCTTTGGTCATTAAGGACATTTACCTGCGCCCCAGACTATTGCACAGTCCACAGGGTGATATTGGGTTTCCTGCTTTATTGTTGGGAGGCTCCACCTTCTTTATTGGTAAAAAAGGCCACGATGGTTATTCAAACGTCCTGAAGACTATTGAGCTGCCAGAGCAAGGCGCAGAGTCGACTGTTTGAAAGTTATAGCTGCTTTCTCGCTGTGAAAAGGAAGGAGGGGCTCAGCTGTCTCCAGGGGCTCCGTCACCGATAATTAGCGATCAATCACGAATTAGTTTAAAAGCTCGAAAAGAACACCGAGAGCACTATTAGATTGCAAAGATTCACTGCTCTCCAATAATTGCTTCGGATTTTTAAAGGGAACCGAGATCGTCCTGTTTGTTTATCATGGTGTCTGATCACTCCCACCAGGAGGTTCTCACCATGGCTCCTTAGCAAATGTTAACTTATTTGACTTATAGCGAATATTAATAAACATCAGTTTCAGTAAGCGAGCTGCAACTGTAGAGCTGTAATTTGCATCTGCTGACCCAACAGATGAATTATTCTCTTGGCGATCATAAAGGTGACAGTTCAACTAAATCACAAACGATTAGTTTCCAATAGATCACAGGATATAAGGAAAGGTGTCTGCCGACACAAAAACATAAAAACAGCACGAGAACATGGAGCATTTAGAACAGATAGAGCACAGTAAACAAGTAAATATACAAATAAAAATGAAATTACATAACATATTAAACCAGAAAGTAACAATTTAGAACTGAGATCAAATCTGATCCTCCAGTAATCCTATGGCCTGTAAACAGTGTATGGAAGATCAATTCTGCCTGGAAGCCTGGAGCCTATCCCAGCCTATCCCAGCTGTCAACGGGCGAGGTACACCCTGGACCATTCACCAGTCGATCGCAGGACTTAATATCATCACCTTCAAAAGTTTATCGGCTGAGGATAACTGTAGCACTGTTGAATAAGAGAGTGGCAACTCTCCCATAGACATCATAGACATCTGTTGGAAGTGGAGAGTGTGGTAGTAACTGAACTACATTCATTTTCATTGTTTCTCAAGCATGGAAAAGTGATGAAATGACTGCATTTCCATGAACTACCTCAGCAAAAGACCACAGAATGTAAGGCTTCGTGACTGCATGTCCAATGTGGTAGTTTGCACACAGGGGACAGTGCTCTCCCCTTTCCTGTTCACCCTCTACACAGCAAACTTCAGACCTAACACTGACAGTTGTCACATCCACAAGTTCTCCGATGATGCGGCCATCATTGCAAGTGTATCACTGGAATACAGGAAGGTACCATAACCAACTTTGTAGATGTGCTGAGTGAACCACCTGCACATAAACACCAGCGAGATGAAGGAGATGGTGATTGAAGGAAGGCACCACAGACTACACTGAGATTGTGGGGGGATTTCAAAATACTTGGGTGTTCACCTTAACCACAAACTGGACTGGACAAACAACACAGATGTCCTGTACAGGAGGAGCCAAAGTTGTCTGCTAAGAAGACTGAGGTCCTCTGTAGTATGTAGTAGTAGGGAGCCGGAGCAGGAGCTGATTTTTTTGTTTTTTGTTTTTTTTCTCAACTTTTTTTTCTGTTCAAGGCCCACATGATTGGTCAACTACATGATGTGTGGTGGCTTCTGTGTGTATGCACTGAGCAGGAGTGGGAGGGGCGGGGGTTACAGACACAGTGCACGCACACACACACACACACACACACACACACACACACACACACACACACACACACACACACACACACACACACACACACACACAGCAGCAGCAGCAGCAGCTATAAAGTATGTTTTGTACATTAGTAATTAATTTGACACATAATTTTAAATTACATATACATTGCTGATTTTCTATTCTATATCCTGTATTATCATCTTGACCCTTCTTTATTTTATTTACTTGTTTTATCTGTGAAAAAGGTTTTTGTGGGTGACATTTGAATGAATGACTCCTCAACATCCTCATCAATATATGATACAGCCAATGTTCTACATACTGCCCCCTGCTGTATGGGAGGGGAATAGCAAACCATCAAATAGACAGTTATGCCTGACCTCAACATTACACTCGACCCCTTTAGAAATGTTAAAAATACAGTTTTACAGGAAAATATTTAAACGGGAAGTCAGTGGGAGAGAAGAGTAAATATGGAAGAATCCTGGGAAAAATGTTAGGGTTGACTAGTGTGAAACCATTTTGTTCATGACTAACCAGCAGCTACAACCTAGATGAAATTAACTGCATACAGTTACAGTTACTGTAATGTTAGCCATGGTAATGGGGATATTTCACCCTTTACGCGTAGGATGTTTTACCATTAAAGATTAAAAACAAGTGTCCAAAGTGGGACATTAGGACACTTGGAATAATTTTGTCATGTTACATATAACTGTGGCTATACAAATGGTATTAGCCCTTTGGATACATTTTGATTTTGGCAATTTAAAATTATATGTTTATTATTCATATTTATGATGTAGAATTGGATGCTGTCTATTGAACACTGAAATTATTCTGAATCATTCCATTAGTTGACAGTTGAACCATTGGTACTTAGTCATAGTGAGCCTAAATTGCCTTTGAGGTCAGTCAGCTCATTTTTGTGTGTTTAATATTCAGTGGGACATCCATTTCATTTGTGGGTCCAACAATTCCATCCTAGAGGTGTAACACATGTCGGTGAAGGAGGAGGCCATGTAAGGTTACTAAGCTCTTATTTATGTAATGAACAAAACACTTAAGTAACAGCAGCTGTATGAATGATGCTGTCTTGTTTCACAGAGGGCAAAATGGTATCTAGACACTGTTGGAGAGAAATTCAAAGCTGATGAGCTCTACATAGATACGGTGCTATAAACTATTACCCAAGCTATTTTATTGGCAGATGAAAGTGCTCAAATGAAATCGAGTCATTTCATTTAATTCAATCTTTCTTTTGATAAAAACTATCGGAAAAATACAGTGTTCACAACTCAAGGGTCAAAGCACACCTGAAGGTATCGTTGTTGGCCAAGTACCTGAACTTAATCATATGAAGACATGACAAGTTTCCAGCTTTTCAGTAGTGTGAGCTTTTCAGTGCCTTACATGGCCCATCTTTCAAGCCTTTTCATTTCATCCAAAGCTCTTGCTTTACATGTGATTTTGTAAACGTTGTCAGTGGCTGCTGAGGCATTTTCAGTAACCAGGGGTTCATTTTTGTCTGAAATGTCTGTTGATCAGCCTAATTGTCACTGCCAAATAATTTGGCACATGAGGGAAAACTTTTTTCCCATTTAGAGCACATGCCATTACCACTTTTTATGCTTTTCTATGTTGGAATATTCCCACTTAACTTAAATATCCCTAATTTGATACTTGTTTGATACTTGATTAATTGTATATTAATTGCTTTTCGTTTTTTAAAGTGTGGCTGAATGTTACACTGAAAAACGTATCATATTTACATATTATGATCAACTAATAAACATATATAATAGCAAATTGTCTATTCATTAGGGTTTACATATATGTTCAGAATCAAAATTTTAGATATTAAAGTGGAAGTTCTTAATATATGCAGCAGTGTTTTTATATTATTCTGCAACCTCAAAGTTGCTACAACTGTTTGCCAGAGAAATGTTATAATGTTTACTGGTTTGTGGACCAGTCCTTCTTTAAAATGACTGACAACTGAGTGATGGGCCAGTCAGGGAAAGCCATGTAGATTATGTAATGTCTTCAAGGAAGCAGACAGACTGGGCTCTATTTTCGACTTCGCCGGTGGCGCGGCGTAGGTTGCGCCGCCGGCGCAGTGGTATTTTCGAGCGGCGCAGGCAGGCGCACAGCGCATTTGGTATTTTGGTAGACCTAGGCGTACAGAGGTGCGCCAGGATGGGCGTTGCGGCGCAGTAGGGGGGAGGTGTCGGCATAATGAGTCGGAGCATTGGAATTTTCGACCATTTCGGTCTGCGCTGGCGGTGTAAAAGTGCGCTGAAAGCTCGCCACCTCGCCGGCGGCGCAAGTGGATTTTCGTAAACCGGCGGAGTCGTGCGCTCACCTCCCAGTCAGGTTTCCACAGTGTCTGGCATTTCACTGCCATCAATAATTAACAACAGCCGCAATTCAATGCAACTATCTGAGTCAGCACATACAGTCAGACATAAATGTATATATTTTGATCAGTATCTCACATGACCACATCGAAAGCGCGTTCGGCACACATAATGGTCACTCAACCTGACTGAATGTACACAGGTGAAACAGGGATGTCTGGTGATCTGTGACTCAAATTGTCTGGTGACAAACGTATATGCCACTTTCCCCGGGTCGGCACATGACTCGTTCATCCGGCGAATTCTAGCATCCCTACAGTCTTTCAGAGGGACACCCCTCTGGATGAGTGGCTGCTTGGTGATAACGGCTATCCACTGAAAACGTGATGACGCCATATATCACACCGTCAACAAGACGGCAGCGTGGTTTTAACGGTGTTTTCAGCAGTGCTCGGTCAGTCATCGAAGCACACTGCGATCAATAATTAGCAACAGCCATGATTCAATGCAACTGTCTGAGTCAGCACATACAGTCAGACCTAAATTTATATATTTTGATCAGTATCTCATCTGACGACATTGAAAGCGCGTTCGGCACGCGTAATGGTCACTCAACCTGACCAATGTACACAGGTGAAACAGGGATGCGAACTAATCGGTTAACGTCGCTGTGCCAACCAGAAACAACCGTGGCATCCTACAGAGCATATATACTGCATCTAGCTCAGAGCACTCGAGAGACAGAGAGAGATAGACACATGGAAAAAACGTAAGTGAAGATGTTGTCCGCTATTACCCACGTCATTTCATTCCAAATACAAATGTTATCATTGTAATGCTTAACTTTATCTACAAAGATGGAGTACATCACTGCTTTGAGGAGGATGAAGAGGAGACCGAGGATTTACCATCTAAGGACCTCATATTTAGACATCAGAATCAGAATCAGAAATCCTTTATTTATGCCCGAGGGGAACTTGTTTTTGTTGCAGTGCTCCTTACAAGGATAGAATTAGAAAAAAATTAGAAAAGAAAGAAAATAGAGAGAACTATATATATAAAAAGCAAATATAAAAACAAAATATTTATATTGAGTATGTGAGTATATATACTGAGGAAAATTAAACAGTATATACAAACGGTTGTGCAAAGTAATACAAAGGGATGTCAGGAGACATGAGTGACGTCAGTCTCCTGGAAACTTGCCATGCGCCTCGCCAGCGGCGTCCTTAAAGGTGAGGCGAGGAGCTGCTGTGATTGGTGAAGATTTGACTCGGCTGTGCCAAACCCACTCCACGCCTTCTCCCCTCCCTCTTTCCGAGTTGCGCCGCTGGGTGGGACTGAAATGAGAAGGAGGTGGAGATGCGCCAGCGGCGCAGCTCCATCGGCGCAGCGGACCTGACTTTGCGCCACGCCTGCGCTGCGCCGGTGGCGGAGTCGAAAATAGAGCCCCATGTGTGAAATGGTTGGATTCTATTGAGTAGCATTAACAAATTTAATATCAACTTACCTTCCAATGAGAAATGCAATGACATTGAAAAGCATGAATCTTGATCTCTTGCTTCCTGAATGTAAAGTTCCTGCTTAAGAACAAATGTGTAACCAGGATTGTCTTGAGTGGTGTGTATTAGGGCTGGTACTAGCCAGTGAGCTCACAATATATTGGGCTCTATTTTCGACTCTGCCGCCGGCGCGGCACAGTGGTATCTTCAAGCGGCGTAGGCAGGCGCACGGCGCATTTGGCATTTGGCCAGGATGGGCGTTGCGGCGCAGTAGGAGGGAGGTGTCGGCATAATGAGCCGCAGCATTGGAATTTTCGACCATTTCGGTCTGCGCCGGCGTCGTAAAAGTGCGCTGAAAGCTGGCTATCTCAGACCTGGTCAACTCTGTGCGCCGGCGGTGCAAGTGGATTTTCGTAAACCGGCGGAGTCGTGCGCTCACGTCACCAACACCTCACAGGCAGGTTTCCACAGTGTCTGGCATTTCACTGCGATCAATTATTAGCAACAGCCACGATTCAATGCAACTATCTAAGTCAGCACATACAGTCAGACCTAAATTTATATATTTTGATCAGTATCTCATCTGACGACATTGAAAGCGTGTTCGGCACGCGTAATGGTCACTCAACCTGACTGAATGTACACAGGTGAAACAGGGATGTCTGGTGATCTGTGACTCAAATTGCCTGGTGACAAACGTGTATGCCACTTTCCCCAGGTCGGCATATGACTCGTTCATCCGGCGAATTCTAGCATCCCTACAGTCTTTCAGGGGGACACCCCTCTGGATGTGTGGCTGCTAGGTAATAACGGCTGTATCAGGAGGAAGATTTACCATCTAAGGATCTCATATTTAGACATCAGAATCAGAAGCAAAGCAAAAACAAATATAAAAACAAAATATTTATATTGAGTATATATATATATATATATATTTGTGTGTGTGTGTGTGTGTGTGTGTGTGTGTGTGTGTGTGTGTGTGTGTGTGTGTGTGTGTGTGTGTGTCAGGAGACATGAGTGACGTCAGTCTCCTGGAAACTTGCTATGCGCCTAGCCAGCGGTGTCCTTAAAGGTGAGGCGAGGAGCTGCTGTGATTGGTTGGCTGTGCCAAACCCACTCCACGCCTTCTCCCCTCCCTCTTTCGGAGTTGGGGTGGGACTGAAATGAGAAGGAGGTGGAGATGCGCTGGCAGCGCAGCTCATGACTATACCAAAGTCTGCGCCACCACGCCTCATCAGCGCAGCGGACCTGACTTTGCGTCGGGCCTGCGCCGAAAATAGAGCCCTGTATTCCCATCCTGACACCAGTTTGAGTCCTGATCTGACAGATGTTAACACGATGCAGGTTCACACTATTTTTAGTTTGCAGATTCTATTGTTGGATTTGATCTTTGCTTAAAATGAGGATCCATTTCTGTCTGATTGTGTGAAATTAACTGAAATAAAAATGATGATGTGTTCACGGTCATGGCGGAGACTCACACTCAAACATCTTTCACATATGCAGAGTGACAGTCGTGTCAGCAGCTAACCAGGATTACAAGCCGCCCTGCATTGATGGCCCTAACGCCACCTTATTACTCTGTCAGATATTCACAATACATATATGTTTATTTTCAAAATCTATTCTACACTCACTCTACAAACCATCCCATTCCTATGTTCAAACAAAATGGTATCCATAGCAACAGAATCAAAGCACAGAGTGCAGGGGAATGCATCAAGATCGATTCCTTTGATTCCTTTGAGGAAAGATCAAAGGAGTCTGTGATGACATCATGCCTCTAGACCTTAAATAACTGCTGAAGACACACATTACTCAGAGAATATCGTTCAGAGGCGACATCACTCAGAGATTACCGTTCAGAGAAAACAGCGTTCAGAGATTACCATTCAGAGAGAACAGCGTTCAGAGATTACCGTTCAGAGAAAACAGCGTTCAGAGATTACCGTTCAGAGAGAACAGCGTTCAGAGAATACCGTTCAGAGAGAACAGCGTTCAGAGAATACTGTTCAGAGAAAACACAAAAGAATTGAAAAGGAAGGCCATTTCACTGAAACAGGAGCACGCGAAGGACAGCCTTGAAAACAAGCTCAAGGCAGTGAAAGTGGAGCTCCTTGCCGAAAAGCAGTCCCGTGCAGCGGCTGAAGACACAAGAGAAATGGCAACCGATTCACACATGGAAGACACAGAACTCTGGGCAATGGAGCCTCAACAACCACTCAGTTTCTATCTCAGCTACCTGGAGGAACAGGTGAGGGTCGTGCTGAAGGACAGTGAGGCGACCCTCATCCAACACCCCAATACACAGAGAGTCCTGATAGATGTTCGGGAGGACTTGCTGGATACTTTCCTCAATAACCTCTCAGAACAGACAGTGAGCAACTGGAGCCATGAGAAGGAGATCATGCAGAGGGAGATCAGCAGCCTGAAAGCCCAGCTACGGGAGGCCACGGCTCCAGATGACCACGCTGTACACCAGGAAATCGAGAGGCTGAGATACCTGCTGAGAGACAGCGGAATGCAAAATCAAGCAAACATCGATCGGCTGACTGGCGAGGCCAGGGACCTTTCACTCAAACTGAAGAACACAAGGGAAGCCAATGCCAGTCTTGAAAAGGAGCTCAAGGCGTTGAAGGTGGAGCTCCTTGCCGAAAAGCAGTCCCGTGCAGCAGCTGAAGACAAACTTGAGACAAGCACTCGGGATCTGAAGGCGCAGCTTTCAGACAAAGACGCTGCAGAGCTTGAGGCTGATGATCTCAATCAGCTGACCAAGGCCCTTTCAGTCAAACTGGCGCACACAAAGGAAGCAAACACCAACCTTGAGAAGCAGATCAAGGCGTTGAAGGTGGAGCTCCTTGCTGAAAAGCACACAAAGGAAGCAAACACCAACCTTGAGAAGCAGATCAAGGCGCTGAAGGTGGAGCTCCTTGCTGAAAAGCACACAAAGGAAGCAAACACCAACCTTGAGAAGCAGATCAAGGCGCTGAAGGTGGAGCTCCTTGCTGAAAAGCACACAAAGGAGGCAAACACCAACCTTGAGAAGCAGATTAAGGCGCTGAAGGTGGAGCTCCTCGCTGAAAAGCACACAAAGGAAGCAAACACCAACCTTGAGAAGCAGATCAAGGCGCTGAAGGTGGAGCTCCTCGCTGAAAAGCACACAAAGGAAGCAAACACCAACCTTGAGAAGCAGATCAAGGCGCTGAAGGTGGAGCTCCTCGCTGAAAAGCAGTCCCGTGCAGCAGCTGAAGGCAAACTTGAGACAAGCACTCGGAGTCTGAAGGCACAGCTTTCAGACAAAGACGCTGCAGTAGAACAGCTGCAGAGAGACCTGATATTTAAGAGTGCTGAAGCTCAGAAGCTCCAGAGTAAAGTGAGCAGCTTGGAGAATGCTCTGCAAAAAGAGATGAAGCCAAAGGAGCACATGGTAAGATGCCAGGCTTCTCATCAAGCACAGCTGGACAAATGCAGGACGGAGACCAAAAAGATCGGAGCAGCTCTGGAAAACACAAAGAGTCCATCCACCTCTTGCCCAACCAGGGCCTCTGCGGCGACGTCTGACTCCCTCAACCCCCCAGAACCACACAGACACCCACGTACCTTTCAAAAAATTCAGGATTGGTCGCTGGAGGTGCGGAAGAAGGTACTGATCATAGGCGATTCAAACCTCTCCCGCATACCCACGTTCAGAGACCCACGCATCCAGATCGACAGTTTCCCCGGAGCCGCATTTCACCACATCACCGCCATCTTGAGGAAGCTGCCACCCCAACCCGCCGTCACCCAGGTCATACTCTCCGTCGGCCTCAATAACTGTCTTTCCGAACACAGACCTTCTACATTTCTCAAGCAAGCGCAGCAGCTGTGGAGCACCAGCCAGACCATCTTCCCAAATGCCACCATTTACTTCCCAGTTATAAACTTTTCACGCAAACTGGACAACCGGAAGCAAACACTACTCACCCAACTCAATAACACCATAGCCTTGAAGTACAATTTCATCCCGGAAATAAACCCGCTACTCTTCCAGACCTCCGCAGACAACATACACTGGACTGCCCAGGTGGCCGGAGGGATATTCAAGCACTGGAAACAACACTTAAACTTGTAACGGGAGACAACTCTTCATCTCCCCCACAATCTTCAAATGTAACCAACCTTTCTGCTGTTTTCTCCCCCACAGCCACAGGTGTAACCCAACTTAAAATGTGAAATAAATAAATAGTTCACTGAATACGTGAGAATGTTGAATCAGTTGAAGGCTTGCATTTGATTCACCAAGAGCTGAAACCTCATGAGAAAAATTAAATTTAAAAAGTTCATTTGTTTGAAATACATTTAATCAATTAGAGGTCCGTTAAAAACGGTCAGAAAGCTTTTTTAGAGACAACAGTTAAAAGTATGGGTGTTAAAAATTATTACATTCCTTCTCCTTTAAGAGATTTGCTGCCTCTTGCCATTAAGAAATGAGCAGCTGCACTTGAGCAGAAAGGAGCGGACATGGAAAAAGCAGACGAAAGACGGAGTAAACAAGCGCACAATATTGATCTGAAAAGTGTTTAAAAGTGTCTTTAGAAGCACAAAACCTCTTCTAGCTGAGTGGAGTTTGATGAAGAGCACATGTAAAACAACCAACAGTGGTTTTGGTGAGTTTCAACTCATTTTAATGCACTTTCACTGTGTTGTAAACGCCAACAAAGGGCTGATGTATTAGCAAAATTGTGTGAAGAAAACCTTCAGCATAAATGGTTTTTAGTTCACATCTTTTGGTTTGTTAAGCAATCCATTGTAAATGTACAGTGTGTGAATGTATATTGTGTTTGGAGAGGAGAGGAGCTCAAGTTTTATTTTATGTACGCCACAGCATTGTTAGCTTAAAGGTGCCGCTCTGCCGCCATTTTAGGCCCGATGAACAAGGTAGCGGTAATGTTAGGATTCACAGCTGCTGTAAAACATCCTTGAGTTGAATTAGTAATAGTCATTTTGGTTATGACCTGTTGTGCAGGTCAGGTTTTTTTTTTTTTTCAGTCAACGAGGATCCTGTGGTGTGTGACACACAGGCGGGAAATGGCGAGCCAGACCCAGTGACTACGTTCTCAAATTCATCAGAGAGGGGATCTGCTGAGTACGGTTGGACTGTTATAACTCACTGCCAGAGCGGTAGGAGTGTGTGGGTTCATCTTTCCTTTCATTTGAACTGAAAGAAGATTTTCTCTGAGCTGGATTCAACTGGATCCAGACTTTTCTTTGAACTGGATTCAAACTGCCTCAACAAGAACTGAACTTGAACTGAAGGTCACACTTGACACCATCCTTTGTTTCATGAACATTGTGATCCATGGTGATTTTGTTTCATTGTAATTGATGTGATTTGGGGAAAAGGTGCATTTGTACTTTTACCTGAGAAAGAGGAAAAAGCAAAAGAGTTAACCCAAGAAAAGTAGTGAAACAAAAATAAGTTCAACTTATTTATTTAAAAAGGAGTCAGTTAATAGTCTGGTCTAAACTAGTCAAAAGTAACATAATACACTGTCTAACCTAAAACACTATTTCTAAACTAGAGGGAAAAAAGGGGTAAAGTGTGTCATACTTACCTTTGTTACCTGCAGGACAATTTTATTTTATCTTGTTGTGAGTTTGTATGTTCGCATTTAGTAACTTGCCGGCTCTTACTTTTAAAGTCTGTCTTTGGTCTATTTTTTTTTTTACAGTGCGTCCCCACTCTTTTGAGCCTAGAACTGGTCCAGTAGCATAGACAGTGGTTGGTTGACACAAGTGCTACACGCACAGCTGGAGATTTTAGAAAAAGGACTTACCTTCATCCCGACCCCCAGCCCTCCCACTCGGCCGGAGCCCAGAAGGGACCTTCATGCCTTCCATAGAAGGCTTATATTGATTGACCACTTCCAGGGGGCACAGGGGCGGGAGCCTGTGCTCTTCACGGGACCGTCCACATGGCAACCACACCCGGACACCATCTCACCCACCATAACACAACTTATGACTGAAAATAACCGGGCACTCACACGCTGGCACCCCCGTCCACATAGGGCACCCAACATTAGCCAGGAACATAAACGCACCCTCAGCACACTAGGTACATGCAAACATATAGTCATTAAACCAGCTGACAGGCGGGGCCAGATTGTCATTCAGGATAGGGATAATTACATATTGGGAGCACACAGACAGTTAAATAACGGCTCATACTACAAACCACTACACACTCCACTACGACAGGAAACACAAACATTAGTTAGGAACATTACAGACACATTACACAGACACAAATACATCACTGCAAAACAAAAACAATACCTGGACGGTCCTGATGAGTCCAGGCCCGCCTCTTCTACCTGTTACCCAAGACCCACAAGCCCCCTGGAACGTAGACGGTCCCTTCTGTTGTTCCGGTCAGCCGTCCCATTGTCAGCGACTGCGGTTCAGAAACATATGCCATAACAGAATACATAGATCATTTCATCAATCCCCTCGCCAAACTTCACCCCAGCAGTGAGGCACGCGCACTACCTGCTGCTCCACCGTGCAGCCCGTAATATTATTTCTTATTAAAATTTATAAAAGGATCATTTCCTCACAGTAGGCCTCTCACCGCAGCTGGAGCCCCAATCAATCCTTGCTTTCAATAAAATGTATTTTATAAAGACCTGTGGGAAGTTGGTGTCATTATTATTATTATTATTATTATTATTATTATTATTATTATTATTATTATTATTATTGACAATTTTTCGCAAGAACAAGCTTTTTTTTAACACTATATCTAACCTAACCTTACCTGACCGTAACCCTATCCTTAGTCCTCACCCTAAAATTTCATGATTTACATGATTTACAAGACCAAGGGTGTACATAAGTTCAATAAACCATCAAATTTGAAGAAAAAAAAATTCATTTGGCGTGTTCAGATGCCACGTGTGAACAAAGTCAAGAAATCTTACGACAGATAAAATTAACTACATAATTTAGAGAGAAAAATTGTCAATTGGTCAGATTTGACCGCA
The DNA here is from genome assembly GCF_039877785.1 of Chaetodon trifascialis. Taxonomy (NCBI): domain Eukaryota; kingdom Metazoa; phylum Chordata; class Actinopteri; order Chaetodontiformes; family Chaetodontidae; genus Chaetodon; species Chaetodon trifascialis. The sequence continues at coordinate 4,605,904 of NC_092064.1, read as the reverse complement.
AAGACAACAGGAGGGTTAAGAGAAAGACAGTCAGCAGGTCAGAGCAGAGGGAAAGAAAACACTGTACAGCACCCAGAGTTTGATCTCAGGGAGGGATTGAACCTGAGCATCACATAGATGAGAGGAGCGAAGTAACCACTGAGCTACACCAGCACATCAGCAACAGCAGGAAAACAGACCTTATCAAGGCTGCTGCTGTCTGGCCTGAAGGTCCTAAAGGGACGTTGCTGAACAGAAAAAGATCTACAGAGCTGCAACAGCACTTTAATTCTATTGAAGGAGACATTATTGTAAAAAGCAGCTATTGTGGTGCAGCTCAGAATCAGAGGGAGACAAAACACTGGACAGCGCCCGTGGTTCGATCCCACGGAGGGAGAGAGAGCAGCGAATTCTTCAGAGAGAATTGATGTTCGAAGTAACCACTGAGCTAAACCAGTGCGTCAGGATCAATGGGAAACTGGATTGATAAACATGACTCATTCTGCTTCTGGTACATGAGAGGGTTATATATATATATAACCCTAACCCTAATGTTGTGTTTCATCTTTTTGTCAACTCAGATTCTTGTGAACAATACCAGTTTTGAACTTCCATTTGCTATTGATGGCCTGACGTTGACCCCCACCCCTCTGAATGCAAAATACATCTGTTGAGCACCGGTTTACAAAGTTAAAGAGAAAAGTTCCAATTCAGAGTGTGACTTACAGAATATTAACAAAATCCAACTTTAGAACTCACATACAGGATCTTCTTCCATGATCACATACATACAGCACATCTACTGTCAGGTTCATTGGCCAGGTGACCGTATCTACCAGGTAAAACTGCACAAGCTTGATGTACCTGAACTAACTAGTAGCCTGAGTTAAGCTAGCTGTCTTGAAGTTAGCGGTTAACAGTAGCGTGGACAGAAACCTGAAGGTCCAGTTACTCATTCTGATCAGTCCATCTGTGGACGAGCTTGACAAAGCAGGAACACTAAGCAACATTTTCACCTTTTCAGGTGCTTTTTGTGCTCAGGAAGCAGTGGGAGATAAACCTGGAACACTAAACCCTGCTGGTCTTTCAAAGTAACAGCATGAGGGATGCAGTCTGCTGACATTAGAATAAAACAACCATTACATTAACTATTCAATTATCATTTGTATAATACTAGACTAAGTGAAATCACTTAAATTCACATGCAGTTATTAATTATTAGTTATTAGTGAAGCTCATAAAATTATTCCCAGCTGATGTTTCTGACAACCTACAACATGAAATCACTGAGCTGCAAAGCAGCGACCTGCTTAAAGCTACAAACAACTGCACTGACGTTTGCATCTGCTCAACAATAAACAATTTAAACAATTTCTCCTTGGGGATCAATCTGAATCTGAATCAACACTGACTGAGCCAGCACTGGAAAATCAGCTGCGAGTAGCATCATCATCATCATCATCATCATCATCATCATCATCATCATCATCATCATCATCATCATCATCATCATTATTATCGCCAAAGCAGTTAGGAAAAAGGTTCTCCGCCCCGGCTGCATGATGGCAGAAGTAAGAGACTGTGACCAAACTGCAGCTGCACCAACCAGAAAAAGTCAATTTTTTTTTAAATTTGGTGTTTTTATCCTTCATTTGCCAGAATAAACCCAAACATTTTAAACACAAACGTCACCTGAACTCACAAACAGAATCAAAGTTTATCTATAAAATCATAAATGATCATTTTACAAAGGCTGAGTTCCTCTGGGGCTCCTGGAGGCCAAGGGCTCCTGGACTCTGTCCTCGGCAGCATGAACATGTGGTCGTTTCTTCTGATGCGTCTTCTTCCTTTTTGCATCTCTCTTCTATAAAAGGTTTCTTGGTGTATCTGCAGCTCAGGTCACTCCACGCTTCCCTTCAGTGCCTTTATCATTCAGGAAGATGAATTCTCATTTTGGAATTAAACTCTGTATTTCTATCCTGACACCTGTTCAAGTCCTGATCTGACAGATGTGAACACGATGCAGGTTCACACTATTTTTAGTCTGCAGATTCTATTGTTGGATTTGATCTCTGCTTAAAATGAGGATCCATTTCTGTCTGATTGTTTGCGTGAAATTAACTGAAATAAAAATGATGAAATAAAATAGCATCTCTGCTGCTCTTTGCTTCTCTACATGATGTGTTCAGGGTCATGGCGGGCTTCACAAACATCCTTCAACCATCAAGGCGTTGAAGGTGGCGCTCCTTGCCGAAATGCAGTCCTGTGCAGCGGCGGAAGACAAACTTGAGACAAGCACTCAGACTGTGCAACAGGGGTGGCAGAAGGAGAAGGAATTCCTCTTTCAGACCATCACTGGCCTCCAGTAGATGATGCAAGACAAGGGGCAGCAGTGGGAGATGATGGAGAGCTCCATGAGGTCATGGGTGGAAGAGCTCGAGAGCCATGTCGCCAAGAAGAAGAAGAACAACAACAAGAAGTGGTGGAGAATCTTCAAACGGCTGGCTCTGGAAGCTCAGAAGGAGTGACACTGAAATGTCTTCACTTTCTGCAGCAACACAATCAGCTGCACAAAAATCCAAAAATTCAAAAAAATAATAAAGAGAACAAAATTCAAATCAAAATAAGCAGAAATAATGTTTGTTTGTTGGTCGGTTGATAAATTTGGTGTAATGTTCAAAGCTTTGTTTGATCGAGATACGAAGGCACAGACACTGACAGTTCTCGTCTGCAGCCTACAGCCTGCGCATTTCTGCTCATCCAAAGAAAACCCTTGAATGAAAAGCAGCTTTTCTTTCAGTGACATTTCACAGGTGAACTACGAGTCTGAGGTGGTTTAAGACTTCAAGGCCAAGCGGCTTCATTTGGTGTCACAGCAGAGAGAAAAGAGCACAAGCTTGTTGCTTTATCAATTTAGGAGCACAAGAAACCACAATGATTATGCAAGAGTGAGCGTGACAGTGACTCCTTCACTCACCTCACCAAGATATACAGCAATGACATCGGGATGTAATTTGGACTGGATAAGTGTGGACGGATGGTGTGCAGGGAAGATGATCGCCACTGAAGTGGTTGAACTACCTGAAGGCAACATAGCAGTCAGCTGAATGGCAAGAACAAGATCCAGGCAATAAACACCTACACCCTGCCAGTAATCAGATACCCTGCTGGTATAATATCCTGGCCACTGGAAGAAATGGAAGCCACTGATACCAAGACAAGGAAGCTCCTTACAATGCATGGAGGGTTTCACCCTAAGTCCAGCATCCTGAGGCTATACACCAAGCGAAAGACAGGAGACCGCGGACTAGTGAGTGTCAGAGCCACTATCCAGGAGGAAACACCAAGCCTCTGGGAGTACATCAGGAATATGGCCCCCAATGATGACCTGCTGAGTGAATGCCTTAGGGAGCAGATGCCCAGTAAGGAGGAGCCAGAAGGGTTGGCATGGACAGACAAGCAAGCTGCATGGCATGTACCATCGACAGCTTGAGGAAGTGGCTCACATAGCGAAAACATACCAGTGGCTGGAAAAGGCTGGACTGAAAGACAGCACAGAGGCACTGATCAAGGCCGCACAAGAGCAAGCCTTGAACACAAGGTCAATAGAGGCTGGGATCTACCACAGCAGACAAGACCCCAGGTGCAGGCTGTGCAAGATGCCCCTGAGACAATCCAGCACATAACAGCGGGGTGTAAGATGCTGACAGGGAAGGCATACATGGAGCATCATAACCAGGTGGCTAGCATCGTACACAGGAACGTCTGTACCGAGTATGGGCTGGAGGTCCCAGTATCAAAGTGGAAGACGCCTCCAAAGGTGATCCAGAACGACCGAGCCAAGATCCTGTGGGACTTCCAGTTCCAGACAGACAAACTCGTGATGGCAAACCAACCAGATATAGTGGTGGTAGACAAAGAAGAGACGACAGCCACAATGGTGGATGTAGCGATCCCAAGTGACAGTAACTTCAGGAAGAAAGAGCATGAGAAGCTGGAGAAATACCAGGGTCTCAAGGAGGAGTTGGAGAAGATGTGGGGCATAAAGGCAAAAGTGGTCCCATTAATGATCGGGGCACTCGGAGCGGCAACCCCCAAACTGGGAGAATGGCTCCAGCAGATACCAGGAAGAACATCTGAGATGTCCTGGGAACAGCCAAGATCCTGCGCAGAACCCTCAAGTTCCCAGACCTCTGGTAGAGGACCTGAGCTTAAAGGAGGCAAAATAGGAAAAGGATTTTATATATATATATATATATATATATATATATATATATATATATAAAATTAGATTAGACATATTGTGCTATTTTTCACAGATTACCCAGTTTCAATGTCTAACAAGGACTTTTGATTTGAAACCACTGAAAAAGATTAGATAGTGACACAAAATACCATGTTCTCAAAACTGACTCGTATGATTTATATAGTCGAGAACAAAAGCATATAAACAAAATCAAGCCCAAGCAAAAACAAATCTTGTTCTCTGTTTCTCTGGGTCCTTTTGAAAAAAATGAAAAGCAAAAAAAGATCATAGTAAAAAACCTTCACAATCTACCACATCACATGTTCATGCACATGTTGGGCAGTGTGTTGTGATTTTGGCACATGCCTTGCAAATGAATGCACTACATTTACATTTAGATGCACTACACAAGGATGGTTTTGACATCTCTTGGTGCACACAGTTTGCACCTCTTCCTCTTCCTCTTCCTCTTCCTCTTCCTGGTGGCTCTTGCTTCTGATGCCGAATATCTTGTCCTCTCTTGTGTCCCAGTCATCTAAATGCAACACCCAGGACAGTGAAAAGTCTTCAGGGGCATTGTGGCTTGAAAGACTGCAGATGCCTACTTACTTACAGACTCTTTATGCCATAGGCTGACGGTGGATTCATTGTTGGATCTGTAGACACCGGACAGAATCGAGATACCCACGTAGGCTTGAATGTCCATTCGGTCTACCTTCTCACAGGCGTCTTTGTACACCCATCTCTCCTCCAAGTTGGTCATGCTCATGACTATTGTCTGGATTTCCTCTGTCAGGAACAGTTCAAAGCAGGACTTTACGTCATCCACCCAGGATATGGCATACCTTGACCCTTGAGTCTTCTTGATGACATTTTCTTCTGACGGCTGACCTCTCCTCTCAGGTGGGGATGAACACCAGGACAAAGTCACATTCTTTGGCTGGCATGTAACCACAGCAGGGGCATCCTCTTCATCACTGGATTGTCCCCCATCAGTGGTCTCTTTGTCTGGATCATATTCTGTGTCATCCTCATCTTCTGACACCTCTTCTTCAAAAGCATCTTCAATGACCTTCCCTCTCTCCTCCTCATCAGTGCCATGGTCAAAGGAATAATCTGAAGCCTCAGCCATTGTGCTGCCACAGAAATGAATTTAGAGATACACACACACACACACACACACACACACACACACACACACACACACACACACACACACACACACACACACACACACACCTCTATTTTCTACACTAATTGTAATCTTACTCATTCATTTTTACTGACCAGTCATTTCTGACCAGGAAGACCAAGGGTGTACATAAGTTCAATAAAACATCAAATACTGAAAAAAAAAAAACTATCCCAAAATTCACTTTTGTGTGTTCAGATGCCCTGTGTGAACAAAGTCAAGGAATCTTATGACAAACAGAAGAAATTAACGACATAATTTAGAGAGAGAAATTGTCAATTGGTCAAATTTGACTGCAAAGACAACAGGAGGGTTAATTGAAGTCTGTGAGGGTTCAGGGCTCCGGGGTGATGTGGCAACTGTGCATTGGTCAGTAATGAGGCAGTAAACAGTGTTCCATACTGTGCTGAATTGAGGCTTCGAACTTGGATACTTCAATGTGGCATAGGTGGCATTAGTGTTATGAATTACAGCAGTGCCTTACCTATGACAAGTCAAATGTATTCTCTGAAAACAATCTAGAAATATTACAGTAATGACATTGAGTGAAACTGCTTTTGTGGTTGATTTTCCCTTTACTATGAGAATAAGAAGCACCAAGCCTACCATGTCATGCAGCTCAGTGCTGCCACAGTGTGGCAGTTTGAAAGAACAATCCAAAGGATCCAAAGGATATATGACCAATATCAGAATATTACAAGTCTGAAGACTGTTGTTAATTTGAATAGAATACGTTTCAAAACTACACGATACTACATACTACACGCTGGGCTGTACAGCCAATTTTTAGAAAGCTTGTTGTATAAACATGTCTACTGAAAGGTGAAATGTTACAAAATATATTTCACAGGTATGTCACTTGATTTCCATTACACCGAGCATGTGTTTGACCTGCTGAAAGAAGTGAAGGAGAAAAGTCTTCAGACTGAAGAAGAAAAGTCCTCAAAACAAGCAATAAGTAAAGATGGCTGCAGCACAGACCTGGCAAAATATTTTCACAGCTGTCTGTATGTTCGTTACCTCTGAGTGCTCTCAATGACATCATTTCCAGCAGTAATGAGCAGCTGTTTTCAGCTGAATAGCCCCAATAAACACACTGTACACAACGTGCCCAGGAGCAAAAACATACAGATATGACAAGAAGAAGAAGAAGAAGAAGAAGAAGAAGAAGAAGAAGAAGAAGAAGAAGAAGAAGAAGAAGAAGAATTGGAGGGACAATCCCCTTTATTTGTCACACAATGTTACACGCACGTGCACACACACAACATGCAATTGGTGAAACTTGTCCTCCACCTTTAACCCATCCTGGTCATCCTTCCTCTACAGCAGACCAGGAGCAGTGGGCTGCCATCCGACTGCCGCCCAGGGACCCAGTTCCTGTTTGCCACCACTGGTCAGGTGGTGATCTTCTTGCATTTTAGTGGGGGTTTTTTTTAAGGAGGAAACCCCAGGTGAACACGGGGAGAACATGCAAACTCCACACAGAAAGGCCCCTTTTTTCCTCGAGCAGCAGGCGCTGAAGGCATGGTGGAGGACACGCCCACAGCAGGATTCAAACCAGGACCTTCTAGCTGTGAGGCGACAGTGTTACCACTTGTCCCACCGTGCCACAAAACTAGCTGGTGGACATAGTTGGGCATTATGCAGCTAATGAGTCAGATATTTTTCTCAGGAGTTGGTGGAGACCAAAAACAGAGCAAAAAAGGAAAGTTTGTGTTGGACTTACATTCATCAGATTCTTGAAACATGTCTCCAAATATGCAACTGCTTACTGCTTACAGCAACTGTTACAGACAACAGTTGCCATTGTTGTCTTTTTGTTCTGGAGAGCAACAGAAATCCAACATGGGTCACTACTCTACACTACCTCCAACACACACTCACTGCACTCAGGAGCTCCATCAGTGATAGGATGCTACATCCAAAGTGTGTGAAGGAGCGGTATTGCAGGTCATTCCTTCCTGCAGCCGTCAGACTTCACAAGAGAAACTGCTCAAAGTAATCAATACAATTATATGTATAACAATCTGTGCAATAACTGAGCTGAACATGTGAAACAATCTGTGCAATAATCTGTGCAATATTTCGGTACATAAAAGTCTGTCGGTACATAACAGTAAACACTACTTTCCGATAAATAACAGTCTGTAAATACTTTTTTTTTTTTCTTAGGAATGACGTTTCTCTTTCTATCCCATCCTTTTGTATATACTTGCTGTGTTAACTGCACGCACTTGTTGTCTTTTTAACTTTCTATCCATTTTGATGCTGCTGTGAAATTGGAATTTCCCCTCGCGGAACGAATAAAGGCTTATTGAACTGAATTGTACTTTCCATGCAGCAGCAGCTTTTAGAATGAACCAAGCTCCTTACTGTTGATGTAATACAAGGAAGCAAGTGGAGAAATAGTTCTGTTTCTCTACTTGTTGGCTTCCTTTTTCTTTCGCTCTACACTGATATCTTTATTTTAGCAAAATACATCTTTGTTTGGGGGAAAAGATAATATATAAAGGCATGCTCTTACAGAATTACAAGATTAGTGAACTGTGGGTCTTTGTGTAGTTGTAGTTAACTGTTTTCCCAGAGCTCCTCAGAGGCTGCAGACAGGACAGGAAGCGTTGACGTTTCAGAGGCTGCGGGTCTGTTCTTTATTGGCAACATTTATAATGTAGTTTATAGTTGTTGGCGACATTTTTCATGTTTTATGACGTATGTACAGCAGCTGAATTAGTTTATGGTTGTAATTCAATCTGACATCTGTAATTGCTTCTAACTTTTGTTGCTTCTAACCATCTCTGTTATCACTCATTTTAAATGTCTAGCCAGTCTCACAGCACAGCTGCTGTCATTAACCTGTAGTTTTGTTTATTTTGTCTGGCAATGTCGTGATCATGAAATAATGATTTTATCTGCAGTGCACAGCAGCTTCAGAATGACTGCTTGTCAATACAGTATTTATGAGCCAAGATCAAATGTCATATTCATTCTGTTGTCTGAGAAACAGACACAGAAAAAAATGTACTTGAATTCTGCTGCATAAAAACACAGTGAGTGTGATCACAGAGAGCACAAGACTGAACTTGTCTTACCTCAGCACGTCAGCACGTCAGCCTTTATATATGGCTGACGTGCTGACATGCTGAGGTAAGCGTACCGTCTCACTTCCTGTTTCTGGTTGCTGCCTTACCAGTAGTGTGCATTTGTCGCTCTTGTTCCTCTGAGTGTAATTTGCTCTGTGTTTTGTTACAGCAGCCTCTTATCCGCACTCTAGAGTAACATTAGTTCTGCTCAAGCACCCATAAGTCTGTTTATTTAGCGACCGTCAATTTTATTTGTCTACGCGCTTGTCTGCTCTGCTAGCTATACCAGCTTAGCCTAGCAGCTAGCGATGGCTTCTCTCTGTCCCTCTCCAGCTCTCTCCTGCTTGGTGTGTCACATGTTTAGCTACTCCTCTGCCTCCTTTAGTGATACTGGTACGTGTAATAAATGTAGTTTATTTGGTGAGTTGGAGGCGAGGCTTAGTGAATTGGAAGCTCAGCTCCGCACCATGGAAACAAAACCATTAGCTATAGTTAGCCAGGCCCCCGTAGCCGGTGCAGACCAACCAAGTGCAGCTCCGGCTAGCCGTCCCTCGACAGCTCCCGAGCAGCCGGGAAACCAGGGAGGCTGGGTGACTGTTCGAAGGAAGCATAGTCCCAAGCTGAAGCCCACAGGTCACCACCAACCGCTTCATGTTTCTAACAGGTTCTCCCCACTCGGCGACACACCCGCTGAGAAACCAACTCTGATTATTGGCAGCTCCATTTTGAGAAATGTGAAGTTAGCGACACCAGCGACCATAGTCAAATGCCTACCGGGGGCCAGAGCGGGCGACATCGAATCAAATTTGAAACTGCTGGCTAAGGATAAGCGTAAATACCGTAAGATTGTTATTCACGTCGGCGGTAATGACACCCGGTTACACCAATCGGAGGTCACTAAAATTAATGTAGAATCGGTGTGTACATATGCTAAAACGATGTCGGACTCCGTAGTTTGCCAAATCTGACCAGTGATGACATGTTTAGCCGCATGTCATCGTTCAATCGCTGGCTGTCGAGGTAGTGTCCAGCAAACGGTGTGGGCTTCATTGATAATTGACAGACTTTCTGGGGAAGACCTGGTCTGATTAGGAGAGACGGCATCCATCCCACTTTGGAGGGAGCAGCTCTCATCTCTAGAAATCTGACCGACTTTATTTATGAACCTAACCCCTGACAACTCAGAGTTGAGACCAGGAGGCCGAGCTGCAGTCCTACACGCTTCTCTGCGCCTCCATCAGAGCAGTTACCCACCCAACACTCCATAGAGACTGTGTCTGCCCCCCGACCACGTAAACTAAGTAAACCAAAAGTACAGAGAAGAGGAGTTGAACATAAGAATCTAATTAAAATTAGAACAACCTCTGCAATAGTACAACAAGATAGGAGAATTAAATGTGGACTCCTTAACATCAGATCTCTGTCCTCTAAAGCTGTTCTAGTAAATGAGTTAATATCAGACCATATTGTTGATTTATTTTGTCTGACTGAAACCTGGCTGTGTCCTGAAGAGTATGTGAGCCTAAATGAAGCTACTCCTCCGAGCCATATTAATACCCACATTCCTCAAGGCAGCGCCAGAGGAGGTGGAGTTGCAGCCATTTTTGACTCAAGCCTTTTGATCTACCCTAAACCTAAACTTGACTATAACTCATTTGAAAGCCTTGTTCTCACTCTTTCTCATGAGAAATGGAAAACAGTGCAGCTGTCAGGCCCGAACTCAAAACAGGACTCAGGAGCAGAGAATGACAGTGAGCAGACTTTATTTGAGTCAAGACAACCTCTATGCAGAGCAAACAAAGGGGCTATGAAACCTGATCTATGAAAATACTCAACTACTCTAGAGAAAACAAAAAAACACTCCAAAGGAGGAAAATATCTCAATCACGGATCTATAAAAATTATCAAAATCAAAATCACTCACAGAGAGGAAAATCAAGAGGCTACAAAACTTTAAACTAAAGTCTCTCCGAATGGAGAAAGAGCTAACAAAGAAACAGAAAGAACAGGACAGAAACAAAAAACTCTCCTAAAAGATGGAGGCTAGACTCACTTCAACTATGAACTATATGAACTGAAAATCACTCCAAAGGGAGGCAAACCAAGAAAGCAAATTACTCAAAAGACTATAAATGCTAAACTAAACTACAGAAGTTACAACAAAAAATCACTCTGACGAGGAAACAAGACTTACAAATACAGACTGTGGCTGTGAGCTATGATGCAGGCTTTGGTGATCGGACATAAGACGAAACACTTCGGCACAGGACAAAGGGAGACGCAGACTATTTAAACACATGAGGGTAATGGGGAACAGGTGGACACAATCAGGAATCAGGGATGACGAACAGGTGACACAAGAGGAAGGGCAGGTGATCTGAAACGAGAGGAGAGTTAGACTTTCAAAATAAAACAGGAAATGACAAGACAATAACCCAAGACAGGACGACCTCACCGCAGTGTGACAGTACCCCCCCCCTAAGGGCCGACTCCTGACGGCCCAGGAAGTTCAGGATGGTCCCTGACAAAGTCGTCTATGAGGGACCGGTCCAGTATGAAGCGGGACGGGACCCACTGACGCTCCTCTGGGCCATAACCCTCCCAGTCAACCAGGTACTGCTTGCCCCGACCCCGGGTGCGCACTGCCAGCAACCTCTTGACCTTGTAGACAGGACCCCCGTCTATAACTTCCGGAGGAGGAGGGGGCGGGGTGGCCGGGACCATGGAACTGTCCTTGACTGGTTTGACCTGGCTTACGTGGAACGTGGGGTGGACACGGAGAGACCGGGGCAGACGCAGGCGAACTGCTGCAGGACCAATAACCTTAGTGATGGGGAATGGCCCGACGAAGCGTGGTGCCAATTTCCTCGAGGTGGTTCGGAGGTGAAGGTTCTTGGCTGAGAGCCACACTCTCTGGCCTGGCTGGTATGCAGGAGCGGGCCGTCTTCTCCGGTCCGCGGCCTTTTTGACCCGGTCTCCCTGGCGGATAAGGAGCTGCCGGGCGGCCGCCCAGATTCGTCGGCAACGGCGGATCATGGCATGGGCGGAGGGCACCGACACTTCAGGTTCCTGGTCCGCGAAGACAGGAGGCTCGTAACCATACGCACATTTGAAGGGTGAAAAACCTGTGGCTGAGGTGGGGAGGGAGTTGTGGGCATACTCGACCCAGACCAGGTGTTTGCTCCATGTTGAGGGGTTCTGGGACACCAAACATCGGAGGCCGGTTTCCAACTGCTGGTTGATGCGTTCGGTCTGGCCGTTGGCCTCCGGGTGATAGCCTGAGGTGAGACTAGCCGTGGCCCCGATGAGACGACAAAACTCCTTCCAGAAACGTGACACAAACTGGGGCCCCCGGTCAGAAACAATGTCCCTAGGAAATCCGTGGACTCTGAAGACATGGTTAATCATAATCTCAGCCGTTTCTTTGGCTGTGGGCAATTTGGGCAAGGCTATGAATCTAGTCATTTTGGAAAATCTGTCTACCACCGTAAGAACCGTGGTGTTACCTTGGGAGACCGGGAGCCCCGTGACGAAGTCCATGGAGATTTCGGCCCATGGTCTGGAGGGGATGGGCAGCGGCTGAAGAAGTCCCATACGTGGCCTGGAGGACGTCTTATTTCTGGCACAGACCGAACAAGCCTCGACGTACTCCCGGACCTCCCGTTCCATGGATGACCACCAGAACCTCCGGGAGATGGCATACATGGTGCGCCGTACCCCCGGATGACAGGAAAGCAGCGAGGTGTGAGCCCAGTGGATCACCTGTGGGCGCAGCTCAGCCGGGACAAACAATCGATTCTCGGGACACCCACTAGGTGGCAGGCTCTCACCGTTTGCATGCTTAACCTCATTTTCTATCTGCCAAGTCACCGCTCCAACCACACAGGTCCGTGGAAGGATTGGCTCTGGTTCTTTGGCAACAGGCTCGGGGTCGTAGATTCGTGACAGGGCATCGGGCTTGACATTCTGGGACCCCGGCCTGTAAGAAAGAGAGAAGGAGAAGCGGTTAAAAAAGAGTCCCCACCTGGCCTGGCGAGAATTCAGTCTCTTGGCTTTACGTATGTATTCCAAGTTCTTATGGTCGGTCCAGACAATAAACGGATGTTCCGCCCCCTCAAGCCAGTGTCTCCACTCTTCCAAGGCCAGCTTGACCGCCAGCAGCTCCCGGTCGCCGACGTCATAGTTCCGCTCCGCCCTGGACAGGCGCCGCGAAAAGAAGGCGCAGGGATGCACCTTCCCGTCCTGTTCCGACCGCTGGGACAGGACTGCCCCAACCCCTTCATTGGAGGCGTCCACCTCGACCACAAACTGCCGCAGAGGATCAGGCATCGTGAGAATGGGAGCCGTGGTGAAGCGGGTCTTGAGGTGCTGAAAGGCTGCCTCTGCCTCCGGAGTCCAGAGGAATGGCTGCTTCGTGGAGGTGAGTGCATGGAGCGGAGCCGCTATAGCACTGAAGTGTCTGATAAACCGCCTGTAAAAGTTAGCAAAGCCGAGGAACTGCTGGACTTTTTTGCGGCTATCAGGCGTGGGCCACTTGGCCACAGCGCTCACTTTAGCCGGATCCATCTGCACCCTTCCAGGGGCTACAATGAAGCCCAGGAAGGAGACGGTGTCGGCATGAAACTCACTTTTTTCTGCTTTGACATAGAGCTTATTCTCCAACAACCGTTGGAGGACCTGGGATACATGGTTTCTGTGAGTTTCTAGATCTGATGAGTAAATGAGAATGTCATCCAAATACACATACACAAACCGGTCTAAAAAATCCCGGAGCACATCATTAATCATAGTCTGGAATACAGCTGGGGCATTAGTGAGACCGAAAGGCATGACTAAGTACTCGTAGTGGCCGCTAGGAGTATTAAATCCTGTTTTCCATTCATCCCCCTCTCTGATCCTGATTAAATGATAGGCATTGCGTAAATCTAGCTTGGTAAATACTTTAGCCTGCTGCAGCTGGTCGAAAACAGACGTCATCAGGGGCAGGGGATAGCGATTTTTGACGGTGATGGCGTTTAGGGGGCTGTAGTCGATGCAGGGCCTGAGAGATCCGTCCTTTTTCCCTACAAAAAAGAATCCGGCCCCAGCTGCTGACGAGGAAGGACGAATAAGCCCCGCCCTCAATGATGACTCTATGTAATCTTTCATGGCTGCTTTCTCTGGCCCGGAGATGGAGTACAACCGGCCCTTGGGTATGGGGGAGCCAGGAATCAAGTCTATGGCGCAGTCGTAGGGCCGGTGTGGGGGAAGTGACAAGGCCTTGCTTTTGTTAAAAACCTCTCGGAGGTGGTGGTAGCAGGAAGGCACGGAGCTCAGGTCGGAGGTTTCAGAGTCTGTGGCAGAGGTGACAGAGAAGTGATTAATAGCAGTCATGTTATTCCCCTGGACCGGAACCGGTTTGCGGTGGTCCACACAATCCTTCCCCCATCCCATAATAGCCCCTGTTACCCAGTTCACGTGGGGGTTGTGTTGACATAACCAAGGGTAACCTAAAACCAGAGACTGAGAGGGTGAAGTAACTAAGTAAAGGGTCAGGAGTTCCCAATGCCCCTGGATCTGCAGATCCAGTGGTTCAGTGGCGTGAGTGATCAAAAACAGTTTTTTACCGTTGAGAGCCCTGGCTTTGATGGGGCTGGCCAGGGGGTTCGATTTTAACCCCAATGTCTCCGCCAGCCCCCAGTCAATTAAGCTCTCATCGGCCCCAGAGTCTATGAGTGCCTCAATGTTCATAGTGATGGCATGGTGCGTTACCTTAACAGGCGTCAGGCTGCGCGGAGCGCGGTCCGTGGCTGGGGGTTGACTCACCTCCTGGATCTTTTTGGCCGGACAGGTAGCGACGAGGTGATTAGATTTGCCGCAGTAAAAGCAGCTGCCTTCCTGCTGGCGTCGTCGTCGCTCCTCCGGTGTCAGCCGTGTCCTGCCAAGCTGCATGGGCTCCTCTTCCCTGGTGGGGAAGGAGGGAAAACGGTGCTCAGGCGGTGAATCACGGAGAACTTGCCCCCCCGGGGCAGGAAAACACGGAGCCCTCTCCGACCTCGAACCACTGCTCCGCGGTTGCCGGAGCTCACGAACCCGGTTGTCAGTCCGGATGGCAAGCGAGATGAGTGAATCCAGGTCCGCAGGCAAATCCAGGGGCAACAGCAGCTCCTGGATATGAGTCGCCAGCCCCTTCAGGAAGACATCGTACAGGGCGGTGTTATTCCACCCACTCTCCGCCGCCAGGGTGCGAAAGCGAATAGCATAGTCGCACACCGAGCCCCGGCCCTGTGTCACTCTGCTCAACTCCCTGGCCTTTTCCCTGTCAGTCGACACAGGATCGAAAGTCATCATGAGAGCAGTTTTGAAGTCTGTAAAAGAGGAGCAAAGCGGAGAGTCTCGAGCCCACTCAGCGGCGGCCCAAGCTTTGGCTCTCCCTGTCAGGTAGGAAATCATGAATGCAATTTTCGACTTGTCTGTGATGAATGCGTGCGGGAGCTGTTCAAAATGTATAGAACAATCAATAAGGAAAGCCCTGCATTGTCCTGGTTCCCCCGAGTATCGCTCCGGGGAAGCCAACTTGATTCCCATCCCGGCCACGCCCTGGGACGCGGCCGCAGCAGGAGCTGGGGGTTCCGGCGCCGCTGATGGTGGGGCTGTCTGCCGCAGGTGGTCCGTCAGCTCCCTCACCTGGGCCGAAAGCTGGCCAAGCTGACCCACCATCGCCGTCTGGAACTCCTCCTGACGAGAGATGCGGGCTTCCTGAGCCTGTAACGTGGCCGCCCACCGGCCAGCCTCTGCTGAGTCCATACTGGCCGAAGTGTACTGTCAGGCCCGAACTCAAAACAGGACTCAGGAGCAGAGAATGACAGTGAGCAGACTTTATTTGAGTCAAGACAACCTCTATGCAGAGCAAACAAAGGGGCTATGAAACCTGATCTATGAAAATACTCAACTACTCTAGAGAAAACAAAAAAACACTCCAAAGGAGGAAAATATCTCAATCACGGATCTATAAAAATTATCAAAATCAAAATCACTCACAGAGAGGAAAATCAAGAGGCTACAAAACTTTAAACTAAAGTCTCTCCGAATGGAGAAAGAGCTAACAAAGAAACAGAAAGAACAGGACAGAAACAAAAAACTCTCCTAAAAGATGGAGGCTAGACTCACTTCAACTATGAACTATATGAACTGAAAATCACTCCAAAGGGAGGCAAACCAAGAAAGCAAATTACTCAAAAGACTATAAATGCTAAACTAAACTACAGAAGTTACAACAAAAAATCACTCTGACGAGGAAACAAGACTTACAAATACAGACTGTGGCTGTGAGCTATGATGCAGGCTTTGGTGATCGGACATAAGACGAAACACTTCGGCACAGGACAAAGGGAGACGCAGACTATTTAAACACATGAGGGTAATGGGGAACAGGTGGACACAATCAGGAATCAGGGATGACGAACAGGTGACACAAGAGGAAGGGCAAGTGATCTGAAACGAGAGGAGAGTTAGACTTTCAAAATAAAACAGGAAATGACAAGACAATAACCCAAGACAGGACGACCTCACCGCAGTGTGACAGCAGCCACTTTTATTTGTTGTAGTATACCGCTCTCCTGGTCCTTACTCCGAATTTATAGCTGAGTTCTTGGAGTTTCTATCAAGTTTAGACCTTGAAGCAGATAAAGTAATTATTGTAGGTGACTTTAATGTACATGTCGATGTTGATAATGGCAGCCTTAGCACTGCGTTTATCTCAGTATTAGACTCAGTTGGCTTCCACCAGAATGTACATGAACCGACTCACTGTTTTAACCACACCCTCGACCTTGTTCTGACATATGGCATTGAAATCGAAGACTTAATAGTCTCCTCACAGAATCCTCTTTTATCAGACCATCATTTAATAACTTTCAAATTCATATTACCAGACTACCAGCCAGTAGGCAAAAATTCTTATACCAGACTCCTGTCTGATAGTGCTGTAGCTAAATTTAAGGATATGATCCCATCAGCATTTAATTCAATGCCATGTCTCAATACAACAGAGGAATCTTATGCTAACCTTAGTCCCTCCCAGATTGACTACCTGGTTGATCGTGCTACAGGTTCATTGCGTATGACACTTGACTCTGTTGCTCCCCTACAAAATTAAACAGAGGAGGTTAGCTCCATGGTATACTCCTCAAACCCACAAATTAAAGCAAACTTCACGGAAAATAGAAAGGAAATGGTTGTTCTACCAATTTGGAAGAATTTCAGTCCGCCTGGCAAGACAGTCTTAAAATATACAGGAAAGCCCTCCGCAGTGCCAGGGCAGCCTATTACTCTGCACTAATAGAGGAAAATAAGAACAATCCCAGGTTTCTCTTCAGCACTGTAGCCAGGCTGACAGAGAGCCATAATTCTATTGAACCATGTATTCCTTTAGCTCTGAACAGTAATGACTTCATGAGCTTCTTTAATGATAAAATTCTAACTATTAGAGACAGAATTCATCGACTCCTGCCGTTAACAGGTACTGTTTTGTCTTCAAACACAGAAACCGTAGAAACTGTTACCCAGTCTGTCGCAGTTTTAGACTGTTTTACTCCTGTTGACCTTCACCAACTAATTTCAATAATTTCATCATCAAAATCATCTACCTGTATTTTAGATCCTATCCCGACTAAGCTGTTTAAAGAAGTATTACCTCTAATTGACTCTTCAGTATTAGACATGATCAATCTGTCTTTATCAACAGGCTACGTACCACAGTCCTTTAAAGTAGCTGTGATAAAACCGCTACTGAAAAAGCCTACTCTTGATCCAGGGGTTGTAGCCAACTATAGACCGATATCCAACCTTCCCTTTCTCTCAAAAACTCTTGAGAAAGCAGTTGCCAATCAGCTGTGCGACTTTCTAAACAATAATAGTTTATTCGAGGATTTCCAGTCAGGATTTAGAGTGCATCATAGCACAGAGACAGCACTGGTTAAAGTTACAAATGACCTTCTAATTGCATCTGATAAAGGATTTGTCTCTGTACTAGTCTTATTGGGTCTTAGTGCTGCATTTGGCACCATTGACCATGGCATCCTATTGCAGACACTGGAACATTTCATTGGCATTAAGGGAACTGCGCTAAGCTGGTTTAAATCCTACTTGTCAGATCGCTCTCAGTTTGTACGCGTTAATGACGACTCCTCTGTGCTCACTAAAGTCAGCTATGGAGTTCCGCAGGGTTCTGTGCTTGGACCAATTCTATTCACCTTATATATGCTTCCTTTAGGTAAGATTATCAGGAAGCACTCAATAAATTTTCATTGCTATGCAGATGATACCCAGCTATATTTATCAATGAAACTGGAAGAAACCAGTCAGTTAACTAGACTACAAGCATGTCTTCATGACATAAAGACCTGGATGACCTGCAACTTTCTGATGCTAAACTCGGACAAAACTGAAGTTATAGTAGTAGGCCCTAAACATCTTAGAAGGTCACTTTCTGATGACATAGCAGTTATGGATGGCATTGCGCTGGCCTCCAGCACCACTGTAAAGAATCTGGGAGTTATCTTTGACCAAGACATGTCCTTTCACTCCCATGTAAAACAAATTTCAAGGACTGCCTTTTTTCACCTACGTAATATCGCAAAAATCAGGCATATTTTGTCTCAAAATGATGCAGAAAAACTAGTCCATGCATTCGTAACTTCCAGGCTGGATTATTGCAATTCCTTACTACTGTATCAGGCTGCCCAAATTCGTTGCTGAATATTCTCCAGTTGATCCAGAATGCTGCAGCACGTGTTCTGACAAAAACCAGGAAGCGAGATCATATTTCTCCAATATTAGCCACTCTGCACTGGCTCCCTGTAAAGTTTAGAATAGAGTTTAAAATTCTCCTCCTTACTTACAAAGCCATAAATGGCCAGGCACCTTCTTATCTTAAAGAGCTCATAGTACCTTATTGCCCTACTCGAACACTGCGTTCCCAGAATGCAGGTCTACTTATGGGTCCTAAAGTCTCAAAAAGCAGAACAGGAGTCAGAGCATTTAGCTATCAAGCTCCTCTCCTGTGGAACCATCTTCCAGTCTTTGTCTGGGAGGCAGACACTGTCTCTACATTTAAGAGTAGGCTTAAAACTTTCCTTTTTGATAAAGCTTATAGTTAGGGCTGGCTCAGGCTTGTCCTGGACCAGCCCCTAGTTATGCTGCTATAGGATTAGACTGTCGAGGGACATCCAAAGATACACCGAGCTCCTCTGTCCTTCTGTCCCTCTCCATCCGCACGCTCTCATGTCCTACCACGGCGTGTTACTAACTTAGCTCCTTCCCTGGAGTCTCTGTGCTTTGTTGTCTTGCAGGTTCCCATGAACAGTGGCTGAATCTGGATTGTGGATTGCAGCTGCGTCTCCTGCCTGACATCCACTGCAACTGCTACTGCTATTATTACATCCACTGTCACTGTTACTGTGATTGCATGTCTGTCTCTCTGTCTCTCTGTCTCTCTGTCTCTCTCTCTCTCTGACTGCATTTCTGTCTGTCTGTCTGTCTGTCTGTCTGTCTGTCTGTCTGTCTGTCTCACTCTCCCTCTCTTGCTCTTCCTCTCTCACCCAACCGGTCGAGGCAGATGGCCGCCCACCCAGAGTCTGGTTCTGCTGGAGGTTTCTGCCTGTTAAAAGGAAGTTTTTCCTCGCCACTGTCGCCAAGTGCTTGCTCATGGGGGAATTGTTGGTTTCTTTGTAGATGGAAAGTGTCCTGAGACAACTTCTGTTGTGATTTGGCGCTATACAAATAAAATTGAATTGAACTGATGTTTAACAACTCGTCTCACTTTTCTCCTTCTCCTCTGTCCCTCTTGCTAGATGGATTTCCATCCAGCTGTTTCATTATACATTTTCATAAATACCTTATTTCCATTGTGTTTTCAACATTGTTTTTCACAGTTTGAGGTTTGTCTGGCGTTCATTTAATTACATCTTAATGCTTCTTCTTCTTCTGAGACACTGCACAAACACATGTTTGTCTCAATGAACCAACTCCTGATAATCACATAAGAGTAGTGGATGGAAACATGCAGTAATTTCTCAAAATGTGTTGAACTTTGGATGAAAACCTACCTGCTAATTGCAAACACAAAACACTAGTTTTGTTTTGTATGTTTAAATTGAATATATCATTAGAATATACAATTATCCATCCATCCATCCATTATCTTCCGCTTATCCGGGGCCGGGTTGCGGGGGGAGCAGTCTGAGCAGGGACGCCCAGACTTCCCTCTCCCCGGACACTTCCTCCAACTCTTCCGGGGGGATCCCGAGGCGTTCCCAGGCCAGCCGAGTGACGTAGTCACCCCAGCGTGTCCTGGGTCTTCCCCGGGGCCTCCTCCCGGTGGGACATGCCTGGAACACCTCCCTAGGGAGGCGTCCAGGGGGCATCCGATAGAGATGCCCGAGCCACCTCAGCTGACTCCTCTCGATGCGGAGGAGCAGCGACTCTACTCTGAGCTCCTCCCGGGTGACAGAGCTCCTCACCCTATCTCTAAGGGAGCGCTCCGCCACCCTGCGGAGGAAACTCATTTCAGCCGCTTGTATCCGGGACCTCGTTCTTTCGGTCATGACCCAAAGTTCATGACCATAGGTGAGGGTAGGAACGTAGATTGACCGGTAAATCGAGAGCTTCGCCTTTCGGCTCAGCTCCTTCTTTACCACGACAGACCGATACAGCGACCGCATTACTGCAGCCGCTGCACCGATCCGCCTGTCAATCTCACGTTCCATCCTTCCCTCACTCGTGAACAGGATCCCAAGATACTTAAACTCCTCCACTTGAGGCAGGAACTCTCCTCCAACCTGAAGGGAGCAAGCCACCTTTTTCCGGTCGAGAACCATGGCCTCGGACTTGGAGGTGCTAACTCTCATCCCAGCTGCTTCACACTCGGCTGCGAACCGCCCCAGCGCATGCTGAAGGTCCTGGCCCGAGGAAGCCAACAAGACAACATCATCCGCGAAAAGCAGAGACGAAATCTGCCGGCCCCCGAACCGAACCCCCTCCGGCCCCTGGCTGCGCCTAGAAATCCTGTCCATAAAAATGATGAACAGAACCGGTGACATAGGGCAGCCCTGCCGGAGTCCAACATGCACTGGGAACAGGTCCGACTTACTGCCGGCAATGCGGACCAAGCTCCTGCTCCGGTTGTACAGGGACTGTACAGCCCTCAACAGAGGGCCTCCAACCCCATACTCCCGGAGCACCTCCCACAGAATGACGCGAGGGACACGGTCGAATGCCTTCTCCAAGTCCACGAAGCACATGTGGACTGTTTGGGCAAACTCCCATGAACCCTCAAGCACCCTGCGGAGGGTATAGAGCTGGTCCAGTGTTCCACGGCCAGGACGAAAACCGCATTGTTCCTCTTGAATCCGGGGTTCGACTATCGGCCGGATTCTCCTCTCCAGTACCCTGGAATAGACTTTACCAGGGAGGCTGAGGAGTGTGATCCCCCGATAGTTGGAACACACCCTCCGGTCCCCCTTTTTAAAAAGAGGGACCACCACCCCAGTCTGCCAGTCCAGAGGCACTGTCCCCGTCTGCCACGCGATGCTGCAGAGGCGTGTCAACCAAGACAGTCCTACAACATCCAGAGACTTGAGGTACTCAGGGCGGATCTCATCCACCCCCGGCGCTTTGCCACCGAGGAGCTTGCGAACTGCCTCAGTGACTTCAGCCCCGGTGATGAATGAATCGACCTCCAAGTCCCCAGTCTCTGCTTCCTCTACGGAAGACATGACAGAGGGATTGAGGAGATCCTCGAAGTATTCCTTCCACCGCCCGACAATATCCCCAGTCGAGGTCAACAGCTCCCCACCTCCACTGTAAACAGTGTTGACAGAAAGCTGCTTCCCCCTCCTGAGGCGCCGAACGGTTTGCCAGAATTTCCTCGAGGCCAACCGGTAGTCCTCCTCCATGGCCTCCCCGAACTCCTCCCAGACCCGAGTTTTTGCTTCTACAACCGCCCGAGCTGCCGCACGCTTGGTCTGCCGGTACCCATCAGCTGCCTCAGGAGTCCTATGAGCCAACCAGGCCCGATAGGACTCCTTCTTCAGCTTGACGGCATCCCTTACTTCCGGTGTCCACCACCGGGTTCGGGGGTTGCCGCCACGACAGGCACCGCCGACTTTACGGCCACAGCTATGGACGGCTGCATCAACAATGGAAGTGGAGAACATGGTCCATTCGGACTCAATGTCTCCAACCTCCCTCGGGATCTGGTTGAAGCTCTCCCGGAGGTGGGAGTTGAAAACTTCCCTGACAGCGGGTTCCGCCAGACGTTCCCAACAGACCCTCACGGTACGTTTGGGTCTGCCAAGTCTGTCCCGCTTCTTCCCCTGCCAGCGAATCCAACTCACCACCAGGTGGTGATCAGTTGACAGCTCAGCCCCTCTCTTTACCCGAGTGTCCAAGACATACCGCCGAAGGTCAGATGATACGACTACAAAGTCGATCATTGACCTCCGGCCTAGGGTGTCCTGGTGCCACGTGCACTGATGGACACCCTTATGCTCGAACATGGTGTTCGTTATGGACAAACTGTGACTAGCACAGAAATCCAATAACAGAACACCACTCGGGTTCAGATCGGGGAGGCCGTTCCTCCCAATCACTCCCCTCCAGGTGTCACTGTTGCTGCCCACGTGAGCATTGAAGTCTCCCAGCAGAACAATGGAGTCCCCGGTTGGAGCACTTTCCAGTACCCCTCCCAGGGACTCCAAGAAGGCCGGGTACTCTACGCTACTGTTCGGCCCGTAGGCCGAAACAATAGTGAGAGACCTATCCCCAACCCGAAGGCGCAGGGAAGCGACCCTCTCGCTCAGCGGGGAGAACTCCAACACATGGCGGCTGAGCTGGGGGGCTATAAGCAAGCCCACACCAGCTCGCCGCCTCTCACCGCGGGCAACTCCAGAGTAGAAGAGAGTCCAGCCTCTCTCAAGGAGTTGGGTTCCCGAGCCCAGACTGTGCGTGGAGGTGAGCCCGACTATCTCTAGCCGGTACCGCTCAACCTCCCGCACTAGCTCAGGCTCTTTCCCCCACAGTGAGGTGACATTCCATGTCCCCATAGCCAGAGTCGTTGTCCAGGATTTGGGTCGTCGGGGCCCCCGCCCACGACTGCTACCCATTCCACATAGCACCGGCCCCTTCTGATCCTTCCTGCGGGTGGTGGGCCTACGGGAAGGCGGGCCCACGTCGCTCCTTCGGGCTGTGCTCGGCCGGGTCCCGTGGGCAAAGACCCGGCCACCAGGCGCTCGCCTGCGAGCCCCAACCCCAGGCCTGGCTCCAGGGCGGGGCCCCGGTGACGCCAATCCGGGCGACGTACGCTTCCTTGCTTTAATTTCTTTCATAAGGGGCTTCTTGAACTGCTCTTAGTCTGACCCGTCACCTAGAACCTGTTTGCCTTGGGAGACCCTACCAGGGGCATTAAGCCCCGGACAACATAGCCTCTAGGATCATTCGGGTACTCAAACTCCTCCACCACGATAAGGTGGCAGTTCAAGGAGGAGAATATACAATTATCATTCAGAAAATGAAATAAAAAATCTAACTGCCATTACGAACAGGCATTTATTATATATGCACTCACAAGAAAAGTGCATAAAGATAGCAGTAGATAGAGTGGGGAAAAGATATCCAGACATGGACCTGGTTTTGAGTCATTGAATATACTGTACAATGTAATTGTATGTGACTTGTTCACCCTGATGGCAACACAGATGTAATTTGTTCATGATAGTGATCAGCGGAGCATCTTTATCAGCTTGTACTTGCAAGTTTTTTTAGAGTGCACATCACCTGAGGTTAAAATATAAACATCAGATACACAACTACAACATACATGTACACATACATACAGGTAGAATGTTTATACAAGAGGAATGAATGTTGAGAAATTAAGCATGTTAAGAATGGACCATAGCATAGAGGAAGAAAGAGTTTTAAGTATAACACTTTAAAAATACAGTGGAGAATTATGGCATTCCTCATATTAACAAGTATTTATATCTGTCATGTTTGTGGTATATTGTGCTGTAAATACACAGAACATTTGAGACGAACAACGTTACATCTACAGTACAGTACAGATACCTCTACAGTAATCAGTCTTAATACGTCATCACATTAGCAACAACTGGTAATAAGGTGCAATAACAATACTGACTGCTAATTTTATAATGACAACAGCTGACAGCACAGTCACAAGCTGCTTATGTTAATGAATATGGTCTGGCCTGAGACAGTCAGTAAATGATTGAGAAACATTAAGAAGAATATCTTCAGCTCATAACATTCTCAGTACAGAATGAGGCCTAGACACACATTTAAAACATTACATACAAGTCTGAGGCTGACATCTTTAATTTGGTTGAAGCCAGGTTTGTGAGTGTAGAGCTTCCAAAGCTGAGTCAGGAGCCAGTTTAATTAATAGACTTGTCTTATTTATTTATTTATTTATTTATTTATTTATTTATTTATTTATTTATTTATTTATTTATTATGTATTCATACTATATATATATAGTATGACTAAAAAATAATGAATCTTCCCTGAAATGTTTCTGAAGTGCTAAACAAAACCAACAATTTCTGTAACAAAAGTAAGCTTATTAATACCTAATCGTTTTACTGAAAACCATCCTTTCTGCAAACACATTAGGTGTAACCAAGAGCCATTGTGATTTTTGTTTCAATATACTCAATTGAAAATAGTACAAAAACAATATATTTAATGTTTGACCACATCAACTTTACTGATTTTTGTAAATATATGCTTATTCTGAATTCTGATCCTTGGAATATTCCACAGGTAAACAGGTTGATTGTTAACAGGTGATACAGTAGTATCATGATTGGGAAATCCTGGCATCCTGGAAAGGCTCAGTCATTCACAAGCAAGGATGGAGGGTGGTTCACCACTTTATGAACACATGATTGTATAGAGGATATTACTACATGGGCTCAGGAACACTCATTTGCAAATGATTGCATTCTGTTTTTGTCTTACACAGCATTCCAGCTTTTTGGAACCGCATTCTATGTTACACTTCTTTGCTAATTAGTTGTGTTCTAATTCTACACTTCATGGTGAGCAGCTTTTCAGTCTGTGGTGAAGTCACTCTGTCAAAGTGGTTAAGTTACAGGAGATGTACTACGTCAGTCAACTCCATTTGATTTTTTAATGTGTTTCTATTTTATTTTATTTGTATTTATTTTTTTTTCAGAACAGATGATGTTGAAGCAGCTCCAGAAATATCATGGCAAACGAGACATTTTTGTTCAATCTTAAGAAAACAGTCTCGTTTATTTTTGCATTTACTAAAAATATATTTATTGTTTATATATGAATTTATCATAATTTATTACTTTTCTGTGGCATCCACGGCCATGTTCAATCAACACACATATTACACAGCTTCAGTCTCATATCAGAGGTGGTCCCCTTCAAAGATTGTACCCACAAAGCCAGGACCTTTGGAGAACTAAGGATGGAGACATCAGCTTTTTATAGTATAATATGGATGTCAGTGTTTTTAGCCTCTTACAGTATGAGTTCTACAAGCTTCAAACAGAACACAGTGTGTGCACCACACAGAGGCTCAGTACAGTTAAGGGTGTTGTTTTGTAGTACATGGAGATGCCTTTGGTTCTCAGAAAAGTTCTCGTACTTGGATGTATACAGGAAAAATTACAAAATGATGTGGCTCTTTGACTCATTGCCTGAAATTATTTTAGCTATTTATACTGTAAATCCCTAATGTCACCTTGCATTCTATTAGCTTTTCAAACCCAGCTAACTATAAAAATATGGTCATGGTTTCAAAGTTTTCAAGATATGATGTTTAATAATGTTTTATCTGTGGCATAGTGTTTCCTGTTCCTTTTGCATGGCATTAAAAAACACAAAACACACAAAAAGCCATGTCAAAAACATAAAACCAAATTCAATTTAAAGGCAGCATCAGTCAAGTTTTACTTATATAGGCCAAAATCACAAATTACAATTTGCCTAAGGTGCTTTACAAACTCTCCAGTACATAACACCCTCTCTCCTCAGACCCTCAGTTCTGATAAGGAAACGCTCCTTCCCCAAAACAAATTAATTCAAATATTTTTTTCTACAAACCACAGGCTGGGTCAGAGTGAGGACTGGGTTTGGCCCACATTGCAATCCAGTGAGTGTTTTTGCTGCCATGAATGGGACACTATGGAACCACTGTTGGAGGAGTTGGAACAAGGCAGCAATAAAGTGGATGAACCTGCACTTCAGCACTCTCTGGCAGGTACAAATACAGTAAAGTTGACAAAGTTGTTCATCTTTCCTTGCTAGTATGTTTTGGCCAGAAATACAGTGTGCTTCACAGAGGAGTGTGTCCAGTCAGAACTGGTACTTCATGGAAGGAATGGCAGTAATTAGTCTGAGTAAAACAGACTATTGTTCAAGTTAAATCACAATTAATGTGAGTATGTAATGTGGATGTGTGTTTTCGTGGGTGAAGCACAGAATTTTAAGGTAGATGTATCACATGAAGACAATTCTGCGAAATATTTTAAAAGCTTAAACATGGCTGCACACTTTTAGAAATGACTTAATAATGAAATTGAAAATGTAGTCAGATAAACATGCAAAACCACTGGTAAGTTCCCTTAAATCCAAGTGAAACATTTTGGTTTCATTATGAACAAACTGACACAAATCAACACACACTTTGTGACCCTTTGAAGACAGTATGGATTCTGTGGAGCATTTCCATTTTTAAAAGGTCACTCTAACCAAATTACCTACAAAAAGAGATCATATTTTTGTTTCCTAGCTCTATTGCTATATATCTAGCCATATGGATAGATTTTATTCTTCTATCCATTTTTTTAGACATTTGTCTTTGACATTTCCACCTCCAAACCACAACAGAGGTGAATGGGATTTCCTATGTGGTGTTCACAGCATTGAAAAAGTGACATTTAATAAGTTGATTGACCTTCTGTCTGACCACATAGGCCCACGAAACACACAGGACATTGAACACTGAAAACACCAAAAAAGCATCAACTGTTTCCTTGTTAGTGTTTATTCCCTCCACTTCTTTAATCTGTCTTTGCAATCAATGCAATCAATATTCTAAAATCAATACTCAACTTTCAGCACAGATGCATATCATTTGATTGTGCACTTGAAATACAGCACATTGTCATACAATCAATTCTAACGCTGGCTCTGATCTGATGTTGACGTATTGCAGTTGCTGAATTTTCACCATCTTGTAAAATTCAGAATGATTTTCTCATTTGCACTGGGAATGTAACATCCAATACCTGGAAACAAGATTCATACAATGTATTATAATATCTGATTTACTGTAAAATTACAGCAATTAGGAAACATATACAGACAATTTCATAGTGGACTTACCAACATCAGGTCTTATGGTTTTGCCGTCTGGAGTCTCGACCAGCAGCTCCCAGTATGTATGGTATTTATCATTTCCAGCCAAACCGTTCACACTTTCCAGGTACGGGCCATAGTTTTCATCATCTGAGTAGGTGAACCTGCAGGACCAAACAGAAGGAACTAATGAACAAGTTAGGGGACGAGGTGGGAAGAAAAGAGCCACAAAACTGCTTCTTATCTCCACATATCTATAATTGATGAAGAAAGTGTCAGAACTACTACATAGTAATAAATAATAAGTGCAGCTGGTCAATACAAACTTCAAACTAACTTCAACTCGATGCAAGCTCTGTTGAGTGAGGTGTGTGCAGCAGCTGGTGGTTATCAATCTATTCTGTTCTCATCAGAATCATCTGTTTTTCTGTCTTATATGTAGCTCATGTGAGTGAAATGGTGTTGCCATAATTATATAATGATTATGCTCAGTCTTAAAAACTGTCCTCAATCCTCCACTCAATGTCCAGCTCTGATCAGTGTTCAGCGGATCGGTGATGTCGGTAACAGCTTTAAAGATATTACAGAAAAGGAACTTTATTACTTTCATTATACTGGCTCAGTATTTGGTTGCAGTTCAGTTTGAAGTTGCAAACTGCAACTGATGATATGATCTTACCTAAACTTTGAATTGGAGGCCATGAGTCTCTTCATTGCACCCAACAGGATCCCTCTGTAAACCACACGAGTGGTGAAGGTCATAGGAGGGGTGTCTAGCAAGCTGTTTTTCACCTCCACAACAATGGCAACTGATTTAGTTTCTGAATTACAGAAGACAAAAAAGAGGTTTTTTTTGTTTGTTTGTTTTTTTGTTAATCCAGTAACAAGAAATCATTTGAAATTAAGTGTCAGGAATTATTCTGAAGCTTACCTGCAGTCAGAGTCCCAGGAAGCAGAAGCAGCAGTGCTGCAGAGAGCAGAGCAGGTACCATCATCATGGCTGCTGGATAGGTGACTGCAAGCTCACAGTCTCAGTGTTATATTCAAGTCACATGTTTACATAATGGAGGGAACTTTGTTAATCTTAGTTTGAAAAAGCTGATAATGTTTCCCAGCTCAAACGTCACCTTGAGGTTATGTTATGAAATAATGTTTGCACTGTTAAATTTTGGAAATGGAACAATAAGCAGTGACTTTCAAACATACTGGTGTGCAAGATACTTCTCCATCACCTCTGTACACTAGTGTTTTATCAAGGTAGTTTAAGAGCCATGCCAGCATGAAATAGCAGAGATTTAAATGGTGGTGACTGGTGAAGAGAAAGGCAGTAAGAAGGTAAAAAGACTTATTTTCATTGGAGGCAGTGAATATCAAATAAGCCCCATATAAATCTCGAGACGGTCAAAATGTGTATAAAATGACCAATGTCTATGTTTTCTTGACAAGTCCAAGTGTTGTGGATGCGAGACAAAAGAAGGCCAGGACCCAGAATGCAGAGACCTGTGAACAGATTTAATTGACAAAATCAAAGTAGCAAACAATACAACAAAAAACTTCACAAGGGGAAAAAGCACTAGAGCAGTGTAAAAATGAGAGGAAAACAAAATTACCACAAAGGGGAAAGGTGCACAGATAAACCTTCCATTGAGACCTGATGATGACCCTGCAAGCCTAGCTGCTGTGTTCAGCTGTTTCACTGATTTAAAATGTTGGATGTTCCAAAACTTTCTTCAGCTCAATGAATCAAAAATAGAAATTTTATTGTTCACTCCCCCACATTCCACCTTTCCCACAGAAAACACCCTGGGCCCACTGTCCACATACATCCAGCCCACTGCCAGAAATGTAGGGATTATATTTGACTCAGCTCTCACCTTCCAACCCAACATTAATAAACTTGTCCAGTCCTGCTTCTTTCAATTACGCACCATCTTCAAAATCAAACCCATGCTCTCACACACCAACCTGGAATAAAATAATACACTCCTTCATTTTCTCAAGACTGGACTACTGCAACTCACTCTTCTCCGGCTTAAACAACAAAACACTCTCTCGCCTCCAACTGATCCAGAAGGCAGCAGCTAGGCTTCTCACCGGATTTAATAGATATCACCACGTTACCCCGATTTTAGCTTCCCTCCACAGGCTCCCTGTGTGTTTTAGGTTTGACTTAAAGATTCTACTGATCACTTTTAAAGCTCATCAGGGCTTGGCCCCAAATTATATCGCCAATTTGTTGACGTCATACAAACCAACTCATGGCCTTAGATCCACGTGTGAGTCGCTCTTGGCTGTTCCAAAGTCGAGACTCAAGACGACGTGACCGCGCCTTCTCTGTCAGAGCCCCTCGACTTTGGAATGACCTGCCTGAGGAGATAAGGCTTGCAGTTTCAGTGGACTCTTTTAAATCACTCCTTAAAACTCATTTTTACAGACTGGCCTTTTTAGAATGTTAGCTCTTCATTTTACTGTATTTTACTTTATTTTATTTTATTATAATTTTATTGACCTTCTGATTCTCCTTCATCATTTTGATTTTATTTGCTCCTGATCGAAAAATGTTCAGCCAATTCACTAGCCCTCTGTTGGGCCCTCTGCTCTGTAAAGCACTTTGTAAACCTTGTTTTTAAAAGGTGCTATATAAATAAAGTTATGATTATTATTATTACTAAACAAAGTAACAACAAAAAATCACTCCAAAGGGGAATAACACTACTCGAGAGAAGTAACAACAAATCACCTTCAAAGGGAGGACACTAGAAAATACAAAAAGCTAGATTACAGTTCCAGACAACTTGTTATGAACAGCTTGCAACGATACAGAATACAAGTGCACACAAGGACAGGTAAAAGGGGGTAAAAGGGGCAAAAAAAACAAAAAAAAACAACAATTCAAATAGAATACCAAGGAATACAGTGGAATCAACAATGGGAGGGTCAGTAATCAATAAAATCAAGTCAAATATTCCTTATGTAAGAATAACA
This sequence comes from Chaetodon trifascialis, assembly GCF_039877785.1. Taxonomy (NCBI): domain Eukaryota; kingdom Metazoa; phylum Chordata; class Actinopteri; order Chaetodontiformes; family Chaetodontidae; genus Chaetodon; species Chaetodon trifascialis. The sequence goes on along the minus strand of NC_092064.1, from coordinate 4,576,022 downwards.
TAGTAAAGGAAAAAGGAATAAGAGAAGACCTTATAAAGAATTTAAAAGACGAATGGCAGAGGGGATAAAAGACTATACGAAGATTATACGAAGGTCGTGAAGGCTTGAACTCGTGGCAGGAGACGAGGGATCAAAGCATGACGCGACACAAGGAACCTGAACGAACGAATCATCTGGCACCGAAGTGAGTGAGGAGCCGGCTTAAGAAGCCGTACGCTGATGAGGGCTGATGCGACTCAGGTGTGTCTCAGCGGTGCAGACAGAGGATCAGCCCCTCCCCCTGCCACACTCTAGACTGCTGAGAGGGAGAATGAGAGAGGGAAAAGGAGGAGGGAGGAAAGCACAGGCAGAACAAAAAAACGAACAAACAACACAAAAAAACACAGCCATAACAACAAGTACATGAAATCAGGGTGGATAGATGATTTAAGAAAGTCAGTCATATATTATATCTATTTTGGAAGCATTTCAGTGTAATTATTTCATTATCTAAACAATATTTGCAACAGCTTTTACAACAATTTGCAAATAATATCTCCTGATATTAAAATGAGGTAAATTAGGTTATTTGCCATCAGGGGTCTCTGTAGACCTCCAGAACATCCATCTTCTATCCATTTTCTATACCACGTATCCCTTTCGGGGTGTGCTGGAGCCTATCCCAGCCATCAACGGGCGAGAGGTGGGGTACACCCTGGACCGGTCGCCAGTTGATTGCAGGGTCACCAATTAACCTAATGATCATGTTTTTGGTCTGTGGGAGGAGGCGGGAGTACCCGGAGAGAACCCACGCATGCACGGGAAGAATATGCAAACTTCACACAGAAAGGCCCGACCCGGGAATCGAGCCAGCAACCTTGTTGCTGTGAGGCACACGCACTACCTGCTGCGCCACCGTGCAGCCCACCTCCCGAACATTTCATTAGAAATGAACACCTTTGAATACATACATTTACATGAACCTTTTCATACTTGACTGGTGCATGTCATTGAAGTAGATTTTAAAGAGTCAACTTTAAGCTTTCTTTAAATTACTACGATAAACATTCAAAAACTGTTTTATGCCATGCCAAATCTTTAAATTTAGGTCTTTGTATGCATCAAATATGAACAGACTTTTCTTATCTACTTATCTTTGTTGCGTCACTACTTTACTGGAATATTTAATGATCTCAAAGAAAGAAAACATTTCTTCATTAGCCAAAAAGACTTTTATGTATCAGCTTCATCAGATTAGAAAATATGTGTTTGGATTAATGTGAACAAAACCGTTAACAGCCATTAACAGTGACCTGGACACACAGAGCACACTGTCAATGCCAATGTGCGTCATATAAATATTACGTGCTGAAGAAAAAGCATGTCAACAAATCACATCAATACAATCTGTCTACCCTCTATTGGTTTATCAACATTACACTTCTACCTTTTCTCACATCCAACAAATATACATACCAGTTTACACTGATTCTAAACACATGTTGGTGACAAAGTGCAGATTTGTTTTGGCAATGATTTTTGGCAATATAAGCCTAACCTTGAAGCCATGTTGGCCAAGAAGCTTGAAAATACACTATTAGCGGAAGGTTACCTGCAACTAGTGGGCAGAAACCGGCAATATCAACCTCAGTCTTTCTCAAAACTTGTCATATACAGATACTTGGTCAGGACCCGTTAGCATCACTTTTTAAAGCACTGGGTACCCCTTTAGTGTCATTTATCTACTTGTTCAATAGACTTCTGTAGTGAGCCAGTTCTCGTTCCACATGAAGTGACAGTATATAGTGCAAGAAGTCCACCAATGAAGGAGGATGGGGTGGTTGGATACGTCAAGCCCAGGACCTTCACCCAGGACACTGGGGTTGTGTCTTGTGTGAAACCAAAAGTAAAGTTTGATTTCTTTTGTAACATATGGAGTATGACCATTTCACAACATTAATCATGTGTTTATTATAGTTCTCAGCAAGCTTAATTTTGAAAGTCCAACCAGGTGTTGCTAGGCTATGGAGTCTGTTTGTTATTGTTGAGCTCACTACACATCCCTGCACTTTGGAAAATGACACTAAAGTGATGTCATGGGATCCTGACCACGTGTGACGAGTTGGCAGTCATGGTCTGTTTCATCAGACTCTTGGATGATGTCGCAGTGACCTCTGTAGCACATTCTGATACCTCTGTTCCTCAATATTAATGGACGAAAAACTGTACATGTGCAAACATGTAAAAAGTTATGTTAGCAAGGTTAGCGCCACTATTTTGGCTACGTCCACTATTGCGTAAAATCATTTCATTAAAAACTAAGGACATAATGGTGCACACTCCTCATTGCAAGCCTAAAACTAGGTTTTCCCTGTCTGCACGTTCACACTGCTAACAGACTTTATGAATTTCTTCACCCTGGAAAAAGTTTCGCAAATTATCCAGGACGCTGCAGCTTTGCCTACGACATCAACATGACACTGGGACCAACAGATACCATTATAAGTCACTGGTCAACTGGTGTAGAGCGTGGCATCAGGAGTTGCTTCTGACGGTTGAGTGTATCATTGTATCTCATTGGACAGCTATCTCCTGTCTTAAGATGTGCATTGCACAGTCAGTAAGGTGCTGTCCTGCCATGTTCTGCCTTCTTCTTTGGGTGGATGAGGATTGGGAGACATCTGACAAGCAGAATAAGGACATAGCCCCAGGCAATAAAAGAGACCCGCTCTCAAACTGGGGTGCTGGATATTGGCCTTTCCGAAAACCTTCAAGACATCACTGACACCAGGAAAACAGCCGTCATAAACAAAGAGCTCTTGAGACTCAAGGGTAAAATAGCCAACCTTCTGGGAACACACTTGGTGGATTCCTTCTCACTGACAGAGAACAACTTCATATTCTTCTGGCAGGAAAAGAACTCAAATGAGCCCAGGGAGCACAAACTAGGCTTTGTGGTGAGAAACACCTTGCTTAAGATGGTGCCAACAGCCTCACACTGTTCTCCAGCCCAGTGGTAAAGGATTCTATGAGGAGCTCACATTCACCATCAGGGACATTCCAAACAAGGAACAAGTTCTTCACCTGGTGACTTCAATGACAGAGTAGGTGCAAAAAAAACTCATGGCCACCCTACCTAAAACTGTACATGGGCAAAATTAATGAGAATGGACAGCGACTGCTTGAGTTCTGTGCATATCACCACCTATGTATCACCAACTTATCCTTCCAGACCAAGCCACAGTTCAAGGAGACAACAACACTCAAAGCACTGGAACCAGCTGAACCTGATCCTCATCCTGATCATCCCTCAGGAACGTGCTTGTCATATGTTCTCAACACAGCACAGACTGAAAATCAGTCCACTCCTTGGTGTGCTGCAGGATCAGGCTATCACCAAAGAAATGCCACCTCACCAAGACAGGGAACAGAGGGAAATGACTCAACACATGAAACAATAAATAGCAGTAACCTGCAATGAAAACCAAAATAAAATTGTCACAGAAACACATCACCAAAAAACAAATAAAAACAAGCAAGGTTCCAAAACAACAATAACTCCATGGACTTGGAACAGGCCAGTAAACAGGCAAGACTTGGACGACCTTTGCTAGTCAAGAGAGAAGACTCAACTCCTTCAGTCTAAAAAGTCTCTGCTGTACCCTGGGCATACCCTGGCAACACAAAGTGATCAACACAGAGATTCTAACCCATGCTGGCATCCGCACCATGTATACTCTGCTCAGACAGTGCAGGCTGCATTGGCTTAGCAAGCTTGTTCATCTGGACACCTCGCCTATGGAGAACTTGGAACTAAAAGGGGACATGGACAAGTCCTTGGACACATTTGCAGATGGCCACATGAGGTGGAGAAGCATCCTGCACCAACACCTCAAGATAGGCAAACAGGAACTGACAGACGCTGCAGCTAAAAAGAAGGCCTGAAGAAAACAGTGGCACAATACAGGAAGACCCAGAACAACACTCAGATGTGTCTTCTGCAGCAGAGACTCTCATTCTGAACACCTCAGTCACAAGAGACGCTGTCCCAGAAGAGCAGACTGTAGGATGTACCAAACCAAGGTCAACACTGATGGATGGAGGCCTCAAAGATGTGTAGGACTTTTTTTCACTTAGTATTTTGTATCGATCAAAGAAACAAAATCTATTTTGTTGGTTATTGAGCTTTTGAGGTGCTGGTTGGCAGATTTTGGACGGAACCTTTGGACAGAATGCTCTTTAGATAGTAATGCTTGGCAAGAAAGGGAACAAGTGCATTTCCCAAAATACTGATCTGCTGCTTTAAATAAAGACTGAATAGTTGCCACAGATGACAACTGAACAATAGAATGATGTAGTATTGAAATGTCATAATGTATGTTGGCCTCCCCTAATACTCTGAACACTGATGGGCTCGAAGTACTCAGTCAAGTACTTCAGACACCTAGAAATGAAATGAAAAAGATTCTGACAGAACTGCTGTCATCAAAAACATTCCATCATGATCCCCGTCTGCTCCCTTTCAAAATAAATAGCGTCTGTTCAGTTTAGCAAGGATGAGCTAATTTGTCCAAGTCTGAATAGTATGACAGAGAATGTGAATGTGTGTGTGTAACAGCAGCCGGGTGTCATTCCTCTTAAATTTGTTATTTCAAGGGACAAATTACAGACAAGTAAGGTTTTTGTTACTTGCTGGATTGGGTCATGTCTTCGCAGTTCATCCAGACCACAGCAGCATAATAACCTTCATTCTCCTGTCAGGACAATGGGGAAAATATCCACCAAATATCCACCACCACTCTTTTTAAAAAGAAAGAAATAAAACTCACAGAATCCACTTGATGCTAAAATTGTTGGAAGTTGTGTTTAACGGCTATTGGTGAGGAGAGACATTGAGAACTTTCAACTTTAAAGAACTTTCAAACTTTCAAAATGGAACTAACTACTGTATCCAGTGTGTCACTGGGACGTCTCTGTGTGTTGGCTAAATTCCATCATGAGATTGTCAGTTACACTGTCAAAACATAGAAGCTACAGTATACACAACACAGACTTATAGCTGACAACTTTAACGTGTATAGAAACAATAAAATAAAGTTGAACTCATTGTAGGTTGCAAGTCCAGATTTATTCAGCTCAAAGAAAAGGACCCCATATGTCCTACACACCACTGTGTTTGGAAGATTTTGTTAAATCCACAGTACCCCCTCATAAAGTAGAGGTGGTCACATTTTATTCTTTACTACAGTTCAGGGCAGTTCAAACTGCCTCCGAAAGGTGTATGGTCTCACAAACTCAGGGTTTATTTCCAGGGGAGGGGTTAATAGTCACTCAATTCCATCATGCAGTTAAGAACAAACCTCACCTCTCCAGGGTGTGAGTGGCTATCTGACCTTTCAATAGAAACTGACACATTGGATACAAATGTTTTACTTAGTTGAGAATGTACATTTTCAAACAAGATTATTATTATTTTTTTTTTAATCCATTGTGGGTGTGACACAACCAGTATGAAGTGCCCGTGATCCCTGTTTGACACCAGGTGTGTTCACTGGACAATTCCTCTTCTTGACAGACTGTCAGAGATGGTTAAGAGACAAGGGGGGGGGGGCAACACAGAGAATAGTGTGTATCTGTCGGTGGTGGAATGGAGGTGCATTTAAAGTACAATTGTGAGGCACTTGAGTATTTCCATTTTATGCAACTTTAACCTTAACTCCTATTCCACTGCACAGAGGAAAATATAATACTTTTTTTTTTACATCTCTACATGTGTCTGACAACTTTATGTACTGGTTACTTTACTGATTATTAGTCTTCATGCATTAAATTAGCTCAACCATAAACTTCTACAGCAGTAAAATTACATTAATGCAGCAGTAATAGTAATCCTAAAACATTAAATATAATGGTAAAAGACTTAGAGAGACCATTTTACTGCACAATGATTATTTTTACTTTTGATAATTTAAGTACATTTTTCTGATAATATTATTACTTGTAGCACTTTCAGTGTGGTATTACTACTTTTAGTTAAGCAAAGGGTCTGAATACTTCCTCCACCACTTCACACTTTTTTCTTTTTTTTTTTCAAGTGTGAACATGTCAGATTCATGCGTAGCAACGGACTCAGTCTCTGAGATATGTCCTCCTTGCTGACGAGTCTTGGCTTGTTTCCATATTTGTCACGTCCTCAAAGACTGCGAGGAATTCAATAGTGCCTCTGTCCACAGGATGTGTGAGAGCAGCCTAAACATGAAGCGCACACAGCAACATGTGGAAGAAGGAGGTATCTCCCGTGTGCCTGACTGTCACACAGGTCAAGAATGAAATTTCACAGAGATGACTCACCAATTCATACCTTAAACAAGCGACTTTTTGAGTATAATAAATTTGGTTAGATGCTATAATAATTATAAGAATAATAATAATAATAATAACAATTGAATGCATCTGTTTCTACCTTCAGATATCTTCATCTGAGTTAATGTAAATTAATTTTGCACACTGGAAAAAGAATTGGTGGGAAAAATGCCTTCAGGCTTAGCAGGTTATAGAAATGTTGGTTACATAAAAATAAGCCTACACCTGTCACCCATGATGAAGATTATGAAGAGAGAAAGAGTCATTTCGAGACACACACATACACGCACGCACGCACGCAGCATGTGACACGGCGCTGCCAGCAGGTCTGGACAGTGTGAGTGTCTATGTCCTGGTCCGTCCCGGCCCATCCAGCCCCCTCCTGAGCTGGTCCGCCCTCTCTGCTGGGCTCTGCTCCGGCGTGCAGCGATGCTGTAGCTGCGGCAGACTGGAACGGACTCTGAGCTGAATGCAGCAGTCGGGGAGGATAGCAGCACCTTGACAGACACCGCGGAGGACAACGACACTTCACTCTTCACAGCAGTCAATGTAGGCTCGCCATTCCTCCTCTCCTTTTCCTCTTCTCTGTGTTTCCTTAGGTCCTGATCGATGGGAGTTTTTGTCTCATATGACTCATCTTTCGCTGTAGTGGATGTGTCACGTCCAGGCTGTCCCCTGTCCACTAGTGTAGCCTAACTCTGTCTCATTGTGTGTTCGCTGTCCGCTGTCAAAGCGGAGCAAGTATTCTCACAGAGAACTGGAATTTATTCTATAAAGTCAACAGGGGCATGAGTAAAATCGATGAGGATACACCTGTTTTCTTATTTTTATTTCTTTTATTTTTTACGTATTCACTTATTTATTTATTTATGAATGTATTTGTTTAGATTTTCTGTTTTATATTTTCTGTCCAATATTTGGCATCGTCATTGGCAACTTCTAATTGATTAACAATATTAATGTCATAGCCTATGCATGAATGTAGCCATCATTACTTCCAAGAGTGAGTTTAGAAAACACACACACACACACACACACACACACACACACACACACACACACACACACACACACACACATACTAATAGATAGATAGATAGATAGATAGATAGATAGATAGATAGATAGATAGATAGATAGATAGATAGATAGATAGATAGATAGATAGATAGATAGATAGAATTTCTGTCCATCAAATGTCTGATTTGTTAGCGGTAAGAAACTGGGAGTGTCCATCTTTTGTCTCAAAGACTGATCAGATGATGTTATATTTGCTTATTTGGATGCAAACAGTCCTAAACTCAGTTTATTCACTGTTGTTTTGCACTAAATCTATAGTGAACCTCATAAATTAACATTTAATGGCCCTTGGCGCTATACAAATACAGTCCATTTATCATTTACTTTAAGAATGAAAGAAAACAATACCCGATAAAACATACATTTTCATATTAGCTAGTATTTGCCCTGTAATGACCAGAGACACTCATAATTTAGCTCTTCTCTTATTTATGCCCTCATTGCTGATACAAAGGTTATCAGCTGAGATATACAGATTAGTGCTAATGCTAATTCAAACTAGAAGTGGCTGAAAAAATGTACATTCGATGGGGAAATTTTGCTGTGGAAAGGTTTGAAATAGCTGAAATTAGCTTAAACAGTTGAAGTTGTAGTGATAGTTAAAGTAGAAGCATTAAAAGAAAATTTCAGTGCTGAAAGAAGTTGAAGTGTCAGTCTAAAATCATGTGATAAATTGAAGTCAAAGTGTCAACTGAAGTGGAGGTCCTGAGACAAATTAGTGCCACTTCAACAGCATGGACTGAATATCACACCATGTGTGATATAAAACAAATGATACAGGATTTTTGAGGTCAACATCACTACTGACATTTGAGAGTTTGCTGTTTTAAGACATATTTCTTTACTTCAATTTCTTGCCATTCATTAGATGGAGTATATGTTGACAAGATGTATCTGCAATGAGCTAATGTCGGTCAGTATACTGCCGGGGCCCACACATATAATAGAAACTTAATTTATTCTCAGTTCTGTTTTTTACGATGAAGTTAAACTCATAAAGTTAACATAGAATTATCTTTAAAGGATGAAAAATAAAACACCTAAAATGCCCCAAACAGCAAACGTTTGTATTACATACAGTACATCAGTGATAGTATGGAGCCTCTGTGTACTGTAACTCTGACAAGGAATGTATGTGAACTTTTACTCTTTTTTTTTTTTGTCAAAGCCCCTTCATTGAATTAGCTCTCATTCTTACAAAGTCATGCGAGACCAGCACCGTTAACCTACTTCCCTGGATCTGATCTTAATATCCTTATGTTCAGTCCTCTCATGTTATGTAAGAGGAGTAAGTCTTACTAGGAGGCTGCTGCTCACTGGCAGAACAATCAGACAGTATCTGAGGGTTAAGGAGGCTGCAGCAGCCATGTTCAGCCTTTTTTTTTTAACTAAATGTTAGCATTCAGTTGACACAACAGTGCTACTTCTTGCAGTGCATACAGCACTTAGACAAGTCTGGCAGCAGTCTGTGAGTCATCTCTCAGCATGTTTAAAGGTACTCATTACCTCTACCTTCCAGCAACAACACATGTCTGTACAGTTGTGTGGCCCCAGTGTCTCAGATATATTGTTTGTGACAGTATGAATGTACTAAGTTTAATATATAATATAAAGCAAAACACCCAAAAGTGGATAGGATGATAGCTGCATATGTATTATTTCAGTGATGTAATACTTTATTGGCCCTGGAGGGACAACTGACAACATACCAAAAATTATTAAGCAAAAAATCAACCAAAATAAGGCAACACATGTTTGGTACTTAAGGGGAAAAAAATGATTTCAGCAACTCAAGCTGCTTCGGCTCAGGACAGTCTCAACTAGTACTGACTCTCCTTAGGACCTCAGCTTCAATGCAACTTACTTTTTACCTTTGCATGACACACGTAGCCAGTTCTAAGTGAACTCTCTTTACCAACACTATACAAAATTCTTAATCAGACTCATTAAAGCTTGTGGAAGAGTCATTACCTAACTGTACATTTAAAAAGAATAAAAAGATGCTGAAATACTTTTTGGAGATGACATCTGATACTATCGAACACAATAATTCTGAATTAGTTCTTTAGTGTAGTGTTGCACCACTGGTTAGCACTGTTGCCTCTCAACAAAAGCTTCTGGGTTGCTGGGGCCTTTCTCCTCTCACCATGCCTGCCTGGGTTTTCACTAATTAGTCCAAAGACGTGCAGGTTAGGTGTGAACATTCAGGGGAGTTCGCCTCTATGACCCTGTTAACACCTAGCATTTATATGTGTTTTGGGTGATGTCCACAGGTGGACAGCCAAGACGCATTGCTGTTCACACTGTGTCTATCATACGTCTCCAAGGTGTCCAGCTGACCGTTTGTCATCAGATTTCGTCACTGCCTACATCACTTCACGAGAGGGTCAAAGCGCCACACACACAGTTGTTACATGTTACTAGAATTGTTTCACATGGCCTAACAGCTAGCTAAGGAAACAGAAATGTCTATGTGACAGCCCTGTGACTGACAGGCAAATTTGGAATATTTACCAATAAGATATAAAATACTTTAGTGTTTAAGCTTAAAAAGCTCAAAGCAGGGTTAAACATTTGGACAAGCCTTGGTTATGTCATAGATTCTTTGCTTTTATATAAATGTACAAAATATAGAGGGTATTGTAAGTAACCTTTATCTGTCAGTCTTCCTTCTTTCTTCACTTTCATTGCATAGTGAAATAGCCTCAATATTATACATTTCACACACACAAAGTGGAGTAAAGTCAGTGGAGTACTTATGACAAATTGTAGAGTAAAACAGTCTTGTTGCACAGTTTTCCTTAGGTAAACGTTAGCATTCAAAGGGTCATACGATATGACTTCAGTGAACAGTTCTCTGTGTTCGTTTATCGAACAAGTGTGTTCACAGTGTGAAGGCACATCAATCCATGTGTACAACTCATGAAGCACAGGAGGTTCAGATGCACAGTGCACACTGCCCAGCCACAAATCAAGATCAAAATCTTGATTGAAAGTGACTTCTTGTGAGAGTAAATATTGCTGTTCTATTATTGATGACCCTCCTCCAACACAAAGGGAGCGATGGCTTTTTTGATTCTGCTTTGTTTGGAGTAATTCAAATGTAGCTGCACAGGATTAGGAGACATACACACCATGACTAAACAGTGAAAGAAATGAGCATTTCCAACAGCTAAAACCAACCAAAAAGATGTTACTGCATGGACCAAGTGATCCAGTATCAAGTGATATCATCTCTCAGTGATGGCCAGCATTCTGGGAGTTGTGTTGTAATTACCTCAGCCTGCCTCGTCAGTTTGTGGTTGCCTACATTTCCCAGAATGACTCAGAAACACACCAGCAAAGAGAGTAAGTTCCCTGCTTCTTTCAGATTGTGTGTATGTCACTGGTACCAATTGCTGAGTAATGTTGAAGGGAGAATTTTTACTTTGAACATAAACTTATGTTGACTTCAAAAGACAGTGTGCAGCTGCATGACTTTTCATGAAAGATTGTTTATAGGCCTTTCATCATAACTTCAAATACATCACTTAGCCATGTGTTAGTTTCCCCAAGGTTTACAGTTCAATTAAAGGCAGATCTTGCATTTTTACTCATTCAGTGTACTAGCCCTGACATGATCCATCAACACAAGGACTAAGTCCGAATCAAATCTCTAAACATCACACCTCAAAAGCCTTATAAAAATGAGTATATGGACTATCATTGTCATCACAGCCCTTGAGTGTACGTGATCATCTTTACAGTGTGTCACTGATTTGCAGAGGATATTCCTTAATGCACAGAGGCAGCACTTCAGAATCTGTCGACTCAGTTTACAGCAGTGAAAATAATGGCTTAGTGTGGATGACTGAGAAAAACATGCCTTCAGACTGAGCTTCTTTAAAGTTTGGGAAATACACTTGCTCACTTTTTTTTTTTTGCCAAATTAGCTGAAAATATTTATATCATTCACATGTCAAGGCTATTCTAAATATGAAGAGAGCCAGCAGTGACTTCCTGTACTCTTGTCATCAACATGACGATGCCAGATTACAGGAGGTCATTGCTCCTAGTCAAGAACTAATTTCAATAATATAACTCTTTAACCCATAAAACAACATCTTGCAGCTTCTAAATTTCTGTTTGTATAATTGAACAAATGCGATGGCATGTGTTAATTAGTGAATGTAATATCTCAGGAACACCTTGACTGAATGTCTTCAAATTTGTCACAAACATTCTCTTGGACTGTCTGTATGCGTATGTATGTAAGTACGAACTGGTTAGATTTTGGTGGTCAAAGGTCACTGTGACCTCAGAAAACATGTTTTGGGCGTAGCTCAAGAATTCATACACTAATTATGACAACATTTAATACAAACATTGAATAGAGCAAAATGATGAAGTGATGACATTTTATATCCTAAAGTTCAAAGGTCAGATTCACTGTGACATCATAATTTTCGACAGAAACCCTTTCCTGGCCATTATTCAACATCATAATTCAGGAACAGAAGGGAAGATTGTGACCATATTTGACATTTGGTCAGATACTGAATCTGTGACTAACCTTGGTGTCCACCTTCAAACTGTGCTGATTGTTGAAGGCGTGTCTGAAGCATTCATGCTTTACAGTTTATAGTTTCTTTGCAGCAATATCTATATTTGAAGCATTGTAGTCACCACAAGCTCATTGGTTCTGCTGATATTGAGCTTCAGGTGATTGTTGTTGCACCATGTGATGAAGCTCTCTGTCAGTCCTCTGGACTCCTCTGGAAAAATACTTTTTGGAGATGACATCTGATACTATCGAACACAATAATTCTGAATTAGTTCTTTAGTGTAGTGTTGCACCACTGGTTAGCACTGTTGCCTCTCAACAAAAGCTTCTGGGTTGCTGGGGCCTTTCTCCTCTCACCATGCCTGCCTGGGTTTTCACTAATTAGTCCAAAGACGTGCAGGTTAGGTGTGAACATTCAGGGGAGTTCGCCTCTATGACCCTGTTAACACCTAGCATTTATATGTGTTTTGGGTGATGTCCACAGGTGGACAGCCAAGACGCATTGCTGTTCACACTGTGTCTATCATACGTCTCCAAGGTGTCCAGCTGACCGTTTGTCATCAGATTTCGTCACTGCCTACATCACTTCACGAGAGGGTCAAAGCGCCACACACACAGTTGTTACATGTTACTAGAATTGTTTCACATGGCCTAACAGCTAGCTAAGGAAACAGAAATGTCTATGTGACAGCCCTGTGACTGACAGGCAAATTTGGAATATTTACCAATAAGATATAAAATACTTTAGTGTTTAAGCTTAAAAAGCTCAAAGCAGGGTTAAACATTTGGACAAGCCTTGGTTATGTCATAGATTCTTATGTCATAGACATTCTGCCTTCCCTAAGAGAAGGCAGAATGTTTCTCACTGGAAATGATTCACTGGAATCATACATGTTAATATAGTGATAACTTCTATTTCACCAAAAAAGACACTTAATACCTTTCATTAAATTCCTTCATAGTCTTCACTACATATATTATATGAGTCTGGACAGACATGGATGTAAACTGCAGCTTGGCTGGTTGGTGGAGGTGTACTACTGCAGGTAGTAATTCCTATGGCACATAACCCTGTAGATTAGACCTTTGCCTGGAGTTCATTCCAGTTAAACCAGGCAATCGGCATGATTTTTTTAGCACTGCTTTGATGTCTTCATTTAGCTGTGTGGAACTGACCACTTTATTTGATTCTAATGGACCTTTAATCCAGCTGCATTTGGGCATCACATTTTACAGTCAGATACAGGTGTAATAGTGTTGCTGTAGATAATCTGAGGTGGTATGATCCCAGGTCACTGAGTTCTCTGCCTGTCCTCTCTCCCCTCTCTGGACTTTGTCTCTCATCCAGAACAGTGCAGTCCCATCCAGGTTGACTCGTGACACATTGGCATAGGTAACCTGTCGCTCCATTTCCATGCCTCCTTCTTATCAGGACCATTTGACACCTAGAAAAGACTTTTTTTGGCTTGTCTCCCCTTGCTGTCAGTGAAATGTGTCTGTGTGGAGGTGTGATCTGGAGGGCAAGTGAAGGAGCAGTCAATTCCCATACATTAGCTTGGCTTGGTGCTTGGTGGTGTACCTGAGTCTACAGATTTTTTCCCAAGCTGGTAACTCCTGCCCCCTCTGGCCCCGAGCAGATCAAGGCTAGAAAAGAAAGTTGATTTTAATCCCCAAGGGGATTAAGAACCCCATGAGTGATTAAATGAGACTTCTGTCTCAAAAAGGACAAATTACTGTACCACCTTAGACTTGGGAACCATTTTTACAGTGGTCTGCGCAGAGCAAAGTAGATTAGACGTATCTCCATTCTGATGATCATTAATCACCTCACGATCACAGGGGAGATTGCATATTTCTGCCGCTTAGAGTCCTGTTCGGACAATGGAAATGGATTTTGTCTGACGTTGGTCATACCTTAGCTATCTTTTCCCAGGAAACGTATATACATTTCTATTAAAGCTGGACCAATAATGAACCATCATTGAGGTGAGCGGTGCATGTGCGAACAACTCTTAAATACCAAATCTTGAAGCTGAGTTGACCATACTGAATCATTAGTGTCACTGAACAAATTGGGAGCTTTTGCACAGAAGGTTCCCTGAAAGTGATGCTTGGCTCCTGGGTTAAGAGAAACAATAATCAGAATCAGGTTTATTGAACCTTATACTGCAGACAGTGGCTGTAACTATTATTTCTATCGTTGTTTAGTCTGTCAATATTTTCTCGAATACTTGTTTATTCTATAAAAGATCAAACATTTTTTAAAAATGTCTGTCACACTTTCCCAGAATCCAAGGTGACTTTTTAAAATGCCATGTTTTGTCTGACCAACAGTCAAAGATGCAAAGATTCACTCACAAAGAAATAGAGACATAACATGGTCGAACTGAACAGACTGAACAGAAAACTACTCAGAATAATGAGAAAAATCCTAAATCATGTATTTGAGGGAAATGTATTGCCACACAGATTATGATTTTAGTGGCACGTTTATATGTAGAGCTTAAACAGTTATAAACAAAGACATAAATCTATTAGTCAATGGATGGAATGAGCAACAATTTTATACAGCAAATGACAAAAAATAAGTGATTCTAGCCTCTCAATTGTGAATACTTGATTTTTTGCCTTTTTACATCGTCTGATATTTAAAAGAGTATCTTTGGGTGTCAGGCTGCTGATTGGACAAAACAAGCAATTTGAGGATGTTACCTTGGGCTGTTTTCTTACATTTTATAGACCAAATGATTACCAGATAAATCAAGAAAAAAAAAAAACGTAGATTGATTAATGAAAATTATTATTAGTTGCAGTCATAACTGCACTGTAAACGCATTTAAATTGACTTTCTATGACTAATGTTTTATGGTCATGTTGAAGGAACTCACAGCACTTGGTTAAGCTTTGGGATAGATTGTCATCATGCTTAAATTTTGAAAATGTCTCAGGTGACTGGAAGTAGGAGACAGGATGCAGATACTGGTCTCTGCTGCTGTTAAAGTACTTTGTACACCCACCATCCACTGCTTGCTCTTCTCTGTGACTTTTCACTGCAGTATAAGAACATCACGCTGCTGTCTGTATCAAAAACACTTAATGTAATCTAACAACAAACAGCTAATTCAAATGAGACATGACTGATTTGTTCACACCTATGAGAGGCCTGACTACAAATGTCTTCATCATGAGTGATATTGACCTGTCCGTGCTTACCAGGCTGTAGAGTTTCTGTTCAGACACACATGCTCTGTCTCATACACACACACACACACACACACACACACACACACACACACACACACACACACACACACACACACACACACACACACACAGCCTACTGAGACATGCTGCTACTCACCACTGTCTCTGCATCATCAGCACTCTGCAGACATTGGGAGGAAGCACTCTGTCTCTTTATCTTTGTATCTGACATTGACAGTGAAGCACTGGTGAGGCTCAGAAAGAGGTCTGTTTGTGAGAAAATACATTTGAAAGAGCTGAGTTATCCTTAACTGGGAATATGTGGGGAATGAATGAAACTGCTCACTTGCTCTGTGACACATGGTCATCATTGGATGAAGTCATTGACTATACAGTAATTCTGCAAAAACAAACCAAGGGACAGGAACTTGTCACAAAGTGGAATGTGTCACTAAATCCAGCTGAGCATGTGTTTGACTATTTTAACCAGGGAAGATACGTATCAGTTGTCTGGTCTGATGAAGTTTGTCTTGTAGAATCCTATATGTCTCTGATTCTGTTAAACCAAAAGTATTGTACAAATGGAAGCTTTCACATTATAATGGTGATGGATGAGATTTCAGGTAATCACCAAATTTATTACAGTTGATTGAATTGAATACAGACATGTATGTATGTATGTATGTATGTATGTATGTATGTATGTATGTATGTATGTATGTATGTATGTATGTATGCATATACCAAAGAAGAACACTAAAGTTATTAGGAGACATCATCTGGGAAAGGGAGCATATCTATGTTCCCAGGGTTTTAAGTTCCCAGGGTCCTACAGTAAGTTCCTAGGGGCCTATGTTCTCAGGGTCCTACTTTCTTTAGGACCTTGAGAAGATAGACATATGTGTGTGTATGTGGGAGGACATATGTGCCATATAAATCTGGGGAAGGTGGGACCCTGGGAACATAGGAATGACTCCTTGGGGAACATTTTGTGACAATCCATCCTGTAGATGTGTAGGCATTTCATTGGATGAGTGAAAACTTGAAGTCTGAGCTTTACAGTATATTGCCACCTTTTCAGGTCAGGCCTGTTCGTGTATCTGAAAAGATCACCTCTCTGAATGCTGAACAACATACTGAGCCACAGAAGTTCTGTGTATTTATTTAGTGTATTTATTTATCATGACCATGTGAGTGTGATGGCTCACAGCTGTATGTGATGAGATACAGCTCCACACGACGGTCGCTTCTACACATCACAGACAACCAGGTGGATTATGGGTTTCTTTATTGCACAATACACTTGTGCAACACAGTACCATAGTAGGAGAAATGATAAGGGAGAATCTGGTCTGGGGATAACACTTACAGTGCTTTGCTTATCACATGAATCTGGTGTTAGAAAATAAAACCGCAAAAATTATTATAACTCACCGAGTTCTCGTACATTACGATGCAGTAGGCTACATTGTATTCACACTTGTATAATACATCTCCATGTGTATTGAAATTACACTGTTGAGAACCACCAAATAATCCATTCTGTAAAATAAGAAAAGATCACAGAACATATTTACAGTTTAGCATGAAGTGACCACGTGGCTAATGAACAGGATGCCACACCAAACTAAGAGCTTGCCAAAGAAGTACAAGCTACTAACTGAATAGGTAAAAAGGCAGTTTGCGCAGACAGACAAGAAAACTAACACAGAGAAATGTATAAAATATTACCTTCAACAAAGAATCACAGAGGAATGATGAGGGAAAATGAGCATTGGTCTCAGAATAATAGTTGGGATAACAGATGGAACAGGTGCAAAGAATCATGCTGATTTAACGCTGACATTGTACGTTCTGCCAAGTCTCTAAAATATAATTTTAAGGACTAAATAGATCAAAGGCTGGACTCAAGACAGTTAGTTAAGGCAATTAAAGTGCATTACATGATAAAATTATGAACATTAGGAATCACTGTACACTTGCTATGTTCCTTAACAAACGACAATGTATTTTCTTTCTCTTCTTCTTATGTTTTTGGGCATGAATTTACTCTGCTGACTGGCTCAAGTGCCCTGCTGTTTTGTTGTTTCAGAACTTTTATTAAATGACCTCCAAATATGCTGGCAGGACACCAAATTCCCCTTTGCAGGTGTAAAATTAGACATGTCAGCAGATAATGAAGCGTGGCTGACCTCTCTTCTTTTTCTGATTTTGCCTTTCTCAAATGTACTACCTTTCATCCTTCTCTTTCCTTTCCCTCTTCCCCATCCTTCCTCTCACAGACAGAGACCTGGTATGGACAATAAAGCATTGGAACCTGAGTCTGTGAGTATTCACATGGAGGAGGCCATAATGTGTAATGGAGGCAGTCAGCCTCAGCCTCAGCAGCAGCAAGAAGGATCCATGTTAACCCACCTGAAAAAGGTAGAGAACCAGATCACCGAAGCACAGCGTTTCTCCCACCTACCGAAACGCTCAGCCGTGGACCTGGAGTTCATTGACCTGTCCTACACCATCCAGGAGGGACCATGCTGGAGGAAGAGAGGTAACAAACATCTACCCACTCTTAATGTCGGTCACGTCAAGGTATCATCTGATTGCTACCAAGACAAAGAAGCTGATGTACTGTAGGCACAAGAGTGAGAGTGCTTTCCACACTTTCTCAAACTCTCCACATCTGTGAACTCCACTGGAAGGATTGGGCATTTTAATAATAAAAAATGAATTCATGGTCAGATTGGACAGCAGGGTGGCTCAGTGATAAGCATTGTTGCATGACATTCATGGGTTTGCATGTTCTCCCTGTGTTTGCTCAGGGCTTCCCTGGCATAAAAAGCATTGCTGGGTGCTGCTCAGTGGCTGCTCACTGTTGCTAATACCTAGGATACCTGCTAACCCATGCACAGAGCACAATGTTCAAATGTTCAGTAAAAATCATCTCCCTGAGTTTGACTCATTTGCCCTACTTGCTACGCAGTGAACTATATTTAACCTTTAGCCATTTTATTAAGCACCCAAATGAAAGCCCCAGGAGCAGAGCTGGGCTGTGAAGTAACTATCCCATAGTGGCCACAGTCTATATTGGTGGTCACATGACCTGCACTGGCAAAAAATACTTTTTCCCATATACATTTAATGCAACAAATATCCCAAAACGACCCTGTTATCGTGAAAATTAAAATGACCTGCCGAAGAGGAGTATGTATGCTAACATAGTTGCAGCTATCCATGCTAGCATCAAATAGAAGCCACATATTTAGCAATATTTTTGTGAAACCATGAACATTTGAAACATGGTGATCATGTAGAAGATGGACAGTGAAAAAGTGAAGTATGCGGCAGGAGTGATTGAAAGCTTTCTTTGTTTGGACATTGTGATACAGTTCATGACACGATTGAGATTCATTGTAAGTGACCAGAATTCAAGCTGACAATCACTTTGGAAAAAACTATTGCATGATTAGGGACTGTTTCATCCACGATGTGTGTCACTGGACCTAATGCTTCCCATTGAGAAGCTATATGGAAGCAGGTGTGAGCTACTCTTTATCAGAGATGGAGAAGTTACCATACTTTTGCCAAACCAACTAGTGAGTCTTCATCTTTGGAGTCTTTTCTTTTGTAAAATGGAAAATACTGTTTGAGAACACTTCAGCTGAAGCAGAAATCTTTGGATGGCTTGTTCATGTTTTGTGCAAAGTTTTACTTACCACATTCTTAGTTAGACACTACTGAACCAGTCATAGTGGGTGTGTTTCCTTGTGTTGATCACAAGGGGCAGGAATGAGCTGATTCCATCCTTGAAATCATACAAAAGTGAGAATTATGCTCAATTGAATAAAGTTGTGTTATTTTTTTATTGTTTTTGTTTTACAAAAGTGATGTCTTAATCATATAAGGACTAACTGGACAGTTTGGAAAATGTGTATGTGGTTAGGAGAGTCCCTCTCCTTAGTTTGTCAATAGGAAGCATCCAGAGCTATCTGCCATGCAGTGGAGACAGAGCACAGACTCAAGGCAGAGAGACATATACTGTATGTTTTGTCCAGTTTAGACAGTTGTTTTTAGCAAACGCCCTCACCCTAACAGGCCAAAATCTAAACCAAAACAGGTGATATTCACCTGTAACTAACACCTGTAACTAACATTTCTGGGAAATGTGACAAACAGGTGATATTCACCTGTTTGGTGACAAAACGCATGTCTATAGAAACCAGAACATATAGTTGTGTGTAAGACCATGAATGTGGGTGAGATGCGGTAAACTAGCCAGTCTCTATCCAAGAGTCTGATGTTAAGTGTATTCTGTTTGCACGTGTTTGAGTGTATCATCTGAGGTTTCCAGTAAGTGCTGCATTGTCTGAGACAGTTTAGGTCATCAATAATGTAGCTGACTGGGTGAGCCAAAGGACAGAGGAGAGGAGAGGAGAGGAGAGGAGAGGAGAGGAGAGGAGAGGAGAGGAGAGGAGAGGAGAGTTGAAGTGATTAGGCTAAGTGTGTGCCAGGAGACATAAATATACTGTAAATGCATTTCACTTGTTATTGATGTGCTGCTCAGTTTGAGTCTAAGATTTCATGCCATGTGCTTGAACTTGTTTAAAACGTGTTTTCAGTTGGTACAGCTCCCTAAAAATCTCTCATCTCACAATCACAGCACAGAGTGGCACAGTAGTGTGTAAATGGAGCACCCCAAGAGCTTGTCAGGGTTTTATAATGGTATCATGGCTATGGTTTCCGATGGGTCTGACTCCTTTCATCAGTCAGTATGTCCATCTTGCCGAATAAATGTACAATGGCAGCAGCTGGAAGTGAGTTACCCTTATTCTTTATGCATTTACTTTGCGTATTATTACCTACCTTACCTGGTATGTTTTAATCCATAAGCAGGTGTTGATACCAAAAGAACTCTTTTGTAATATGGTCCAAATAATAGCATTTTCTGGTTTAGCTGATCATATAATCTATTTTAAGAATTAGCAGTCATCAAAACCTACTTAATTTCCCTCTTTGTGAAATACTAAAAAATAAATAAATAATAATATTCTGAGTGCAATAACGGCAAGACTGAACACTCTTAGCAGCATTAACATACTATAGCCTCAGTGCAAGTCATTTCTGGGAAATGTGACAAATTTTATATGTAAAATTTTGGAACTCTGCCAAGTCTATACAAATTCTGCAGTTATGTTTTTAATATCTAAGACAGGGGACAATTAAAATGTAGCTGCAAGCCAAACTGACAGCAGAAAAAAAGACATCCCAAACAGACCTCGGTGTTAGTTACTCCTCCATTAACCTAGTCAGCGTGACAGGAGTGTATAGCTGCTGTAGCATACTGTATTATAGAACCTGTAATACTGATTCTGATACTGCTCCTCTCAGAGGAGCAGCATCCTGTTGAAAGATGATGCAGGTGAGTGCTCAGTGTTGTTAGATTTAAGTGCAACATTTGATACTGTGCTGCGTTGTACGTTTAGTGCTTACATACTTAAGCACTGGGTCAGAGGCTTGTTCTTATCCTGTTTAATTGAGAGGAAACTCTGCAGCTTTCATGATTTCATTTCAAGGAAATAGTTTTTCATAGATATTTCATAACAGACATACAGTCATGGAAAAAATTATTAGACCACCCTTGTTTTCTTCAATTTCTTGTTCATTTTATTGTCTGGTACAACTAAAGGGACATTTGTTTGGACAAATATAATGATAACAACAAAAATAGCTCATAAGAGTTTAATTTAGAGCTGATATCTAGCCATTTTCCATGGTTTTCTTGACAATAACCAAAATCACTTAAGTTCTTACATCAATAGCTATCAATAGCTATGGCATTGTACTGCCAAAAACAGAGCTTTAAGGCATTCCATGTTTTCTTTCCTGTCTGTTAGTCACATGATACACACAGGAGTTAGTACTTGATTGCATAACCATTGCTTTTGATTACTGCAGCCATGCGTCTTGGCATGCTCTCCACCAGCTTCTGACATTGTTCTGCTGTCACAGCAGCCCATTCCTGTTGCAAAAATTCAAACAAATTTGCTTTGTTTTTGGACTTGTGGTTCTCCATTTTGAGTTTGATGATGTTCCGCAGGTTTTCAATTGGATTTAGATCTGGCGATTGAGCAGGCCAAGGCATGGTTCGAATGTTCTGGTTCTCCACCCAGGCTTTGACTGACTTTGCCGTGTGGCAAGTGGCATTGTCTTGTTGGAAAATCCAGTCATTCGAGGCACGAAAGAATTTATCAGCTGATGGAAGAAGACTGTTTTCAAGAGTAGCCCTGTACGTGACCTGGTTCATTCGCCCTTCACACAATTGCATTTGCCCTGTTCCCATACTACCTGGTCATACTTCCCATACCCATACTCAAACAACCCCAGATCATCACTGATCCACTCCCATGTTTTACTGTACGGGCAAGACAGTCGTAGGCTTCTCCAGGCTTCCTCCTAACCAGTAAGCTGGCTGGAGTGGGCATCAACTCAAAATTGGATTCATCACTGAAGAGAACCTCAGCCCAATCATCAACAGTCCAATCCTTGTGATCCCTAGCAAAGAGTGACTGGGCCTTCCTCTGCCTTTCATTGATGAAGGGCTTCTGTGCCCTGTGTGACTTCAGACCAGCTTCAAGAAGTCGGTTTTGAACTGTCCTTGCTGAACAAGTCACATTTCTTGACAGTGGCCACTCATTTTTAAGGTCCCTTGAGGTCTGACGACGATTCCTGACACAGGAACGGATGAGTGCACGGTCCTCTCGTGGGGTAGAAAGATGTTTCCTCGACCAGCTAGCAATTTGGTAGTACCATGTCGGCTTGCTTTTTCTTGGTGTAATGAATGGCTGTCTTGGAGATCTTCAGTTTTTTGGCTACCTGTCTCTCACTCATGCCAATTTCCAGCAGTGCCAAGATGGCTGCCTTTGTGGCTTCACATAATTCTTTTGTTTTAGGTATTATGTGAGAGCTGACAACTTCTGAGTTGTGCTACAGCTTGAATGTAAGCAGGAATCCACTCTAGGCCTTTGCATGTGCAGTGCTGCTTATGACAAGCGGCCTCTTATATACCCTGGGAATACAATTAAGCTTAAGTATGTCAAATAAGACATCAAGTATTATGGAATCAGCTGCATTTTTTGTCATGTTCATTGTATTCTTCAGGTGATATACCTTTAGTGGTATCAGGCATTAAAATGAACAAGAAATTGAAGAAAACAAGGGTGGTCTAATAATTTTTTCCATGACTGTACAGTGGGCCTTCAGGAAAGCAGATGTGATGCACCATAACAGTAGGAGCTTGATTCTGATAGTTTGTTTTGCAAATTTGTACAGCTTAAGACTGGTAGTTTTAAAGGCACAGCTACTGGTGTCCAGTTATGGTGGTGGTGAATTGAAAAGGCACACCCGTCAGGAACTTGGCCCCATCAAACTAAATCAGCAGTGTATGTGGGGAAAAAATGTGCTGTCACCTCCAACAAGGAGATTATGTTTTGTTGGTGCATTTCTCTGCCTGTCAGCAGGATTAGTAAAGTTTAGTAGTGATAAACATGGAAATGCAATGACTCCATATCACAATCCACATCCACCGTTAAAAAAAAATAGATTAGTGGTTCTTAAAGTGAGGTCCGGGGACCAACAGAGGTCCCTGAAAGCCCAGGCCTATTAATAATCCATCCATCCATTTTCTATACCGACTATCCCTTTTTGGGGTTGGGGGGCTGTCAACAGCCGAGAGGCGGGGTACACCCTGAACCGGTCACCAGTCGATTGCAGGGTAACATATAGAGACAGACAACCATTCACACTCACACTCACACCTAAGGACAATTAGAGTCACCAATTAACCTGATGAGCATGTTTTTGGTCTGTGGGAGGAAGTCAGAGTGCCCGGAGAGAAGGCACGCATGCACGGGAAGAACATGCAAACTTCACACAGAAAGGCCCTGTCCGACCGGCGACCCTCTTGCTATCAATAATCATTGTTGTAAAGTGGCCGGGGCCCCCCTAGTGGCCACGGGCTCCAAGTAACTGCCTGGCTTGCCTGTCCGCAAGCCCGCCCCTGGTAATCCTCAGTGGGGGCAGTGGTTTCATGGGAGAGCCAGTACAACTGGAACATTGCCACAAATGTAACAATGTTTTTTCTCAAACTGAGGTGTGGCTATAGAAATGTAACTATATACATATTATGGAGATACAATAACTTGGAAATACTGTATATCTAGACATCTGTAGTGGTTGAGCTTGCAGATTTGCCTATCAGAAGAGGTTTGCACCCTTCTAGTTAATTGTGTTATTGATAGTGTTATATTAAGTATTGTCTTCATAGTGTTTCAGGCACTAAATCCCAATTAGCTGCCACCATCTGCAGCTTTGGAACAACATACCTCAAAAATCAGGCTGAGAAGGTCTCCATCTCCTTTACAGTTACTTTATCTCTCGGGCCTTTTATATCCTTTTAGTACTTTTCTCTCCCTCTTATGCATCATATTTGATGATCATTTTGTTTATTTTTCATTGTCCCAGTGTCCAGATCTGTTTGTTTTACATTTAATCGGCCATTGTACTTTACTTTTACTGGTCATCATGGATTCCAATACAGTTGTATTTGAAAAAGTGTTGAGTGTTCATCATTTTCAATTTCAGTATTTACTTTCCAAAGTGTATGTTGTGAGATTTAGTATATTAACACAAATACAGAGAGCAAAGTTGGGGACATGATACCGTCCTTGTTAATAAAGCCATGCTGAAGTGGTCAGTGGCATCAGTGCCCCCTTTGTTGTTCCTCTCAGGTTTCAAAGCCTTACTGAAGTGCCTGTCTGGGAGGTTCTGCAGTCGGGAGCTGATAGGAATCATGGGGCCGTCAGGGGCCGGGAAATCCACCTTAATGAACATTCTGGCTGGTTACAGGTGAGAATGCCAAGGTTCTCTTCTGTTCTAAAGTTATGAAACAAAGAATCTCTTTCTCATCTACAAAAGCCACTTGTAGACTAATAAATGGCTTTTAAACAATTACATCATTGCAGACATCTATAACATACAACTGTAGATGCTGCAATACAGAAATGAATGTCTTACATGACTGGTGTGTTACCATGTATTTGTACTTTGCATATCATGTGTTCAATGTGTCCCTTCCACTTCCCTCTGTCTAGCCAATTGAACTGTCCAGTATGTGCATGTGTGTCCTTTCTGCTGCCCAGGGAAACAGGGATGAAGGGTCAGATCCTGGTGAATGGGAAAGCCAGGGACCTGCGGACATTCAGGAAAATGTCCTGCTACATCATGCAGGAAGACATGCTGCTGCCACACCTCACTGCACGAGAGGCCATGATGGTGAGCTGCGACTGAGACACTCATAGCCCAGCAAGGACAATTTAAAGTGTCATTATTTTGTGTTCATGATGATATTACTTTTTACATTTTGTATGAACTCATAATGTAAAGGATGATAATTACTGTGCCAGTATGCTCCAGGGATGGGTTTCTAATATGAGATTGTACCTGTTGGCTAACAGAAGGATGACACATTTTTTCCTCCTTACTGCAGGTTTCAGCCAACTTAAAGCTGGGTGAAACTATGGATGTGAAGAAAAAACTGGTGAGCGAAATAAATATCTAAAAAATGGTAATAACAATAATACTTGCCCTCAGATTCAGAATCCTAATACACACCATGTAATTACATTGTCAGGGTTTGAATCTGGCCTTAGTTGCATGTCTTCCTCTCTCTCCTCTCACCTCCTGTCAATGCTCTTCTTTATACTACAAAATAAAGGTAAAGGTATGAAAGCCAACATGTTTTCACAGAACATGCTAAAAGTCCTGGAATTTCAGGAAAGAGGTTTTTTTTTTAATCATAGCTGCACTAATCAAGCTTTTTATATGGACAACAAATCAAGTGACTGTGTGATGTGAAAGGTGTTGCTCATCCTGATGACCCCACAGAGAACTGTTACGCAGCACTGCAGTTCACCTCAGCTGAAACATTAAAGTGTATTTCAGCTTATTGTTTTGGTTTTACAGCCCACAACACTGTCATTTAAACTGACTGTTTGTATAATTTATCTTCTAATATGGCTGGTTCTGTTATGTATCTCCAAATGACCACAAGATATGCGCACTGGGACAGTAAAAACAGAATACAGTCATTTGCAAATGAACTGTTTACTGACAGCAGTTTCACAAAGTGTTCCTGAGTCATGTATTAATCTCCTTTATACAATCATGTGTTCACACAGTGGTGAACCTCCCTCCATCCTTGCTTGTGAACGACTGAGCCTGTCGAGGATGCTCCTTTCATACCCAGTCACTATCACCTGTTACCACTGAGCCTGTTTACCTGTGGAATGTTCCAAACAGGTGTTTTTGGAGCATTCCACAACGCTCCCAGTCTTTTGTTGCTCCTGTCCCAACTTGTTTGAAAAGTGTTTCTGCATCAAATTGAGTAAGCAGATATTTACAAAAATCAACAAAATTGATGAAGTCAAACCTTAACCTTAAATATATTGTATATGTTTTCAATTGAGTATATGTCAAAAGGTATTGCCAAATAATTACATTCTGTTTTATTCATGTTTTACACAGTCACTCTTTGACTTTCTCTGTTCAGGTGAATGAGATTCTGACAGCATTAGGGCTCCTTGAGTGTGCTCACACTCGGACCAGCTCACTGTCAGGTGGTCAGTGTAAACGTCTGGCCATCGCCCTCGAACTGGTCAACAATCCTCCAGTCATGTTCTTTGATGAGCCCACCAGGTGAGACAGACACTGATGCGCTCATGATGGGTGCCTTTACATGCGTTGTGTACACTTTGACCCTCACCACTGTTAATCAATAGACTACTGCTGATGTCTCCCCAAGAAACAGTTTATCCCAGCTGGAATACAAATACAATACAAAACTGTTAGAGCTCTGTTGTGCTTTTCTGCTCACAATACTTTGCCAGGTTCATTCATTAATGGACAAATTGTCAATGTGAACATTGGGATTGAAAATCAGAAAAGTCAGAATTATGCCCAACCCAAAGACAGTTTCATTCCGTCCAGTCAGCACATCTGGCTGCATATTTATAATGTGTCTGTAATAGCTGGACATGTGATGTTGGACTGACTTTTGAAACCCTAACAATAACACAAATACAGCGGTACCATCTGCCAAATATGAATGTTTGGAAGCTCTGGGACTTTAGCTCTGTGACAAATGAATTCTTGAACTCTGACCAGAGTTAGCTTGATCAACATCTCTATTGTTTGGGATAACATCAGAGTTAATTATTGACATTTTGGAAAGTGGCAACAATGTTAAAAAGAAGTCAAATGGGTAAAAAAAAAAAAAAGGCAGAAGACCAGGTAAGTTAAATTTATTTGGAAGTGAAATCAAAATGTCTACATGAAATTCAGTTTTACTTCTAAATAATATGGTATAGATAATCTTATCATCTGAACAATAAATTTCATTCTCCATGGTTCATGGGTAGCAATATGTTGTCACCATGTTCTCAGATCTGAGTATTTAACGGAGTGAGTAACATTACATTGTTAGCATTAATGAGAGAAATGGCCTAACCAATAAAAAAATACACTCAACTGGTAATAAAATGGTATTATCCTTTAAAGGATCATTTTACCCACGAGCTTAAAGAATGAAAGCAAAGAAAAGGTTGTATACCCACCACAGAACTTGATAGCCAAACAAAATGAGTTCACCTTAAACAAGAAGTTCAGTATTTTGGGAAACAGGCTTACATTTATTCACTTTCTTGCTCAAAGTTAGATGAAAAGATCGATACCACTCCCATATCTGAAGGCTAAATATGAAGCTACCACTGCCTAACTTCACTCAGCACAAAGACTGGAAACAGGGGGAAACAGGAGGCCTAACTGCGCAAACATAACAAAATCTGAGCCAGCAACTCGACTTGTTGCCAGAACTTACACAAGAAATAGTCCGGTACATAAAGAGTGAATTGACAGTTTTCCACAGCAGTTTGCATACTGATTAAATGTTAATTAGTGCAAAATAGATATGATAAGCTATGATAACAGGCTTCTGGCTTTAGCTTCATATTTAGCATGCAGACGTGAGTGGTATACATCTTCTCATCTAACCCTCAACAAGAAAGCAAGATAGAGCATGAACTGAACTTCACCTTTACGACTTTCCAATATACAATCAGTGATTTCTTTATACATCATATTACATATTAATGACATCTGCAAGTGTCTTACTTTTAATGAAAGGAGAATATTAGCCAGATGTATGCCTACAGTATCAACAAACAAATTGAAATCCTGTCACTGCATGCATGTCTCAAAAGAACTTTACATATTGTCCACTAGGAAATAACGAACTCTCACAAGACAAAATTAATCAATAAATGGGGCTCATTGTCACTATAGCATGATCATTACTCATTAATGTCTTCTCCTAAAATTTCGTCTTAGCTCCTCATCAATTTTGTCCCTCCTGTATGTCCCTCCCTCTGTTCAGTGGCTTAGACAGTGCATCATGCTACCAGGTGGTCTCACTAATGCGCTCTTTAGCACTGGGAGGACGGACCATCATCTGCACCATCCACCAACCCAGTGCCAAACTGTTTGAGATGTTTGACAAGGTACAAATCTCTCACTGAATGAGGAAATTAATGGATGGCTGGGCATTCCAGTTTCTGTTCATCTTATGAGAAGCTGTGGCAGTGAAATTAAATAAATGACAGTTTGAATAATTTTATTCCTCTACAGCTTTACATTCTCAGTCAGGGACAGTGCATCTACAAGGGCACCGTCCCTTACCTCATCCCCTATCTGAAGACTCTGGGCCTTTATTGTCCGACCTACCACAACCCTGCAGACTTCAGTATGTCCACATTGTTCATGTATTTGCTACAATTTACTGAGGATTATCTCAAATGTCCTCCGTTTTCTGTATGTCTTTCTGCTTTTGTCTCTGGTTCAGTCATTGAAGTGGCATCAGGAGAGTATGGAGACTTGAACCCTGTGCTGTTTGAGGCAGTCCAAGGTGGAATGTGTGCAATAGAGGAGAAGAAGAACCAATGTGACAGCAATGGCCAATCAGTTTGTGCAACAAAGTGCCCGATGGTGCGTAGTAGATGCTGTACTGCAGTCAAGGCTGAATTACAAACTGGGCAAAGTGGACAACTGATCCTGGGGCTGTAGACACTTAAGGGTGATATTATGCACACATGATACATGCTGTTTAAAAGAATAGTTGAGCAATTCAGGAAACACTCTCATTCGCTTGTGAGAGTTAGAGGAGAACATCTACACACACTGTCTGTGTGGTATCTATGGAGCTAGCGCCTGCAACCGGTTAGCAAGAGCTTACCTAAGCACAAAGACTGGAAACGGGGGAAACAGCTAGTCTGGTTCTGTCAAGTTAACAAAATCTACTTACCAACACTTCACTAACAAAGTGTAAAATAGACTCATGGTTTTATAGGGGTTTATGTTCTGGTCTGTTTCTTGGTTGGACGCAGTCACTTCCTCGAGTCTTGTTGTGCCCTTGAAGTTGCAAAGCCAACCAGTGGAGATTCCAGCAAGTGACGGTGCCCAGCCAACAAACAGAGCTGCGAAGTGGGACAGTGTTACATCACTCACAGTTGGCGAAACCAGGGACCTCTCCCACTTCCCAACTTCATGCATGTGCTGATAGGTGGATTTTGTTATCTTTGAACAGATCCTGGTTTTCAGTGTTTGTGCTAAACTAAGATAACCGTCTCCTGGCTGTAGTGTCATAATTACTGTACAGACATGAGAGTAGTGCAAAATATCAAACTATTCCTTGAAAATGAATGTATTTATTGTCAAATTGTCACAACTGACACATAACAAACATAAAGCCGTTGCAGTATCCAATGATGGAAAACTGGATGGTTTCTGGGGAAAAATAGGTTTTGGTGAGTCCACATGTCATTTTTGCCACCGAGCCCAACAGTCTGATAATCTGGCCCTGACAGCAGAATGTTCTGCGCTGCTGCAGGTCATGATGTGTTGTATATACAGACACATGTCAGTGTAATGAGTTCATTTGCTTCCATTTTTTCCAGGATGCTGGACACATAGAGAGCCATACTTTTGCCACAAGCACCCTTACACAGTTCTGTATTCTCTTCAAGAGAACCCTCATAACTATATGTCGAGACCAGGTAGGTGACATTTGTTCACAAATACTGTATAATAGCTGTGCACTTGTTCAAAACTTACATAAAGGGAAATGTATCACACCACCTCAAAATGAAGGGACATTACCCTAAAACAAATGAATCATCCAAGTGTGACACTAGACATTTATGTTTTTCCTGCTTTTGGTCTGTTCTCAGGTCTTGACCCACCTCAGACTGATTTCACACATTGCCATAGGTGTGTTAATAGGCTTGCTCTATCTGAACATTGGCAATGATGCCAGCAAGGTCTTTAACAACACCGGGTTCCTCTTCTTCTCCATGCTGTTCATCATGTTTGGAGCACTCATGCCAACCGTGTTAACCTGTGAGTCTGAAGGAGGGGAGGGAATTGACTCCGATTACTATTTTTTATTGGTGATACTGTGGTGCCAATCAGTGGGGTCCCATTTCATAATCTCATCTGTTGTGAATTGATATTGACAGATGTATGTGAACGTTTTTATGCACCATTTGTTAGTTCCTCTGGAGATGTCTGTGTTCCTACGGGAGCATCTTAACTACTGGTACAGCCTGAAAGCCTACTATCTGGCCAAGACCATGGCTGATATCCCATTCCAGGTGAGCTGATGGTGTTGGGGTTGGAGGGGTGGGTTGGCTTACTGAGGACTGGAGTGCTGACAAAGCTGTTACGCACAGCAAATATAACTATAATACACCACTGCACTCTAGTGTAAGATGAAGGCACTAACTGGTTGTTACTCTGCCAGCATGTCTGCAGGATTTGACCACTGTTGACTGGAAGTTCTCACTTCAAGTAGTTGATACTGAAGAGGCTGGCTCCAGCAAAACCAAATGCCAATTTTTCCATGAATACAGTATACAAATGTAATATTGTGTTGCATGTGGTTTATTGTGGTCTTGCACAGACATTATTAAGTAAATTTTATGGAGTTTTATGTGGATTATGTGAATGATGTTCTCTGATACTTGAAAAGAGTTCTTGAGTAAGATATTGTAAATTTCACTGTTACTAACCTTAAAGGAATAGTTAACCCCAAAGTTAGCTGACCCAACACATGAAGTATCAGTAATGGCATCAAAATTGAATACTTTTGCCCACTCATTGGTTCCCAAAGTGGGTGCGATGGCATCCTGGGTGCTGCAAGATTTATCATGTCACTGTTCATTTATTGTGCATTTTTAATGACTTTCATCTCATTAAATAATCAGCTGACATTTACATTATGTTTTACATGTATGTTACATTTTCAAGCATTTGAAAACTGCATAAAAAATATCAAAATCAACATTTTAAAAACTTTCATATGCAGTTATGTCATCACTAATGACATGACAACTCCCGGTTGTCATGTAACACAACACACTTTCCAACTTAGGAGTTTTTATGAAATCACCAGTCAGAAAAATAGTGGCCAATGTTAAACAGAGCTCAAACAAGTAAGGATACATCACAGCCCTCAATGCAGTCTGACAGGACTTAATCTGAGCCCACCTGTAACACTAAAGTCACACTGAACACTAATTGGCTAATTGCAGAACAGGTTTTGTCTGCTTGTGGAAGAGGGTTAATGTTAGGGTCATTTCATCATCAGGACAAGAAAGTGGCTGTCAGGGGAGTCAGACCCATTCTCTCCCCCCATCAACAGCATCCTTGCAAAATGAAATACTGACTTAGTAGATCTGTAATCTGTATGCGTTGTTTGCCTAACTCTCTGTGTGTGTGGTTGTAGCACCAGCTTCAATGCTGTTCACTCACATCAGTGTGAACGTATATTATATAAACAGACATTTCATTTTGGGGTAAACTGTTCCTTCACAAAATAAAGGTTAATGAAGTTGTTATTTCAGGTGATCTGCCCCATCATGTACTGCAGCATAGTGTACTGGATGACAGAGCAGCCTCCAGAGGCCAGTCGCTACCTACTCTTCATAGCCCTGTCCACCTGTACTGCCCTGGTAGCCCAGTCCCTAGGCTTGCTGGTTGGGGCTGCCTCCACCTCACTACAGGTATTGCTGCAGGTTACATTGTTAAATGAAGGATTTCTTGGTTCATGTCATACACATATGACATAAAATGTCCTCTTTGTCCATATACCTGTACAGGTAGCCACATTTGTTGGACCTGTCACAGCTATCCCAGTTCTGCTCTTCTCTGGGTTCTTTGTTAACTTTGACACAATCCCCAAGTATCTGCAGTGGAGCTCCTATGTGTCTTATGTGAGGTGTGTATCAGCAGTATCATTTGATTCATGAACAGTAGAGCATGTCCAGAGTAAAATACCACATACTGTATAATTCCTGTTTATTTCAACCTGGATGTTATTTCAAAAGATTTGACCAAGTTAGTTTTTAGACCTGAGGGAGTCAGCAACATCACTTGAAATACTTCACTAGGCTAACACCCAGGTTAGCCAAACATAACTGTTCATTTAAAGGAAACCAAGGTGAGCTTAAAACCATAATTTAAACTGATCTACCATACCATGCACAGACACAGCTGTCCTGTGCAACAAGAGAATATTACAGAGTGGCAGTTCTCCGTTTTAGAGGCCCTATATACTTTTATTTGTCTTTCCAAATTGGGAACAGTTTAAAACTCATTACTGATAAGGTTGTACAATTTCCAAAATAATCAGTATGTAGTAGTTTGTTCCATTCAAAACTATAATACTGTGGACTACCATGAACATTGTAACCTGTAGGAGCTATTAGTAGAGTTGAATAATTGGTAGTCTTTTTTAAATTTTGAGCTATGTTGACTCGCAATCACGGGAGGGTCTCATCATTTGTATCTGTCCCACAGGTATGGCTTTGAGGGGGTGATCCTGTCCATCTATGGGATGAACCGTTCAGAGCTGGAGTGTCCAGGGAAGGTGTGTAAGTTCCAACAGCCTGAAGAGGTTCTGCAGTTATTGGATGTGGAGGATGCAAAACTGTACATGGATTTCATTGTCCTGGGCATTTTCTTCATCATTCTACGGCTGGCCACCTACCTGGTCCTCCGCTACAAGATCAAGTCTGAGCGATAGGCTTCGTTTGGCTCATCTTGCACATCTCAAGGCCCTCCCTAATATCAGTCCAGACCTGGTCTCTTTTTTGTTCAAAGAAAACAACCTCTCTCATGTGGGAATTTGTTTCAGTTCATTATTTGTATTGCTGCTAAAAGGACAGAACATAAATGTGACAACAGCTTTGGAGGGCAGTGACTGACAACGCAGAGCAGTGAACAGCCATCCAATAAATCAACATATACCTGTTTTACCTCAGACATCAGAACTTAACTCCTACACACAAGCCAGGACACAGGAGGAGGAGCAGGAGGACACTGAGACTGAGCCACATTGAGCAGCATATACTGTACGTTTCATGTTCCTGCAAGACAGAAATATTTTGAGAACAAGGTGGACGTGATAAACTTATTAGAGTGGACATGCATGTTTATTCTGCACGCATGCTGCCATTCTGTCAGTGGTGGTGTGTTCGGACTTCAGTCTACAAAACTGCCTCATTGAGAAAATCAAATACAGAGTGTTTACATTGCTCTATTAGTCAAAAAAGAAATCTGAGGAGAAATGGTTGCACTGGAGAATAAAAGTGATGTACTGTGCCTAAAAGAGTGAACACTGCTTGAAAGCAGATTGTTTGAGCTACTTTTCCTTCTGTATTTTTGTTGTCATATTACTGAAGTTTGGTGACAGATTGGAGTCCCAAAACATTTACTTCTTATGTATGAAAATCAAATCATTGTTTGAGCTAGATTGCTTTTTTTAACATGTTGATAGTTGTAAACTAAGCTTTATCATGATTGTCTACCGAAATTTGGTATTTTTGTACTTCCACAATATAATCGAAAAATCTTAGTTCAAATAAAGTTGTTCAGCCTTAATCATTTTATACTGTACTGTATTATCTTTATTATCATATACATATGCAATTACCTAAATGTATTTAAACAAAATAGATGAATTACTGTATCACTATTCTTTGTGTCCATACTACATCCAGTAATGACACAAGGACACAACATGCATGTGTGGTGCTATTGCTATTGCTGCAGTTTCATGTTTTATTTGAATAAAATAGAAAAACATATATATGGACTGCACATTACAAGGATACTGAACTGAGGACTTGGAGAACAACCAAAGAAAAATAATTGTAACCGGAAGTATGCTCACATTTTATTTACAATATACTGACAATCTTTCTGCTGTTTTTGTTGTTGTTATTTGGAGACATCTTTGTTCATTAATTGTCTTTTGAAACATATTTTGCAGAACTTATCACTGAACTGTACTGTACAACTATGTAAAGTGTTTGATATTCCAATAAACACTGAACTAACTAATACATTTAAATATCTCAGTTTATTACTGTTGTCCTTAAGGACATTGCTCCACAGACCAGTCCAGAGGGATCAGATCTCTGAACCGTATCAGTTGGCTTGTTTTAACATGATCTGTAGTTCTACTCTACCTCCAGATGTCTGAAAATTTCACCCTTTCTTTAAGAGTGAGCCGAGCTACCATGGACTCACGATTGTCCTATACATCGCCCACATTGCTGCTTATGCAGTACCATCTTAAATATGTCTTACCCTAACTCTCATGGCAGTGACTCACTTCTAACCTGAAGGGAGTGACTCACTGTCTTCCAACAGAGTTCTTAGACTTGGAGGCGCTGCCTCTCATCCTCGCTGCTTTACATTCAGATGATGCCAATGCACACTGGCGGTCACTTTCTGATGAGGCCAGCAGAACTGCATCACCAGCATAAAGCAGAGATGCAATCCTGATGCCACCATGCCGTAAACTCTCCACATCTCAGCTTCACACAGAGACTCTGTCCATGAAACTCATTAAGAGAATCAGTAACAAAGCACACAGTGAGTGGCGCAGAGCCAAATGCCCATTGAGAGAATGCTGGATAAAGCCCTTACTCCAGTTATACAAGGCTGAGGTAATAGCTTAGCCCAAAACTCCTGCAGTAACCCTGACAAGATACCCCCAGGGAAACTATCAAGCATTTTCTCCAAGTCTCCGTGTCCACAAATCAATTGTATAGATGTTGGGCAAACCCCCATGGCCCCACCAGCATCCTTGCAAGAGTGTGGAACTGGTCCACAAAGAATCGTCATTGCTCTTCCTGAGTGTGACAATCATATAGAGTCTCCTTTACAGTGCTAGCATAGGCTGTGCTAGAAAGCTGGGACACACACCCGATTCACTTTTTTGAAAATAGGAATCACTACCCCTGTCCAAAGGCACTGTCACATCCACATGAAAATGATGACGCACGTCAGCTAAGACAACCTAACAATGTCCAACAATGTGAGCACTCAGTATCTCAGGACAAATTTCATCCATCCCTGGCACCATTGTGGAGCTTATTGATTACCTCAGTGAAGGCCGTCAGGGCCATATGGATGACACCTCCACCAAACCTTCCACCTCCTTTATGGAGGCCATTCAATGGGGTTCCATTGTTACCCAAAGTGTTCCTTTCGTGTTAGAATTGTCAAAGGGAATACCAGGATCCAAATGCAGCATCGACTGGAAGGAGAAACACTTGACTCTCTCAGATACTGTGGTCCAGAGGGGGGCGAAACTCATAAGCGGGGTCACAGAAACAGGGGTCTTTACGGGGAAACAGGAGAGCAGATGATGTTGAAGGCAGGCTGGGTCAAAACCGGGGGATCTGTCCAAAGGTGTACACTGGAGAGTCTTGCATGAGAGCTAGAACAATCTGGTGAAGAGTGAGTGAGAGGAAGCTGCTTAAGTATGGCACTGATTGTGATTAGCATCGGGTGTGCGCTGGCTGAGCAGGTGTGCAGATGAGAGAGAGGGTGGCAGTGGATAAGAAGCTGGCAGACTGTGACAATAATGGTATCTTCAGTCACAGTCAGCAGTTTTTCTCCCGCCCTCAAAACAGCCTCGGCTTTGCTTCACCCTCCTGAATCACCTGACAGTTTGTCTAAACATCACATGCCAACCAAAAGCGCTTCTCCATGACTTCCTCATACTCTTCCCACAACCAAGGTTTTGCTTTCACTACCACAGAAGCTGCCTCTTGATAGCTGTGCGCTGCTTCAGGTGGCCCCTGGCCTGAGAAGGCCCAAAAGGGCTCCTTATTGAGCTTGACAACCTTCTGTCCTGTCTTATTGTATTTGCTGAACATTAGTGCTATTGATTTGCATATAAATGTAGTATGATGAATCTCCTTTCTAGCAGTCTGATCCTTTGTCATGCTGGATGTCTCAGCGGTTGCCTGCTCTTCTTCACGACCTCCATCAGATGCTTATCAGTCCTATCTAGTCCCATGCATCTCTCTTAATTGTGTGAAGAATATTTACATGCAAAACACCAGCTTCCTGATTACACTTTATGACAAACACACATGTATTTGATGTTCTCAGAATTCTAATATACTGTATACTGTTGTATCCCTTTGTCGTTTGGCTTTTAGAGAGAGGAGAGGAAGCCAAGAGGGAAAATATCCAGACCAAGACCAGATGAAACAAGAGAAAGGAGTCAGCATGCACTGTGAACCCTCTCATTTCAAAATGTGAATTTATATTTATTCTATGTTGGTATCAGAGGTTTTACAGTATATTGATCAATAGTTCTTTTTATTATTATTATTGGAGTGATTAACTGTTGTTTCCACTTGTCTTCCATTTGTCTTTTACAGGGAGCAGATGAGGTGCGACAGCATACACGGTGAACCTTTCCCTTTAAAAACATAAGTACGTTTTTATCATATTAATATTGATCAATAGTTCTTCTGTTGGCCTCAGATGGAGTTATTAACTGTAACTCCTCTTTGTCTGTTATTAGAGAACGGAGTCAAGACGAGGCTAGGAGAAACAAGGAGACATATATCCTATAGATAGATAGATAGATAGATAGATAGATAGATAGATAGATAGATAGATAGATAGATAGATAGATAGATAGATAGATAGATAGATAGATAGATAGATAGATAGATAGATAGATAGATAGATAGATTCAGAGTGTGACTTACATAATATTAACAAAATCCAACTTTAGAACTTACATACAGGATCTTCTTCCATGATCACATACATACAGCACATCTACTGTCAGGTTCATTGGCCAGGTGACCGTATCTACCAGGTAAAACTGCACAAGCTTGATGTACCTGAACTAACAAGTAGCCTGAGTTAAGCTAGCCGCCTTGAAGTTAGCGGCTAACAGTAGCGTGGACAGAAACCTGAAGGTCCAGTTACTCATTCTGATCAGTCCATCTGTGGACGAGCTTGACAAAGCAGGAACACTAAGCAACATTTTCACCTTTTCAGGTGCTTTTTGTGCTCAGGAAGCAGTGGGAGATAAACCTGGAACATTAAACCCTGCTGGTCTTTCAGCATGAGGGATGCAGTCTGCTGACATTAGAATAAAACAACCATTATTCTTCAAACTATTCAATTATCATTTATGTAATAAAAATGCACCATGAGACTAAGTGAAATCACTTAAATTCAAATGCAGTTATTAGTTATATAAAACTTGAGATGAGCACTCGGAGTCTGAAGTCACAGCTTGAGGCTGATGATCCCAATTATCTGACCAAGGCCATTTCAATTGAACCGAAGCACACGAGGGAAGCCAAGGACAGCCTTGAAAAGCAGATCAAGGCATTGAAGATGGAGCTCTTTACTGAAAAGCAGTCCCATGCAGACAATCTTGAGACGAGCACTCAGAGTCTGAAGGCGCAGCTTTCAGACAAAGACGCTGCAGTAGAACAGCTGCAGAAAGACCTGATATTTGAAAGTGCTGAAGCTCAGAAGCTCCAGAGTAAAGTGAGCAACTTGGAGTATGCTCTGCAAAAAGAGACAGAGAAGGCAAAGGAGCACATGGTAAGATGCCAGGCTTCTCATCAAGCACAGCTGGACGAACGCAGGACAGAGATCAAAAACATCCGCTGAAGGCTGAACACCATTGCTTAGAGCAGGAGAATGCTTCCTATCTGGCTCAAGTGGACACACAGAAACATGAGAATAATAAGCTCATGGCTGCTCTGCAGACTGTGCAACAGGGGTGGCAGAAGGAGAAGGAATTCCTCTTTCAGACCATCACTGGCCTCCAGCAGATGATGCAAGACAAGGGGCAGCAGTGGGAGATGATGGAGAGCTCCATGAGGTCATGGGTGGAAGAGCTCGAGAGCAATGTCGCCAAGAAGAAGAAGAAGAAGAACAAGAAGTGGTGGAGAATCTTCAAACGGCTGGCTCTGGAAGCTCAGAAGGAGTGACACTGAAATGTCTTCACTTTAATAAAATAATATCATAAAAATAATAAAAAGAACAAAAATCAAATCAAAATAAGCAGAAATAATGTTTGTTTGTTTGTTTGTTTGTTGGTCGGTTGATACATTTTTAAGTGTAAAACGTTGGTGTAATGTTCAAAGCTTTGTTTGATCGAGAGCCTGCGCATTTCTGCTCATCCAAAGAAAACCCTTGAATGAAAAGCAGCTTTTCTTTCAGTGACATTTCACAGGTGAACTACGAGTCTGAGGTGGTTTAAGACTTTAAGGCCAAGCGGCTTCATTTGGTGTCACAGCATAGAGAAAAGAGCACAAAGCTGGTTGAAGGATTCAGCTTCCTTCACACACACTGTCAGTCTCTACAAACACAACATGCTGGCGGCTGTTGTACGTTCTTGTGTCATCATGATGCTTTTGAGACCTGGTGGTTGTGTGCACACACGCGGCTGGGACAGACGGCTGGTCAGGCTGCGTTCGATGGTCACGATAACACGACATGACAGTCAGTCAGGGGGCAACTTTATCGATTTACGAGCACAAGAAGCCACGTTGATTATGCAAATGTATTCAATGTACTTAATTACATGAACAAAAAACAAAGAAATTAACAGTTGCCAGATTATTTCTCATTGTAATCTCATCTATATATATATATATATATATATATATTAGATTTCACATATTGTTCTTTTTTTCACAGATTACCCAGTTTTAATATATAACAAGGACTTTTGTTTTGAAACCACTGAAAATGATTACAAACCCATGTAATGTTCCCGATCAAAACTGACTCGTATGATTTATATAGTAGAAAACAAAGCATATAAACAAAATCAAGCCCAAGCAAAAAACTAATCTTATTCTCTGTTTCTCTGGGTCCTTTTGAAAAAAATGAAAAGCAAAAAAAAAAAAAATTACAAAAAACCTTCACAATCTACCACATCACATGTTTTCATGCACATGTTGGGCAGTGTGTTGTGATTTTGGCACATGCCTTGCAAATAAATGCACTACATTTACATTTAGATGCACTACACAAGGATGGTTTTGACATCTCTTGATGCACACAGTTTGCACCTCTTCCTCTTCCTGGTGGCTCTTGCTTCTGATGCCGAATATCTTGTCCTCTCTTGTGTCCCAGTCATCTAAATGCAACACCCAGGACAGTGAAAAGTCTTCAGGGGCATTGTGGCTTGAAAGACTGCAGATGCCTACTTACTTACAGACTCTTTATGCCATAGGCTGACGGTGGATTCATTGTTGGATCTGTAGACACCGGACAGAATCGAGATACCCACGTAGGCTTGAATGTCCATTCGGTCTACCTCCTCACAGGTGTCTTTGTACACCCATCTCTCCTCCAAGTTGGTCATGCTCATGACTATTGTTTGGATTTCCTCTGTCAGGAACAGTTCAAAGCAGGACTTTACGTCATCCATCCAGGATATGGCATACCTTGACCCTTGAGTCTTCTTGATGACATTTTCTTCTGACGGCTGACCTCTCCTCTCAGGTGGGGATGAACACCAGGACAAAGTCACATTCTTTGGCTGGCATGTAACCACAGCAGGGGCATCCTCTTCATCACTGGATTGTCCTCCATCAGTGGTCTCTTTGTCTGGATCATATTATGTGTCATCCTCATCTTCTAACACCTCTTCTTCAAAAGCATCTTCAATGACCTTCCCTCTCCCTTCCTCATCAGTGCCATGGTCAAAGAAATAATCTGAAGCCTCAGCCATTGTGCTGCCACAGAAATGAAAACATAAGTTACCATGGAGATTTATTCTGCGCAGCTAGCCTGTTCCAGACCAGGTTGACAACCAGGCTTGACTAATCCTGG
Source organism: Chaetodon trifascialis (assembly GCF_039877785.1). NCBI lineage: Eukaryota > Metazoa > Chordata > Actinopteri > Chaetodontiformes > Chaetodontidae > Chaetodon > Chaetodon trifascialis. The sequence continues at coordinate 4,536,568 of NC_092064.1, read as the reverse complement.
TGCAATCTGACCAGTCAGCTGTCACTCCGATTGAAAATAAATGTGTTTTACAGTTATTCAGTGCTCTTCTGTATGTATAATTTTTATTAGCCTGCTTTAAAATACCACAGACACATTGCCATTCAGTTAAGTAGGTGCACTGTTATTATTTTAATTGTAACCATTATCATTTTTATAATTATTCATGTGATAGCCATTATTACTGTTTGGCCTACTGTTCATATTGCTGTCCGAGGTTTGATGAATACGTATATTATTGCACATCTTGAGATGATTAGAAATGGCTGATGAAGTTGCAGAGGTGGTTTCAATTAAGTCAATGACAAGGGCACTATATATAAAGTCCCATTCACGTGTGTTTCTTCCTTCACAATGGCGTGCCCTTTTTTGGATGATGTGTTAGATGAAAAATTCAGCACCGCACAGCGTGGAGTCACGCCCTCACCATCCCAAGGTGGTTTGTGTTGCACTACGTTTGTTGGCAAGTGGAATGTTCTTATATTCGGTGGGAGATGCTTAAAACCTGAATAAGGGCGCCAATTGCCACTACATCACAAATGTGTATTTGCCACTGAAATCATTGGCACACACCTTCATCACCTTCCCTGGCCACAGAAGAATTTGCTATATCAAGGAGGAATTCTACAAGATTACAGATTACAAAAAGTGTTAACATTAGAATAGTCACTGTAGAATACTCATTATTTTGTGTTACAGCTTTCCCTAATGTCGTTGGTGCGCTGGACTGCACTCAGATCCACATTAAACGTCCGTCAGGGCCACATCAAGGTGATTTTGTAAACAGAAAATCCTTCCACAGTATCAATGTTCAGGTAAGAATGACTTATGGTCATGGTCAACTATATATATTAATTCTGTGTATTAAATTACCTTAATAGACTACATCTTATTGTTTCAGCAGATCTGTGATGCTGACTGCGTAATCAGTAGCCTAATTTAGACGCAAAGTGGCCTGGCCTAGTCTTTCGGGGGAGTACAGTGTACCAACGGCTATCACAAGGTTAGCCACACAAATTTTATCTATAAGCACCTTGAACATAATGAGTGTGTCAAAAGTTTTACTCTATTTATGTACATTTTGTGTTCTCGGGTGAATTCTCTAGCATGTTGCTGGGAGATGGGAAGAAGAAGGGTTATGCCTGTATGCCATTCCTGCTTACTCCCCTTGCAGAGCCTCAAACAGCAGCACAGCAGGCATATAATCTTTTCCATGCCAGAACAAGGGCCCGAATTGAGATGGCATTCGGCCTTCTGAAGTTACGTTTTCAGTGTCTTCACCACGTGACGGTCACCCCAGACAGGGCCTGCGATGTCACTGTTGCCTGCACAGTCCTACATAATATTGCCTGTCTCAGAAAGGAAAGGGCTCCTAGAGTGGCATTAGAGATTGACTGGGACAATGTTACAATATTTCCAGACAACGTTAATGGCAGACTGGTCAGAGACCAATACATTGTTAATTATTTCAGTTGATTTTTCTTTTTGTTGAAACCCATCCCTTACCGATAAAGGATAGTGTATGTCACTCTTCCCTGTGTACATGTATTTTATTTGGCAATAGTAGCACAGTTTCTAGTTGTTAGGTTTCATAATTGTATAATCTTCCCAAATTATAGTCTCTCTTCACTGGACCGATAACTATATAGTGTACTGTACATTTATGAAACTGGGAGGACACCACGATGTGTTTTGACCTTTTTTATTTTGCTGTCATCACTTGTCAGCTTGGAGCTTGAGGGAGAGAGAACAACAATGATTAATACATTGTGTTACAGACATGTTTACAGTGTGCATTGAAATCACGTACTTCTCTTTCTAGTTTCAGGATTTCAAGGTCCAGTGTCCTCAGTGTCTTTCGTTTGACTTGTGAAAATGAAAACTCCTTGAATTGTAATTATGACCGTTTCAGTCAAGCATTGGTTAATAAGTGTATATTATTGAACTACTTGCACATTCAGTCGGTCTGCTATTGTCTGCCAGGCTCTTTCTCTTTTTTAATTAGCCTGGATTTCCGAATTCTGCTTTTGTGCAACAGCCCAGGAAGACCAAGGGTGTATATAAGTTCAATAAAACATCAAAAATTTAGAAAAAAAAAAAAAAAAAAATCCCCAAATTTTGTGCAATTTTGTGTGTTCAGATGTCATGTGTGGACAAAGTCAAGGAATTTTATGACAAACAGATGAAATTAACTACATAATTGAGAGAGAGAAATTGTCAATTGGTCAGATTTGACAACAAAGACAACAGAGGGGTTAATAAATCAATGTTTACTGGTTAAGTTACACTGTCTGTTGTTGCATTGATAGGTAGAATAGTATTTTTTAAGAGTCACTGTTCAGTCTTCTGAAATGACACTTTCTTTGTCAACATCAGTTCAACTACATGAAAAATTAAGAAAGCACCGAACATTTGACTCATTCTTCGAATCACTAAAAGAGTTTTGACATTTGATAATAAAATGACAGGAAATTTGATATGAAAGCTAAATAGAAATGTACATGTACAGTATAGGCCAAAAGTTTGAACATACCTTCTCATTCAATGCGTTTTCTTTATTTTCATGACTATTTACATTGTAGATTCTCACTGAACGCATCAAAACTATGAATGAACACATGTGGAGTTATGTACTTAACAAAAAAAGGTGAAATAACTGAAAACATGTTTTATATTCTAGTCTCTTCAAAATAGCCACCCTTTGCTCTGATTACTGCTTTGCACACTCTTGGCATTCTCTCGATGAGCTTCAAGAGGTAGTCACCTGAAATGGTTTTCCAACAGTCTTGAAGGAGTTCCCAGAGGTGTTTAGCACTTGTTGGCCCCTTTGCCTTCACTCTGCATTCCAGCTCACCCCAAACCATCTCGATTGGGTTCAGGTCCGGTGACTGTGGAGGCCAGGTCATCTGCCGCAGCACTCCATCACTCTCCTTCTAGGTCAGATAGCCCTTACACAGCCTGGAGGTGTGTTTGGCGTCATTGTCCTGTTGAAAAATAAATGATCGTTCAACTAAACGCAGACCGGATGGGATGGCATGTCGCTGCAGGAAGCTGTGATAGCCATGCTGGTTCAGTGTGCCTTCAATTTTGAATAAATCCCCAACAGTGTCACCAGCAAAACACCCCCACACCATCACACCTCCTCCTCCATGCTTCACAGTGGGAACCAGGCATGTGGAATCCATCCGTTCACCTTTTCTGCGTCTCACAAAGACACAGCGGTTGGAACCAAAGATCTCAAATTTGGACTCATCAGACCAAAGCGCAGATTTCCACTGGTCTAATATCCATTCCTTGTGTTTCTTGGCCCAAACAAATCTCTTCTGCTTATTGCCTCTCCTTAGCAGGGGTTTCCTAGCAGCTATTTGTCCATGAAGGCCTGATTCGCGCAGTCTCCTCTTAACAGTTGTTCTAGAGATGGGTCTGCTGCTAGAACTCTGTGTGGCATTCATCTGGTCTCTGATCTGAGCTGCTGTTAACTTGCGATTTCTGAGGCTGGTGACTCGGATGAGCTTATCCTCAGAAGCAGACGTGACTCTTGGTCTTCCTTTCCTGGGTCGGTCCTCATGTGTGCCAGTTTCGTTGTAGCGCTTGATGGTTTTTGTGACTCCACTTGGGGGCACATTTAAAGTTTTTGCAATTTTCTGGACTGACTGACCTTCATTTCTTAAAGTAATGATGGCCACTCGTTTTTCTTTAGTTAGCTGATTGGTTCTTGCCATAATATGAATTTTAACAGTTGTCCAATAGGGCTGTCGGCTGTGTATTAACCTGACTTCTGCACTACACAACTGATGGTCCCAACCCCATTGATAAAGCAAGAAATTCCACTAATTAACCCTGATAAGGCACACCTGTGAAGTGAAAACCATTTCAGCTGACTACCTCTTGAAGCTCATCGAGAGAATGCCAAGAGTGTGCAAAGCAGTAATCAGAGCAAAGGGTGGCTATTTTGAAGAAACTAGAATATAAAACATGTTTTCCGTTATTTTACCTTTTTTGTTAAGTACATAACTCTGCATGTGCTCATTCATAGTTTTGATGCCTTCAGTGAGAATCTACAATGTAAATAGTCATGAAAATAAAGAAAACGCATTGAATGAGAAGGTGTGTCCAAACTTTTGGCCTATACTGTACTCTAAATGATCATGCGTGTTGTTCAAACATTTTACACAAACATCTTCATAATTTGTGTTTAGTAATGCAAGGTTAGATTGTGCTTAACAGGACAGGTTTTCTAAAGAATCTGAGTTCTTTCTAAAGGTTTGGGTTTACTCTGGCATTAGTGTTGTCACACCAGTAGTGCTGTTCAGCCAGGTCTCAAGGACTTGGAGAATGTGATGAAGAGGGGGAAGAGGGGTGGTGGTTCACTGACTGGGACAGACATCTTCTGGATGCCATGAGTCATGTGAAGCACAGGGTTGGGTGAGGGTGGAGAGATTCAGGCTGGATGCCTGTTGTCCTTCATGCTTATTGTGCATTTTTGTTTTGGTACAGCATGCCAGGAGCCTGCAACCAGTGATGTTTGGATGTATTTATACTTTAACCCTCAGGCTTAAAGAGGTCTTTACTGCTCCAAAAGATTTTGAAATAGTCCATAAACTTTATCCCATGAATGAGGCTTGACGCTGTAGGCCATGTATTCAGGGCAAGGAGTCTGCTAAAGGATTCCATTCCTTTCCCCAAGCCTGGAATGGGGCCTGATATGAATACGTTGTGACTGATAGTGATCAGTTTCTCCAGTAGCAGGTAAAACTATTTTTTCCGGGACCTCAGAGGCCCCATTCTCCATTCCACTTGTGGTTGGTAGCCAATCTTAGAAGAGATGCATTTGTTGTTACTACATTGCTGGTCATAATTATGGCCATTAGAGCACCTTGTGTAAGAAAGGTAGGGTGTTTCCACCAATTCAGTGTAGCCACACGTTCCAAGGTACGGTTGTGACACAGTGATGCATGTGGCAGGAGGGGTCCAGGCCGAGGGATGCAACCCACCATTGAAACCCTTTCATGTGCAGACATCCTACATATGGCCATCACCTCCAGGCATCTCCAGACAGCATTCATATTTGTTTGTTATATGCTCCCTTAGCACAGAATTAAGTGGTGCAGAATTTCGAGATAAAGACAATTTTATATAAGATAATTTTACAACTGTACATCTGGCTTCTTTACACATATTACTGCTGTATAAATGACCCTGTTACATACAGTCTCCCATCTTTTGGCTCACCGTGTGTGTGCAGGGCTTCAGGCCCCTGTGACTCTAAAGTGGAAGAAAAAGTCCTGAAGTTCAACAGACAGACAGACAGACAGACAGACAGACAGACAGACAGACAGCATTGAGAAAATTATTCAGATGCTTCACCAGAGTAAAATAATATTACAATGCTGTAAAATGACTGAAGCAACATGCACTGAAAGTATCAAAAATATTCGCTACACAGTTGGAATGTGTTCGCCTGTGTGTAAGAGTCTCTTTATAGGCGACAGAGGGCGCAAGTGTTTCAATACAACATGGATGCTAACAGCAAAAAAGCACGAAGAAGACCATAGTAATGAACACATCCGTAGACAGAGGACTGGTTTGATAACGTGACTGTGAGGTTGCTGAGATGCTGGCCACCTGCTGACAGCCTTTACTACTCTTCACAGCTACAGTAAGATAACTTTATAGTTTGTTTGCTGGTGGTAACATGACGTCAGGCACAGTGCTGTGGAAGCTAACGTTGAAGCTCTCAGTTAGCTAACTTGCTAACATCAGATACAGCTGATCTACGCAGTGTTTGCCTCTACAGCTTAGGTCATCTGAGGAGAGGACAACGGCGTATCTAAAACACTCTGTATTGTGTCAGCAGACATGGGTGTTAGTTTTGTTTTGTTTTTTTCACTCTTCTCTCTTTAGCAGAAACAGTGAACCTTTACCATCTAACTGGATCAATGTTTCTGTGTACGTGACAAATGTGAATTTGTCTGTCAAGTGGTCCAGAAAGTGCTGACACATGATGCTCAAACAAAATAAAGCAAAAGCAAAGCTGAATTCTTCATCGTGAGTTCTACTTGTAACACAAAAAACTTCTCTTCTCTTCTCTTCTCTTCTCTTCTCTTCTCTTCTCTTCTCTTCTCTTCTCTTCTCTTCTGGTTCATCTGCCTTGCATGGGAATGTAAATAAAAAACCATTACTTCATTATGAATTCTCATTTCAGTTGTTAATAAGGAAATATTGTCACAAATCTGAATGCACACTTAATTTGTAACTGTACCGACTGCAGTTAAACCAAAAGTGGAAGGAATGGCGCCGTTAGTTGGAGCTGAGTTGATCCAGACACCTGTGCAGCTGTATCGATATCTCCTCAGATGCTGCAGGCAGTTACCAAACACAGCAATGCAGCAGCATTATCGACATGCCATAAGACAGGTGAGGCCATCATGTGCACCACCGACTGTTGACAAGGAAAGCAAACTTCTTAACAACCAGGAACAATAGATCCTACACCATGTATTGGGCATCATTAAACCTGTGAAGTGTGGTTTTCATAGCCTGGAATGACTGAGCAAGTCCTTCCCCACTATGAGCATCAAAAACAGAAACACTGTATTATCCTGATCATCCGCTTCTGGTTTTCAGAGTTACAACAGTCACTCAGATGAAGACAACCCAGAGAGGATACAAATGATGATCCAAAGAGCTATTGCAGATGCAGACTGGATTCTAGATAAAGTAAGCATGAAGGCCTTCTGCATTTCAGGGTGATGCACAAATATGTACACAGTACAATTTTGAATTCTGTCTTTCATTTACAGTATACCAAGAAGAAGTGAAGTTCATGAACCATGAATGTGTCCTCGAGGGCTGCGCTTTGCTTTGCTGCACCTGCATGAGTCTTAGTGGTAGACACTGTTCTCTTTGTTGTGGGGATGTGAGCCCTGTGGTTGAACATCCATGATGAGGCAGCATCCGATGAAAGACGAGTCATGGTCTGTAGGATTATACTAATGTAAAATGGCTACTCAATTCACTGTACTGTTAAAATGTGTAAATACTATTTTGACTGAAATGAATTGATGAGTTCTTTTCTTTTTATTTAAATTCATAATAAATCAATTATTATACCGTAGTTGTCGTATTTAGTGTATACTCAACTTGAAGTCAGAGTTTGATTTAGGCATGAAGTGATACTCATGTCCAGTGACTTTCATTGTCGAATAATCTTCAGTTTTCCAGATCCCCAACAATACTACTGCTGCTGCTTGTTGTAATATCAATAATACTGCTACTATTAACAAAGATGGACAGAGAAAGAGAGAAAAGCAGGAAGGAACACGCAGATCTATTGAGGGTAAAGTATTGGTAAAGACCAATTTTTTTGTCTATCACCTACAACTGATTGTGCTTCTGTTTGTATTGAGGTCAATGGTAAGTGCACCACTCATACTTAGGAGAGAGGAGTCCTGAGGTGGAGGTCATCACACCTGTATGCTCCACCCTTCATATATGCCACATCAGCCCAGGGAACACCTTTTCACTGCCTCATAACACACAATATAGTCTGTCCTCATTGCAAATACAGTGAGGATCCTGTGTCTGTGTGCTTTAAGATGGAGCTGCAAAGCAACTGATGTTTCTCAGACTTTCAGTAAATAAGCTGATATTGAAAGGGAAGAGTAACTACTCTCATTAGATTCAGGTTTCCATATAATAATACGATCTCAAAATGTAATGATTCAACACAGAAAATGAAAAAATGAACTTGATGCGCTAAGATGGTGTGATATGATCAAAGCTCCAGAACAGCTACTGGGTGGACTTTGTGTTGAGAATATAGTCGCCTGTCATTTCCAAGATCAAGAATGGACTTTTGGTCTCAATTTTTAACCTAAGATGGAAGAAAAGAAAACAGAAATCTGCAATTCCATGATGACAGCCAAGTTCTGGTAAAGATCATGTGATGTGATTGAAAACTCCAGAACAGCTACTAACTGACCTGATGGTGAGAGTGTTTTTCCAAGTAGTGGACCTAGTCAGGGGCTGCACGGTGGCGCAGCAGGTAGTGCGCGTGCCTCACAGCAAGAAGGTTGCCGGTTTGATCCCCGGGTCAGGCGGGGCCTTTCTGTGTGAAGTTTGCCTGTTCTTCCCGTGCATGTGTGGGTTCTCTCCGGGATCAAAAACATGCTCATTAGGTTAATTGATGACTCTAAATTGTCTGTAGGTGTGGGTGTGAGTGTGAATGTTTGTTTGTCCTTGTATGTGGCCCTGCAATCGGCTGGCGACCGGTTCAGGGTGTACCCCGCCTCTCGCCCATTGTAGCTGGGATAGGCTCCAGCCCCCCGCAACCCTCCAGCCCCCCGCAACCCCGAAAGGGATAGGCGGTATAGATAATGGATGGATGGACCTAGTCAGTGTAAATAGGCTTGTTTGGCTACTCTCAGCTGTTAAAATTGGTTTTCTGGCCAAGACTTGCAGAAAGTCTCATTGACTATATGTGCATGAGGACCACCCACCCGTCCAACCTCTTTACAGCAAAAATAATGAGACATTTTATTGTGCAATAGAGTATTTATTCAAGTATAACCCTTCGTCATCTAAATTCATACATGAGGGATAATGATACACATAACAGATTCAGAAATAAGAGAATGTATTCCTCATGGCTGAGTGGCTGTACCAGCAGAATGGAATAAAAACAGAAATAACAGTGAAATCAGGATGTCAACTTTTTTCTATCCTCTAAAACCAAAATGTATTTACATATGCATGCACATGCAGTATTTAAATTGTTATAAAGAGTAGTAAAACTAGATATACAGAGTAATTCTGCAGTATAAATAGTATAAATAATATTCCTTTGTATAAATAGCTCCATCTTCTTTAATGTTGGTCTGAGATGTTGAAGTCGAGACAATTTGTGTTCCAAATAGTCAAGCTTTAAACTGTAAATCATCACACCTGTTACCAGGGTGGGAGCAGCTACAGTAGGCAGCTGGCTGTTGCTTCACACACACAAACATGTCAGAAAGAAGGTGTAAAGAGGTGTAGATGTTTTAGGATGATGTTGGAGCTTTGGGATTGCTTGAGAAACACAGTTGCAGCAGAGTAATCCTCTGGGGCGGGCATCACCCAGAGAAAACAAGACAGGCACTCTGGAAACGTGGTTGCAGACATTTTCTGCTGTCTCTGTTACATCCTCACTTCTGCAGAATAAACTGGTCGATGAACTCATTCTGCTCTGACTCCACTTTAGACAAGGCCTCATACTCTATATGATATCTGAAACAAGGAAACATAACAGAAAACTAACTATCGTGCTGTTGAGCCAAATATTATGCAGTTGCAAGGATGGGGAAACCTGCTTAAATGGAGTGCAAACAGCAGGTAGTAATAGAGGTTTAGTGTTACCTGATAATCAAACAATGACAGATGTTATGGTAACAGACCTTGTGGGGATAAATTGTTATAAGGTGGATTTAAAACAGGTATATATCATGTAGTCCAACACTGTAAACATCTTAAACCACTGACTGTTGGTGTTTATGCAACCATCATTCAGGCCAAACATTTAATTGACCTTTGGACAGCTTATAATTGTGTGCTGAATTTTAATGGGAAGGAAACCATGACCTATCCTGCACAAACCATCACTGTGTTGGCTGAGTTATGGAATCCAGCCACATGCTGTTTACCTCTCAAGTTGCATCTTCTTCTCAGCTATGAGAGCCTGAAGCTGCTGCTGTTGAGCCTCTCTTTGCTTTGCCACTGACTTCAGCAGGTTTCTAGCTCCTATTGCCTGAAGGAGAAGAACACAGGATGATTCTTACTATAATAACATGTTGCTCTCATTGTCAAACCAAAGCACTTCCTGTACACTCTACTTTAAACTACAGTGGGTTCAAGGAGAATTCAACCACATACAGGTGTTTCATAGATTTTGCATATGAAGACTACGTTTTCTGAAATAGCCAAAGAAAGGCTGTTTCAAATACCGAGCTTACCTTCATCTTTTCTGTCTCTGCTTCTTTTGCTAGTTCATCCACCATCTCAATTAGACCTCCCACTATCTTCTGAAACTGGCCAATTTCTACAAAGAAAAACACAAATTGCATCCTTCAGAATCGGTTGATATTGGATAGGTAAAGCAGGCACAGCTTGATGGACTTGTGAATTATTCAGTGCTTACTGTCCACAAAGTCTTTACACTCTTCCTTGAGCTCTGAGGTTTTCTGACTGACATCAGGTTCCAGTACCCGTAACTTGTTGAGTTCATCAAAATAAAAGCCTGCCTCGGCTAATGGGTCTTTAGCCATGGCCACAGGGCCTGTCACAAAAGAGAAATAAAGGACGAGGAATGAAGAATGAAAACGCAGTTAAAATACAGCTTAGGCTTGTAGACTACCCAGTGAGAACACTCTGTTTTACATGACACATTTCGAGAACTTTACACTGAAATCAACGAGCTGTAACAATATCTATTTTGCTGACAATACGTCGGTATCTCCACTTAACTGGCAGCATGTAATGTTAACATATGACCTCCTTGTTGATACAAAGTAAACATCACTGAACTATGGCCTTCAGTGACAGACGACCATTTGGAACTACTAGCCAGTGCCTCGTTATGCAGACACCTTTATGTACTTTAGCTTAATGTAAAATGTAGACGTTAGTTAGACGCGTAGCCAAAGCTAAAACAGCTAACATTAGGTTTCTTCCAAAGACATCTGACTGATATTAATGCTAGCTTACCATGTATCAAATGTGTAAGATAGTCTCCACAAGATGAATGTTACGGTTAACGTTAGCCTAAAAGGTGGAAACTGTATCTAATAACTAAAAAGCTTCACATAACGCTACTTTAGTTTATCCCTGTGGAAATTCTAACCTATGACCTAACCGACAATTAGTTACATTAACTCCGCTGGACAGCTAGCTACATGTCGCTAGCCTCCTGACAAGAGCTCAGTTGACAACGATTTAAAAACACACACTACCCTCTTTAAGGCTAATTATTTTCCTTAGCTAGCTGACGTTACATTAAACCATATGAAGCTAGTTTCGGGACAGAATAAATGATGCATTTTACCTGTTAAAACCGCTACCACCGTTGACGCTATCAGCTCTCTACTGAGGTTATGTGGCATAGCAAGATCACTATCAGCCGAAGCTCCTCCTCCCGCTGCCGGGGAAACCAAACACTGATACCAGCTCACGCGCGTGTGCGTGTACGATTTTTACAGAGGAAGTCAGAATAGTGGTTTATTATAGTCAAAATTATGAGATACTAGGTCATAATTCTGACCTTATAGGAAAAAATGTTTGGATTTCCTAAACCAAAACTATCAAATTACTTGATTGGTTGATTGATTCGATAATGTCTTATTTTGATTTAAATATTTTATTTTCCTCCTAAGTTGTCCGTAAGTTGGACATGTCTTTTTACACCAGTCCATGGTCCAGATCCGTGGGGGTCCCTGGTTTTACTCCAACAGAGGCAGCAACATTATCCAGATAACTCCGTAAACCTTATTCTTGGAACAAATCCCTGACCTGACCACGTCGAGCAAACCAAGTTATAGCTTTACGGCTTTATTTCATTTATGTGCTCCAATGGTAGCCCAGCAAGAACCACTCAGCACTTCTTACCCTGCAGCCTCCCAGTACAGGCTGCATATTGTAGGAAGGCAATCAATAGTCAAGAATAAATAAGAACGTAACCCACATGAATGTGGGTAATGCACGCATTACAAGTAGGAGACGTTCCATGACAGCTGTGCGCAATGCGTGTTACTGACTGTAGAGGGCAGCATGATGCTTTGGAGTGTAAGCCACAGCCCTGCCGTAAACTCAGTCGACGAAGAAGAAAGAAGACAGCGTTTGACTTTAATGTTAGCTACAAACTTCTTTTCAACTAAAATCTTTGACACGCTTGTTACGCTCTGTCTTGCGGTGATAAAAGCTGGGTTGATTGGTTATACGGTGTATGGTTTTCTGACAACACATTACGATAGCAATGAGAGGTCGGTAAGTAAACGCCAAAGTTCGTAAACTGATGCCCAGTGAACGTGCTGTTCACTGGTGTGTGTAGCTCGGTACGATAACGTTACGCACGTCATCGAAAATTGGCAATTTACCGTGACTTGTGTTTATTAGTGTATACACATCTGGAGAACTTTGAGATTTTCCGTATGTTATTTTACCATGTAATGTTAACTCGCTTATTTGGTGTGTGTGTGTGTGTGTGTGTGTGTGTGTGTGTGTGTGTGTGTGTGTGTGTGTGTGTGTGTGTGTGTGTGTGTGTGTGTGTGTTCACTTAAAAAACTAAACCAGATTGCAATACATGTTTAACTCTTGGGTTAGGCTAGTTTGTCTGGCTGTCACGCATTCGAATTCCTAGTTTTGCCAACTAGTTTAACATTTGCTAACATTAGCGAAACACACTCACGCCGGAAGTAGCGAGAACGTTAATAGAGTGACGCCAAGCCAACAAAGCATTAACTTTACATATTTTGTTGCAATAAGACATTGAGAGGTGGAGTATCGATAAGACGAATTGACCAGAAGAACGTCGTTATTTTCACTTACTGAAGCAGCCTTGTGCAGTATCAGGGCCTTTGCCGACAAACAAGAAAATATTAAAACGGTAAATTTTTAAAGGGAGTTCAGTCTACATGTCTTTAATAAATACGACTCAACAGGACATCCGACCTAACACCCAGCTCGCTGTTGTTTCCAGTAATTTGTAATTTCTTAAAATAAGCCAGCTAATGCTATTGTTCACTCATTCAGGTCTTTAAGTGATACTTGTCGAGATTTGATCTGCAGTTCTGAGTTGTTTAACACAAGCCAGCCAAATACTTTCAGTCAGTTAGCGGTCAGCTTTATTAACCTGAAACACCAACTTTCATTTGCTAGCATCTACAATGTACCAGACAACAAAACAATTTAAGAGTTAAATGTGGTGCATGATGCTGTCACACAAAACAGTGTTCTGTTAAACTGAGCTGGTTCCACTTTTAGGAGGACCACTGCCAAAATCTGGTAGATATTGAATATGCAAATTTTAGTTAATTTTAGTTAATTTTATTTAATAAGATAAATACGCCATCTGCTGTTGTGGGTGTCTTCCTAATTTGTCCTTTTACTCATGGATATGTGCCTCGTCCCTGCACCTCTAGATTCCTGCCCGGCCACATTCCATTTAATGGGAAGGGGAACTGAGGATACAATAACAGTAGGGTAGGTGGCCTCCATTTACTATTGTGATACATGCCTTCAACCACTGGGCATCCTGCCTTACCTGCTAAACGGTCTTTATCAACATTGATTTTTCCTACGAAGCTCCACAGAGATGATTCAGCTTTAGGTAAGAGCTCTGTGTTTTTCCAGGAATGATCTGGAGCAGTGAGAGGTTGTGGCGGCCTCATCAGTAGCTGTCACCACGGCGGGGGACCTTCGGACCTCCGTCTGTAGGGTGGTCATCTACCTCCAAAGGGACATGTCTGGGGACAGCTGCCTGCCCCAACATCACACCCAGTCTGACTGCACCTCTCCACCCCCTCTTCTGGCCTGTCCCAAAACCAAGACCTGCAGTTATCAGGGAGCGGTGGGCCTGGGCAATAAATATGTCCGAATCAACGTTGGCGGGAATCTGTTTTACACCACACTGCAAGTGCTGACGAGGCAGAACTCCATGCTGAAAGCCATGTTCAGCGGACAGAAAGAAGTGTTCACTGACAAAGAAGGTAAGTCTGCCACTTATGCTGTTTTCTTTCTGCATCGCAAATCTGTGAATCATGTCATGACTGATTATCTGAATACTTGTACAAAACATAACTTCACTGAAGCTTTTAAAGCATATTTGGGGAAATTAGATCACAAATGTCTTGTCCACCGCCATTGTACACCACACTTGCTGCTCACCGTGATCACAACACATCTAGCCAAGAATGAGTGAGCTCATTTTACAGAAATAACACCAGAAAACATCTCACATAAATGCAGCTTCATTGTTTCTCAAAGACGCTGGGTTTGCTGTTAGTTTCATCACATGTTGTTGCAGTGAAAATCTGTTAAGTCTGTTTAGCAGCAGTATCCTACACCAATGGCTTACATATACATATTCTCAGCATGGTCTGTTGTTTCTCATCAGGTTGGATCCTGATCGACCGCAGTGGGAAACACTTTAGCAGCATCTTGTGCTACCTGCGTGACGGCACAGTCACCTTACCCAAAGGTCGTCAGGCTATCCAGGAGCTGATGGCGGAGGCAAAATATTACCTCATCCAAGGCCTGGTGGAACTTTGTCTAAACACCCTGCAGGTCAGTCATATCCACACTGACTGATATTTGAAATATGGAGGAAAGAGGGTGTCTGAGTGTTTGAATCCTCCTCTGAACAGTTTGGACATCAGCAGATGAGTTTTGATGGTTAGTCATTTATCTTAATATAATGCAGAATGTATCCAGCCATTTTCAGTCACATTCTCCAAATACTTAAAATGTGTTTACACTTACCTCTGACATCAGATTTTTTTGGCTGGTGTAACATCATACCAACTTGTATTTTCTGCATCTGGGTTTTGATATATTGTGTGATCAGTGACAGGGTAAAAACACATTGCACATGAGATAGTAAAGAATGATTTAATCACCCAAAAACATAAAATTAGTTTTTCAGGCAGTTGTTGTCAAAAGAAAATGACATTGTTTCGAAATATATGAAGCATCTGGTGATCTTTTGAGGAGGTTGGACGATAAGTTACTGTTAGTGTATAAAAAAAAAATAGAATACACTGCCATCAAAACTTAATGGGCATGAATGAAACCAGTTTTGCCTCAATGACAAAGAATACTCCCAAACCAGAGTGAACACTGGTGCAGCATTACAAAAGTAATTGATACTTGTGACAACCAGTGTTTGCTTCTTACCTTTATAAATGATGTTCACATGTTCTACCAGATTGTGGTCAGCATTGAAAACTCCACCTTAATATTTCCATTGGAAAACACTTGCTTAGAAGCAGGGACTTTTGGAAGGGATAGGAACTATTAACTAGGAGCCAAAACTGGGACATAACTTTCTGCCATTGAAATTTCAGATAGAGTTCCTAAACAGATTTGTAGCTTATGTCAAAATATTTTCCAGTGAGACGTTTAAGATTTCCAACCAATATCTTCATTTCTGTTTCACAAGTGAAGACATTACCATCAGCCTCAGCTGTACTTAGTAGTGTTAATTAGCTACTATTAGCATAACTAACCTAACCCTACATAATACATATACATAATATGTATATGTATTATGTAGGGTTAGGTTAGTTATATGTATTACATATACAAAATACATATACCATGATGGAGGATGTTATATATAGTAGTCTACTCCTACTTGCCATTTACTTCCTATGTAATATCTAAGAATTCCTTCAGTCTACAGTTTGTGGTTCTCTCTGCTGTCCCATAGCTGTGTATATGCTGCAGTACTGAGTTGTGTTCTCCATGACAGAGCCTCTCACATGTACAGATTTGATTAGCTGTGGACCATAGTGTATATTTAAGCCTCTAGGCAATGGCAGCAATACAGTTTGCTGCACCATCTGTGCAAGACAAGTGTAAGTGGGTATGCATCATACTGACAGGCTCACTGGAATGTCCGCTGGGCTGCAAAGGTTTACACATCCTCTGGTTTCCAGGGGGACAGATTTCAAGGCAGTGACATTGAATTCTAAGATCACTGGCTGTCATTCATTCATCATCATGTCCAGTAGTTTATGAATGAACAGAACGCAGCCTGCTTCCTCTGGGCAGCAGTACTTTACTCTTCAGGGAGTCCTTGGTTTTGAACTTCATGTTGTCAGTTGCAGACCTTTTTTGGTTTTCTGTGTCATTGCTCACTGAACAGGACAACAGCATATGCAGATTCACAAACCTGTCTTGTCTCAAAATTTGATAGCGATCAATCTGTTTTTAGAAAAGCAGAGGTAGCGAGGTGACCCAAGCTGTACCAAGGGGTGTAACGATGCATGCTGCTCTGCCTTATGTCTTCACCCTCCCTTCACCTTTATCTATGCACTGACTGGTTTAAACCTAGCTCACTGATTGATGCACTTTTTATTAGCAGCATCCATGTTCCAATCAAGAATAATGAGTAAAATCTGTTTTAGAGTCTCATTTAAGAAAACCTATCTGGCTTAAAGAAACTATGAGTATCAAAGCCACTAAAGCTTCCCACAATACGACTAACTCCCAGTTGGTTTCTGATCGACAGGGCAATAAAGAGCAGCCCCTGTGTGTTATACCTGTGGTCACCTCCAGTAAGGAAGAGGAGAGGCTCCTCCAGTCTTCTGTCAAGGTGAGCACACATCACAGCTGAAATGTATTTATCTATTTGTTATGGATCTGGAATTAATGAAGAAATTATTATTTGAAGTTATGTTACAACCAGAAAAATATCTGTAAAACAGCAGCAGTATGCTGTTGTGATTGAGGCCTGTTTCATGGGACTTGCTGTAGATAATAAGATACTATCCTTCATTCTCATTTAACAGCTGTTCGTTTGTTTATTCTTTCATGGGAATGCAATTAGATATAGGAATGTACATTTTCCTGCTCTCTTGCCAAATGGATGTTGCCTACTTGAGGTGAATTCATAGTTGGTACATTTCAATATTAAAGCATTAAAAGTCTGATATTTAATCAGTTTCTTTGCCTCTGTTAGCCTGTGGTGAAGCTCGTGTACAACAGAAGCAACAACAAGTACTCCTACACCAGGTAGGATAGCCTCCAGCGGCCCTGCTGCTTCCATCATTACAAAGATGATTTATTTATTTCTCCAGTGAGGGAAGCACTGATTGTTCAAGCTGATAAAGTAATGAGCTACAGGCCACAGTATGAAGTAAACAATGCAGCACTTCTTCTCCACACTCCACATCAGTTTGCTTTTGTCTCGACAGTAACTCAGACGACAACCTGTTGAAGAACATCGAGCTGTTCGACAGGCTGTCTCTCAGCTTCAACGGCCGCGTCCTCTTCATCAAAGACGTGATAGGAGACGAGATCTGCTGCTGGTCCTTCTATGGTCAGGGCCGCAAGCTGGCTGAGGTCTGCTGCACCTCCATTGTCTACGCCACTGAGAAGAAGCAGACCAAGGTGAGGATGAGTGAGGCTGTATTCACAAATGTAAAGTAACCTTGGGCATCATTTATAAAACTGGTGCGTAGGGTCCATACCAAAAGTAAGACTGTGCCTGCATGCCTCCACAAAAACGTCACAATTAACTTGAAAATGTGTGCACATGGAGGAGTTTCATATCCCACCCACAAGCAGTCACAACCTGGCTCATAGGGCCCTGACAAAGAGGGAGCAGCACCATTTCAAAGATTAGATCAAGTAATTTATCAAAACTAATTGAAACATATGTCTAACAAAACATCACATCTACAGGGTCAGTAATGTAGGGTGTACATGGAGGGTGAGAATAGCATGTAAGTGTTATAGAATGCAGAAAATAAGCTAAGGAGAAATTAAGGAGTTATGCTGCCACATAACCAAAGAGGGTGCCAGCAGAGAGAGACAGAGACAGAAAATGAGGTCAGAGTCTGGGTTTGAGGCTGGGAACACCAAGCCCAGCTGACACCAGAAGGCCTTGAGGGCTAACCTGAAAACAGAGAGAAGAGCACTGCCTAACAGGTAACAGCAGGGGGCGCCACAACACACAGATTGTTCTTGAAGAGAACACCAGAGGTGTAAAAAAAGGGTTTACTTTCAGGAATTATGTGAGTTGCGCTGACTGCAGTAACAGCTGCAGTCAGTCTCTTAACCTGAGGAGATTACTCAATAGCAGTGAACAGTGTATTTAACTCCAGCATGCAGCTTACAGGTGTTCCTGTCATTTTCACGGTTGATGAAGAGTGCAGGTGGTGGTGGTGTCAGTGAGGTGGCTGAAGAAGGCAGAGTGTGTATGGCAGCCACTGCAGCTTTTCCAGTCCTCTCCTGTGCAGTATGGCTGTGTTTACACAGTGTTTGTGTCCATAAAATGATCTGAATATTAACTGAAACTGCACCATGTGAAATATTCAAAAGATTAAAAAAACTACACCAATGCAATATTCACTAGTCATATAGTGAAATGCTGCAGTCTCAGATTGATGCTAAATCCATCAGTTATTTAACATGGGATTAGGATGTGTATTGCAGAAAGGTGAGCCAGACCTTTCAGTAACCTGTCCCCGGACGCGTCATGGCACCTTTATCTCAGCAGAAATGAAGTGGAAAAATGACAGAAACACCTGTGTGCTGCATGTTGGAGTTAAATACAACGGTTATTACTATTGAGTGATCTCCTCAGTCATATACAGATTTATGTTGAACAAATATCATGGGATGATTTGGTCTGGTGTGTTGTTACCAGCACTGGTTTATACTCTGACAGTGTGCAGTAGTGCTCCTCTTGGCGTCCATCTCATGCCCCTTTTAGGGAAAAGAAGTCTTTCTTTCTTTAAATAAAAACATGAAAAGCATAGCTGACACAGCTGACATTTCACAAGCAAATAACACTGTCCGTGAGAGATTGAGCGACAGAGATCTGTCCACAGAAAGGCTCCACTGAAGGCGGTGACAGACAGAAGCCTGGAAGATGTGAATTGTCACATATATTCAATACATTGAATCACAATTCATACAATTTACAGTTGATGTCTCTTCCTGCCTCAGGTGGAGTTTCCTGAAGCTCGTATCTATGAGGAGACTCTCAACACCTTGCTTTACGAGACGATGCCGCTGCCCGACAACACCCTACTGGAGGCCACACGTCGGAGCTACACCAACTGCGGCTCTCATAGCGAGGAAGAGGAGGGACCCGCAGGAACGGAGCTTCGTGAGCGCGTCCGTCGAATCCACGTCAAGAGGTACAGCACGTACGACGACCGGCCACTGGGACACTGAGGCTGAAACGGCAAACCGCTGGACAGATTTCAGTTTTCACGGTTTTGACGATGAACATTCAAACATGACATCTGTTGATGCTCTTACATTTCTTGTTACACTATCTTACTTTCTTTACCACTATCTAAGAAGTCCAAGTTGTGGCCTTGATGTATTTGCATCTGACTTTTTACTCTGAATAGCGATGATGTTTGCTCTGGTCATCAAAATTTATGAATTATTATCAGAGGATTCAGAGCAACCATTTCAAATATCCAGACAAGTGTAGATTTTTACTAAATGTAGATTAGTAGTTGAGGAAAAATCACTGATATGCACAATTTCGTAGAAGAAATAATGTTACAATCATAGCACTTACTCTCCAAATCAGCAGGAGAGAATGGTTCATATTTATAGATTGTATTTTACATATTCACATTTACAACAGGCTGTTGTTTGCCAAAGATGAACCTGTATTAGTTTTTCACAATAAGTGTGCCTCTAACATGCTTTAATGCAGTTTACCATAATGCCTTTTTCCCAGTTGTCAAGATAAAAGTTCTTGTTATTCAACTATTTTTGTCTTTGTTATGCTTTCAGTAGACAGACAAAAGAAGAAAATGTCCAGTTGAAAGTAGACTATCAGGAGACGTCAGTCCTGGTTGGGTTGAGTGACACCAGCGGTTAATTTACAGGTCCCAGAATGCTGTTTGTCTCTTCATCTAACAGCTCACTCTGGCAGCTTGTTCATGTTCCATTTCAACAGTCACAGACTGATGAAAAATGACAGCTGTGACCGCATCTTGTTTTGTAGACACATTTTTGATGAACAACTGCGGTCAGTACTAAACAAGGTCACTCTTACATTACGTGTGCTGCAGCCTCTTCACAGTAAAAGCCACCCCATGTTTTGCTAGTTGTCGCTTTTAATGTGAAGTAGCAGCAGCGAGAGTGAACAGTGAGGTTGTTATCAGTGAGATAAAAATATCATTTGGTGTGAATCCCTTGTGTGCGTGAGGAAAATATAAATATATGTGAATATATTTCTGTAAAAGGCTTATCATGCTGTGTGATTCCTGGGCCGTCTTGCATCCACTGCTCATTTGAGGTCTATCCACAGATTTTCAGTGATGTTAAGGTCAGAGGACGGTGAAAAACCTTCAGGTGAGTTTAGGATCATTATCCTTCTATAGAAGTCATCCTCTTTTCATCTTCATCTTTTTTACTCATACAGATTACTGTTACATGCATTTAATAAATCTGGCTTCCAGCAGTAACGTGAGTGAGTTCTGAGATATAATTTATGGGAGAAACCTGGTTTCCTTTATTAAAGTGAAGTGATGAGGAGAAACCTGATATTTAGCTACTTAATTCATCTGGGTATTGTTTGCCTTCCACAGTAACCTGTGCCTTTTTAATGGAGCCAGATTAGGGTTAGCCAGCTGTCTTTGGCCTGTTTGATATCCCTTTTAACCAGGGCAGGTCACCATGGTTGCCGACAGTATTTTCCTGGAATATCTGGTCCTAACCAGGATTGGTGTGTAAACTGCCCATCTACCAACCAATCAACCTGCTGTGCAATTACATGGATCTGTGCTATGGGATGTTGTTTCTATCAGGCATATGAGAAATGTTTGTCCACTCTGGCATTAAAACGAGGTTTGCAAGGCTTCAGGAGACACCCTCATGCTTATTAGTCTAGTATTGTATCTGTGGCTCAGGGAAACATTAGGACATGTGAATGCAGCATCTGTTTAGATAACAGTGACAGGTCATCACCACTTAGACTACACGCGGTGAGATCTGTTGATGTTGCAGGTGGTTTGTTGGTAGCGAGTGGCAGCTGTGAGTGAATGCACTCACAGCTGGATGGTTAACCTCCTGTTATCCAGGAAGATCTGAAATTAAAACAGTCCATAATCATCATAGTAAGTAATCATCATTTCATGTAGCAGTACTTCTTTTCTGCTTTGCTATCCTCCCTATCCTACAATTTATTAAAAGGCTCTGAAAACACGTTTTCTCAGTCAGCCTCTTACTCTGACGACAGTCTACATAAATGGAGTACTTCCTGACAAAGTTGACAGTTTTGGTTTTGGGGGCATTTTAATTTTACCATGGAACATAAATACAAGGCAAAATGCAGAGATGTCAGGAGGGTTTGCTGATGACATGGCGTCTGATGGTTGCAGGTGCACCCTCAGCCCACACGGAGGCACAAGCAGGAGGTTTAATGACCGGGACTCTAAGAGGGGGGTCATTCCATACCACATCGCCCTGACGTCATGCATTTTACAGCAGGCCAACCTGGCATGAGCACTGGGGATGGTCAGCATGTGCTTCAGACAGCACTATTTTTAGAATCCCGGATCAACCGCAGTCTCTTTGTGTGTGTGTGAGCGTGCTGCTGCTGTTGTGAATGAAGTCACTAAATAATGTGCGCTTTAATGAGCTCATCAAACGCATGACGTGTCCTCTCCTTTTAGCTATTCATTGAAGAGCTGTCTGCTCCGAATATAAACCTGACTGAATTATTCCAAGCAGCAAACAAGGACAAACCCCAGCCTCTCCAAACCTTTTGCCAGCATTTCACACCTTTCACGAGGGAACAGCTCCCCTGCCGTCACTCCCGCCTGCCCAGGGGAGGAAGAGGAAGGGGCTAAAAATAAGTTGGAGGCTCCACAGGTTGGTGTGTTGGGTGGAGGGAGGCTGCAGGCTGGGGCGGGGCGGGGTGGATGCTGGGAGCCTCTGTCAGCTCTGATTTGTCCCTTTTTTCCCCCTCCATTGATCAGTGTAGTGGGGAAGGCGGATCCACTGACGTCGCCGTCGAGCTGCTCGGCTGCGTCAGAGTCCAGCTGAGAGAAGGAAGGAGGAAACAAGGAATAAAAGGAAAGAGGTCCTGAAAGGCCGGCAGAGCGAACAGACGGTGTCAGTGAGGCAGACCTGTGTCGTGCACACCGCGGACGGACGGACGGACGGACGGGCGGGCGGACAGACATGGAGGGCTCCACGGAAGAAGACTACAAAGAAAAATTATTATGGAACGTCAAGCGGGAGGTAGGCGCTGTTTGACGTTCCTCTGAGCTTCACATTTCCATCTCTGCTGTAATATTTCATGTCATTATTCTCTTGAAAATGTCGACAGGAGGATTGGAGGTGTTGCATTAATGTTTGGCTGTGATCACCTGCGCGTTGCGGCGGGCTGAATTCTGTTCAGGTTTATAAGTTTAGCAAACTGAATAACTGGAGCGAACAAAACTGTTTGGATCATTAACATGTCTGTTTCCTTTGTCCACACTTAAAATATGTTGCATTTCCTTCAGGAAAAAAACAAACCACAGGAATATTCCTACATTACTGTATGCACTTGGACTCTGCTATATAATGCTATAATACATTTATAGTATCCAAACATTACAGTGCAGTAGTTTAAACTGACTATATCTCGCTTAGAATGCATTTTATATGTTATACATGTTTGCTGTAATATTTGTCTGATATCTAATTACATTTATTATAAAAGTAGAGGAGATTGAAGCATCCATTGATAAGTCAGACCTGCAGGCAGCAATGCTTGGGTAAAGCCTTCGTCCTTTCAGCACAGGTTTGTGTAGCAGCAGCACTCACATCCACAGCTCAAGCAGTGCTACAGGCTTATTGTTCCTGGTGATGAATGTCTCACATCTCTCCGGCGAGGAATAAATCATTGCTCCTTCAACCTCTCTGCCCACTGCCACTGAAATCCGTATGCTGCTTTTACCCAAAGCCACAGCCAGGAAGGTTTCCCCTCACTGAAATGCCAGAGTAAATCAACAGCCGCTGATTGTGAGACTGAGTGTGGCAAGGTGTGGCTCACTGACTATATCTCAGTCTGAGGGAGTGTAAATGTTAGCATGTAGTTTCCATCATTATAATGGAGAGGAAAGGTCAAGCTAAAATGTAAAGACAGAAAGCAGATTCTAATCAGTGTTTTTGAGATACAAAGCATCACATTCTCCTAATGATACCTCGTTAGGTCTCACTCAGTGCTTTCTTTTAAGCACAGAATTGACTTAATGTAATCAGGATTTCATGTTTGGTGGTAAATGATATCAGATGCATTCCAAGCTGATGCAAAAAGTGTTATCTGAAGGGAGACAAAACAGACCAAAATGCATTCAAAAGTGCACTCAAAGGTAATACAATTGCAACTTCAATCACTGCTACTAAGGTGGTTTCAGAAAGTGTAACTCACTGTGTTGTCTGTACTGTATGTCAGTGACACACCGCTTGTTCTGCCTGTGTCCTATGTTCCTTTAGGTCCATGCAGTTCGTCTGTGTTTTACGTATGTCTTGCTCTTGGCATTTGTGCTGTTTTTCAGGCATTTCAATCTATTGAGTCTTTAGGTTGCTCGAAAAAATTGCACAAAGTGAGCATTAGACCATTTCTGTGGATTACTAATGCTGCATGTTGGCAGGCAACCTATTTGCAGCAATTACATTTTTATAGAGTTGTCGTCAACCCCACAAAAGACGAGTCAGTGACAAGTATAGGTCAAGACCGAGTCCAAGTGGTGGTTGAGTCTGAGTCAAGGCCAAGATAAAAAACATTGATCAGTGCCTATTCAATATTTTTCATACTGTTGTTTTACCTAGTGGGACGCAAAGCAACAGGAAACAACAAAACTTACCTAAATGTTGCAACATTTGCTAGGTTTAAAATACACATAGGACTGAGAAAAATACAGAGTCAAAACAATCATGAGAGTGGGACAAGTTCGAGTCCAAACACCCACGATATCAAGACAAGTTTGAGTGAAACACTTGTGAAACTGAGACATGTCCAAGTCGAAACATCACAAAGTAGATACAAGTCCGAGTCAAGACACTTGGGAGAGTGAGACAAGTCTGAGTCAAAATATCCACATGACAGACACAAGTCTGACATTATATTAAAAAAAGACTTGAGGATTTGAGGATAACAGCACTTTGACTTGCAGGAAGAGATCAGGGACTAGAAATAGGTAATGTCTCAGAGCTGTGCAGCACTTGCAGAAGTCCCAACATTTCTAAATGGACATCTGACTGTGCAAAGGACTTTCTGGTATTCAAAACAGCCCAAGTAAAATTTTACATTTAGAAATAATTCACAAAATCACAGAATGCATTCCTGTGCAGAGTCTGAATATCTAGGCTAAAGACTTTTCTGTCCTCCTCCAGCCATCCCAGTCACCCACAGGTTTGGGTCTTAAATAATTGAATCATCACAACGTCTGTAAGGCTGAAAATAGCTTCAGTTCTGAGGATGTCTGCAGGCAGCGGGGATCTGCGTCTCCTAAACACAGAGCATCAGGGAGACAAGGAGGAACATTGCATTTTTGGGTCACTGGGCCATTTGTAGCTGTGTGTTGATGCTCTGAGCTGCATCTTTAAACACAACTCCGGTCATGGTGCCTGGTATTCCGGTAGCATAAATTCTCAATGGTTCCTGGTTGTTAACATTTAAAGAAAACAACTTTGCGTGTCATCAGGATGTTTGTAAGGTCTGCACAGCTTCATATTTGACTTTTAGATGATTAAAGCGGCACGGAAATTCTTTTTATGTGTTGGTTGTAATGTGTGTTTGAAGTTTCCCGTTTTCTCTATTCCTATTGTTCCAAACCTTCAGATTTGTTCAAACCACCCAATACTGATTAGACTTCTTGGTATCATATAAAATACAGTGCGTATTTGTAACTTAGCAGGTATGGCCAGTTTTTGTCCAAGTAGATGTTGTGATGCCTTTTTTCTATTCAGGCCAGCCGTGGGTGAGCTCAGCTTGTGGTTTTTGGAGATACTGAAATGTGACTATTTTTTGTCCAGCAGATAAACCAAGAACCAATGTAGCTAGTTGGGTTTTAGGCCAAGATCAGTTTCCCCTAGCATGAGGGAATTGCTGATGCTTCAGAACCATATTGATCTGTTTTTTTTTCAAATGAAGCATGTTGTCCAAAAATGCAACATTTTGCCCACTTCAGATAGCAGACAGCTGCTGTAGTCTCTGTGTGTATCCAGTATAAAAATCAATGCTGTGATTGGCCACAGTTCATCCGTGAGATGTTAGTCAATGCCTTCTGGCATTTTAAAGCATCGCAGACTGGGCTGTGAGAGACTGGGTTGAACAAAGCCCACTAGCTCCTGGTTTAAAGCTCCCTGTCTCTTTAAGCGGCACTCAGCTATCTCAGTATTGCTTGGCAACTGAAAGCTTTAGCAGCTCCCAAAGAAGTTAAATTGCATCAGTTGGCGATTAATATCACAGCAGTGAGGCAGCCCTGTCAGGTGGTCTCTTGTAGTGAAACAAAAAGTGTCTTTCTGTTTTCCCCTGCTACCACCAGGATCCTTTTGTTTTTGTGATATGTGCAGAGAGCAATCCGTGCAACGACCAAAGGTTTATGTTAATATTTGGTAATAAGCACAAGAAGTGTGGCTTTTTATTCGGTTTATTTCTCTTTGTATCATAGCTCTCTGTGGAACGACTCAAAATGAATAGCAAAGTGATCCATCCATCCGATCAGCCTGTTTTCCAAAGGCATAGTGCTCACTGGGCTGTTAAAGATGAATACAAGCTTCCGCAAGTGTTGTATCTATTCATCCAGAATACATCTAATGTCAAGTAAATGTTGAGGTTTTTAACTGGACAAGTGAAGGCTATGATGTGGTGCTGGCACTAGATGAAACATATGGGAAACACCAAACCCATCAGGATTCATCCTTTAAGGACCTCATCAGTCTGTAGGAAATATGCTAATCTATGAAGTAGTTGTCAAGATCTTTGTCTGAACCTAGGCTGTAGACCAATGGAATGATCAATTCTGCCATTTCTAGAACCAAACTGCTACCATGGCTGAAAAGGTTTGAGGCTCACAGAACTTATTCTCCATGAGATTCTAAGCCATTGTGTGGTTAGTTAATGTCAGAGATACCATGAGCTTGGAATTTAATGGTTCAGTCTGCCTTTATTAATTACCGTAATTGAGTCATTTTCAGTTAGACTGTTTGCTTGACAGTAAATAAAAAGAACATTTTGGTTTTAAATTAACTATTGTACAGATATTATTGTTTAGAAAACTACATGGTTCAAATGTAGTGTTCTAAATCTGCAACCACCCCAAAGAGATGCCAAACAACCACTGAAATGCAAAACAATTACAAAGAGATACAAAATGACAACAAAGAGGCACAAAATGATGATGAAGAGAGGCAAAACAACTACACATAGATGCAAAACAACTACAAAGACATGAAAATGACAAAAAAAAAGTTACAAAATGACCACAGAGATGCAAAACTACAACAAAGACATACAAAGTTACTACAAAGAGAAACTAAATGACCACGAATAGATGCAAATTGACTGCAATTGATCAGCTGCTCTTTTTGTCGTCATGTTGTCCATAAGGGCATATGTGGTGTTGCACATTGTTGCACACTTGAAAGAAAAGTTCAAACTCTGCCGTCCTTTACACCATGGCACTGTGAGTCAATTACTGTGTAAAGTGGGCATGATTATGACATCATTTGTTTCTGAAGGGTTACAGAAATGACTTACCATACAAGATTAATAAATAATAATGAATAAATAATACCATACAAGAAGCAATTCTTTCTAAGCATACTGCCAGATAATTGTTTTTGAGGCTAAGGAATGGATCAGTAGATATATTGTATTAATCATGCATATTTAATTCTCTTCCACCCATAGTCCTTGCCTTTGAGTTTTTATCAAAAATCTGTAGCCTCATTATTTGAGGAGTTTAAATTTAAAGAGTTTTTCAGACGCCTAAGACAACCATTTTACATTTGGCCTGAGAAATAGAAAGTAGACTTGAAGCTCAGTAAATCTATTCTGCTCCTGTCAACACCCATACTCTGACCAAGGTGTTGAAAACTGCTGCCATAGGCTTCCATTTTTCTAATACCATTTCTTTTGTTTACTACAGTGAGCAGCCTTAGTTGCTATATTGCAGCTCGCAGCTAAACAACATTACTTTGCCTCCTCCCTGAAGAAATATTCTATCATTATGCAGCAGACTGTTGGTTAACTTCTCCCTCAGACTGACACCTCCTCCAGGACAGAATCATTTCTTTCTTTCTTTCAGTCTTATTTTATGACTGCTGCTCCAAGAGCCAGCTCTCTAAACTGTATTGATATCCACTGATATTTTGTACTCTGAGGTTAACTGTTAATTTCCGCCCCATTTTGTTGACAGGAAAAGTGGAGAAATTGATTTGACACAAGATATGGCAATTTTAAGAAGAGAATGATTGCAGATTTTCAGTACCTGGAAATGTGAGGACTTAAGTTTTTAAAGACCTTGATTCCACTGACTCGCCTTTGAGAGTCTGCTGTCACCACAGCACCTCTGCAGCCCTCCTCCTCACCCACCAACCCTACAAGGACATGAATAATTACCTCATTAATGGCTGTCTTTGTTGTGGCCTAACAATAACTGATTAGGATGGAACCATATTATATTGCAGCTTCTCAGACTAGAGAGAAGGGAAGGCACCAACAGCACACAGAGACAGGAACAAAGAATCCTGAAGAAAGTACATGATGATGTTTCAACAGTACATATTTTTACCTTAACTGTGTCTGTAATGAGCAGATGTACTGTACCTAACAGCTGAAATTGTAAGTCGATTAATCGAGCGACAGAAAGTTAATCAGCAACCAACTTGACTATCGATTTAATTTAAAATTAATTAAAAACATATGGAAAACATAGCTCCAGCTTCTCTTTTGTGAGAATTGGCTGCTCTTTTCTCTCATGTGTCTGTCAGTTGAATATCTTTAGGCTTTGGACTATCAGCTGTAATATCTGAAGATGTCACCTTTTGAATTTCAGAAATTGTTGGGGATGTTTTACTACTTTATAATATTTTCTATGTCAAACAGTCAATTAATTGAAAAAAATAATCAGATTGATTATGGGCAGTAATTGCTGGTTGCAGCCCTACTTGTAATCCTACAGGTAAAATCGCTTTGCATCCAGTTGGCTGTGTTTTAAAAATCTGGGTGAAGGCACACTCATGGTAAAGCCACACAGGCGACTAAAGGACAGTACAGTACAGACTGTCCTTGACTGAAATTTCTCTGCACTTGTAAGCTTTGTTTCTCCTGTTAGGGCTGGAAGAATTCTAGCTTTGGCATAAGCCGTTTTCACAGAAGACATTTTGACATGTCACAGTAGGAAAACCTTGTAATTGATGAAAATAATGATTGCTGAAATCCGTTTAGCTGCTTCAGTTCCACGGTCCATTGAAGCCATCATTAGTGTTGTGAGTTACTACTTCGCTTTTCCTACTATGACAGGTCAAAATGTCTGCTGTGAGAAATGCCCACAATGTTCTTATCGTTACATGAAGTCCTGTGGCGTCACAGATGCCTCGTCTACATGAACACTGTTATTTTTGTAAAACAGGATTTTTCCTCTTTTATTCTCAAAAAAAAAAATCCTGTCCACACAAGTATTGTTAGAAAAAAAAATCCCCATCCATATGAATACTCAAAAATACATTGAAGCGCTGTAAAAGGCATGCCAAACCAACAGGCAGCAGTATAACTCTAATGCCAATGCCATTTTGGCCAATCAGAAGCCTGAAAAAGATAATACCAGTGGGCTACCTTGGTGGCAGCTCCTGTGTTGTGGGAGTGTTGGATTATGTAGCAGTGACCTTTGTAGTGCATTCTGACGCCTGTGTTGCTCAGTATAGTGGAAGACTAGCTCTACATTTCTGTTTAAACATGTAAAATGTCCTGTTAGCAAGGTTAACATCAGCACTATTTTGGCCACATCTGCCAGTACACAAAATCACCTCATGTAAACAGAGACGACGACGCACACTGTGACATTAAACAAAGGAGATAACAGCACACACTCTGTTTTCCCTGTCTAAACGTCGCCGTCAGTTTCTGAATATCTTCACCCTGAAAGGTCCGTTCTCAGACCCTTAAAGAGTGTGGTTGGGCAAGGCCAAATCACATAGAAAAAGCTGCATTTTAAAAAATATAAGACATTTTGGACTAGGTAATAATCCCCATTATAACCATGCCCACCTTCAACCTAAACAGAGGTCTAATCAACAATAACTGAAAACACCCATGTGGCTATGAACCTAAACCAAAGAGACTACTTTGAACTTACTGTGATAACATCAGTCACCTCAGGCAAGTGGGCCAATTTTCTGCACTGATTGTAATCTCCCATAAGCCTTATTGGTGAGTGCTGGCCTAGACAAACAACAAATGGTCTGAACTGGTGAACAGTCTGTTGCACATTTCCTATACTTGCCATATTTACTGCTGTTTCTTTTCCAGAGAGATTGCACCTTATTAGCATCAGGAAAACTGTCCACTTTGTTGTTCACACTGCTGATGTCCTTTTGTTTACCCCAGTCATGAACGTGAGATGAAGGAAAAAGCAAATTTGTCCTTACGTAACTGACGGTTGGCTAATGAGCTCTTCCCTCTGTTCCTCTCAGAAACCATTAGCTTCAGGATTCTCAGAAGTGTTTCAAAGTTAGTCAGCTCCACTCAGCCATTTGACATATGGGAACTATATCTTGTTATTTTAGTGTCATTGCTGGAACTAGATGCTTGGTTTTCTGCAGGATAAATTGTTAATGGAAGTCCTTTAGTAAAAGTAAACAAATTGAAGTGTGTGTGTGTGTGTGTGTGTGTGTGTGTGTGTGTGTGTGTGTGTGTGTGTGTGTGTGTGTGTGTGAGACCAGGTATTTATCACATTGTGGGGACAAAAATTTGTTTACACAGTCACATTGTGGGGACTCACCTGCCTTATGGGGACAAAATGCAGGTCCCCTTAATGTAAATCATTAAATTTTAGGGTGCAGACTGAGGATAGGGTTACGGGTTAGGTAAGGTTAGGTACAGGGTTAGGAATAGGCAAATAGTGGTTATGGTTAGGGTTAGGCTCCAGGAAATGAATGTAAGTCTATGTAATGTCCCCACAAGTGATAAAAACACAACATTTTAACTTGTATAAAAGTATTTTTTTGTCATGTTTGATAAAACTGTCCCTATGCCCAGACAGCAGTACATGAAACATGTAATTTGTGGTAAAAAAAAAAAAAAAAAGCTCCATTGGTCCCACCTACTGCTCCTACTATGATTTACAAGAATCCACCGCGCCTGACACAACAACCAATCAGAGCCAGAGCAGAGTCTGAGGGAGTGTCTGATATCTGTCAATCACTACTCACACATGCTGCAAATGCCCCCTCCCTCCGCTCAGCCACTCAGTCAAACAGCTCTGTGAGCAGCATCAGGAGGCCAGTGAAAGCTATGGCGGAGCAACACCCACCCGCAAAGGAGAAACTGCCCATACCGCCGCTGCCAACAATAGCATATACGGCTAAGACAACAAATAACCAAAAAGCTAATGTGGTGATTGTTACAGTGACACTCTGCAGTGCGGTATGTTAGCGACTGTGATGTAGCGGCTGGGCAGAGTTAGCTTGTTTTCCGATGCTAAGGCTAATGTACTGGTTGTCATGGCAGCTGTGCAGATGCTGAAGGGAGGAGGGGCTTGGAGGCAGGGCATGAGTGCAGTGGAGAGGGAGGGGGAGTGACGTGGATCTTGTGTTGGTTCAAATTTTCCACCTGCTGCTCTGCTCTCTTCTCCATCTTACCTACTGCAGCTCCAACTTATAGTAGTTTTAGCAATCCTCTAGGGACTATAGCTTGATAAATAATCCTGTCAAGCTGAATTAAATCACAGAGGCAGCATCCAAAGAGGCAAATAAAAAAATCTAGTTAAAATGTTAAAAAAAGAAGGAAAAAAAAGACTTTGAGTTCTTATTATTATTCAGTAATCATGGTAGCATTTGTCTTGAGAAACTTAGCTGGAACACTAACTAGCATTGTAATGGTCTTGCGCTGGTAGAATGAGGATGTTAAATCAGTTTAAATAACTAGCTGTGGATGATTCAGACCGACTGTAGATTGAAAGTTTCTTTCTGTTACGTTAACATTTGCGTGCCATTGCTGAGATAAATGGCAGAGTCACTACAGATAAAAGGGGTGATTCTGGTACGTTATTGTAAGGGTCTGATAACGTCCCCTACAGAGGTAGGGATGACTTTAGCTTATTCAACTCATTAGTTTGCATCTGGACTAACCTTTCAAAAACCAAAGTCACACTACAACACAAACTAACCGATCGAGGCAGCGGTAGACCAGCAACTCCCGTCTTCTGCAAGGTAAAATGACTGTTTTGGTGAGGTGGAGAATTTCCAACAGGAGAATTTCCAATCCTTCTTCTGAATTCAATGATTGAATGCGAAAGCTCGTTTCAATCTATCTTCAATTTAGAATCTAAACCCTGACACCCCAAGTCATCTAGACCCCAAAATATGTAAAAATAGGACCCAGGTTTAAAAATACCATAAATAAGTAAGTAGAGCTGTATTTATATAGCACTTTTTAAAAACACACAGTTCCAAAATGCTTTATATGCATGAAAAGATAAAAATGGTTGGAGCAGAGGGATGGATAAAAGGCTGAGATTAGATGATCGGAGTGGTGGAGAAGTGGGATACAGAATGAGGAGATGAGAAATCTAATTTAGGGCCGTATAAGCAATCAATGTGATCTTGTCGAAGAAAGAACAGATATAATGTAGGACCCTCGGCTAGTTGTAGTTAATAGCCGGGCAGCTGCATTCTGGACTAACTGTTAACAGTCTAGAGCAGTTTGATTAAGACACATCCATCCATCCATCCATCCATTTTCTATACCCGACTATCCCTTTCGGGGTTGTGGGGGGGCTGGAGCCTATCCCAGCTGTCAACGGGTGAGAGGCAGGGAACACCCTGGACCGATCGCAGGGCAACATATACACAGACAGCCATTCACGCTCACACTCACACCTGCGGGCAATTTTAGAGTCACCAATTTACCTAATGAGCATGTTTTTGGTCTGTGGGAGGAAGCCGGAGTACCCAGAGAGAACCCACGCAAGCACGGGAAGAACATGCAAACTTCGCACAGAAAGGCCCTGCCTGGCTGCGCCACCATGCCGCCCATTAAGACACGTGTCGAGCCAATCAGTAGTTCGAGATCTGTTGATTTCGAGCCATTGTATCATTTAATATACTTATTCAAGCACTGAGGAGCATACCACACTCCAATCCCTCTGTAATTCCTGACAAGCAGCACGAATTAAACTGCTTCATTCCCAAACACAATCAATTCAATTTCACAGTCACTCACACCCATGTGAAGGTATCGACCCCTCTGACCCACCACAGGTAAATATATGGATCTATTTGCACGTCTTTGTGGAAGATGTGGGCAGTCAGAGGCCCTGTATGAGAGCATAAAAAGCAGTAGTTCTCCAGAGAGTTCACTATTCATGTATAAGTGTACATCTTCCATTAATTAAACCGTTGTAGTTTTTGGGGGCTATGTCTCCTGCCATATTGATCTTAAAGGTGGAGCAAGTGATTCTGGAGAAAGATAGTTGATATTTGCCCTCAACATCCAAACAAATAGAGCACTCCCTTCAGTACTCTGTCAGAAGTTACAAACCCCAAATATATGGATGGGTATTGCCAGTAACGACATTAAAAACTGGGTAGCTGACCAAAAAAGAAATATGGTGGAATCCAGGGTGTCTGCTGCCACAGGTTGAGTTAGCCTCAATAAGTAATGTTACACATGGAAAGACATGTAATTCCACAGGAAACAACGTAAGGTCTGTCAGAGCAAGTAAAATATTTTATAGAGGCAAGGGTTGATATGCAGTTGGTCCCCCCATTGCTGATTGGCTTGAATAATGTGTGTATCTCTTTTTTGGTTTTTGGTTTTCAGCACACACAGAACAGACAACTGCTGGAATGATGGACTTACATAGATACATGCTCTGACCTTCCAATGCCCTGCCATTTCCTTGTTTTTCCTCAGCAAAGCTTTTTTTCACCGTGTAAAGGTCCTTCTTGGTGTGTGTGTATCTGGTATGTTAAAACAGGAATGGTAAAAAGCCGGTTTGACCAGATCTGGTAGCTAATGGCACTCTTTTAACTGGACAATAAATCCAACAAGCTGACATACTTTCGTTTTTCAAGCAGTTTTATCAAGTAGAGAAAATGAATAAAGAAATAAGCAAACTGTTATTTTCAATATCCTGGATCTGTGAACACGAATGCTGTCTTTGATTTGTGTCCTAAATACGTTTGCATTTAGAGAAATAATATAGATTTACATCTGAAAGACAAAGTGCACTTCTAATCTCATACAAACTTGAGTGGATGGAGTACTTTTGCTCTCTAGACTACTCCACCCATTTCTCAGTTACAGACCATTTGAATGCCCTTATCACTGCTGCCATCATTCATTCCCGAGCTGATGTATTTTGTTTTTATCATAGTGAATTGTCAGTAGTGTGAGCCTAACTGTATTACTGATGTGAAAATCAGTTTCTAGTTGACAGGCTGTAGACAGAGACTTCTTCCAGTTGCGTAACATCACATGAATAATAACAATAACATTAATAATCAGAGTACATAGCAAATGGCAAGCCACATTTACCTTTATAATAGCCCATTCTATTAAGGTAACTCCCCTCTTCTGAAGGCAGGTCAGATATCAGGGTCAGATATAGTTAAACAGCACCTATGGAAATGTCTGCATCCCATCTCTTACCAGCAGTCAACGTTGGTTTCTTTTAACCTTTACCATCATCATTCCCTAACCTTAACCAACTAGCTTTCCTCAAATAAGAACTGGCCGTCAAATTAAAGCTCGGTCTCAAATAATGGCCAGAGGCATGGTTGACGCAAACAAATACAAGCTGGGTCTCTAATAAAGGCAGGGGGGAAAAAGGATGGGTAAACTGCCATATTATGTGTATGCCAACTAAAGATAATGCATATCTCCATCGTTTTGATTTGATAAAATTCAGCAGTATAATAATGCTATTTTCAACGCCTCATTGTTCTGGATGACTCGTGTAGCACTTACCAGTAGTCAGTACCAAAGCGGTAGATTGTATGCTAGGCTACACAGTTAGCATTTGATGTGTAGGCTAGTGTAGGTTCACTCTGGGAGCCAAGGGAAAATTAACAGAACACTCAGGAGTCAGAACTGAATTAACCGGTTTGTGTTGAATATAGGGATGGGGATTGATAAGAATTTAACGATTCTGATTCCATTATAGATTTTGCTTATCGATCTGATTCCTTATCGATTCTCATTGGGTGAGGAAATAAAAGAGTACAAATGGGTTTGTTTGCGTTAACTGTCTTTTATATTTTCATCTCTGCACAGAAAAAAAAAAGTAGGTGAGCTTAAAAAGTAGGTGAGCTACTTCTCAGAGTAGGAATGAATGAAGCAGAACTACACTGGTTAAAATAACAACATGCACCGCTGACAGAACTCAAATTTCTGATTTTCATTTGAACAGATATGCCAGATAAAATGCAACGAATGAACCTACCGAAATTCAGGGGCATCTACAGTGGCCAAAGGGTGCAAACCTTTCACCACAAATCTAGTGACCGCTCTGTGACATTCCTTTGTCCTCGTCTCGGTCATTTTACTCTTCCCTGCCTCAGTGAAAGCAGTGGACAGAGGTGTGCGAGACCTGCCGGTGCCCGCTGCAGCCTCTGAGCCAGCCTGACTCTGGCAGTCATCATCACCTAAATTTGATGGAAGGACATGGAGATGATTCATTTGGCGAAAGCAGTTTACAGTGAAATGGCGCTAACCTTAACACAACAGACACGGCTTGTAAGAGTTCAACATTACCTTCGGCACTAATAACAGCTACTGAGCTACTGGGAGCCAGTTCTCAAAAAGAACCGGTTCTCGATTCCCATCCCTAATTGAATATTCAATTATAAACAAAAAATACTTGAAGTCACTCGAGACAAAAAGACAATGCGGTAAAATTACAAAAGAGGCCTTTTAAAATAGAAAAAAAGAAAATAATAATAACATCAATGGTGAGTTGTTTAGTCCAAAGTTTTACCAGTAGTTGTTTCACATAGCATTCATAGTGCACCTTTAACTATCAAGAGTTCACTCCTGCATCAGTCATCAATTAATTAAGTGTCATTATTCAAGGATGTCAGTTCATTAAGTTCCACAAAAATACCCAACTGAGAAGGAGTTGCACGTTTCCCAATGGAACTCTTTAATGTTGCTTTAACACTTCAACTTAAAGTGCCAATGCTATAAAGTGTCTGAGGGGTTAGTGCACAGTCCCACAGAAACTCACTTATTCAGTGATTTCTATTTGAAATAGTGAACTGACTAGTTGAAGGGGGGGGGGGGGGGGGTAAAAAAAAATTCCTACCACACCACCCAGTGTTTGAAGTCAGGCTTGGGGCCTGTCTCTGCAGAAATCAGCCAGGTGGAATGGTCAGAGTCTCTTCAAGGTGTCATTTCCTTTAGCTCGCCATCCAATTTCCATCCATCATGCTTGACCAGTGGTCTGTCTGTCTGCAGCAGCGGTATGTCAGCACGCAGCATCAGATGATCAGACGAGTCCAAGAATGTCTCCTAGGTTTCCAGCGTCCAGTTCACGGTTCAGTCAGGAGTTCAACAACAGTTGTGTGCAGAAGTGAGCAGTGAGGGTCCTGCTGCGACAGGGTTGCGTCTGAATGAATGGGATGCTGCTTCTGCTTTACCTTGTGAAAGGCAGAACTAAGCAGGAGAGTCCCTATCTGATTGGCTCAGGTGGGAGGTACTGACAGCCTGGGTGACCAATGATGGAAGAAGGACGGACAGCCATGAACTATGCCAGAGTGTGATGAATGATCATAGACTATAACAGAGGGTTTTCAGCAGCGTTGCAGCGCTACACTCACCTAATACGTTATTGTCTGATTTCAGTCACGGCAGGTGTATGTATGTGTGTTAATATGTGTCTGCTAAACTGTATTTTGTAGTAACGTACAAGTGAATTGAACGATACCTAGTCCAAGGTATCAAGATTGTCAGTTTGGAAGAAAGAGCACTAATATCAGGTCAGTACTTTGTATCAGCAGATATGTGACATATTGAATAATAATTGGGAGGAAAAAAAGTTGGATTGTTGTATCCCAAATATTCACTGTTCACACAAACCAGGTAGACAGCAGGGTTCAAAATGGTCATCTGTATTTGTCATTAGCATTGCCAGTGCTTTTGCCGGCAGTACAAATTGGGTGATTTAGCCCACCCCTCACCATAAACTTTAATTAGCAGTCTTGATGAAGGCTGAACCTCCTCCTAGCAATGAGGATGATTAAGCTGCATCATCCCTGTGCCACAAACATGACAGCTCTCTTACCTCCCACACTTCTGTATTACAGAAAAAAGTTTGAGTCAAGTATTACTGTAGTTGGACCTTTATTATCACACAACCGAGCAATTAAATTCACCCTGTTTATCAGTTACACCCAAACAAGGCAGAGGTGTCAGACAGGTCCCGATTAATTACTGCCAACAATTAATTCTACGGAGAGAGCAAACTTAGACAAGCGAACACCAGACTGACTCAGTGTTGTTGAACTCACTCAGGCTCTCCTCCCCAGAGACACAATAGATAGCAGCAGAAAGACAGAAAGACTCATTTGAATGTTTCCGGGATGCCATGATATTAATTGGAAG